>NW_028227260.1:45911960-46639460 GCF_978045245.1 Mus caroli
TACACCCCTCAAATCCAGGTAGCATTAGCCTTAGTAGAACTCTTAACTGGCATATCAAACCACACTGTGGTCTGATTATACAGCTGAACACAATCACTCATCTGTGAAATATTTTGAATCATCTGAAAACACAACAATTCCTTTAGCCATAGCTGCATAGATTCCTGCACTGGAGATATCTCTCCATCCCATGGTAAAAAAGGCAATTGTAGTGAAGTATTAAATGTAAAGAATTGAGGAAACACTGGCGCTGAATGAGTCAACGGCATGGGTTTTGGGAACACAGACATAATTCCTCAACATAGCTCTTCAGTTCTCACTAGCGGGAGCATTCCCAGCCACAGGAACATCCACGTCCTCATCGTTCTGCTTGCCCTGAATTGCTCTGGTCAGCCATTCTGGGACCCACAGCGGTTGTCAGTGTTACTGGAGAAACACACAAACAGACCCTCTCTCCTAAACCAAGGTCAGGGCCCTTCAAACAATGTCAAGACATCCTTCCACATGACCATGCCTTTTGGAGAAATATCAGGATTAATGAGTCGCTGAGCTGCAACACGCCCTTGTTTATCTTCATTCAAAAAATTCAAAGTAAATAAGGCAATGGCTAATCTCTCTCTTGGTGTGGACACAGCAGGGGCAATTCTCCCCCTTTGTTTAATTAAACATTCTTTTAAAGTATGATGGGCTGGCTCAATAATGCTTTTGCCCTGAGGGTTGTATGGCAACCCATGCACCAGACAGCGCCCATCATCTTGCAAAAGGAAACAAAAGAGGCTGAATTATAGGCTGGTCCATTATTAGTCTTTATTTCTTTAGGCTGTCCCCAGGCACCCCAAGCCTCAAAACAATGTGCAATGAACTGGCATGCCTTTTTGCCTGTCTGTAAGGAGGCAAAATAATGCCAGAGGCTGTATCTATGGAAATATGAATATATTTTAACTTTCCAAACTCAAGAAAATGGGTAACATCCATATGCCACAAATGTAGGGGGCGCAATCCCCAGGGGTTAACCCCCACACTGACTTGAGGCAATAAAGGGGCACAGGTTTTGCATGCCTTCACGATCTCTCATGCCTCTGCTTGAGAAATTTTAAATCGTGATGACAAAGTCTTTGAATTAACATGAAATTGTGCATGAAAATCACGAGCCAAATCAATAGATGAGGCCATTAAAAAGGCCATGCATTTTCTGGAAGCTTTATCAACTATATCATTCCCTTCTACAAGGGGTCCTGGCAATCCAGTATGAGCACGAATATGCTGAATAAAAAAGGGTGAATGCCGATTCAAAATAATTCTTTGCAATTTAATAACTAATTCTCCATTGGTAGATCTCAAATTTATTTTGTCTACTATCTCCAAACACTGTAGCATATTTACAACATACTGGGTGTCAGAAATCAAATTAAAGGGACCTGGAATTAATTCAAATACTTTAATCACAATTTGCAATTCAATGACTTGTGGAGATGCAAGGGGAAACTGAATAGTAACTGGGGATGATCCTGTTATTAAATAGGCTCCTTGTCCTGTTTTAGAACCATCTGTAAAAACAAGAGGAACATCTGGCAATGGATCTCTAGCAGTAATATGAGGGAAGATTACTGGATGTACTTTAACCAACTGTGATATTGGATCCTTGGGGTAATGATTATCTATAAGGCCTTGAAAACTACACCTCAAAATAGCCCAGTTATCCTCCGTGGCTATTAACACTTCAATTTGCTTAGCATTATATGCTACTATTAGACTTTCAGGTAACTCCAAAAAACTGCATGCTTTGCTGTATACCACCTGAACTACTGAGGCAGGATAATAAACAAGTGTCTTGGCTGGAGAGATTTTTGGGTGTATCCATAACAGGGGAGATCCCTGCCATAAAACCCCAGTGGGTTGCGACTCTGTTTGCAGTACGCACAAGATAAACTGTTTGGACTCATCTTGGCTTTTCAAGGTAGCACTCTGAATACTCTGTTCTGCTAACAACAAAGCCTTGCTGGCAGCATCAGTAAGATGTCTAGGAGAATTTAAATCTGTATTGCCTGGTAAGATATCATATAATAGCTGTAATTGTTTATTGGTCAAAGAGAGATAGGCTCGGACCCACTGAATATCTCCCAATAACTTTTGAAAATCATTCAGGGTGCATAATCCATCTGTGCGAAATTGAATCTGTTGAGGGGACACATATTTTGCCGTAATTTTTGTTTCTAAATAATTCACTAAAACATCCTTTTGCACCTATTCTGGGGTCACTACTACTCCAGCAGCTCCATTATCTGCTTCACCTGCTCAAATGAGACTCTCTGGCGCTGGAGGTGCTGGCTTTAATGACCTCCTTGTGCATCCTGAAATACAGGAAAGCACTGGGCTTGCAGTTACCTCTAGGTCTCTGGATGCAGACTACACCCTGATGCTCCCTCAGGGGCATATGGAGGTGGCCACGGAAACCCTGGACCCGAAGGTTCTACCTTCATTTTCACTTTCTCTAGACTGTCGACTCTGCTCTCCAGATAGTCCTCAGACATATCCCAATCACTAGAACTTCTTTCTGTCTCTGACTTTTGGAATCATTCCTCTCTCACCTGATTCAGTGCCTCAATGCCCTTTTGGAGTTCTGCTCCACATCTTTCCTTATCCTCTATACAATTCCGTATTAGCTTCCACACTGGCAGCACCCCTTTAGCAAGAACTCCCTGTTCTTCTGCATACTTCAAGTCCTTCCCTAACTTCTCCCAACTGGGCCCTGTAAGATGTCCTGATACAGAGAACCAAGGAGCGATCTGATCACTGCTTTTAAAAAGTTCTTCAGGGTCACCTTTTCAGCCCAATTCCTTTCACTTTCAGCAAGTCCTTAAGAGCTTGGCGCACTGTTTGACCTGAGGTTGAATTCCCCATGGTGCTTGGTGCAACTTGTTGCAAAACCAGGAACCTTAACTTGTCCCCTGACTTCGATGAGTTCTGAACATCTCCCTGTACAGGCCACCATTTGTCGCTTCCTATTCTGACCAGCAGAAAATCGACAACACATTCTTCTCAAAACAGTTTATTCAGGAACCTTTCAACATCATGCATGAATCTCTCTCCAGAAATCAATCTCTCCAGGAAAAAACAACCACCAATCGCAATTCCTTATATATCTTCTCAACCACTCCCCATCAGCCTAGTCAACGTAACAGCAGTCCATTGGCCAGAATCATCACTCGTCATATGGTCCAATCTTGCATCATGGTGCACTTGCACAGTTCTCACGATGGATGTGGCTTATTTTCAGGTGTATGAGGAAGTCAGGTGCAAGTCATAAGACATAGCTGCAGTCCCGGGCGCCATCTTGGGACTGCTGCCACACCTGCTCCTCACACTCTTCATTCTGAACATTTATTCTCCAAATGCAAGGGCATCCACATTCATTAAAGTTAAGCTCAAAGCACATATTGCACCACACACAATAAGAGTGTGAGACTTTAACACCCCATTCTCATCAATGGAAAGATCCTGAAAACAGAAACTCAACAGAGACTCACAGAAACTAACAGAAATTATGAAACAAATAGATTTAACAAATATCTACAAAACATTTTTCCTAAAACAAAAGGATAGCTTCTTCTCAGCACCTCAATGGTACCTTCTCCAAAATTAACCATATAATTGATCACAAAGCAGGCCTCAACAGATAAAAAATTATTGAATTTATCCAATGCCTCCTATCAGATCACCACAGACTAAGGCTGATCTTCAATAACAATGTAAATAATAGAAAGCCAACATTGATGTGGAAGCTGAACAACACTCTACTCAATGATAATTTGGTCAAGGAAGAAATAAAGGAAGAAATTAAGGATTTTTTAAAGTTTAATGAAAATGAAGCCACAACATACCCAAACTTATGGGACCCAATGAAAGCAGTCCTAAGAGGAAAACTCATAGCTCTGATTGCCACCAAAAAGAAACTAGAGAGAACATACACTAGCAGCTTAACAACACAACTAAAAGCTCTAGAACAAAAGAAAGCAAATTCACCCAAGAGGAATAGACTTCAGGAAATAAACTTGGGGCTGATATCAACCAAGTAGAAATAAAAAGAACTTGACAAAGAATCAACCAAACCAGGAGCTGTTTTTCTTTTCTTTTCTTTTCTTTTCTTTTCTTTTCTTTTCTTTTCTTTTCTTTTCTTTTCTTTTCTTTTCTCTTCTCTTCTCTTCTCTTCTCTTCTCTTCTCTTCTCTTCTCTTTTCTTTTCTTTTCTTTCTTTCTTTCTTCCTTTTTTTTTTTTTTTTTTTTTTTTTTTTAGAAAATCAACAAGATAGATAAACACTTAGCCAGATTAACTAGAGGGCACAGGGAGAGTATACTAATTAACAAAATCAGAAATGAAAAGGGAGACATAACAACAGATTCCCATCAGCCCAGAAATCCAAAAATCTTCAGATCCTACTACAAAAAGCTGTGGGAACTAAAAGGGGCCAGGAGAAAAGAGGGGAGGGGCGATAGCCCATATCTGGCCAGAGCTTCTCCTATGCTCTGCCCAGGTGGATGCAGGAGGGCTGGCTGCCCAATGTTTTCCACTCATCAGCCCTGAGTGGGTATCTAAGCCACTGACCCCACTCCACAAAGGGTGGACAAGGGGAAGCCCCTGAAACCAGGGGACCCCGGAGCAACACCCTGTAGCCCCAGGGTTATGGGAGAGAAGGCTGAAGGAGAGAGGTTCCCACACAGGCGAGAGTCAGTTCAGTGGGCCTTAAGTCTAGGAGATAGTCTATGGTTTTAGAGCTTTGTTATAGAAAGGCAGGGGGAAAGAGAGATGGTGGAGAGAGAAAGAGGGAAACATGGCCTTGGCCAAGAGGAGAGAAGGGGGAAGAAAGATAGAGAGAAGAAAGGCTAGAGAGTAAGAAAGAGAGAGTGAAGGGAGTAAGAGCAAGAGAGCAAGAGAGTGAGAGAGCAAGGAGGGGCCAAACAGCCCCTCTTAAACTGCTTTCTTTTGTGTTGCTAGGCAACTGAGGAGGAATCTAGTCTGAATGTCAGAAGCTTGGGACATTGCCTACTTAACTACTAGCCATGCTTCTGTTGTGGGGGCTGAGGGGGCAGTAACTTGGACAGGAGCCAGAGTTCCAGGAGACATGAGAGAACTCCTTCCATCCCACGTAGGTGAATTATCACCACCTGGTCCCATGGGTTCAACACCTTAGCTTGACTAGAGACCAGAATGAATTTGCATAGCCCAATGCCCCACAAAAAGCTATACTCAAAGAAACTGGAAAACCTGAATTAAATGGAAACTTTCCTAAACAGATACCAGGTATCAAAGTTCAATCAGGATTAGATTAACGATCTAAATAGCCTCATATCTCCTAAAGAAATAGAAGCAGTCATTAATAGTCTCCCAACCAAAAAAAAACAAAACAAACAAACAAAAAAAAGCCAAGGACCAGATGGGTTTAGTGCAGAGTTCTATCAGACCTTCAAAGAAGACCGAATTCCAATTCTCCTCAAACTATTTCACAAAATATAAACAGAAGGTACTCTACCCAGTTCATTCTATGAACTCACAATTAATATGAAACCTAAACCAGACAAAGACCCAACACAGAAAGAGAACTTAAGACCAATTTCCCTTATAAATATCGATGCAAAAAATACCCTATAAAGTTCTTACAAACTGAATCCAAGAACACATCAAAATGATCATTCATCATGATCAAGTAGGCTTCATCCCAGGGACGCAGGGATGATTTAATATAAGGAAATTCATTAACG
Source organism: Mus caroli (assembly GCF_978045245.1). Taxonomy (NCBI): domain Eukaryota; kingdom Metazoa; phylum Chordata; class Mammalia; order Rodentia; family Muridae; genus Mus; species Mus caroli. The sequence continues at coordinate 45,917,717 of NW_028227260.1, forward strand.
CAATTCACCATATAAACAAATTCAAAGAAAAAAACCACATGATCATCTTCTTAAATGCTGAGAAAGCATTTGATAAAATACAACAACCATTCAGGATAAAAGTCTTGGAAATATCAGGAATTCATGGCCCATATCTAAACATAATAAAAGGGATATACAGCAAACAAGTAGCCAACATCAAAAAATAAATGGAGATAAACTTCAAGTAATCCCACTAAAATCAGGGACTAAAAATAGTTGCCCACTATATTCCTACCTATTACTTGAAGTCCTAGCCAGAGCAATTAGACAACAAAAGGAGTTCAAGGGGATACAAATTGAAAGGAAGAAGTCAAAACATCACTATTGGCAGATGATATGATTATATATATATGTTATAATATATATATATGTTATATATATATATATTATATATTATATATATATATATGCATACATATATATAAGTGAACCTAAAGATTCTACCAGAGAATTCCTCAACCTGATAAACATCTTCAGTGCAGTAGCTGGATATAAAATTAACTCAAACAAATCAGTGCCCTTCCTTTACACAAAGGATAAACAGGCTGAGAAAGAAATTAGGGAAACATCACCCTTCACAATTTTCAGAAATAATATAAAATACCTTGGTGTGACTCTAACTAAGGAAGTGAAAGATATTTATGATAAGAACTTCAAGTCTCTGAGGAAGAAATTGAAGGAGATCTAAGAGGATAGAAAGATATCCCATGTTCATGAATTAGCAGGATCAATATAGTAAAAATGGCTATCCTGCTGAAAGCAATCTACATATTCAGTGCAATCCCCATCAAAATCCCAACTCAATTCTTCACAGAGTTAGAAAAGTCATTTAGCAAATTCATCAGAATAAAAAAAATCCTAGGTTAGCAAAACCCATCCTCAACAATAAAATAACCTCTGGTGGAATCACCATGCCTGACCTCAAGCTGTACTACAGAGCAATTGTGATTAAAAAAACTGCATGGTACTGGTACAGTGACAGAGAGGTAGATCAATGGAATAGAATTGAAGACACAGAAATGAACCCACACAACTATGGTCACTTGATCTTTGGCAAGGGAGCTAAAACCATCCAGTGGAAAAAAGACAGCATCTTCAACAAATGTTGCTGGCACAACTGGTGGTTATCATGTAGAAGAATGCAAATTGATCCATTCTTATTTCCTTGTATAAAACGCAAGTCTAAGTGGATCAAATAACTCCACATAAAACCAGATACACTGAAACTTATAGAGGAGAAAAAGGGGGAAAGCCTGGAATATATGGGCACAGGGGGGAAATTCCTGAAAAGAACAGCAATGGCTTACGTGTAAGATCAAGAATTTACAAATGGGACCACATAAAATTGCGAAGCTTCTGTAAGGCAAAAGACAATGTCAATAAGGCAGAAAGGCCACTAACAGATTGGGAAAGGATCTTTACCCTTTCTAAACCTGATAGGGGACTAATATCCTATATATACACAAAGAACTAATGAAGTTCTTCATGAAGAACTCCAAAATATCAAATAATACTATTAAAAACTGGGGTACAGAGATACACAACGAATTCTCAACTGCAGAACACTGAAAGTCTGAGAAGCACCTGAACAAATGTTCAACATCCTTAATTGCCAGGGAAATGCAAATCAAAGCAACTTTGAAATTCTACCACACAAGTCAGAATGGCCAAGATCAAAAATTCAGATGACAGCAGATGCTTGCCAGGATGTGGAGAAAGAGGAAGAGTCCTCAGTTACTGGTGAGATTGCAAGCTAGTACAACCACTTTGAAAATCAGCTTGGTTTTTCCTCATAAATTTGGACAAAGTACCAAAGATCCAGCAATACCACTCCTGGCATATACCCAGATGGTGTTTCAACTTGTAATAAAGTCACATGCTCTGCTATGTTCACTGTAGCCTTATTTATGATAGCCAGAAACTGGAAAGAACCCAGATGTCCCTCCACAGGAGAATGGATACAGAAAATGTGGTACATTTATACAATGGAGTACTACTCAGGTATTTAAAGCAATGATTTTATGTAATTCTTAGGCAAATGGATGTATCTGGAGGATATCATCTTGAGTAAGGTAACCCAATCACAAAAGAACACACATGATATGCACTTACTGATAAGTAGATATTAGCCTAGAAACTTAGAATATCCAAGATACAATTTGCAAACCACATGAAACTCAAGAAGAAGGTAGACCAAAGTGTGGATACTTCAGTCCTTCTTAGAATGGTTAACAAAATACCCATGGGAGGAGTTACAGAGACAAAGTTCAGAACAGAGTCTGAAGGAACAATCATCCAGAGACTGCCCGACTTAGGGTCCATCCCATAAACAACCACCAAACTCAGACACTAGGCAGTTGCCAACAAGAGACTGCTGACAGGAGCCTGATATAGCTGTCTCCTGTGAGGCTTTGCCAGTGCCTGTCAAACACAGAAGTCAATGCTCATTGATATCTATTGGACAGAGCACAAGGTCCCCAATGAAGGAGCCAGAAAATACCCAGGGAATTCAAGGGGATTTGAAGCCCCATAGATGGAACATAAATGTGTACTAACCAGTTCCCTCAGAGCTTATTGGAACTATACCACCAATCAAAGAAAACACATGTTGGAAAGTGGCTCTAGCTATATATGTTGCAGAGGATGACCTAGTTGGTCATCAGTGGGAGGAGAGGCCCTTGGTCCTTTGAAAGTTCTATGTCCCAGTATAAGGGAATGCCAGAACCACGATAGGTGGGTTGGGGATCACGGCGTTGGGGAGGGGGTAGGTGATTTTCAGAGGGAAAACTAGAAAGGGGATAACATTTGAAATATAAATAAAAAATATCTAATAAAAAATAAGAAGAATCTCATGTCACCAGGTCTAATGACTTAGAAGGGTCTGAAATTTTAACTCAAAACTATTTATCCTACTTCAATTTGATCATGTTTATGTGGAGAAAAGCTTTAGTAAATTTAGGAAGAGCTAATGCATGATAGAGCTCTTCTATAAATGACCCCCACCATAAACCAGATAAACTCACTGGGTCCTCTAGTTGAATTTTATGTCACCCTATTTTTTTTTTTTTTTGTAGAAAAGAGATAGCTGTTCCTTTATATCTCCTCAGGGTGGTAAACTAAATGTGTACATTTGTGGATTAAAAAAAAAAACTTGAATGCTCATTTCCACATCTAGGTTTACTTTGGCACATCCATAGATATAGGAAGTACTCAAGCCTGTATAAGCTCAAGGTTATGTAAGTCTTTAGAAGAGAACTTTTTCCTTCTTGGGCAAGTAATAGTATAGGAAAAAATTAAGAGTATTTGATGATTTTCACATTTGTACTTAACATGTAGTCCTTGGATAGCTCTTAAATTTCCTCTTATAGGTAAAAGGAACATTCTCATTCCCCATGAATCTTCACTTTATTCGACATTGCTGTAAAGATATTCATAGTCTAGCATTCCTGGACATGCCCAGCTAAAAATGTCTGGAACTGAAATGAAAATAGAACAAACTCATTCAAACTGAGGCTAATAGTTTTCTGAGAATGAAGCCTGTGGTCACTAGATGGTGCTCTAGGATTTTCTGAGATAAGTAAGAAATGGCCATTGATGCAGCTCTGTACTGCCCTTTCTCTTATGTGTTTCCTATTTCCTGTTCACTTTGCCCTTATGTTTTTGAGGTCTCACACTAGTTATTAAAAACCAAGAAGGCCATGTCTAATAAAGTGGGGAAATGACCCTGGACTGCCAGATCTAGATTTTGAGGCTTTTGTGTAATATCTAGAAAGCCTTGGCTTATAAAATTATAGTCAGAGTATCTTGGGATTTCCGACTCCTGAGATCAAGATCAATGCAGTAAATTTGTACATAGTTATCACTAGCCTGGATTTAAAGTTATTTGTGTTCTGGAAAGCTGTCATTGTTTTCTCCTATAATATTTTAGAAATGGTAGAACTCATAGACAGGATGTCACATAGTCTCGACTGCTCCTTCCTCTTTGTTTTCTCCATTAGTCTCCTGATATGACCAGTGGAGTTCCCTATCTGGCTCTTCAATTGAGCCTAACCTGGCTAAAATGGAGTTACAAATGTAGGATTTTCCCCAGTCCAGATATGTAATAAAGATTACACATGGGATATCTTTTTCTTTTTTTTTTTTTTTTTTTTTTTTTTTTGGTTTTTTCGAGACAGGGTTTCTCTGTGTAGCCCTGGCTGTCCTGGCACTCACTTTGTAGACCAGGCTGGCCTCGAACTCAGAAATCCGCCTGCCTCTGCCTCCCGAGTGCTGGGATTAAAGGCGTGCGCCACCACGCCCGGCTGGGATATCTTTTTCAACAGCAAGTGCCAGGATAAGTCACAAGCCACACTCAGCTTTTATGTTTACAGGATGATGCATTTATTTGTTTTGGGGTATATGCTCAGAAAAGCTGTTGCTAGAGTACATGATAGTTTTTTAGTTAGGACTTTACTGGTGTGAACAGACACCATAACTAAGGCAACTCTTTTTTTTTAATTAGGTATTTATTTCATTTACATTTCCAATGCTATTCCAAAAGTCTCCGACCCACTCCCACTTCTTGGCCCTGGCATTCTCCTGTACTGAGGCAGATAAAGTTTGCATGACCAATGGGCCTCTCTTTCCACTGATGGCCCATTAGACCATCTTGTGCTACATATGCAGCTAGAGAGACACAAAATCTGGGGGCGGGGGGGACTGTGTAGTTTGTATTGGTGTTCCATCTATAGGATTGCAGATCCCTTTAGGTCCTTTCTCTAGCTCCTCTATTGGGGGCCCTGTGATCCATCCAATAGCTGACTGTGAGAATCCACTTCTGTGTTTGCTAGGCCCCAGCATAGCCTCACCACAGACAACTATATCTGGGTACTTTCAGCAAAATGTTGCTAGTGTAGGCAATGGTGTCAGCGTTTAGAGGCTGATTATGGAATGGATCCACGAATATGGCCATCTCTAGATGGTCCAACCTTTCGTCTCAGCTCCAAAATTTCTCTGCAACTCCTTCCATGGGTGTTTTGTTCCCAATTCTAAGAAGGGGCAAAGTGTCCACACTTCGGTGTTCGTTCTTCTTGAGTTTCGTGTGTTTAGCAAATTGTATCTTATATCTTGGGTATTCTAAGTTTCTGGGCTAATATCCACTTATCAGTGAACACATATTGTGTGAGTTCTTTTGTGATTGGATTACCTCACTCAGGATGATGTCCTCCAGGTCCATCCATTTGCCTAGGAATTTCATAAATTCATTCTTTGTAATAGCTAAGTAGTACTCCATTGTGTAAAAGTACCACATTTTCTGTATCCATTCCTCTGTTGAGGGGCATCTGTGTTCTTTCCAGCTTCTAGCTATTATAAATAAGGCTTCTATGAACATAGTGGAGCATGTGTCCTTCTTACCAGTTGGGATATCTTCTGGATTTATGCCCAGAAGAGGTATTGCAGGATCCTCCAGTAGTTCTATGTCCAATTTTCTGAGGAACCACAAGACTGATTTCCAAAGTGGTTGTACAAGCTTGCAATCCCACCAAAAATGGAGGAGTGTTCCTCTTTCTCCACATCCTCACCAGCATCTGCTGTCACCTGCGGTTTTGATCTTAGCAATTCTGACTGGAGTGACGTGGAATCTCAGGGTTGTTTTGATTTGCATTTCCCTGATGATTAAGGATGTTGAACATTTTTTCAGGTGTTTCTCAGCCTTCGGTATTCCTCAGGTGAGAATTCTTTGTTTAGCTATGAGCCCCATTTTTAATGGGGTTACTTGATTTTCTGGAGTTCTTTATATATATTGAGTTCTTTATATATATTGGATATTAGTCCCCTATCTGATTTAGGATAGGTAAAGATCCTTTCCCAATCTGTTGGTGGCCTTTTTGTCTTATTGGCGGTGTCTTTTGCCTTGCAGAAGCTTAGCAATTTTATGAGGTCCCATTTGTTGATTCTAGATCTTACAGCACAGGCCATTGCTGTTCTATTCAGGAATTTTCCCCCTGTACCCATATCTTCGAGGCTTTTCCATACTTTCTCCTCTATAACTTTCGTGTCTCTGGTTTTATGTGGAGTTCCTTAATCCACTTAGATTTGACCTCAGTACAAGGAGATAGGAATGGATCAATTCCCATTCTTCTACATGATAACAACCAGTTGTGCCAACACCATTTGTTGAAAATGCTGTCTTTTTTCCACTGGATGGTTTTAACTCCCTTGGGAAAGACCAAGTGACCATAGGTGTGTGGGTTCATCTCTGGGAATTCAATTCTGTTCCATTGGTCTACTTGTCTGTCACTATACCAGTACCATGCAGTTTTTATCACAATTGCTCTGTAGTACAGCTTTAGGTCAGTCATGGTGATTCCACCAGAGGTTATTTTATCCTTGGGAAGAGTTTTTGCTATCCTAGGTTTTCTGTTATTCCAGATGAATTTGCAGATTTCCCTTTCTAATTCGTTAAAGAATTGAGTTGGAACTTTGATGGGGATTGCATTGAATCTGTAGGTTGCTTTTGGCAAGATAGCCATTTTTACTATATTGATACTGCCAATCCATGAGCATGGGAGATCTTTCCATCTACAGAGATCTTCTTTAATTTCTTCAGAGACTTGAAATTCTTATTATACATATCTTTCACTTCCTTAGTTAGAGTGACACCAAGGTATTTTATATTATTTGTGACTATTTAGAAATGTGTTGTTTCCCTAATTTCTTTCTCAGCCTGTTTATCCTTCGTGTATATAAAGGCCATTGACTTGTTTGAGTTAATTATATATGCAGCTACTGCACTGAAGCTGTTCATCAGTCTTAGGAGTTCTCTGGTGGAATTTATATATATATATATATATATATATATATATAATCATATCATCTGCAAAAAGTGATATTTTGACTTCTTCCTTTCCAGTATTTATCCCCTTGATCTCCTTTTGTTGTCAAATTGCTCTGTCTAGGACTTCAAGTACAATGTTGAATAAGTAGAGAGAAAGTGGGCAGCCTTGTGTAGTCCCTGATTTTAGTGGGATTGCTTCCAGCTTCTCACCATTTACTTTGATGTTGGCTACTGGTTTGCTGTAGATTGCTTTTTATCATGTTTAGGCATGGGCCTTGAATTCCTGATCTTTCCAAGACTTTTATCATGAATGGGTGTGGGAGTTTGTCAAATGCTTTCTCTGCATCTAATGAGATGATCATGTGGTTTTTGTCTTTGAGTTTGTTTATATACTGGATTACCTTGACTGATTTCTGTATCCCTGCATCTCTGGAATGAAATCTACTTGGTCAGGATGGATGATTGTTTTGATGTGTTCTTGGATTCGGTTATCGAGAACTTTATTGAGGATTTTTGCATCGATATTCATAAGGGAAATTGGTCTGAAGTTCTCTATCTTTTTTGCGTCTTTAAATACTACAATGAAAGTGGAAATATTCTAGCTAAATATTGCCTGAGATTCGACTGTATTTGGACCATAATTATAAATGAAGAAGGGTTGTGCATTTAGATAGTGACACAGTTCCTATTTGCCACCTTATAAAAGGTGAAGTATGTTCTCTTGGGAAGAGGAGAGGGGCTGTCTTTATTGTCTCACTTTACCATGCAGGCCAGACCAGTGTCCCAATACCTACCCAACTGCTACAACATATGAGCATCCCAGGAGTTCCACAGTAACCAAGAGGACATGTAGTCTGCAGTTACCAGAGATACAAGAGCCTTCTCTAATCAGAGACACAAAAGACCCACACTAACAAGAGACAACACTCTTTGCCTCCAAGGAGACTAGCTCTAACTCAGGTCACAGATCTCTACCTGTCTCCAAGGAGGCCAGTTACAATCACAGACACCCAGCCCAGTTAATACCAAATGTCATCAGATAAAGTACAAAATCTTAAGGGACAGAAGTCAATGCAATTTGGAATCATCAGAACCCAGTACTCCTACTACAACAAGCCTTTGCTATCCTAATGCACATGAAAAACAAGATAATGACCCAAAATCCGATCTAATGAAGGTGATAGAGGCCTTTAGGGAGGATATAAAGAAGTCCCATAAAGAAATACAGGAAAATATAGGCAAAGAGGTAAAATCACTTAAAAAAGAAGCAAATAAATCCCTCAAAGAACTATAGGAAAATACAATCAAACAGGTCAATTCCTTGAACAAAATGATCCAAGAACTAAAAATGGAAACAGCCACAATAGAGAAAACACAAAAGGAGGCAACCCTGGAGATGGATAACTTAAAAAGGTTATGAGCTACAGATGCTAGTATCACCAACAGAATACAAGAGACAGAAGAGAGACTCACAGGCATAGAATTTACCATAGGAAATATTGACACATTGGTTAAAGAAAATAGCTTCATAAAACATATCAAGGAAATACAGGACACAATGAAAAGACCAAACCTAAGAATAAAAGTAATAGAAGAGTGTGAAGTTTCATAGTTCATAGGACCAGAAAGCATCTTCAACAAAATCATATAAGAAAACTTTCATAGGCTAAAGAAAGAGATGGCCATAAATGTACAAAGAGCCTATAGAAGAGCAGATAGATTTGACCAGAAAAAAAAAAGAAGAAACAAAATTCTCATCATATAGTAATCAAAACAATAGAAGGATAAAACAAAGAAAGAATATTAAATGCTGTAAGGGAAAAAGTCCAAGTAATGTATAAAAGAAGACCTATAAGAATTACACCAGCCCACTCGAGTATCGGGTGCCTTGCCAAAGGAGTTTCCAGACACCCGCAAGGACACGCACAGGATTTCCCACGGGATCCTAAGACCTTTGGTGAGTGGAACACAGCTTCTGCTCCAATCCAATTGAGCGGGAACTGAGATTGCATTAACTAGGGAAGCAGGCAACCCGGCCTCTGTTAGGGCACAAGTCCCTTCAGGTCCACTCGAGCACTCGGGTGCCTTGCCAGTGGAGTCTCTGGACACCCGCAAGGAACCACACAGGACTCCCCACGGGATCCTAAGACCTCTGGTGAGTGGAACACAGTGTCTGCTCCAATCCAATTGCGCGGAACCTGAGATTGCATTAACTAGGGAAGCAGGCAACCTGGCCTGAGGTGGGGCACAAGTCCCTTCTGGTCCACTAGAGCACCAGGGTGCCTTGCCAGTGGAGTCTCTGGACACCCTCAAGGACCCACACAGGATTCCCCACGGAATCCTAAGACTTCTGGTGATTGGAACACAACTTTTGGCAGGAGCCAGGTTCGAACACCAGATATCTGGGCACCTTCCCTGCAAGAGAAGAACTTGCCTGCAGAGAATACTCTGACCACTGAAACTAAGGAGAGAGCCAGCCTCCCAGGTCTGCTGATAGAGGCTAACAGAGTCTCCTGAGGAACAAGCTCTAATCAGAGACAACTATAAACAGCTAGCTTCAGAGATTACCAGATGGCGAAACGCAAATGTAAGAATCCTACTAACAGAAATCAAGACCAATCACCATCATCAGAACTCAGCACTCCCACCCCACCTAGTCCTGACCACCCCAACACAGCCGAAAATCTAAACCCAGATTTAAAAGCATATCTCATGATGATGGTAGAGGATATCAAGAAGGACTTTCATAACTCACTTAAAGAAATACAGGAGAGCACTGCTAAAGAGTTACAGGTCCTTAAAGAAAAACAGGAAAACACATCCAAACAGGTGATGGAAATAAACAAAACCATACTAGACCTAAAAAGGGAAGTAGATACAATAAAGAAAACCCAAAGTGAGGCAACTCTGGAGATAGAAACCCTAGGAAAGAAATCTGGAACCATAGATGCAAGCATCAGCAACAGAATACAAGAGATGGAAGAGAGAATCTCAGGTGCAGAAGATTCCATAGAGAACATCTGCACAACAATCAAAGAAAATACAAAATGCAAAAGGATCGTAACTCAAAACATCCAGGAAATACAGGACACAATGAGAAGACCAAACCTACGGATAATAGGAGTTGATGAGAATGAAGATTTTCAACTTAAAGGGCCAGCCAATATCTTCAACAAAATAATAGAAGAAAACTTCCCAATCCTAAAGAAAGAGATGCCCATGATCATACAAGAAGCCTATAGAACTCCAAATAGACTGGACCAGAAAAGAAATTCCTCCCGACACATAATAATCACAACAACAAATGCACTAAATAAAGATAGAATATTAAAAGCAGTAAGGGAGAAAGGTCAAGTAACATATAAAGGCAGGCCTATCAGAATTACACCAGACTTTTCACCAGAGACTATGAAAGCCAGAAGAGCCTGGACAGATGTTATATAGACACTAAAAGAACACAAATGACAGCCCAGGTTACTATACCCGGCCAAACTCTCAATTACCATAGATGGAGAAACCAAAGTATTCTAAGACAAAACCAAATTCACACATTATCTTTCCACAAATCCAGCCCTTCAAAGGATAATAACAGAAAAAAAGCAATACAAGGACGGAAATCACACCCTAGACAAAGCAAGAAAATAATCCCTCAAGAAACCTAAAAGAAGACAGCCACAAGAACAGAATGCCAACTCTAACAACAAAAATAAAAGGAAGCAACAATTACTTTTCCTTAATATCTCTTAATATCAATGGACTCAATTCCCTAATAAAAAGACATAGACTAACAGACTGGCTACACAAACAGGACCCAACATTCTGCTGCTTACAGGAAAACCATCTCAGGGAAAAGGAGAGATACTACCTCAGAGTGAAAGGCTGGAAAACAATTTTCCAAGCAAATGGTCTGAAGAAACATGCTGGAGTAGCCATTCTAATATCGAATAAAATCGACTTCCAACCCAAAGTTATCAAAAAAGACAAGGAGGAACACTTCATACTCATCAAAGGTAAAACCCTCCAAGAGGAACTCTCAGTTCTGAATATCTATGCCCCAAATGCAAGGGCAGCCACATTCATTAAAGACACGTTAGTAAAGCTCAAAGCACACATTGCACCTCACACAATAATAGTGGGTGACTTCAACACACCAGTTTCATCAATGGACAGATCCTGGAAACAGAAACTAAACAGGGACACAGTGAAACAAAACAGAAGTTATGAAACAAATGGACTTAACAGATATCTACAGAACATTTTATCCTAAAACAAAAGGATATATCTTCTTCTCAGCACCTCACGTTACCTTTTCCAAAATTGACCATATAATTCGTCACAAAACAGGCCTCAACAGATACAAAAATATTGAAATTGTCCCATGCATCCTATCAGACTACCATGGACTAAGGCTGATCTTCAATAACAACATAAATAATAGAAAGCCAACATTGACGTGGAAACTGAATAACACTCTTCTCATGATACCTTGGTCAAGGATGGAGTAAAGAAAGAAATTAAAGTCTTTTTACAGTTTAATGAAAATGAAGCTACAACTTACCTAAACCTATGGGACACAATGAAAGCATTTCTAAGAGGGAAACTCATAGCTCTGAGTGCCTCCAAAAAGAAACTAGAGAGAGCACACACTAGCAGCTTGACAACACATCTAAAAGCTCTAGAAAAAAATGAAGAAAATTCCCCCAAGAGGAGTAGATGGCAGGAAATAATCAAACTCAGGGGTTAAATCAACCAAGTGGAAACAAGAAGAACTATTCAAAGAATTAACCAAACGAGGAGTTGTTTCTTTGAGAAAATCAAGAAGATAGATAAACCCTTAGCTAGACTCACTAGAGGGCACAGGGACAACATCCTAATTAACAAAATCAGAAATGAAAAGGGAGACATAAAAACAGATCCTGAAGAAATCCAAAACACCATCAGATCCTTCCACAAAAGGCTATACTCAACAAAACTTGAAAACCTGGACAAAATGGACAAATTTCTGGACAGATACCAGGTACCAAAATTAAGTCAGGATCAAGTTAAGGAGCTAATCAGTCCCATATCCCCTAAAAAAATAGAAGCAGTCATTAATAGTCTCCCAGCCAAAAAAAAGCCCAGGACCAGATGGGTTTAGTGCAGAGTTCTACCAGACCTTCAAAGAAGATCTAATTCCAGTTCTGCACAAACTATTCCACAAAATAGAAGTAGAAGGTACTCTACCCAACTCATCCTATGAAGCCACAATTACTCTGATACCAAAACCACAGAAAGATCCAACAAAGATAGAGAACTTCAGAACAATTTCCCGTATGAATATTGATGCAAAAATACTCAATAAAATTCTCGCTAACCGAATCCAAGAACACATTAAAGCAATCATCAATCCTGACCAAGTAGGTTTTATTCCAGGGATGCAGGGATGGTTTAATATATGGAAATCCATCAACGTAATCCATTATATAAACAAACTCAAAGACAAAAACCACATGATCATCTCCTTAGATGCAGAAAAAGCAATCGACAAGATCCAACACACATTCATGATAAAAGTCTTGGAAAGGTCAGGAACTCAAGGCCCATACCTAATCATGATAAAAGCAATCTACAGCAAACCAGTAGCCAACATCAAAATAAATGGTGAGAAGCTTGAAGCAATCCCACTAAAATCAGGTACTAGACAATGCTGTCCACTCTCCCCATACCTATTCAACATAGTACTTGAAGTCCTAGCCAGAGCAATTCGACAAAAAATGGAGATCAAGGGGATACAAATTGGAAAGGAAGAAGTCAAAATATCACTTTTTACAGATGATATGATAGTATATATAAGTGACCCTAAAAATTCCACCAGAGAACTCCTAAACCTGATAAACAGCTTCGGTGAAGTAGCTGGATATACAATTAACTCAAACAAGTCAATGGCCTTTCTCTACACAAAGAATAAACAGGCTGAGAAAGAAATTAGGGAAACAACACCCTTCTCAATAGTCACAAATAATATAAAATATCTTGGCGTGACTCTAACTAATAAGTGAAAGATGTCTATGATAAGAACTTCAAATCTCTGAAGAAAGAAATTAAAGAAGATCTCAGAAGATGGAAAGATCCCCCATGCTCATGGATTGGCAGGATCAACATTATAAAAATGGCTATCTTGCCAAAAGCAATCTACAGATTCAATGCAATCCCATCAAAAGTCCAACTCAATTCTGCAACGAATTAGAAAGAGCAATCTGCAACTTCATCTGGAATAACAAAAAACCTAGGATAGCACAAACTCTTCTCAAGGATAAAAGAACCTCTGGTGGAATCACCATGCCTGACCTAAAGCTTTACTACAGAGCAATTGTGATAAAAACTGCATGGTACTGGTATAATGACAGACAAGTAGACCAATGGAATAGAATTGAAGACCCAGAAATGAACCCACACACCTATGGTCACTTGATCTTCTACAAGGGAGCTAAAACCATCCAGTGGAAGAAAGACAGCATTTTCAACAAATGGTGCTGGCACAACTGGTTGCAATCATGTAGAAGAATGCAAATTGATCCATTCCTATCTCCTTGTACTAAGGTCAAATCTAAATGGATTAAGGAATTCCACATAAAACCAGAGACACTGAAACTTATATAGGATAAAGTAGGGAAAAGCCTCGAAGATATGGGTACAGGGGAAAAATTCCTGAATAGAACAGCAAAGGCTTGTGCTGTAAGATAGTGAATTGATAAATGGGACCTCATAAAGTTTCAAAGCTTCTTCAAGGCAAAAGACACAGTCAATAAGACAAAAAGACCACCAACAGATTGGGAAAGGATCTTTACCTATCCTAAATCAGATAGGGGACTAATATCCAATATATATAAAGAACTCAAGAAGGTGGACTCCAGAAAATCAAGTAACCCCATTAAAAATGGGGCTAAGAACTGAACAAAGAATTTTCACCTGAGGAATACCGAATGGCAGAGAAGCACCTGAAAAAAATGTTCAACATTCTTAATCATCAGGGAAATGCAAATCAAAACAACCCTGAGATTCCACTTCACACCAGTCAGAATAGCTAATTTCAAAAATTCAAGTGACTGCAGATGCTGGCGAAGATGTGGAGAAAGAGGAACACTCCTTCATTGTTAGTGGGATTGCAACCTTGTACAACCACTCTGGAAATCAGTTTCATAATTCCTCAGAAAATTGGACATAATACCACCAGAGGATCTAGCAATACCTCTCCTGGGCATATATCCAGAAGATGTTCCAACCGGTAAGAAGGACACATGCTCCACTATGTTCATAGCAGCCTTATTTATAATAGCCAGAAGCTGGAAAGAACCCAGATGCCCCTCAACAGAGGAATGGATACAGAAAATGTGGTACATTTACACAATGGAGTACTACTCAGCTATTAAAAAGAATGAATTTATGAAATTGCTAGGCTAATGGATGGACCTGGAGGGCATCATCCTGAGTGAGGTAATACAATCACAAAGGAACTCACACAATATGTACTCACTGATAAGTGGATATTAGCCCAAAACTTAGGATACCCAAGATTTAAGATACAGTTTGCTAAACACATGAAACTCAAGAAGAATCAAGACTGAAGAGTGGACACTATGCCCCTCCTTAGAATTGGGAACAGAACACCCATGGAAGGAGTTACAGAGACAAAGTTTGGAGCTGTGATGAAAGGATGGACAATTTATTGACTGCCATATCCTGAGATCCATCCCATGATCAGCATCCAAACGCTGACACCATTGCATTCACTAGCAAGATTTTGCTGAAAAGACCCTGATATAGCTGTCTCTTGTGAGACTATGCCAGGGCCTGGCAAACACAGAAGTGGATGCTCACAGTCAGCTAGTGAATGGATCACAGGGCCCGCAATGGAGGAGCTGGAGAAAGTACCCAAGGAGCTGAAGGGATCTGCAACCCTATGGGTGGAACAACATTATGAACTAACCAGTACCCTGGAGCTCTTGACTCTAGCTGCATATGTATCGAAAGATTGCCTAGTCGGCCATCACTGGAAAGAGAGGCCCATTGAACATGCAAACTTTATATGCCCCAGTACAGGGGAACGCCAGGGCCAAAAAAATGGGAATGGGTGGGTAGGGAAATAGGGGAGAGGGTATGGGGGACTTTTGGGATAGCATTGGAAATGTAATTGAGGAAAAGATGTAATAAAAAAAAAAGTAAAAAAAAGTAAAAAAAAGTAAAAAAAAAAAAAAAAAAAAAAGAATTACACCAGACTTGTCAAGACAGATTTAAAAACCAGAAGACCCTGGACAGTTTTTATCCAGACCTTAAGAGAATACAAATGCTATCTCAGGACACTATATCCAACAAAACTCTCAATCATTAAAGATGGAGAAACCAAGATATTCCATGACAAAACCAAATTTAAACATTATCTTTCTACTAATCAAACTGTAAAGAGGATACTGCAGCCGGGCGTGGTGTTGCATGCCTTTAATCCCAGCACTCGGGAGGCAGAGGCAGGTGGATTTCTGAGTTCGAGGTCAGCCTTGTCTACAAAGTGAGTTCCAGGACAGCTAAGACTATGCAGAGAAACCCTGTCTCAGAACAAAACAAAACAAAACAAAACAAACAAAAACAAAAAAAATCACAAGAGGATACTGCAACAGAGGAAACTCCAATACAAGTTGGATATCTATACCCAAGGAAACATAAGAAACTAAACTGTTCACAAAAGAAGAGAATAATACCAGCTCTGGCAACAAAAATAACAAGAACTAACAATCTTCTGTGTTTAATATCTTTTAACATCAATGGCCTCAATTACCCAATAAAATGACATAGGCTAATAATATGGATATGTAAACAAGATCTAGAATTTTGCTGCATAAAATAAACACTTCATGACAAAGAAAGACACTACCTCAGCATAAAAGGCTGGGAAAAAGTTTTCCAAGCAAATGGTCCAAAAAAAAAAAAAAAAAAAAAAAAAAAAAACCTGGTGTTGCCATTCTAATACCAGTAAAATAGACTTTCTACTGAAGTTTTAAAATGAGATGGGGAAGGGCACATCAAAGAAAAAATGCACAAAGAGGAACTCTCAATCCTGAATGTATATGCCCCCCAAATGCAAGGGCACCCACATTCATAAAAGAAATTTTACTAAAGATTCATAACCTACATTGAACCTCAAACAATTATAGTAAAATACTTCAACATCCCACTCTCACCAATCAAGAGGTCATTGAAAAAAAAAAAAAAAACTAAATGAGGCACAGTGAAAGTAACAGAAATTATGAACCAAATGACTAAAAAGATATTTACAAAACATTTCACTCCAAAAGAAGAGAATATACCTTCTTCTGAACACTTCATGTAACCTTCTCCAAAACTGACCACACAATCAGACATAAAACAAGCCTCAACAGATACACGAAAATTGGAATATTCGCATATATTCTATTAGATCACTGCAGACAAAGGCTAGACCTCAATCACAACAAAAACAACAGGCAGTCTACATACTTATAGAAAATGAACAACTCTTTGCTCAATGATACTTTAGTCAGGTAAGAAATACAGAAAGAAATCCAAGACTTTATAAAATTTAATGAAAATGAAAATACATCATACCCAAACTTATGGGTCGCAATGAAAACAGTGTTAAGAGGAAAATAAATAACATTAGGTGCCTTTATAAAGTAATTGGAGAGATCCCATACAATCAACTTAACAACAAAACTAAAATCTCTAAAATACAAAGCATCAAACATACTCAAGATGCGTAAAAGGGAGGAAATAGTCAAACTCTGGGCTGAAATCAACATTAGAAACAGAGAACAATACAAAGAATCCAAAAAACCAAGAGTTGTTTCTTTAAGAAAATCAAAAAGCCAGATACATACTTAGTCAACTAACTAAAGGGCACAGAGACAGTATAAAATTTATCAAAATTGGAAATGAAAAGGGAGACAGAACAACAGTGATTGAGGAAATTCAAAAAAATCAGAACCTACTACAAAAGTCTATACTCTAAAAAATGGGAAAATCTAGATGAAATGGTTGATTTTCTAGACAGATACCACATACCTAATTTACATCAAGAAAAGTTAAACTATCTAAGCAATCCTAGAAACCCTAAGGAAAGAGAAATAGTTATAAAAATTCTCCCAAATTAAATAACCCATGGTTTCAGTGCTGAATTCTACCTGACTTTCAAAGAAGACCTAATACCTTTACTCTTCAAAGGAGTCCACAAAATATAAACAAAACGAATAAAACCTAATTCACTCTGTGAATCCACAGTTACTCTGATAATTAAACCACACAAAGACCCAACAAAGAAAGAGATCTTCAGACTAGTTTCACTTATGAATATCAATGCAAAACTACATTGAAACCAGCATTCACTATGATCAAGTAGGCTTCATCCCAGTGATGCAGAGATGATTCAATATATGAAAATCCATTAGATGCTGGAGAAGCATTCAACAAACTATAACACCCCTTCAGGTCAAAAGACCTGGAGAGATCAGGAAGTTATGGAACACATCTAAGCATAGTAAAAATGATATATAGCAAACCAACAGCCAACAAAAATGTAAATGGTTGAAAACAAGGAGTACTACTAAAATATCAGTGACAAGACAAAGTTGACGACTCTCTATCTATTCAATATAGTATTCAAAATTCTAGCTAAAGCAATTAGAGAGCAAAAGGGTATCAAGGAGATTCAAATTGGACAGGAAGAAATCAAAGTATCACTATTTGCAAACAACATGACAATATACATAAGTGACCTCAAAATTCCATCAGAGAACTACTACAGCTGATAAACAACTTCAGCAAAGTGTCAGGAGATAAAATTAAATTAAACAATTCAGTAGCCTTTCCTTATATAAATGATAATAAGGCTGAGAAAGAACTTAGGTAAATATCACCTTTCATAATAGCCCCAAATAGTATATACTATCTTGGTGTAACACTTACCAAGCATTTGAACGATCTCTGTGAAAAGAAATTCAAATCCCTGAAAAAAAGTATGAAGAAGACCTCAGAAGATAGAAAGATCTCCCACCCTCTTGCATCGGTAGAATTAACATAGTGAAAATGGACATCTTACCAAAAGGAATCTATGATTCAGTGCAATACCCATCAAAATTCAAACTCAATTCTTCATAGAGATAGAAAGGGTAATTCTCAAATTCATCTTGAATAACAAAAAGCCAAGGACAACAAAACAGTTCTCAACAATAAGAGAACTCCCAGGCCATCCCTGACCTGAGCTGTACTACAAAGCAATAGTGATATAAAATAAATAAATAAATAAATAAATAAATAAATAAATAAATAAATAACTGTCATGGTATTGGTACAGAGACAGAAAGATCAATCACTGGAATAGAATCACAGTCCCAGAAGTAAAACCATATGCCTATGGACACTTGAACATTGAAAGAGAAGCCAAACACATATAGTAGAAAAAGAAATCATCTTCAATAAATGGTGCTGATCTAACTGGGTGTCTGTATGTAGAAGAATGAAAATACCTAATTTAAAAAAGGGGGGAGGGTATGGGGAGACTTTTGGGATAG
The DNA here is from genome assembly GCF_978045245.1 of Mus caroli. Lineage (NCBI taxonomy): Eukaryota > Metazoa > Chordata > Mammalia > Rodentia > Muridae > Mus > Mus caroli. Next base: position 45,936,131 of record NW_028227260.1, read on the forward strand.
CATTGGAAATGTAAATGAAGAAAATACCTAATTAAAGAGAAAATAGATCCATAGTTATCACCTTACACAATGTTCCACTTCAAATGGATCAAGAACCTTAACATAATATCAGATATACTAAATCTAATAGAAAAGTAAGTGGGAAAGAGCCTCAAACTCATTGGCACAGGAAGAAATTTCCTGACCAGAACACCAGATTAAGAATTGATAAATGTTTCTGAGGAGCCTGAAGTTGCTGCTAACTTCACAAAGAGCAACACAAAGAAAAAGAAAAAGTCCCAGAAAGCACAGGAGGATTAGAACGGACCTGCTTGATGGGAGGGGCATACCTTGTGGTGGCAGCTCCTGCCCATGATAAAACCCCAATAAAAACACAAAACCAGAAAAAAAAAAGAATTGATAAATGGCAGGGCGGTGGTGGCACACTCCTTTAATCCCAGCACTCAGGAGGTAGAGGTAGGGGAATTTCTTATTTCGAGGCCAGCCTGGTGTACAGAGTGCATTCCAGAACAGCCAGGGCTACACAGAGAAACCCTATCTCGAAAAAGAAGAAAAGAAAAGAAAAGAAAAGAAAAGAAAAGAAAAGAAAAGAAAAGAAAAGAAAAGAAAAGAAAAGAAAAGAAAAGAAAAGAAAAGAAAAGAATTGATAAATGAGACTTATGAAACTGAAAAGCTTCTGTAAAGCAAAGGACATAGTCAGTTGTAGTCACTAGAAAAATTCAGCAACCTACAGATTGGGAAAAAAATCTTCACTAACTCTACATCCCACAGAGACCTCATATATATAATATAAACAACTCAAGAAGTTAACCTCCAAAACCCAAAATAACCCAATTATAAATGGGGTACAGAGCTCAACAGAGAATTCACAAAAGAAAAATCTTGAATGTCCTCTAAATATTTAAAAACTCAAAGCCCCTAGTCTTCAGAGAGATGCAAATCAAAACAACCCTGAAATCACACCTCATAGCATTCAGAATGGCTAAGATAAAAAAACTCAAGTGACAGCACATGCTGGTTAGTGTATGGAGAAAGATGAATACTCCTCCATTGCAGATGGTATTTTAAACTGGTACAACCCTGAAGACACATCTATACCACTCCTGAGCATATTCCCAAAAGATGCCCCATCATACCACAAGGATATATATTCCATCATGTTCTTATCAGCCTTATTGGTAATAGCCAGAAGCTGGAAATAACCCAGATGTCCCTGAACCAAATAATGAACACAGAAAACGTGGTTCATTTACACAGTGGAATACTATTCAGCTTTATAAAATGAGGACGTCATAGATTTTGGAGGCAAATGGATGGAACTAGAAAATATCATCCTGAGTCAGGTAACTCAGATCCAAAAGGACATGCATGGTATGTACTCACTGAAAAGTGGCTATTAGCCCCAAAATACAGAATATCTAAGATATAACCTACAGACTATAGGAAGTGTAACAAATAGAAATGCCCACTGCAGAGGCTTTGATCTCACTAAAAGAGGGAAGGAAATTGTCAGGGGTTTCACAGTGAGAGAGGGATCTGTGTGGGAGAGGGTAGAGGGTGTGGGAAAAGGGAACAGGATCTGATATGGAGAAAGGGGACAGGAGAGAAGGTCAAGAGAATGAATGGAAATATGCAGCCTTGGGGAGTGGGAGGTGGGGGAATCTTCTTGAAAGTACCCAAGACTCTGGAGGTGAGATACTCTCAGAACTTATTGGGGATGATTTTAGTCAAAATGTCCAACATTGGGGAAAGGGAACTTGGAGATTTCATGTCCAGTAGATAGAAAAGGCCTGGAGTGGAGAGACAGAGTTCGTAACCCACAGTAAAAATTCCTGACCCAAAATTATTCCTGTCTAAAGAACTGCAGGGACAAAATGAAGAAAAGACTAAAGGAAGGTGGTCCAATGAACAGACCATCTTGGGATCCATCTCATGGGGGAGACCTGACACTACCACCCTATGATGTGTTTACAAATTGAAGCTTGTCATGGATGTCCTCTGAGAGGTCCTACCAGAAGCTGACTGAAACAGAAGCAGATACTTATATCTAACCAATGGACTGAAATAAGGGATCTCTATAGTTGAATTACTGGGAGGATTAAAGAAACTAAAAGGGAGAGAGATCCTACAGGAAGACAAACAGTGTCTATTAAACCAGAACCCAGAGAGATCACAGAGACTGAACCACCAACCAGGAACATACATGTACTGGTCTGAGGTTCCTGGCACATATGTAGCAGATGTCTGACTGATTTGGTCTTAGTGGGACAAGACATGCTTAGTTCTCGAGATACTTGAAGCCCCATGAATGGGGAGGTCTGGTGGCAGGGAGCACCCTCATCGAGGCTAGAAGGAGGAGGCATGTGATGAGGAACTAGGGGAAGGGAAATGAGGTGGACAACGACTTGAATCTAAATAAATAAAATAATAATAAAAACCTACCTCCCTTTTGGGATTGAGGAAGGATAAAATGCATAATATCCACTGTACAGAAATTACTGAAAGGGCAATATTTGTTCAAAACAGTTGCTTGAGATCCAGAGATCCTTCTTGTTGTTAAGCATTGGACTATGCTTCACCATCCTGGGTAACACAAGGTAAATTCCAAGCCATAATGCACTCCCTCACTGGGAATAGAGACTCCAAAATTATGAAGGGGAAACTTGGTTTCAATACAAACTCAAACTTTCCTGGATGTTTAAACTAGGGAAGGCTGAAGTAAGTATTTCTTGAGTGAAATGAAGGGGATGTCTGGAGCTGAAGAGGGGAAAATATGGGTGCCTTTGGGTCTTTCAATTCAGAAAGACTGTCTCAATGAAGAAAATCCAAGGGTACATCATCAGCCACTAGATTTTATCCCTCCTCATCTGAAGTATGCTTACAATGCCAAGGCAGGTAAAAGGAATGGGACAGAAGAGGGAGCAGAATGGCTCCCTTACCCTCATGACTGCAGCCATCCTTCTTTTCCTGCTTACTTTGGGTTCCACTACAGAGTAAATTTCATTGGTGTCTTTCAGTTACAAGTGAAAAGTAAGGATTTCCACAGACACCTGTATGTGATGCCTTAACTTTTACCCTGGTCAGTAGTCACATCACAGAATCCTTTTGGTCCATCAGAGAGCAGTCCAAGTTAGTGTGTCCCAGTCTCTGGGTGTACTGATAAGTTCAACATTAAAAACACCAAAATGAAGAGAAATCAAGAAAGGGAGAGTGAGAGTTCCCTATATGGAGTACACAAATTACAGGTTTGGTTCATTGTTTGCAAGCTGAAAGTGCAGGTGTAAAACTATTTATCATAATAGAATATAAGTTTTACATTTTTACTACATTGTTATGAGATGTCCTAGAAACATATGGTCACATTTCAATCTTTCACAATGTGAAAATATATTGAATGTTAATAAAACCACAAGTTATATTACTTTCATTGGCGGTACTTTAGCAAGTAGAAGCAATTTCCATTCAGAGATGGCCATTGACAAACATTTTTTTTTATTCTAATATCAGTTAGTAATATTTGCTCTCAGATCACCCACATATACATCTCTGAGGAATTTTATCTATATGCATACAGATGCTTGTTAAAGATAGTTCAAAGAATTACAGGGGAATGAACAGAGAGCCGAGGGACATAAAATGATGATGTGAGAGTGTTTTGACATTAACAATCAATCTGGAAACATTATGATCATCATCATCCTCCAAGAAGCCAGCAATATGGTTTTGTATGGTAGAGTCAAGTGTCAGGATTAAATCAAGTTGGAGAGGCAAGAAATATGACCTAGGAGGTGAAGTGCAGGGCTCTTGAGTCTTGGTACAGGATTGGGTCTTGATGGAGGAATAGGTAGAGAGATGTAGAGCAATTATAGCAGGTTATATAAACAGTGGGGATTGAGAAGAGTTTACAGTCTCTGAGTCCTAAATTTTCTGCTTGTAAGTCCCTTGCCATGTACACTGATTGGGCAGATGACAGCTCACTGGGGACTATAGGTATCACAGTGCCAGATAATGTCTTCTTTTTGAAGTCTAGATGAGGATGTTATACCCTTCCTCAGACTTGTGTGTTCAGTCATTTTTCCAACTTAAGTTTTCTGACATAGCTATAATGTACTCATGTGCTTACAAGTCCTAAATTTTAAATACTTTTTAAGATTGGTAACTTTATTTTTAGGAATAAGTTTTTAACCAGTGGCAATCCTGGACATGTAATTTCTCAAACTTGTCTTTTCTGACATAGCTATAATGTACTCATGTGCTTATAGGTCCTAAATTTTAAATACTTTTTAAGAATGGTGACTTTATTTTTAGGAATAAGTTTTTAACCAGTGGCAATCATGGATGTATTCCTACCTGTGCAGTGGTACTCAAAATGGAGCCAAAAGCTCCTCATTAATTATTCAACAATAGCAAGGCACAGCCTTAAAATAATCAATATATATATATGTAATTGGTTACTTAAAGTAGGCTACAGCTTGGTTTCCATATATAATATATTATAAAGTAGAATGTAATAAAATATATTTGAGTCATAAAATATTACTGGATCAAAATCCTCACTAGTGGACAGGTACTTGTTATGCACTGCTTCAGGAGACCATATTCCTAGCACCTCGTGTGTTTTCCATCTCAATGTACAGCTTTCAAGTTTAAATTAAAAACTATTATCCCAGTCAAAAAGAGAGGAAATCATCCCTGAGGAAAGCTTGACTGTGAGCTAAAATAATCCTCTTAAAGTATCTTAAATATAAGACATAAGACTAAATGCTGGTCCTAATATAAAGATTCATATTAGTCACCATACTATTTTTACCTAAAAGTGAGAGACCTAATCTGTGCTTGAATTTCATAGAAGAGATCTTAGTCAACTGCATAGTTAGAACTAATATTAGAATATGCAATATTATCACTAATGCAATATTAGAACTAATACTAGAAGATGTCCTTTTGCTGTGTGCCCTACAAAAATATATCTTTACCAAAATTAGCAACAGTGAAAGGAACATAAGTTTTCCTGTGTAGTCCAAATTTGGCTTTGAACTCCTGATAACATGACTTTCTCGTTGATACAACTGCGAATCTTGTTTAAGGGGTTTCTTTAATTTATTTGTTAGTGGTAGTAGTAGTAGTAGTAGTAGTAGTAGTAGTAGTAGTAGTATGTTGTGTATGTGCAAGAAAGAGAGAGAGAGAGAGAGAGAGACAGAAAGAGAGAGAGAGAGAGAGAGCTCAAGGGTAGATTTTTTTTGTACCATGAATCCTAGAATCAAATGACACTCTCATGTTAGTGCCTTTACCGTCTAAATCACTATGACCTTGGTTCACTATTTTAAAGTATTTTCCATTTTAATTGATTGGTAACATATCTTAAAATTAAAAATATCAATAATTTTTCATGCTTGAATTTAAAAGTATATCCATTTTTCCCTATAATGCTAGAGTCTGAACTCTGGCCCTAATAAATTCTAGGTAAGCATTCTACCATCAAACTACTTCTCCAACCATATGAGTTCTTTTACCCATGTAAGAGGTAGAGTGAAACAAAGCAAAGACTCATGATGCCCTTCACTGTGATTAGATAATATTAACCAATTGCTGGGGTGAGTGAAAAAGAAGATTCTTGAGTAAACTGGCTACAGGTTGCACAGAAACCCATAGGATGCACGTTTCATGAGTCATCACACATGTTGGTGTGGGTATTTTGTTGATAAATTTAACCCTATATTCTTCTAGGTAATTTTCTTTAACCTGAACATATTCATTGAAATAGAATTATATAGCTTCATATTGGGGTAACTAGTAGATACATGATCATATTTTCTCAGGAAAAGTAACACAACAAATATAATTATTAAAAATTAATAATTAAGATCATATTTGTGATAGATTATTTCAGCTGTTTTAGATAAAGTCAAAATATCTTCAAAAATTAATTTGAAATTATATAAAGTAGGAAATTCTGTGTGTAATTATGGGCCAAGGTAGAAGGTATAAATTAGATTTTGGATGCCAATCTAGTTAATCAGTAGTAGCTAAAAATATAAAACACCTAACATTTTCCAGAGAGTATAGTGTATAGGTCATAAATATTAAGTCCATTAATGAATGCTGGTACACACTGAATGTTGAAGAATTGGAAATGAGAAATGTCATTGAAATTAATGCTAAAATATGGTCACAGTAATGAAAAAAATAAAGAAACAAACAAAGATACCAGCATATATGGAATGTGAGAGAAGAATTTCATGAACAAAATGGAACCAATTATGTCAATTGATATAGACATCAAGTTAAATAAGGATTAGAAATATGGCATTAGATTTGACCATTAGCAGACATTAATATACTTCTTAAGAACAATTTGAAATGGATTGAAGTAGTGCCTGTATTTTCATTAACTTTGAATGCTAATATTAGTCTCTCATGTCAATTGTCTGAAAATGTCACCTCCTTGCATACAAATTACTAATAACTGAGATATATTACTAACTGCACTTTACATATATATAAAATTCAACCAAAGAATGGTTAAAAATTGTACACAGTTGTGGTTGTTCTCTTTGGAGTACTTGTGCCAAACTGAATTTCTTAAAAATTATTGCTTGCATCTATGAACATCAATTTTATTTTGTTTCTGGTCAATGTATAAAGGAAAGATTTGGGGTTTTTCTCTTCCAGTTTTTCATTTGTGTATGAAAAATATTTTTTTTCAGTTTAGCTGCATTGTTTTTCTGATGAACTGACTCTTGGATACTATCCTAACTAGAATAGAAAGGTAAGAGTTTCATATTAATTTAAGCACATGGGAAAGTTTGAGTTGAAATGCATGAAGAGATCTCGAAGGAGAAGAATGCAACTCTGTGCCAGCTGTCATGTAATATGGGGACAGGAGCTCTCAATGAATAAACAAACAAACAGAACCAGTTATCTAGCAGTAAAAAATTGAATTTAGACAACAGTTTTTTAAAATCGTTTGATTTTTCATTAGTCCAGTGTGTACAAAAGTGACATCAGTCCACTTCACTGAGAATGTGACATTGCAACTCTCACGAAAAGGGCATAGTCTATTCCTCCCTTATTAAATGCTAGCTGGGCTAGGGCATTATTTTACATAATAAGATATGGCATAAATGCTGCTGGACTGTTTCAGGATTAAGCATTAAGACACCATGCAAAAACTGATTCTCTCCCTTGATCTTTACTTCCATAACAAGAACAAGCATGGACTAGTATGAAAAATTACACAAGAGATGTGGTATCCAGTTGCCCTCTACCACCTAATTTCCTGTATATTATTGTGTTACAGTCTTGTAACAATCCTTAAAAGGAGAGCTGACTGGACCAAATACAGACAAGACCAACAATATTCCCAGCTTCTCTAGACCAAATCACCAATACTCAGAATTTAGGCACTGAAAAATAGGTTATTCTTCTAAGTTGTTGAGTTTGTGTTTTTCAACAAAGTGATAATAAATAATACAGGGACTTTGTGATTTTCTTCAAAACATATAAAAGTTTTAAAGCAAATTTTGTGTATGAGTAGCTAAATTTATTCAGTCTGCTTCTTTGACTCTCTCAGATGTGTACAGCAAGAAAAAAGGAAAAATGAATTAAAGGCATTCCCGAGAGTTTGTAAAGTGGAAGTTTCAAGCAATCCAAAGAAGTAACAAAGGGAATGAAGTCGTTGCTATGCTCAAAGACTTAAATTGGGAGACAGATGACTTTAAGGAATAGAGTCTTATACATATTTCTTGACTATTTAACCTTGTCCTAGAAATAGGTAAAAGAAATATTTTTCTCTTCAAAATCTAACCTGGACATTGTTTATTAACTTTCTCTTTAACTGCATTCATGTGGTTCGTTTAATATATGTGTCTGATCACTGAAACTCAAATTCCTAAATGACATATTGTTTTAAAAGATGCAATACACTAGAAAAAATTAGGAAATATGAAATATATTTAAGTTAGCATATTATGTTGAAAATGTCATTTATTTGAATGCAATAATCAGAAAATGTTAATTAGTCTTAGCTGGTCTTGGAAAGGGCACATTCCTTATGCCTTATGAAAATAGTGGACAGGGAACAGGGTGAAACTGTTCTATTTCATACACCAAAAATAAGTTAAAGGGTTTGTAATTCACCACGCAGATGCTTCTGAATATTTTAGAACATTTGAAATAAATTGAGCAGTACTTGCCTACCTGTAATAACCAACTGCAATTCGATATTGATAAGAACATTCATGTTTATCTGTTCCATAAGAATATCACTTTTCCAGAATCAGTGAACCTCATGTACTGGTACTTCTGAAATATGATTTGAAAGTCAAACACACACACACACACATATACACACACACAAACATACACACACACACACACATACACACACACACACACAGAGACAGACAGACAGACAGACAGACAGACAGACAGACAGACAGAGACAGAGAGTAACATACACAGACACAGACACAGGCACAGGCACAGGCACAGGCACAGAGAGACAGATAATAGAGATATAGATAGACATAGAGAGAGGGACACAGCAAGATGCAGAAACACAAAGAGAGAGAGGATGAAAGAAGGGGAGGGAGGGAGAGGAAAGGAAGAAGGAGGGAGAAGGTGTGAGAGAGGTATGTAGCCTCCAGTTTCACACCACACAATTTTCCTGAGTTGTATTACATATTATCAAATATAAAAACCTCTAGCCTGACTGCAAAAAAAAAAGTTAATTCAGTGTTCACAAAATTCCATCTCCTCGTACTTGCTTGGCTTTTGTATTTTGAATGATCCATATGCTTTTCCTTATTGAGAAAGCTCTCTTTATATCTACAAATCCCATTGTAATTTTGTCTCTTTTAGAAAGAGACACACTCTATGATTTTTAAACAAAGTATCTTATGCTCACCCTCATTCTCTGTCTCCAGCTCAATCAGAGATTCATCATAAAGATTGACATGTTAGAAGGAGAGAAATATCCCCTGCCTGTTGTAATTTGGCTCTATATATGCACCATGGCAGTTTGACATAACACACACAAACACACACACACACACCCATAAACAAACAAACAAACAAAGTGTATTAAGATTTTAAAGAGATAGTTTACAGCAGAAAATGTTCATTATCAAATGCATTCAAGTATTTCAAAAATACAAAACATAAAAAATATCAGAATAAGATACTTTCCTTACAATTATAACAGCATAAAAACTTATATAAAATATAGAGAATACTTGGTTACAACCCCAGAGGTATAAATTCAATATGTGTGGAAGTACATACCAAGAATTGAGTTATTTATTATTCCAGTTGCAAATAAAATTTGAAACACATATCTTGTTGATATAAAGAGGTGCTACTTTAATAAAGTGAGCACATTCCAGCAGCTCCCTTTGTCGGCATGTCTATTAAAAGAACAAAAAAGAGAAGGTTCATCATGTACTTTATTTAGAGGAAGAAATCTTCTCAAGAGAACAAAAGGCCCTTCTGCAACTGACATGGAAGAAATGGGAATATTCTAAGAATAACATCTATCCCTTATTCTGGCGGTACTGTTAAAGCAAGGCACCACAGGGAAATAAAAATTATACAGAAATCTAATTCTGGGAGGAGCAAAAATTTAAAACTAAAGCCCCTGAGTGTGTCTTTTTGCTAATATGACCATACTGAAAAAATCTATTTTATGATTTTTATTCTTAATTAGGGTCTTTTGGATGGTTTATGAAATATAGAGGCTATACCTAAGTTGGTAAGACTGCCAGAGCATAGACCTTGCTCCTAAGTCTGTTAAGAAGCACTCGGGAGGCAGAGGCAGGTGGATTTCTGAGTTCAAGGCCAGCCTGTTCCACAAAGTAAATTCCAGGAAGGCCAGGGCTATACAGAGAAACCTTGTCTCGGAAAAAGAAAAGAAGCCTATAGACATATCCTTTTCTAAAAGAGGTGTAGATGTCCACCGATATCATCAAAGACCATGGGGTCATCAAGTGTCTGTGCATATTAGAGACCATAGTGAATGTTGTTGCTGGAGACTATGTAATTTGTGCAGCCTGTGCTACTGCCTGAGTCTGTGATAATGTCTGAGATATAAGAAACCAAGGAAGACCATGTTGGTGTCTGTGATCCTGCTATGTCTAGAACTATGTTGATTTTATGGTCCATTTTAACATTGAAGGCCATTGGTATATTTGCATTCTATGCTGTCCCATGTAGCCATGCTGGCCCATCTGTGGGCCCAGTTACCCTGAAGTCCATGTTAATGCCTGCAGCTTGACCTTCTGTCAGAAACCACAGGAAAGGCCATAATCTATAATGCCACTCTCTACAAAAAGAAATGAGACATTTTTGCACTGGTATCGATGATTGCAGAATCACAGTTGAGAATGAGAGACATAAAGGGCTTTTGTGACAACCTTTCTCCCTCAGTCCATCCCAGAAATAAACAAACAAACAAACAAAACCAAAAACACTCTAGACAGGAAGCCACTGAATAAAACTCTTAAATTTTTTGATAGTGATGCTAATATACTTTATACTTAGAGGCTTTTGGCAGGGACTGGAGGAAGGATTAGGTTTCCTTTAAGGAACTTCTCACTGTGAATTTGAGCATGTTCCAGTGAATATATTAACAACATAAATAGGAACTGATTTTTTTTCTATTGTTTTGTTTGGGAAAGGTTTCAAGAGTGGAAGAAGGACCTAGAAGGACTGGGAAGTAAATGTAATCAAGGTGCATTATGTGAAATTTCCAAATAATAAAAGCATTATGTTAAAAAGAAGTATATATCTTGAATACCAGGTCTCTCATCGACCAGTAGGAACTGGAGATCACCCGGGCCGAGGAAGCAACATAGCTTCTTGAACAGGGTCCCTTTTGACCTTCATCATCAGGCCAAAGGCAGAGCTGAGCCCCATACCTTTGTGCACCTTACCTGCCAGAGAAGAGCCAGCCTCAGAGGAGGGCTCTGACCCTGGGAATCAGGCAAGATAACCACCATGTATCCTGGGCCTCTCAGAGACCAGTCCACACAGGAGAGCACATAGGCTACAGAAGCAACAGAGCTTCTTAGACAGGGTCCAATCGGCCCTTCGTCCTCAGCCAAGAGGCAGAGCTGAGCCCCAGACCTCTATACACCTTCCATTCCAGAGGAGAGCTTGCTTGCAGAGAGTGGTCTGTCCTTTGGACATCAAGAGAGAGTTGGACTCCCAGCAGTGCTAACAGAATCACAGGAGGAACAAGCTCCAGCCAGAGACAGCGAGAACATCTTTTTTTTTTTTTTTCTGAAATTTCAGCTCTAATTGCTTCAGGATGAGCCCACATGGGCTGAGATAATTTCTCATCTTGCTCTTTTCTACACCTCAGGGGTCGAGCCTTAAGCTCAGCCAGACCTTTCCATGACACAGGAAAGAACTGGCCAAGCAAGGAGGTCAAGGTTCTTTGCACTCAGGCAAGAAACCGCTTCAGGGTGAGAGTTTCTTCCTTTCTGGTAGTGCTGCTTCTATCTCCTGGCTGCAGAAACCAACTGGGAACAAGTCAGAACCTGGAAGGGACAGATCTGGCTTCTTCCCGAGAGCAGACACAAAGGCGAGCTTGTGGCACCGGAGGGCCTGGTAAATGCTGGGCCATCTGAGCTCAGGCATCTTCCAGCGAGGCTTTCTTTGAGCTGACAGTACTCCATTGAGCAGCATCTCTTCTTCCCCTTCTCCTCCCACCCCCTAATGGCAGCCATTTCACTTTGACTCCATGAGTCTGATTGCTCTGGGTACCTTGTCCCTTGTTACCAGGTAATATTTGGCATTTTGCAACTGGTTTGTTTTACTTAGCACAGCATCGTCGGCCTCATACACGTGGGACCACTTCTGTCTCCTTCTAAAAACCCCTTACAAGTGGCCACACTCTAATATTCCCACTAATGTTTCTTAGGCATCAGCATGAATTCCCTCTCTCCAAATACTATCCCCAGCTAGAACATCTTATACCAAAGATTACTAGATGGTGAAAGTCCTTAAAGAAAAACCACAAAAATCCCTTCAAGAATTACAGGAAAACACAAATAACAGGTGATGGAATTGAACAAAAACATCCAAGATCTAAAAATGGAAGTAGAAAAAAATTAAGAAAACCCAAAGGGAGACAACTATTGAGATAGAAATCCTAGGGAAGAAATCAGGAACCAGCATCAGGAACAGAATACAAGAGATGGAAGAGAGAATCTCAGGATCAGAAGATTCCGTAGAAAACATGGGCACAATAATATAAGAAAATGCAAATTGCAAAAAGATCCTAACTCAAAACATCCAGGAAATCCAGGACAAAGTGAGAAGACCAAACCTAAGGAAAATAGGTACAGATGAGAATGAAGATTTTCAATTTAAAGGGCCAGTAAAAATCTTAACAAAATTAAGAAGAAAATTTCTCTAACCTAAAGAAAGAGATGCCCATGAACATACAAGGAGACTACAGAACTCCAAAGAGACTGAACTACAAAAGAAATTCCCACTGACACATAATAATCAGAACAACAAATGTACTAAATAAAGATAGAATATTAAAAGCAGTAAGGGAAAAAGGTCAAATAACATATAAACAAAGATCTATTAGAATTACACCAGACTTCACAATACAGACCATGAAAGACAGAAGCTTATGGACAGATGTTATACAGACCCTAAGAGAACACAAATGCCAGCCAAGCCTACTATACCCAGCAAAACTCTCAATTACCATAGATGGAGAAACTAAAGTATTCCATAACAAAACCAAATTCACACAATATATTTCCACAAATTCAGCCCTTCAAAGGATAACTAAGGGAAAACTCCAACACAAGGAAGGAAACTATGCCCTAGAAAAAGCAAGAAAATAATCTTTCAACAAACCTAAAAGAAGATAGCCAAAAGAACAGAATCCCAGCTCTAACAACAAAAATAACAGGAAGCAACAATTACTTTTTGTTAACGTCTCTTAATATTAATGGAATCAATTCCACAATAAAAAAAAGATATAGACTAAGACACTGGCTAAATAAATAGGAGCCAACATTTTCTGCATACAGGAAACTCACCTTAGGGACAAAGACAGACACAACCTCAGTATAAAAGGCTGGAAAACAATTTTCCAAGCAAAGTGAAGTTCAAAATACACATTGCATTGTACACAAAAATAGGGGGAGACTTTAACACCCCACTCTCATCAGTGGACAAATCCTGGAAAGAGAGGCACATGGAAACTAACAGAAGTTATGAAACAAATGGATTTAATAGATATCTACATACTATTTTATCCTAAAACAAAAGGATATACCTTCTTCTCAGCACCTCATTGTACCTTCTCCAAAATTGACCATATAATCAGTCAAAAAACAGGCTTCAATAGGTACAAAATATTGAAAGTATTCCATGCATCTTATCAGAACACCACAGACGAAGGCTGATCATAAATACCAACATAAACAATAAAAATCCAACATTTATGTGGAAGATGAACAACTCAATGGTAACTTGGTTAAGGAAAAAATAAAGAAAAAAATTAAAGACTATTTAGAGTTTAATGAAAATGAAGCCACAGCATACTCAAACTTATGCAACACAATCAAAGCAGTCCTAAGAGGAAAACTGATAGCTCTGATTACTGCCAAAAGAAACTAGAGAGAGCATGCACTGGCAGCTTGAGAGAACACCCTAAAGCTCTAGAACAAAAGGAAGCAAATTCACCCAAGAATAGTAGATGGCAGGAAATAATCAAACTCAGGGTTGAAATCAACCATGTGTAAAATAAACAAAAAGAACTATAAAAAGTATCAAGAAAAAACCAAACTGTCTTTTTGAGAAAATCAACAAGATAGATAAATCCTTAGCCAGAGTAACTAGAGGGTACAGGGACAGTATCATAATTAATAAAATCAGAATTGAAAAGAGAGACATAACAACAGAACCTGAGGAAATCACAAAACAAAACAAAACAAACAAACAAAAAATACAACAGATACTACTACAAAAGCCTATACTCATCAAAACTGGAAAACCTGGGTGATATGGACAATTTTCTAGAAAGATATCAGGTACCAAAGTCAAATTAGGATCAGTTTGATGATCTAAACAGTCCCATATCCCCTTAAGAAATAGAAACAATCATAATAGTCTCCCAACCAAAAATCCCAGGACCAGATGGGATTACTGTAGAATTCTATCAGACCTTCAAAGAAGACCTAATTCCAATTCAACTCAAACTATTCCACAAAATAGTAACAGAAGGTACTCTACCCAGTTTATTCTATGAAGCCATAATTACTTTGATACCTAAACCACACAAAGACACACACACAAAAAAGAGAACTTCAGACCAATTTTCTTTATGAATATGGATGGAAAAATACTCAATAAAATTCTCACTAACCTAATCCAAGAATAAATCAAATTGATCATCCATCAGGTTCAAGTAGGCTTCATCCCAGGGATACAGAGATGATTTAATATATGGAAATCCATCAATATAATCCACTATATAAACAAACTAAAAGACAAAAAACACGAGATCATCTAATTAGATGCTGACAAAGCATTTGACAAAATCCAACACCCTTTCATGAGAAAAGTCTTGGAATGATCAGGAATTCACAGCCCATTCCTAAACATAATAAAAGCAGTATACAGAAAATGAGTAGCCAACGTCAAACTAAATGGAGAGAAACTTGAAGCAATCCCACTAAAATCAGGGGCTAGACAAGGCTGCTCACCTTCTCCCTACCTATTCGATATAGTACTTGAAGTCCTAGCCAAAGAAATTAGACAACAAATGGAGATCAAGGGGATACAAATTGGAAAGGAAGAAGTCAAAATATCACTATTTGCAGATGAAATGATAGTATTTATAAGTGACCCAAAAATTCCATCAGAGAACTCCTATACCTGATAAAGAGCTTCAGTGCAGTAGCTGGATATAAAACTCAAACAAATCAGTGGACTTTCTCTATACAAAGGTTAAACAGGCTGAGAAAGAAATTAAGGAAACAACAGTCTTAATAATAGTCACAAATAATATATAATACCTTGGTGTAACTCTAACAAAGCAAGTGAAAGAACTATATGATCAGAACTTCCAGTCTCTGAAGAAAGAAATTGAAGATCTCAGAAGATGGAAAGCTCTACCATGCTCATGGATTGGCAGGATTGATATAGTAAAAATATATCTTGCTGAAAGCAATCTACAGCTTCAATGCAACCCCTATTGAAATCCCAACTCAATTCTTTATAGAGTTAGAAAAGGAAATTTGCAAATTCACCAGGAATAACAAAAAACCTAGCATAGCAAAAAGTATTCTCAACTATAAAAGAACTGTGGTGGAATCACCATGTCTCACCTACAGCTGTACTACAGAGCAATTATGATAAAAACTGCATGGTACTAGTACAGCGACAGACAGGTAGACCAACTGAATAGAACTGAAGACCCAAAAATGAATACACACACCTATGGCCAATTGATCTTTGACGAGGGAACTAAAACCTTCCAGTGAAAAAAATACAGAATTTTCAACAAATTGTGCTGACACAACTGGTGTTTATCATGTAGAAGAATGCGAATTGATCCATTCTTATCTCCTTGTACAAAGCTCAAGTCTAAGTGGATCAAAGAACTCCTAATAAAACCAGTGACACTGAAATTTATAGAGGAGAAAGTGGGGAAAAGTCTCGAAAATATGGGCACAGGGGAAAAATTCCTGAGCAGAACAGTAATGGCTTGTGCTGTAAGAACGAGAATTGACAAATGGGACCTCAGGAAACTGCAAAGCTTCTGTAAGGCAAAAGACACTGTCAATAAGACAAAAAGGCCACCAACAGATTGGGAAAGGATTTTTACCAATCCTAAATCTGATAGGGGACTAATATCCAATATATACAAAGAGCTCAAGAAGCTGGACTCCAGAAATTCAAATAACCCCATTATAAAATGGGGTACAGAGCTAAACAAAGAGTTCTCAATTGAGGAAACTGAAGGGCTGAGAAGCACCTGAAAAATGTTCAATATCCTTAATCATCACGGATATGCAAATCAAAACAACCCTGAGATTCCACCTCACACCTGTCCGAATGGCTAAGTTCAAAAATTCAGGTGACAGCAGATGCTGGTGAGGATGTGGAGAAAGAGGAACACTCCTCCATTACTGGTGGGATTGCAAGCTGGCACAAACACTCTGGAAATCAGTCTGGCGGTTCCTCAGAAAATTGGACATAGTACCACCAGAAGATCTAACAATACCTCTCTTGGGCATATATATACCCAGAAGATGTTCCAAGTGGTAATAAGGACACATGCTCCACTATGTTCATAGCAGCCTTATTTATAATGGCCAGAAGCTGGAAAAAATCCAGATGTCCCTCAACAGCGGAATGGGCACAGAAAATGTGGTACATTTACACAATGGAGTACTACTCAACAATGAATTTATGAAATTATTGGGCCAATGGATGTATCTGGAGGATATCATCCTGAGTGAGGTAACCCAATCACAAAAGGGGTCACTTGATATACACTCACTGACAAGTGGATATAAGCCCAGAAACTTAGAATACCTCAGTTACAATTTGCAAAACATAAGAAAATCCAGAAGAAGGGAGACCAAAGTGTGGATACTTCATTCCTCCTTAGAATAGGGAATAAAATACCCATTAAAGGAGTTACAGAGTCAAAGTTTGGAGATAAGACAAAAGGATGGACCATCCAGAGACAACTCCTCCCAGGGATCAATCCCATAATTAGCCACCAAACCCAGAAACTATTGCATATGCCAGCAAGATTTTGCTGAAAGGACACTGATATAGCTGTCTCGTGTGAGACTATGCCAGTGCCTGGTAAATACAGAAGTGGATGCTCACAGTCACCTATTGGATGAAATACAGGTCCCCCAATGGAAGAGCTAGAGAATGTACCCAAGGAGCTAAAGGGGTCTGCAAACTCTATAGGTGGGACAACAATTTGAACTAACCTATACCCCCAGAGCTCGTGCATATGTAGCAGAAGACGGCCTAGTCAGCCATCATTGGGAAGAGAGGTCTGTAGGTCTTGCAAACTTTATATGCCCCAGTACAGGGGTATGCCAGGGCCAAGAAGTGGGAGTGGGTTGGTGGGGAGCAGCGTGGGGGAGGGTATAGGGAACTTTCGGGATAGCATTTGAAATGTAAAAAAAAAAAAATATCTAATAAAAACAAAAACTAAAAGAAAGAAGGTTTTAGATGACAACACTTCGAGGGTCTTTGAGAGAGAAGAGAAGAAAAGAGGAGTGAGCATGATCAAAACACATTGATAGATGTGTTTTACTATCAATGAGTGGATGAAAGTAGAGGAGTGGTTCTTATGCTTTGATTTAAATCTGTAAATACTGACCCTTAAGATCCTTGTGTTCAATTGGTTCTTGATCAGTCAATAAAAGTGCCAACGGCTAATGACTGGGCAGAAAGAAAGAGGCTAGACCTCCAGTTCCTAGCAGTCTAGGAGAGAGGAAGTGGAGGATCAAGGTACTTGAGTAAGAGAGATGGAATATACTCAGAAGTATAGTAGAGATCTCCTATATAGCGAGATCTTCCAAAGTGTATGCTGAAAGGGAAATCTGCTCATGGAAGGGTAGCAGTGCCAATGCATTTTGGGCAGCAAAACCAATGAGATTCACAGAAGCAAAGAAGGCAACTAGAGATGAGGGCTGATTTAGAGATTTTGATCAATGAGTAAAGGTAAGGGCACACTAGCTATGGGAGGCATAGAAGAGTGCAGCAATTTAGCCAGAAAGGTGGGTTAAAGTGAGCTAATGTGTGTATGTCTTTCATCTTTGGATCCAAAATAGCTCCCGGATGAGTGTGTACCTGACACTTGCTCATAATTTAAAGTGGTGTAGGAAAACTACCCACTACAGGTGAATAGATAGATAAATAGATAGATAGATAGATAGATAGATAGATAGATAGATAGATAGATAGATAGATTGATGATAGATAGATAGATAGATAGATAGATAGATAGATAGATAGATAGATAGATAGATAGATAGACAAGGAGATGAGATGGAATGGGATGGAATGCAATAGAATGGAATGGAATGGCACTAAATATGAATCAGGATCATGCCGTGCCACTGTCTCTGAACTAAATCCACATGTTATTGATGTTGGCAAATATTTACTCACCTTGTTCTTCTAAATCTTGCATAATGTTGGACAATACACTGAGACATAACCTAATATTACTAAGTCTATTCTTTCCCCACTTAGCCTCTGTGATCTTGGTCAACATTCACAAATGTAACAGGCTTCCTAAAACCCAAATGTTAAAGATAGGATGTGATGTGATTTCTAAGGTTCATTGTCACTATAAAATAGCTATACATCTATTTCACTGAGAAATGGAAAGTCCACTTGATTATGCTATATGCATATGTTGCTTTGAGAACATGTTCATGAATACATATTAATGCTGAGAGAGTGAATGATAATCTTCATTAACATTTTTTGAAAATATTGCAATACATCCTGTTGCTCTGCACACATGATTTAATACTGGTCAGTAACTGTCAAACTCAACACCCCTATAATATGTCAGTCTATACATTTGTTTTAGGGTGCATCATTATTCTAATGTCTATTCCCAACGTTGTGCTTTTAATATATTTGGAAGGCAACTTCTTGTAGAATTTCTGCTTCTACAACCACTCCTTGGAGAAAGATTTCTAATTTTTGAAAGAATTCCTAAACTTCAAGGTAGTAACATGGGAGATGATCTCCTTCGCATCAAAATATATAATGTAAGAAGAAATTTGAACACTTAAAAAGGAAATATCGTTTCTCCCTCTGGCTTGTCAATTTCTATCCACATAAAATTAATTGTCTGTAGTATGCATATGTTAATAATTATCATGATTACTATAAATAAGCAAATGAATATGTCCATATTCTCACATAGTCATGAATATTTTATTTCTAAGATAAGAATGGACAACTTCTATTTCTTTAACATGGATAAACAACTTCAGCAAAGTGGCTGGCTTAAAACTGACTCAAACAAATCAGTAGCCTTGCTCTATAGAAAGGATAAACAGGCTGAGAAAGAAATGAGGGAAATGACATCTTTCACAATAGTCACAAATAATATTACATACCTTGGTGTGACTCTAACCAAGCAGGTGAAAGATATGTATGACAAGGACTTCAAGTATTTGGAGAAAGAAATTGAAGAAGATCTCAGAAGATGGAAAGACCTCCAATGCTCATGGAATGGCAGGATTAATATAGTAAACATGGCCATCTTGCCAAAAGCAATCTACAGAGTCAATGCCATCTCCATCAAAATTCCAACTCAATTCTTCATCGAGTTAGAAAGAGCAATTTGCAAATTCATTTGTAATAACAAAAAACCCCAGGATAGCGAAAACTATTCTCAACAATAAAAGAACTTCTGGGGGAAATACCATCCCACACCTCAAGCTGTATTACAGGCCAATAGTGATAAAAACTGTGTGGTATTGGTACAGAGACAGACAGGAAGATCAATGGCATAGAATTGAAGACCAGTAATGAACCCATGTACCTATGGTCACTTCATCTTTGACCAAGTATCAGAAACCATCCAGTGGAAAAAAGACAGCATTTTAACAAAAGGTGCAAGCTCAACTGGAGGTCAACATATAGAAGCATACAAACTTATCCGTTCTTATCTTCCTGTACAAAGCTCAAATCCAAGTGTATCAAGGGCCTTCTCATAAAACCAGATATACTGAAAGTTATAGAGGAGAAAGTGGGGAAAAGCCTTGAACACATGGGCACAGGGGGAAATTTCCTGAACAGAACACCAATGACTTATGCTCTAAGATCAAGAATCAACAAATGGGACCTCATAAAATTGCAAATTCTCTGTAGGCAAAGGACACTGTCAATAGGACAGAAGTGCAGCCAACAGATTGGGAAAGGATCTTTATCAATCCTAAGACTAATGTCCAACATCTACAAAAAAAAAAAAAAAAGACTCAAGAAGTTAGACTCCAGAGAACCAAATAACCATATTAAAAACTGGGTACAGAGCTAAACAAAGAATTTTCGACCAAGAAATATTACACGGCAGAGAAGCATCTATAGAAATGTTCAAACTCCATAGTCATTAAGCAAATGCAAATCAAAACAAACCTGAGATTCCACCTTACACCAGTCAGAATTGCTAAGATCAAAACTCAAGTGACAGCAAGATGCTGGCAAGGATGTAGAGAAAGAGAAACACTCCTCCATAGTTGGTACGATTGCTACTGGTAGAACCACTCTGGAAATCTGTCTGGCAGTTCCACAAAAAATTCGACATAGTAATATCTGAGGACCCAGCTATAGCACTCCAGGGCACATATACAAAGGATTCTCCAACATATTGAAATTTAAATAAAGGAAATATCCAATAAAATAACCTAAATGCTGTGAAATTATTTTCAGGTATGTTTTATGCTGTACCTTAGCTTAAGACAAGTTTTACCCTACATATCTGTTGCTGACTGCTTGCCCACATTCTACTAGTAATCACTGCATAATTCCATCTGTATAGCCTCTACTCTTTTTTTAATAAGATTATATATTTTTGCATGTCCTCCATGCTCATATATTTCAAGAAAATATCAATACCAAGGTTTTTCTTTCTAGTTGATCAACATTTTATATATCTAGTTTTCTTTATGTATATTTTCTCTATCTATCCATATATATATATATATATATATATATATATATTCATATTGTGGTAATATAATTATGCTGAAATGACCATTAGAGTGCATGTGTATCTTTGAAATATCGGCATCCTTTGATAGATACCGATAGTTGAAAAATATATTTTATTTTTTAGTGTCTCATTCACCAGAAAACCAAAACTTCTCTTCTGATTTAATACATTAATAAACTTTTGTATTTATACCTCCTTCCAGAATTATCTCCTGTAATTTTCCTCAAAGCAAAACTCTCCAAATTGTGCTATGTATTTTACTCTAATGCCTTATCAATACCCCATTGAACAGTTTTACTTTTTTCCTATTCTCCTTCTTATGGATATTTAACATATAAATAAAATTTTATATTCCTGTTGGATGGATAATATCATTTATATCCTAATATCTGTCATACTTCAGTGGTTTCCCTATCACATAGCTCAATAACCAACTCTCTGGTATGTCTAAGCCTTATTCTGTTGTATTAAACACCCTCCATGTGCTAACACCTCATATTTATCTTTGTAATCTGGATAACTCTTGAGAATACTAGCCTGTGATATCTGCTTACTTTTTCAAGATAATAAAAGATACTTTAGGCAAATACTACAGGATTTGGGTTTCTTGTATATCTGTTATGTCATGTCAAAGTACGGCAGTGGTATAAATACTTCATATTTTGCTCAACACGCAGTAGTGCCTTTATCTTGGACCTTTGTGTTAAGTTGCAAAGACATTCTCAGAGAAACTTCCACTTCTGAAGTTTCTTTTTTCTGAACTACACATAATTGAAAAATAACATTGCTCCTGCTAGCAAGGCCTTCCTTCAAGGAAGATTTTTTTTTATTGGTCCTCTTTGTAGCTGCCACATGGATCTATATTGAGGTCAGATTATTCATATCTGTAGGGAAGTGTTCTTTCTTAAAGGACATGCTTGTTAGTGGGAGGTTCTTTTATAACTTTCATTCGGTTTCTTTATATTTTCCTAACTTCTCTTATAGCTACTCTTGCTACTCTCAGGTCATCTAAAAAATCATTTTAACATTTCAGTTAGTTATCAGTTCAATAGCATTATAACTAGTAAAATATGTAAATTTTTCTCTATTTGTACAAATACAACATCTGTTTTTTAATCTGTCATTTTCTGATTATACCAATCTCCATTGAAATATACATTTTATATTTGTCTCTAGCTATATTGTTGCAGAGTTCTATCATTGAAAGTTCAATTTAGAGTATTTTTGTATTACTACTTTACAAAATATTTGTTTAAATTGCATTTTATAGTGGATTCTTTTGCTGTATTTTCTTTCCTGACTCCCTGTCTCTGTCTCTCCCACCCCCCCCATGTGTGTGTATGTTTGTCTAATTAAAATGGCATTATATATCTCTACCATGCAGCACACTCCAAAACTTATGTAATTCAAACACCTCTTCCATGTTATTATATTTCTACACATTTCTGAGACCTATATAGCAGCTGTTTGAGGAATACTCAGGATAGTTTTCATCCACTGGGAAATGTATCACCACCTTAATGAATGCTAGTGCTCTTATTTTATTTACAAATATTTTCTATTTTTTATAACTATTTTCAGACTCACCCACAGTTAAGAATATGGCATCTTATAGACTGTCCTTTTGCATAATATATTTTAGGGACAAGGAGGAAGATGAAATATTTTGTAAATATTTTAGGTAAGGATGTGACAGGATTAATGAAGAAAAACATAGTAACAAAATGATGTTATAAAGCAATCTGAGGTCCTTATGCTTATGTCATTTTATTCAATATCATACCCAAAAAGAGCCCAAATATAAGGAGATTTCTGCTAGATGTTTATGGATCAGGCAATTTTAAGACATTGAGTTGTCTAGGTGAATTGTGTAATCAGATTATATTCAAAGCTGTAAATTCATTATTTTATAAAAATATTTTAAATTCTGCCTCACTATCTTGAATCTGCAGCAAATATAATAAACCATAAGCTTTCACTGATATGTATGATTTTCTCTGGAAAGGAAGACATTGTTCAGCACTACGTGAAGCAAAAGTGATTGGAACAGCACATATAGGCTACTTTTATTGAACTATCTGTTCAGTTTTAATATTAAAACTTATTTTTAAAGGGGGCCCTGTCGAGTGTCATTTTAGGTTCAAAGCAAAATTTAAATACAACAAAAATGGGTCATTGGGGAAATGAGTATAATATAAAGCAAATACACCAAAAGTGATATCATATTGTGTGTCAGATGATATAGAAAATGATGAATAGCTTTCTATTCATGACAAAACTTAGGGTTGACTTCTGATTGACAGAGGACTTTGACTACGAAGAGGAAATCTATGTTATTAACAAATAGCCAAGTTTAATATTTACCATAAAGAAATATTAATCTTAAACATCAATATCTATGAGCAGTTTCGCTGGCATAGAAAAATTAGTCTTCTATTACATCCTAACTTTGCTTACCAAATTGTTTAGACCAATTGCACTACTTTACATTGTTATTAAAGAAGCCGCCACAGGAGGGCAGTATCTCCAGGCCGCATTGCGGCTTTCTTCAAAAACTACAGAAGCTTTACATTTGTTCAGGCTAGTAGCTAGCTCAAATTTTCTGCAGAGCAAATGAGCCCACAGTGCCTTACAGGCCAGTATTAGGCAGCATCCACTGACGTCTAAAAATTACATGATGTTTTAAGTGTCTCACGGTAATGGATTCAAAGTCTTGACTGCTAAGTGTCATCTGGGATGCTTGAGAATAATAATAAAGATGCCTGCATATTATCTCAGGGTGGGGACATTAACAATTCATTTTTACGTGTGTCATGTGGAGACTGTCACAGACTAAAATACACTGCAACTCATTCTAAGAGTTACTGGAAACAGTGTTGAGAAGTTTGATGTTTCCACATCTGTGTAGATGCCGTTGGGTTTTTGTTGTTGTTGTTGTTTTTATCACCTTTAAAACACTCATTTCTGGAGACATACTTGGGACACAGGAATTATTTTTCTATGACAACTATTTCAGCTTCATAGCTTAAGGTTAAGCTGCCAAGATCAGGATATATGTTGTCTTATATTTATTCTCATCTGGGAATGTGGATTCCTTTAAAAGAGGACAATGCTGTTTTTATTTTCTCTAATGAATTATTGCTAGGCAACCTTTACCACAATACTCATTGTACACTGTCATTTTAGCTCCTTGCTGCAGATGCTGCTTTACTGAAAGAACAGAGCTAGAAAATGTTACATGAACAATGATCCAGCTAACAAGCTACCTGTTCTGATTAACTGAGATCACACCACTTCACTTTAAACTTCATGGGTGCCACAAAAAATTGAAATGTTTTGGAACTCAGAGTTAGAGTCTTTATGGAAATTAAAGTTTTTTTTTTAAATACTATTAAAAAGAAAGTTTGAAAACCATATTTTTTGTACTTAGGAACCCAGTGTGGCAACTACAGTACATATTCCCCCCAAATTGGGGAAATATGAGTTTGCTTTACTGTACTTGCTTCTGGTGCTGTGCTACTAGCACACATTTTCAAAGAAAGAGGTTTTGTAAGCAGACAAGTATGGCGTGCACTCCTGGTTTTAACTGTCATGTGCAATGCAACACAAGCAAAAAATTCCCCTTTGAGTCCCTGTTTTCTATTATCTACTGATGGGGGCAATTTTGCTGCAGCACAGCACTATGTGAGTGAAATGGAGCCCTAAATGTAGAGGAGAGGAGTAATAAAAAGTATTTCAGGAAGAGTCAGCTAATAAGCAGCATTTCAAGTTTTGAAATGTTCTAGTCTGCTGCAGATGCAATGGAGGGTAACCATGCCTTATTCCCTAACTCAGCCTGGATATTATACATCAGTCTCATTTCCTAGTGACTCTACACATAGCTATAAATCATAGTCCTCCCACAAACTACCCTTCAGGGATTTTAATCAGAATGAATCAGGAAATTCACAACCAGAGAATTTAAAAGATAAAAGTACAACAAAGTTATGTTGAAATATTAATTGAGTCATGTTCAGCATTTGCACATCTCTTGGAATTCTTTACCAAACATATTTTCAATTAATATTTCACAGTCAGATTAAAATGAGTCTGTCTAACAGCAGTCTTGTGTCCTTTTATGTCTAAAAGTAAGAAGGGTCTCAATATAAAATAGGAAGTGTAAATTAATTTATTTTGAAATTAGAAATGTATCTTAATTTTTACAAACTTCCATCCAAACCATCTGGTCAAACTCTTTTTTCTTTCTTTGGATTTTCAAGACAGGGTTTCTCTGACTAGCCCTGGTTGTCCTGGAACTTACTTTGTAAACCAGGCTGGCCTTGAACTTAGAAATCTGCCTGCCTCTGCCTCCCAAGTGCTAGGATTAAAGATGTGTACCACCACTACCCTGCTAGTCAAACTCTTAATTTGCCTTTGCATTCTAATGATGATTAAGAACTACTGCCAGAAATATGTAAATTTAAATTAGATTCTCTATAAAATAAAAGCAAGACTTTTGATGGAGCAATTGCATTCTAGGCATTTTCCTTAGTAGAAATTTGAGAAATGTTCACTAGCAGTTTCAATATTGTGATTATTAAAAAAAACAACAAACAAACCCTATCACCATTAAAAATAGCCCATGTGCATTGCATCGCAACACTAGAAATGATGACTTAATTTTGTTTCTGAAGAACTCTGCATCTCTTGCCACTGTTGTTCAGGTGAGCCAGATACAGCCTCTGCTGTCATCATACCTTGGCATTCTCAAAATACTACTGGTTTTACTGACTTACAGAACAAAATAATTATGAAGAGGCAAGAAAACTTAACAGAGTCAGTTCTTGCAACCAGCCCATGACAGAATGGTACGTGATACTATGAGAGTGAAGTCAGATGAGAGTGAAGACAAATATACAGCAAAGATGCAAATGAATTTAAAAGGCTACAAATGTAGGCCATATGGTAAGAACTGGCCAGCAGTAGGAAGAGCCAGAGAGAATGACCATGTGAACTGTAACCTGCAAAGCTTTAGTATAAAGGCTGAGCAAGAATTTAGAACATCACATCCTGCACAGTATGCCTCAGATGCTGGACATGGAACTACAGTATATAACGTTTGTCCCTTTTGATTGCAATTTTGTTTCAGTTTAAGATACAACTGATTGTTTTCCTAAGTGTTCCTTTTGGAATAAGACTCTTTAATTTTGCCTGGTATATCTGTTGTATCTTAGAACTATGCAAGGCATAATTTCATTTTACAAAATTTCATTTTTACAAAAGATCAAAGAAAAGTTGGATTTGATCTTATAGAAGAGTTCCTAGGATGAATTTTCAACAATGTTGCAACAGTTGGATATGGTAGAAAAAGCAATGCCATATGTGAGGGGAAATATAATAATAGGAATTTTGACAAGAATTGGGCATGGATCTCAGTCTTGAAATATTGATGAGAATGGGGATGAGATTAGTATTAAATTGAAATTTGGAGATCTGCAATTTTCATACGTTTTTAGCTATTAAGTTAATAAGTGAGTTCTATCATTTAGAGTTTGAAAGGCATTATGAATCAAACATGTTAGAAGTGTGTGTCTCCACTTAAAACTTGATTATCTATCTACATATATATTAAATGTAAATATATATATATATATGTATATGCACTTTGTAAAGTATTATTCTGCACAAATATTGCACTCTTGTACATAACCAGCTTTTTTTTTCCACCAAAGGAAAAATACCAGCCTATTACATTAGCCAGCTTTTCATTCTTTTAACCAATACCTGACAAATAGGTTTTTACCTTTTAGGCCATGATCTGCTACTTCCATGATTGTGGGTTCTTGGCTGAACTTGGTACTAAGAGGACACAGTGAAACAAAATTCCTCAACATATGGCCATGAAGCAAATGCCATGAAGGAAAAGTACCTGGGTACCACCTCATTTAGAAGGTATGCTCCCAATAAAACAAAGACCTAGCTACAGGTCCTATCTCATAAATTTCAACCTTCATCCCAAGAGGGGTAAGCTAGAGATCAAGCCTTTGGAATGCATTCAGTATCCAAACTCATCATTGTTACCTAGTAGTCACTGTGGGCATAGGCTTGAAAACCCTCTTCCTAGCTTCCTGGAAGTTAGTATTACACTAGCACTCTTCAAATGGAGATGTAGAACTCTCAGGCCTGTCTGTACCATGCCTGTTTAGACGCTGCCATGCTCCCACCTTGATGATAATGGACTGAACCTCTGAACCTGTAAGCCAACCCCAATTAAATGTTGTCCTTATAAGAGTTGCCTTGATCTTGGTGTCTATTCACAGCAGTAAAACCCTAACTAAAACATGGAATGACAAGAACATGATGATATGTAAAAACAGGATAATACTAAGTCCTTAATGACTTAATTTAAAGAAACTACCTTTTTCGTTTACAAAAGAAATGGGAAAAAAAAAAACAAATTTTTTTTTTATCTAACAACTCATGTACCCTAAGGTTAAATATCTTTCTTTTTATAGTTTTAAAAACAGACATAGACAAAGAATCTACAGTGGGATTTACTTTAGAACTATCATCTATGATATGCAATAGTCAATTAGGAGAATCTTATAAAGAAATAAAGCATGGTGTATGCTACTAGCCTGGAGGACTGAAGTGTTCAATTTCACTTAGTCACCAACTATGCCTCTATATAATTTATGATGATGAGTTATCTCTTGCTGGTGTTATGCAACAAAATTAACATTTCTACCTGTGGGTCCTAAAACCCTTGATTTTTAAAACTTGATTTTATAGAAAGAAAGAACTTTTTGTTTTGTTTTTGTTTTTGTTTTTTTTTTCTGTTTGTTTGTTTGTTTTTTCGAGACAGGGTTTCTCTGTGTAACCCTGGCTGTCCTGGAACTCACTTTGTAGAACAGGCTGGCCTCAAACTCAGAAATCTACCTGCCTCTGCCTCCCAGGTGCTGGGACTAAAGGCATGCACCACCACCGCCCTGCGAAAGAAAGAATTTTTACCCTGTATAATTTTCTTGTTTCAGAGAACATTATCTGCAACATTGCCATTACATAGATATCATTGTTTTGAAAGAAATACTTTATCTTAAATACTTCATGTACGTCTACACCACTCTCTCATTCCTGCTTCTTTGTTTTTTGTTTGTTTGTTTGTTTGTTTGTTTGTTTGTTTTTTGCTTATTTGGTTTTTGTTTTCTGATTTTCGTTTTTGAGTCAATGTCTAATGTAGTATATAATGGTCTTAAACTCATAAATTCAATATCTGGCAGAGGCTTCCCTTGAACTCCTGATCTTCCTTCATCTACATCTAAAGACTCGTAAGACAAATACGATTTTTCAACATGGCCAACTTCCATTTCTTTCACTTTTGTTGATTTGATGCTGATTTTGATTTGTTGTTTTATAATTTCAGTTTTTTAAAGTAAACTTCATTTTGAAACGAAGGCTGATATCAAACTTGCTATTGCCCTTCCTTAGCTTCCCAAATGCTGAGATTACAGATATGATCTTCCAGGAATGACCTACTTGCACAGGTAAGCTCAATTTGTTGATTTTGAGGTTAGTTGTTTTGGTAATACTATCTATTCTTATTGGGTAAGATGAAATATCAATGTTGTTTTATTTTCTGCTAAGTGCTGACAGATGAAAACAGTATCTCATAGAAATGCCATTTTTCTCTGATTGAAAATTCATATGCAATACCTGAACAATGCCAGTATATAAACACACATCCTAAAATAGAAGGGGGGAAAGTCTCATGAGTTCTCATCCCTTGACAAAGATTTACAGCTCACCAATGATTACAAAGAGAGGAAAAATTTGCCTCTCCCAGGGATAAGCCCCCTAACTGCTTATCTATTACAATGGAGTTAACACTGAAGCCAAAATCAACTCAGCAATTTGCATTTATATATTTATGCATATACATGTACACACACACACACATATATGCAAAAGAGGCTGTGAACATGAGAGCAAAATTGAGAGCATAAAATGAATTGTATGGAGGGAACTTGGTAGGAGCTCTACCTCCCAAACATGGAATGAACCTTAACAGGCTTCACTTCTTTTCATTTTTGGTCAGTTTTAGAGACTATGCCTTACTATGTAGCCTTGATTGTGCCAGAACTAACTTTACAGACCAGACTGGCCTTAAATTCACAGAGACTTACCTGATTCTGAATCCAAAATGCTGGTGTTATTTTGGGTGCCACATCATGTGTTTTTGTGTTTTCTGCTCTAATGTCAAAATGTTCTTTCATGCTAGAATCATCATCCAGCACTAGATAGTTAACCATATCTGATATTTATTTGCTTAAAAAGTTAAAATTATTTACATACACTTGCCAGCACATAATGCCAGGTCATTAGTTGAATTTGTTAGTGAGAATATGAGTCACAACATTTCCATTTGCTTAGTTCCTTTCTTCCTAAACTTTCTCAGTTGTTTCTCCAGATTTTTATTCTTTCTAGGAAGTAAGACTTGTCCAGACTTTAGTTCCACCAGAATTTCCTAATCAGCAGCTGTTAAAATTTAATATTTAAGTTAAAAATATGACAAAATGTTAATCTGTATACCACAAGGTTTGAAATTTAAACTATATAGAAACAGGAATTGTATTTATATTTACATTGTGTTTAAGTGGACATCAGAGCCAAAACATAAGGAGTAACATATAGAGTTTGATGGGGTTTTTTTTAACTATTTACTACTACTGAATAAATAATTGCAAATAAAGCAAAACCTCTATTTCATACCGCATAGTGTTCTGATAAGTCTTGATTATTAGATTCAACTAAACTTATTATTGTAGTATAGACTATTTTATAATCTATAGGCAGCAAAGCAAACCCTGTATTAGATGCTTTATGTATAAATTCCCATTTTAGAGGTCAAATCTGAGAATCTATGGATTAAATAGTTTGTCCAGAGTTGAGTGCCCTTGTAAGGAGGAGCATTGTATTTCAATCACTGGTCATGCACTTTCCATCCCACTGAGTAATGCTGTCAAAGAGAACTAGAAAATATGACTGAGATCTCAGAGCACACTACATATCCATTGACATTTAGGTCAGCCTTTCTTGCAAACACTTCTTACTTCATCAGAATTTACTACTATTTTTCTATAAAATAGCTCTTTCTTCCTGATCAAAATTTTAAATGTGACCTTTACTATGTTATTTATGCATTTTCAGGGTATGTTGATAGCTGCAGTAAGCTGTGTGAGTATCTCTGTGTGTCCCTTTACATTTATACAGCCAGATACAGAACCTAATTCACTCATTTAAATAAAGCTTTATCTTTAAGGAAAACATGAATTTTATTTTCTTTCCCTTTTCATAGTGAAGAAAATAAAGCCAAAGTAAGGTAACAGCACATTCAAAGACTGGAAAAATGATCAAAATAAATCTAGGCAGTATAATCCTGCTGATAAATTCACTAGTGAGCATTCTCTTATCTATTTTTCTACTATAACCATATGGTACAATAAAGCATTACAGCTATGAGGTGGCTACAATATAATTTAAAAAGAGGTTATAATTTGGCAATGAGTATAATCATCTTAATTTTGAATTGCAAATAGTTTAAGTATAAATAATTTCTTTACTGTAATATTAACAGTTTACTTTTGTGGAAGCAATAATGCAAAAGATTATAAACAAAGGAAAATGTAAATTTTAAACCCTGAAACTTAAGGCACTACAAATAAAATGTCTATAATAAGTAGACAGTTGTAGCAATGAATTCACTGCAACTTACAAATGATGCAATTTTTCACTAATGTGACAACATATCACTAATATAGAATTGGGAAATGAGAGAAAAGCAGGAGACAGAGAGAGAGAGAGAGAGAGAGAGAGAGAGAGAGAGAGAGAGAGAGAGAGAGAGAGAGAGAGAGAGAGAGAAGCAGAGAAACAGACAGGGGAGACAGAAAGTCAGAGGTAGGAAAAAAAGATAATAATTAGAGACTGTTCAGAAACCAGAAACTTAAGGTTACACAAAGATTCAGTTCAAAATGTCTAAATACACCGCAGATACTACAAATAGTACCCAGTAGTCTTCTTAGTAATTTTGATATGAATTAAATGTTAATCATTATATCCTATCTAATTCTTACAAATATAGATTCCATAAGATACTTACTTTGATGCAAAAGAGTATATGTGTCTTAGTATATGTAAGAAAATATATTTGTTTGTGGAAGTAAACTGCTCATTCAGTTATAGCTTTTGATTATAGTTTTTCTTATCACTATCACTATAGGGTATTACTACAAATGCCTCTTTGTTGATTATTAAATAAGATGAAATACTCTATACACTTTGATTTAAAATAAGTAGGTCAATAAAGTTATATTTTATGTGTAATTTAATCTCAAACAATAAGTTTTATAAATGGATAAATTGTAGCAAAAACATAGGCTAAATTTTCAGAGAAATTGTCATTTCTATAGATAGAAAAGACTATTTTGCAACTTTAGTCCAGTCTGCAAATTTTGTGAAATGTTTCTTTTACTATAAGAAATCTGGGGCTATAGCTAAAGTAATCCCCACTCCTCAGTGGGCTGCCAATGCTGCCCAGACTTCTTGCATTGCAGGGTCTATTTTCAGCACATAAAAGGTAGGACTAACAACTGAGTCTGTCAGAAAGACAGCAGGGGGGAAGCCACGATAGAAACATGTTCAAAATCATAAACACCCCCTACTCACTGTATATTTGACAATAAACTGTCCCCCTGCCAGGAACAAGATTATCTGAAGTGTGATTTTAAAAAATGGAGAAAGATCACTCCCAGTTATATCACGAGTGTTCAAAAACTGATTGCAATTGCCCGCTTATTGGTAAGAGATTGAATTTGGCAGTTGCAATCAGAGTTGCCAAACATCACATAGAATATTAAATAGAAAGTGCAAGTCATAAATTTTGAATGAGATAGAGCAATTCAGCAATATGTGCTGCCATTTGCTTTATGAGGTATAGACAGGCTGTTTAAATACTGGAAGAGAAGAGGAATTGAGAACACATAGCTGAAAAAGAAATATACACAGTCACCTTGATTTAGCAACCAAGTAACTGGTCTTTCACCATAATTGTGACAATAGTCATTATCTAGTGAGGAATGCAAATAAAATTGTTATAAGGGATGCATTTGAGTGGCTTCTTTGGAGGTGGTTTTCAATAGGGAGCCTTTTCTATTTTTTAGATATTCATTGCATCCTCTGATACCTTTTTTATATTAGAGTTCAAAATAAGTAAGATTTACTTTTTAAAAAATTATGTTTTAATCCAGCATATATAGCAATATATATATATATATATATATATATATATATATATATATATGTAATCATTTATACATTGTTGGAATCATCATTCTTCCACACTGTGGTCCCCTATGCTCTCTGACCCACCTCAAGAATTTAAAAAAAATAAATAAATAGTAAATAATAAATTAGTGTGACTCAATTGTTTCTCTCTTAGTTTGCTACCAAGTAAAATATAGGCAATTGCCACAAAAGTTATATACTGCAATACAAGTTATTCTATATTTTACCCTTCCTTTATGGAAAATAGAAAAGTCTCAGAAAGGTGGGGATGGCAAATTGCTGCCTTTTACTTTATACATATTATTTTTTCTTAATGTCATCTACTTCATCATCTTGCAATAAAATTATATGTTAATATTGTATCATAAAAACATTTATAATGAAACTAGCTCACAACTGTAGAAATACTTCCTTCAGCCTGCAGATCCAGATGTACAGTTATTAACTAGTCCTCTAGCATCATGTCTCACTGCATGCATTAATGCTTCCTGCCATGCTGATAATGGACTAAACCACTGATAGTATAAGCAAGCCCCAATTAAATATTTTCTTTTATTAAACATAAAACTGCACGAATGTCATATTTTCTGTAGTTTTTCATTTCTTGATTTTACATTCCTATTATGTATTAGAATCTGAAAAATAAAAAAAGAAAATTACCACAAATAAATTATTATATTTTCAATTTTGCATTGTTGGATCAAATTGAAATTTTAGCCATCCATTTTTACTTTAACATAGGTTTGAACCATTGCTTGACCAAGGTGTCTATGCTCTATGTAATAGCTACCCATTAATCATTTTGAAGCCATATAGACTATCAGATGGAAGTTTACTTTATCAGTTTTTTTGTGTTCACATAATCCTTACAATCCTTACTTTGCTTAATAATGTTGCCAACATGCAAGAATAGTGACACTGACAAATTAGAGATCACAGAGAGAAGGAAAGGAAAAATATTCTAGTTGGTAAATCATTAAAACTTCCACTTTTCCTCCCATATCTTCCCTTCTCTCCCTCTGCCCTCCTATCTTTTTTTTTAAAGATTTGAGTTAAGATCCCACTATATCATATAGTATACCCGGATACTTACTTTGTAGCACAAACTAGTTCAAAACTCATGATCATCCTGCTGCAAAGCCCATTTCCAAAATTATACTTCCACCTGTAAGGCCATACATCTTAAACCTCTCAAAAAGTATCAAAAACTGAAAATCCAAGCAGCCAAATACCAGAGACTATGAGAGACATCTCATCCAAATGATCATATATACTATATTTAATTTCCAGTATATACTAGGGCATTTTGGTCGGTATATTTTCAAAAATAGAGACTACTGCTCTTTTATGCTTTAATTTAGTCTCACAGTGAGGTTACAAATGACAGAGCTAAGAGGAATGTCAATGGATAAGATAAGAACAAACAATAATTTATCTTTCAGTTCTGTAATTAGACTGGGATTGAGAAAATACTACTCATAATAACTTTAATAGTTTATCTGATAAAACTTAATAGAATTAATTTTGCTTTTGCCATTGTTTTGCTTAAAAGGAAGTAAGTAATTTTAAGAACAAGATTTATGGTGAAAATGAAGATTGTACTGAATGCTAGGGTGTTCTATGACAGGATTCCTGTTATATATTGTAGGAAGTACAAAGTGATAAATTGAAATTTCCAAACACTGACACAATTGCATACACCAGCAAGATTTTGCTGAAAGGACCCTGATATAGCTGTCTCTTGTGAGGCTATGACGGTGCCTGGCAAACACAGAAGTGGATGCTCACAGTCATCTATTGGATGGAACACAGGGCCCCCAATGGAGGATCTAGAGAAAGTACCCAAGGAGCTAAAGGGATCTACAACCATATAGGTGGAACAACAATATGAACTAACCAGGACCCCCAGGGCTCGTGTCTCTTCCTGCATATGTATCAGAAGATGGCCTATCGGCCATCACTGGGAAGAGGGGTCCCTTGGTCTTGCAAACTTTATATGCCTCAGTACAGGGGAATGCCAGTGCCAAGAAGTGGGAGTGGGTGGGTAGGGGCATGGGGGGGGGTGGTCTGGAGGACTTTTGGGATAGCATTTGAAATGTAAATGAAGAAAGTACCTAATTTAAAAAAAATAAATAAATAAAAGCAAATGGAAGTTAAAAAACAAATAAACAAAGAACCCCCCTTCCCCCCCCCCCAAAAAAAAAAGAAATTTTGGTAACTATGAAGCACAGATTGGCCTCTAACTCATTTTGTACAGCTGGTCTTAAACTTGAGGTGATTGTCCTGACTCTGCTTCCCAAGTGCTGGGATTTCAGGAGTACACTATCAGAATTCTGAGAACTTGTGAAAACTTTCTGTGGTGGGCAGGGAGGTGGTCATAATTATACATTTGTGCAAAGATCCAAAATGTATAATAAAAATGAATTATCAGGTTAAATATAAACTTAAAATATAATATATTAGTGCAGGTTTACTAACTGCAAAATTTGAATCCCACTAGGCTTGTATGTTAATAATGTGAAAGGCATCTATGCATACAGAGCATGTAAGGGAAATTGCTGGACTTCTTGGTCACTTTTGCTGTGATTCTAATTTTTTTTATAAATATTTTAATGAAAAAATTGTTTATAGTAGATTTCTTCATATTGCTGCAAAACTAAGAGCAACTTAAAGATACATATATATTAAAATGATTAAAAACTTTTATATTCATACTGTGCATTAGTTTCATCAACAAAAAGAAATGAACAGTATAAAGCAGCAGGGGTGAACCTTGGAGATACTGTACTGCACATAGTAAGCCAATCATGCATATACCATATCCTAACATCTATTTAATACTAAAGAATGAAAAAGGGATTCTATGCTAGAATAAATTAGAGCAGTTAATGTGTTAAGGCAGAGGTTTCAAAGACAAATGTGTAGAGAGAAGATTTTTATAATGGTAGAAAACATCCATTTTCTCAATCTGGGTATCAGTTGCTATATTTGTGAATATTCCTTGACTTGTGCATATAAGAAGCATGGATTTTAATGTATTTTCATTGTTCCTATATACAGTAACAGTGAAAGACTTACAAATTGATATTCATGGCTTTCCTCATACAACATATCAGTAAATGATTTTGGCTTATAACAGGAAATCATTTGATAAGCCTTACCTATTTTAAAAGAAATTTGAAATGAAAAATAGAATACCATTATATATTCCCTCAATTATAAGATCACATTGTGGGTTCATTGATGGCATCCAATATTTATGTTTTAAAACATTAATCCCCATTACATAGTGCTTGGAGATCAAATAATTAACATAATACATAGTTAATATTTTCTGTAAAGGACGTGGCTACAATTCAATAAGCTTTGAGTTTACAACAAGACAAAATCAACACACAGGCATGCAAAGACAACCATTTGTAGAGACAGCATAAGGTGAGCATTGTAAGAAAATAAAAAGACCTCAGAGAAAAATTAATCCAGTTATTTCTATCATCTTGCATTTATACCCAAACTGTTATGAAAAAAATAAATTCCTATAAAGCTGAGATCTCAAATACCTCAGAGTGGTCTCAAGCTTATTATGTGGTAGAGGCTCTCCTTGAAATGTAGGTCCTTCTTCCTCAGAATCACTAGTGCTGATATTACTTGTATGTAACTTTACTTTGTATGCTTCAGTAATAATAGCTGTAGCAAAAAATAAACACAAGTGCACGTGTGATATTACTGAAAACAATTCACATTATCCATTTAGAAATTAAACTATCTTCTAGACATTTTAAATGAGTGAAAAAAAAAAAGAACCAGAAATGTCTGAAGGTGCATTAATTACCACTTAGGAGATTTTATATAGCCAAGTATAGATATCTCATTTATTTTGTAATAATTTTCAATTAGACACTACACATTACAGACTGATAATCAACAAATTAAAAACAGACTAGATTTTTTAATGGATTACAAAGTTATAGGGTCCTTTAAAATAATAATTATTTAATTATGAAGTGATAAAAGTTTAGAGATTGCTCAAACGTTTGTAATGTGTAGAAAACTAAGAGACTGACTGGGCGGTGGGGGTCGGGTGTCTAAACTGTAAGTTTGCTGCAGTCCCGTTATATTATGTTTAAGTGAAAAGTCCCCTTATAATTGCTCTTTCTATGCCAGAGGAATAATCCATGAACATCATGGGGAGAAGAATGCCTATGCTACTTAAAGCAGTGTCTGTTAAGCAGAACCGTGGTATAGAGAGTTTCATAGTTAATATGAACTCTATTTACCTCCTTGCCCCCATCTTATCTTTTTCACAGAAAACATGATGGAAAAGACATTTGAACCATGGGCAGAGAGTACCAAAGGCAAAACTTTATCTCCAAATCATATATTCTTTGGCTACTGAGGTACTTTGTCAATTACTAGAGGATGCAAGGAAGAATTTTCAAAATTAATAGAAAAATAAATTAATCATTTTGGACCTAATGATATAAGGAAGAAAACTAAAAGTTACAGGATACATTTGTCAAGTACCCGCTGTGTACCAAGTGTCTTCAGGGGTTCTGTATGCCATCATCACCAAAGCAGAGTCCCTGAATTTATCACAAAGAACATATTTTACACTATTTACTAGAAAAAAAAAACACAGTAAGGATAGCTATGAACAATTGAGTCCGGTAAATTTTTTAACTATTGTAATAACACCCATACATATCAGGGAAAACAAACTATGAGAAAATAGTAAAAGATGCCATTGAACATTCAGGAAGGCTAAAATGTATCCAAATTATACTAGTACAACATACTTTATTATTTACAATGTTAATTCAAGTGGCCTTAAACCCTAAATTATTCACACAATAAACATCTATTGAGGTTGGCCTGTGTGGGCAGGCACTGTTCCACATACTAAGTATTCAATAGCCTACATACAGATTATGAGGAACTTAATGTAGTTTGTACATATGAGTGAGAGAGAGAGAGAGAGAGAGAGAGAGAGAGAGAGAGAGAGAGAGAGAGAGAGAGAGGAGGGGGATGAGGTAAGGAGAGAGAAGGGAGAGATTAATGGCATTGTGCCAAAATAAAGGCACTATGTCTAAAAATTATTAATAGCTATTGGCCATAAAACTTTGCATTTCAACTTTAAAACTTCACCATAGTATCAGAATCAATACCACTTGAGATGTCATCAGTGGAAATGGATGGTTTCTTTAAAAAGAAACACTTTGCAGTTTAAATCAGAGCTGTTAATTGAACCAACTGTTAGATGATCAAATTGTTCACACCATGCTTTTCTTTACAATTACAGAGTTCTTTGTCATTACTTAAATTCACCATGTACCCAATGAAGCCTGCATGTAGATGAAATGTATATTCTGATCCAATTCTCAGCATTGAACATATGAGTTGGTTTGGGGAGAGAAGTGTGTAAACATGATTTATGCCAAGTCTCAGAAGAGGACTTAATCATAAATGTCTCTAGTCCCTTGTTCTAGGAAAAATTATCAAATAGGGGCTGCTGTTTTCACTGAGATTTAAGAATTAAAAATACACAGTAATGTGAGACTGAGCTTCAGACTGAAGCAGAGCCAGAACTGAGCTGTAACCACTGCATAACTTGAGCAAGAAATACATATTTGAAATGGTAATCGACAGTGATTTGAAAGGATGTGTTATCACAGAAAAACTAATAATAACTTTTCCTTTAATCAGCCTTAGGGGAAAAAAAGAATGTGTTTTTGGAACTGAACACACTGAAGTAGAAATATGGAGGAAAAAATCTCATTCTTTTTCCAAAAGAATCACCAGACCAGAAAATTGAAACTTAAAGTGAACCATGCTAATCGAAGAATTTGAATGAGTTTATTAATAGAAATAAATAGTAATTTAATGACTTTACAGCTTTCCAAATTATATCACTTCTCTTTTTTTCCTAAAGAATTTTAATTAATAAATCAAAGCATCATGGTCAGAGCCAGCTGGTTAAGTGGGTAAAGACACTTGTTGTCAAACCTGATAACTTAAGTTTAATCTCTAGAAATTCAATTCCATGGAAGGAGAAAACTGACTCCTATAAACTTTCCACTTACTTCCATAGGTGTACATGCACATTCCTTATCTGTGAAATAAATAAATTTAATAAAAATGTATAATGACTTTCTAACCAAGACCTGAAAGACAAATATAGACACGCTAACATGGAAGGGGGAAGTCTCATTGGGTCCCAACCCTAGACAAAGAATTAGCAGGCAAATAAGGAATGCTGAAAGCAGAAGAAATAGTCTTCTCCAGTAAAAAGGCTCCAAATTGGGTAGCCCTGAAATCATATGAATACTTGCAACATCATATGGATTCAATAGATTTTTATATAATTTATAATATATATAATTATACATATAATTATATACTATACATATAATATATTATACAACCACATAAATGTGAGATATACCATGGGTCATATATTTAAGATATAACAGGATAGATGAGAGGAGTTGGACAGAAGAAATGGACCAAGGAAAGTGATGTGACTATACTTTAATTTCCCCAAACCAAAAATATTAAAATATTATTCATGCATTTAGCCTGTAGTGAGGGGTTTGAAGCACAAAGAATCCTGAGGAGAATATATAATAATGTGTTTAAGCAGGAATCTTTGAACATATAAGGACCATTCTTGTTTTTATATCAGCTGTCATGATAACTGAGATCACACCAGAACTTGAATCTCCTTTTGGAAGGATTGGAGTATCCACACTTTGGTCTTCCTTCTTCTTAAGTTTCATGTGTTTTGCAAATTGTATCTTGAGTATTCTGAGCTTCTGGGCTAATATCCACTTATCAGTGAGTGCATACCATGTGTGTTCTTTTGTGATTGGGTTACTTCACTCAGGATGATATCCTCCAGATCCATCCATTTGCCTAGGAATTTCATAAATTCATAGTTTTTAATACCTGTGTAGTACTTCATTGTGTAAATATACCACATTTTTGTATACATTCTTCTGTTGGAGGACATCTGGGTTCTCACAAGAAACTCAAGAACAAGGAAGACCAAAGTATGGATACTTCACTTCTTCTTAGAAGGGGGATCAAAATACCCATGGAAGGGGTTAGAGAGACAAAGTTTGGAAGCAGATACTTAAGGAATGACCATCCAGAGACTGCCCCACCTGGCAATCCATCCGATAAAATAAACCACCAAACTTAGACACTATTGCAAATGCCAACAAATGCTTGGTGACAGGATCCTAATAAAGCTGCATCCTGAAAGGCTCTGCCAGGGCCTTTCAAATACAGAAGTAGATGCTCACATCCATCCATTAGACAGAGCACAGGGTCCCCATTGAAGGAGCTAGAGAAAGTACCCAAGGAGCTGAAGGTGTTTGCATCCCCATAGGAGGAGCAACAGTATGAACTGACCAGTACCCCAAAGCTCCCTGGGACTAATCCATCAATAAAAGAAAACACATTTTGGGATTCATGGATCTAGCTGTATATACAGCAGAAGATGGCCTAGTTGGTCATCAATGGGAGGGGAGGCCCTTGGTCCAGTGAAGGTTCTAACGCTAGTATAGGGGAATGCTAGGGCCAGGAAGCTGGAGTGGGTGTGTTGGGAAGCAGGGGGAAGGGGTGTTAGTGGATTTTCTGAGGAGAAACTAGGAAAAGGGATAAC
Organism: Mus caroli; assembly: GCF_978045245.1. NCBI lineage: Eukaryota > Metazoa > Chordata > Mammalia > Rodentia > Muridae > Mus > Mus caroli. The sequence continues at coordinate 45,975,859 of NW_028227260.1, forward strand.
TTTTGAAATGTAAATAAAGAAAATATCTAATATAAATTTAAAATTTTAATTTTAATTAAATTAATTATTAATTTAATTATTATTAATTATTATTAATTTAATATAATTAATTATTTTATTAATTATTAAATTATGTCACTGAGAAATTTAAAATTTCTCAGTGACATAATTATATTTCTCTATGATCTATTTCTTAAAGGTGTTACCAGAAGAGCATAAACTACACCAAAGACTGGAGATTTCAAACTTTCATCCCTTGGGAGACACACCTAAACCACAACAACTCCACTTCCTCCCTTCAGATAGTTTAAACCAGAATTTGACAACAAAGTTGTAGAAAAGTAATGTCTAAGATAACTATCCAGAAGGTTTTGATGCAATTTTTTCTTTGAAAGCACTGTTGTAATATTTTCTACTGTATTTTAGATTAGCATTAAGGAATTCAACTATTTCCTGCCTACTACTGTTCAATTCCAGTTACAACTGCTTTGATATGAACACATTTTAAAAATTGAAACAGCCTGCAATATTTTGTAAAGAAGAAATATCTGATTAGTATGGAAGGTATAAGGCTTGGAATCATTATTAATAATTTCTTGAGATATAAAAAATAGGAACAATTCTGGAAAGCTCATGACAGGAGAAAGACCTATGCGTGGTTTGTGGAAAAATGGAACCATTAAATTACTTAGATGTGCACATAAGGTCTTATTCATTTTAATGACCTAGCAAAAGTATACTGTGAGCTCTGCCAAATACAGTCTTCATTCCCTTAGAGTGCCTTCAGTTGATTTGTGAGATATTTTGTTATTTCTTTAATGATCAAATGTAACTCATTCTTCAAGTGCCCTGCCTTTCTAAATTATAGTCATAGCCTGGACTTGCAGAATTTTTATATTAGACAGGACCTTGGAGATCAGCGGGCCCAATGATCTCATCTAATAGATGGACAATTTGAACTTTGAAAAAACTAAGCAATAGCTTTACTTTAGAGGAGATACCATCTTACCACTGTTTGAACAGTACTGACAATATTTTTTATGGCAAGACATTAGAAGTAAGAGTTCAGGATTTCTAGACCTAAAACTAGGAAACAGTTATTTGTCAAGATGAACCTTAGGAATCCTGAGACTCTCAAAATAAAGAAAATATTAAGTTTCCACTCCATACCTAATGCTAAAACATATTTAGGACATCCAGATAATAAATAGAAAATATGTGCCTTCTGGCATAAGTGGTTGACAAAGAGAATGACTTTTAAAATAATGTATAGATATCAGGCAGAAATTTGAATTTTATGTCTAACATATAATAATAATAATAATAATAATAATAATAATAATGTGTCAAATACCATAAGCATTCATATTTTACACATGAAGATACTGAAGCAGAGTGAGGTTATACACTTTGCCTTAAGTTGGACACATAAGAGTTTTATTAGTTTGCCAGAGTTGATACTATCTAGTACCCCAAAATGTGGAATAGTAGAAATACATTCTCTTAGTTATTGAATCTAGAAGACTATCTATCATTAGGTAGTTAGCAAGGCACTTATTTTCCTGGGGTAGAAACAACTGATGCTAATTCATGACTCTCTCCTTGCTTCTGCCCCTCAAACCTTTCATCACCTTTGGCAATTGCTGAATTGTAAAAGCATCACCTAATATAATTTTTATTTTTTTTAAATGTTATTCTTTCCGTGTGCATTATATGTCTGAATTTACCCTTGTTAAGGTTAAGACTTCAGAGACACAGGCTTGTATTTTTCAAAGTCATCTGCTTATATTAGGCTTTCCTATCTTATATGACTGTGCTTGACTAATACCTTTTTCACTGTGAGCAACTCCTCAGCCATATGTAAGTAACTCTATATTTTTAAACAAAGAAAATCATTGTTTAACTGATTAAAAAAATATCAGGACTATTTGATTAGAGTCACACTCTAGGACATTAGCATATTAAACAATTATATCTGTAATAATTGTTTCTAAAATTATTCTTATTCTGAAATCCTGAAGATTGTTGATAAAACATTATGAATTCAAGGTGACATGATTCAACCTATTGGAAGTTCCAGAGTATGTGCACTGAACTACTTGACTAGGTAAGTGTTATTTGAAAAAGACTTAAGAGCTATAACTAACCCCCACTTCAAAATGAACCAATTAATTCTGTTCACTGAACAGTAGATGTAGAATGGGGGAAGCTTCCTCACTGAAGTCATGTCTGAGTTGACATTTAGATTGAGAGCTCTAGTTCAGTAGGTAGAATAAACTGTATGACTGGGTCATAATTGGGAGGATATCCTGATATCCCTCACCTCTTGCCTGTGATTTCAGCAACAGCCTACTAATTCATCTATTTGCTTCTGTCATTGTTCCTAGATGGTTAAATATCCATCAGCAGTCATTGAGCATATTTTATACTAGCAAGTCAAATAATAAACTTCCTGCCCTTACTGTTTAAACCTCCAATTTTTCATGAGGTGGTGAGAAGACTTTATATCTTTTGGGGTTTGCTTGAAGTGTTCTGCAGATATTAGGTTCACTTTAAAAAAAACAATGTCTTCTATTAGCTCAAATATTTCTTTGTTTAATTTGTGGCTGTTCAGTTTTGGTGAAGTCTCCCACTATCAATGTGTGAGGGTCAATATGTAATATAACCTTTAGTAGTGTTTTCTTTACAAACATGGATGGTGTTGCATTTTCGCGCATAGATGGCTAAGAACGAAACATCATCTTGGCAGAACTTTCCTTTAATTAGTGTCAGGTGTCTCTCCCTGTATTTTTGATTAATTTTGTTAGGTTGTTTTTTTTTTTTTTTTGGTCTATTTTGTTTGATATTAGAATTGATACACCAAATTGCTTCTTAGGACTATTTGCTTGTTAAATATTTTCCAAAACATTTCCTCAAAAGTAATATCTATCTTTAATGTTGAGATTTTTCCCATGTATTCAGCAGAACGATGCATCATGTTTTTGCATCCATTGTGTTAGACTTTGTCTTTTTATTGAAGAATTGATTCCATTGATGTTGAGAAATATTAAAGAACAATGATTGTTAATTCTCTTAATTCCTTATATTTTCATATTGGTGACGGTAGTGTGTGTGTGTGTGTGTGTCCCTTTTTGGGTTTTGCTGGTGGGAGTTTATTTATTTTCTGTAATTTCATGGGAGTACTTAACTTAATTCAGCTGGAGTTTTCCTTAAAGAACTGTTTGTAGATTTGGGTTTGTGGATGGATATTGTTTAAATTTGATTTTGCCTTGGACTATTTTATTTTTTTCATCTAAAAATTGACTGAAATTTTCACTGTACATAGTACTCTTGGCTGTTATCTATGGTCTCTTAGATTCTACAAGACATCTTTCCAGGCCATTCTGGCTTTTAAAGTCATCAAGGAAGTTGGGTGTAATTCAAATATGTCAGACATTATACTTGTCATTTTCCATTGCAGATTTTAATATTCTTTCTTTGTTCTGTATGTTTACAGTTTTGTTTACTACATGGCAAGGGACTTTCTTTTCCAGTATAATATATTTCGTGTAATGTAACCTTCTTATACCTTTATTGACCTGTCTTTCCTTAGTCTAGGTACATTTTCTTCCATGATTTAGTTAAAAAAATATTTTCTGGACCATTGTTCTGGGATTATTCTCCTTCTACTACTCTTATTCTTTTGTTTGATCATTTCATAGTGTCTCAGATTCCATGAATATTTTTGTGTCAGCATTTTTTTCTTTTAGATTTAACATTTTCTTTGACTAGTCCATCTATTTCTTCTATTATATCTTCAATGTCTGAGACTCTTTGTTCTATGTCTTGCATTCTGTTGGTGATTCATGTGTCTATATTTTCTGTTCATTTACCTAGATTTTCCATCTCCCGCATTCCCTCACTTTGTGTTTTCCTTATTATTTCCATTTCCTTTTTCAGAACTTGAATTATTTTGTCTACTTCATTGAACTCTTTGTTTTTCTTGCTTTTCCTTAAGAAATGTATTCATTTCCTTTAATTTATTTGTTTTTTCCAATTTCCTTGGAGTATTTATTCATTTCCTATTTTAGCACATATTAATTTTTCATAAAATTGTTTTTAAGGTTGTTTTCTTGTGATTCAGCTGTATTTGAGTATTCAGGGCTTTCTGTAGTATTATAGTTAAGCTCATATGGTAACATATTGCCCTGGCTGTTACGGAGCATTCTTACTCTGGTGTCTAGTCATCAGGGCTTTGATAATTATAGGACTAGGTTCCTATTTCTGAGTTTGCTTTGTTGGATGGATGTTACATACCTAGGTTTCTAAATCCTTCCTTGTCTTCTGGCTGGAGTGTAATGTACTTGAGTAGAGGGTCTTTACATACTTTGGGGGCTGGAGTGATGGCCATCATGTCATCATGTCTATCATGCTGCCCTGTTGAAGTTGGGATCAGGGATGTGGTGAAGAGAAGTTTGAGGTTGATTAGACTTAGCAAACAATGACATAGTGGACATGGTCCATAGCCAACCAGCCTACTTAGAGTTCTGGTAGCCAGGATGACCTCTGGTGAGGCAATATCTTTGTACCAGAGTACCAGAGTTGTGGGTGAGGATATGGAGAGAGAGAGAGAGAGAGAGAGAGAGAGAGAGAGAGAGAGAGAGTTCGGGCAAGCTTGATGGGCACTGATAGTGTATTGACAGTTTTAAGGCAGGGGACTTACCTAGGCTTCTGGGTGTTAGAATGGCCTCAGATGGAGAAGGGTGATTTCTCTGGAGATGTGCAACCTGATTGGTTTTATACATCTCAGGAAAATCAGCTCTTGATTTCCACAGTGCACAATAGGACAGGCCCTTATACATCAAGAATTAATCAAGATAATACCTCACAAATTTGCATACAAGCTAGTCTAATAGAGACTGTGCCTTATTGTAGATTCATAAGAATGGTTCCTGTGAATCTACATTTTATTATCATTTTCAGTTGCCAATGATCCGTGGTATATTTAATACCCAAGCACTCCTAACCCACTGTAGATAGCAAGTGAATGAGAGAATTGAGAGTGTCTCTACTCCCAAATTGCATCTCTGGAGCATAATTGTCTTTGTGTAAATGGAAAATCTTCAGCATCATTCTTTTAGAATTTCATATAGCACTCTATAAAGTGAACTTGGAAATTTAAATGAAATCTGTCCTCTCCCAAGTTGGCCTTGAAATTATATAGTAAATGTAATGATAGTTGAACTCTCTTTTCTTGAGCTCACAAGATCTAGAAGTACCTGTCTCTGGCAAGCAACTAAAGCAGTTTCAAAATGGCAGGAGGTCAGACATTCAGGCATTTGTCATAACACCCAAATGTTAAGCAAGTGTCTACAGCATTACATTTTGATCAGTAGCCTAAGGAGAGTAAACAGGAGGAAAACACAAGGAGAAAATAAAAGTTTTCTGGAATCCAACCCAAGGTAGGCCCAGATCAGCAAAACCCTGGGAATTCTGAAAAGTATCTGTTTGGTAAAATTCCTAAGTATTTACTCCAGAAGCCTCTTGTCAGTAAAAACCTGAGGTACCTCTGTTGACAAGGGTTCAGTGTTCAATGGAAACACCATATTTAATTGCAATTATCAACTTATTATTTTGGAGTCCTCTTTCTTAATATTGATCTTCTTTGAAATGACATAAAGGCATACATTTCTGATTTGGTATCATCTTTTATTTTTCACATATATTTGGATTTCTCTCTCAACTATACCCTAATTGACATTTCTATTAGCAAAATTGAAAACAACTCATCTTTGATTGAACATGATCTCTGCTCAGTACTTACATTGGTCTAATAAACTTATCAGCGACCAGAGAGTCAAAATTTCATAAGATTTTTGTGAGTTTTAAATACACAGGCATAAACACACACATATGCACACACACAAACACACACACAAATACAGAGACTTCACACAGCAGATGACTCAGACAGATGCACATATCCACAGTGAAATAGTGGATAGAGCTTGGGGACTCTTATGGAAAAATTAGAGGAAGGATTGCAGGCCCCACAGGGGATAAGACTTTCACAAGAATACCAGCAGAGTCAAATAACCTGGACATTTGGGGGCCCTCAGAAACGGAACTAACTATCAAAGAGCTAGACCTAGACTTCCCTGCACATTTGCAAATGTAAAGTTTGACCTTCCTCTGGGTCCTGAACAACTGGAGCAGAGGCCTTTCCAAAAGCTTTTGCCTGTACCTGGGATATGTTCTTCAAGTTGGGCTACTTTATCTGGCCTCAATGGGAGAGATGCACCTTGCACTGCAGAGACTTAATGTTCCTGTGTAGAGGGGATACCCAGGGCAGGTCCCATCTTCTCAATGGAGAAGGGAAGGGGAGAATGGGGAAAAGGCTTGTGGGAGGGTGTGGCTGAGCAAGGAGAAGTGAGCAGGTTGTAAAGTGAATCGATAAAAATCAAAACAAAACAAAAACATAAAACAAAAAAGATTAATTCTCTGGAACTGGTATAAAGGGAAAAACACACATATATACACATATACTCTTGAAGACATACAGACAGACACACGCATACACACACACACAAGCAGAGAGTGAGAGAGAGAGAGAGATTTGGTGAATGAAGCAAACTCAATAAGCTCCATCCATTTTACATACATACATACATACATACATGCATACATACATGCATATACATATTGGATGGAGAAAGGCTCTAAAAACTTTATTTTCTTCTTTTAGCCTAGACAAAATTTTTTTCTACTACGCTAGACAACAATTCTCCATGTAAAGAAAGATTTATCATAGCCACAAGTTTCATATCCTCCAAAAAACAATCATCACAAGATATATACTTCAAAACAGATTAAAATCATTACACAAAATGAAATTAGATTAGGTTTATCAATTATGTACTCTTCTGGCTAGAGTTGCCCTGTGTTGAGTAGAAAGTCTTTTCCTAACTAAACATTCCCCATCTATCTTTATCTCCACAAATCCATCATAACCCCAAAGCAGTACTTTGTCAATGATTAACAAAGTTTAAATAAGTCTTACTAAGCTTAACTGATGAGGATTTGTAAACCCCAAACAACAGATCATCTGTCATACATCTTATTTGGGAAGTCTTGTTCAGCTAAACTGACTAATCATCTATTCTCTATTCTTGTACTCAAAATAGAAATCTTACTCTTCTTTCACAACCCAGTGTTTTGTGGTGCACACAAAAATCTGTTGCCACCTCCCTATATCCAGGAACTGAGACCCCACCGAGAATGAATATTTTCTCATTCCAAGTCTATTTTCTCTTTCTATATTATAGTTCCTAGTATAGTTCCTATACTAACTTCAAGTATAACTTTTAACTCATGAAAACTCACTGTACTCCTTTTTGAACTGATGCAGCCCCCACTATTCTCCAAGGGAGAAGGCACATTCTACTCTTAATTCAAACTGTTATATTTTACTGGCAAAATACCTTAAACCATCTCCTTCAACTTTTTATAAACTACCATAACTTCTTAAAACTATTTAAATCAAATTGGGGATTCTGCAAAATCCTTAGTTCATCAAAACATTATTATTTTATGCAAATTCATCTTCATATTAATCTGCAGGAATATTCCTCAGCAGAGTGGGTTGTCTTCCAAGAAGTAATCACACCAGACTATAGGCAGTAAAATCTCCCCGCACCAATTAACACTCTGCTAGATACAGAAAGTGTATAGCAATAGCAAACATTAGAAAGGACAGCAGCAGTAAGAGGCAAGACAGAGATATCCCCTCCAACACCACCCCACCCCGGTCTGTGCCTCTCTGAGGTGTATTCATCAAAGCTCTGCCAAATGGTGTATTCCTTCCAGAATGCTCACCTGTCCTACATAGTTCCTCCTGCATGGCATCTATGGAGAGAGAGGGAGACAAAGAGAGGGGGGGGGGGGCGGGAGCGACATAGACGTAGACAGAGAGACAGACAGAGACAGACAGAGACAGAGAAAGAGACAAAGAGAAGGAGGGAGGGGACTGCGGGAGAGAACAAGCACAGGATTATATAACTCAGATATCTCTGTTCATAAATTTCTTGATGCATTATTTTTATTTGGGTCTATTCAAGGTCTTTCTTCTCTCACCCATCTGATCATCTTTCTTTTTTGTCTCCTGTGTCTTCTGCCATTCTTGTTGGTTTATAATACTCAAGCCACTTCCTGATACCAAAGTTCTTTCCTAAGTTTCAAGAACTATTTGTGCAAAATTGCTCAAGATTGACTCTTCATTAACTCTTTCTAACCACTCTGATTGCTTCACTAGAACATTAGATCCACACATTGCCAAAACTTACAGAGATGTGGCTACCCTCCAATCATCACTCAAGAAATAAAATTCTGCAGCTGTCCAAAAATTCCTATCTCCCTGAATCCTTCCAGGGTAAATTGAAAGCAGAGTTAATAGTCTGCCATATCTTTGGCTGAAAGCCACTCTATAGCATTCATCCATTGATAAAATAAAAATCGTTTGATGGTACTCATTTCAGAATCATAGACACTATGATTAGAATGATTCAGGGAAGATTAACATGGCTCTGTGCATAATCGAAATACCAATTTATAATGCATTTCATAATCCTAAAGCAGGTGGTTTATATGCTATGCTGAGAGAAAACAGTAAAAGTGAATGCACCAATACCTTCCAAAATGGCAAATGACTTTGTCCTTGCTCTAGGTCTAGCAATAGTAAGCTTAGAAATCAATCCTCCTTTGAACTCTGGAGAGATAACTCAGCAGTTAAAAATTCCTTTCATTGTGTCCTGAATTTCCTGGATGTTTTGAGTCAGGAAGTTTTTATATTTTGAATTATCTTTGACCATTGTGGTAATATCCCCTAAAGTGTCTTCTATGACTGAGATTTACTCTTCTAGCTCTTGTATTCTGTTGTTGATGCTTTCATCTGTAGTTCCTGACCTCTTTCCTAGGTTTTTCATTTCCAGGCTTGCCTCCGTTTGTGTTTTCTTTATTGCTTCTATTTCCATTTTTAGTTCCTGGACCACTATGTTCAACCCCATCACCTGTTTGATTGTTTTCCTGTATTTTTAAAAGGGATTTATTTGTTTCCTCTTTATGGTCTTCTACCTGTTTACCTGTGTATTGCTGTATTTCTTTCAATGTATCTCCATAATAGCCATCCTACCAAAAGCAATCTACAGATTCAGTGCAATCCACATCAAAATTCTAACACAATTCATCAAAGGTATGAGAAGTTTAATTTTCAATTTCGTATAGAAAAACAAAACCTAGAATAGCAAAACCAATTCTTAATTTATTCTTAAAATTATTCTTAATAAAAGAACTTCTGGAGGAATTGCCATCCCTGAACTTAATCTATACTACAGAACAGTAGTAATAATAATAAAAAAAAAACTGTGTGATATTGGTACAGAGAAAAAAAGATGGATCAATGGAATAGAATTGAAGACCCAGAAGACCCAGAAATAAAACCACCCATTTATGAACACTTGATCTTTAACAAAGAAGCCAAAAATTTAAATGGAAAATGGAAAATATCTTCAATAAATGGTGCTGCTCTAACTGGCAGTCTGTGTGTAGAAAAATGAAAAGAGATCCATATGTGTCACCTTGCAAAAAGCTCAAGTTCAAGTAGATCAAAGATCTCCACATAAAACCAAATACATTTAGTCTAGTAGAAGAGAAAATGAGAAGAGCCTTGAATTCATGGACACAGAGTGAAAATTTCCTTAAGAGATCTCCAATGATTCAGGCTCTAAGATCAAGCATTGATAAATTATACTTCATGAAACTGAAAGGCTGCTATAAAGCAAAGGACATAGTCAGTAGGACAAATCAGCAAGCTACATATTGGGAAAAAAACTTCAATAACATCACACACAATAGAGAGCTAATATCCTAAACATATAAAGAACTTAAGAAGCTAATTTCCAAAAAAAAAAAAAAAATACCCCAATCAAAAAATGGTGTATAGAACTAAAGAGAGAATTCACAAAATAGGAATCTCAAATGGCCTAGAAGCACTTAAAGAAATGTAAAAACTCCTAAGTGATCCGGGAAATGCAAATCAAAATGACACTGATATTCCACCTTATACCAATCAGAAGGGCTAAGATCAAAGACTCAGGTGACAGAAAATATTGGTTAGGATGAAGAGAAAGAGGAATATTCCACCATTGTTGGTGGGATTTCAAACTGGGACAACCACTCTAGAAATCAATCTGGAGGTTCCTTAGAAAATTGGAAATAGACCTATCTGAGGACCTATGCTACAGGGCATATGCTCCACTATGTTCATAACAGCTTTATTTGTGATAGTCAGATACCAGAAAGAGACCAGATGTCCCAAAACAGAAGAATGGATACAGAAAGTGTAGATCATTTACACAATATAATACTGTCCTGCTATTAAGAATGAGGACATCATGTATTTTGTAAGCAAATGGTTGGAACTAGAAAATATCATGATAAGTTAGGTATCTCATATCCAAAATGGCATTAATGGTATATACTCACTAATAAGTGGATATTAGCCAAAAATTACAGGATACCCAAGATTCTATCCACAGAACACAAAGTTATCAAGCCTAAGTCAGTTTAGGAAAGAAACTCATTATGTATTTGTACTGGCTGGTTTTGTGTATCAACTTGACATAAGCTGGAGTTATCATAGAGAAAGGAGCCTCCCTTGAGGAAAAGCCTCCCTGATATTCAGCTGTAAGAAATTTTCTCAATTATTGATCAAGTGGGAAGGTCCCATTGTGGGTTGTGCCAGCCCTGGGCTGGTCATCTTGGGTACTATAAGAAAGCCAGATGAGCAAGCCCGGGGAAGCAAGCAAGTAAGTAACATCCCTCCTTGGCCTGACTTCCTTTAGTGATGAACAGCAATATGGAAATTTAAGCTGAATAAACCCTTTCCTCTCCAACTTCCTTCTTGATCATGATGTTTGTGCTGGAATAGACACCCTGAATAAGACAGTATCTTAGTGTGTTAAACAATAAGTAGAATTCTAAAATTATTTCTGGATAAATCCCCCAAATACCGGATTACAGAAATGAGCTATGGCACCTGACACTCCCATCATATTATCAAAACTATATCATCTTCCAAATTTGTGATGAAATATGAGCTATACCATTTGCTGTTCTATAATTCATTTTCATTTATTAACGTGATTTATGATTGATTTTTTAATAGATTTTTACTTGAAGTATGCCCATTGTGTATATCTGTTAAATAAACTTGAATATTTGGTGACTAGATGAATCACATCTTGAGATGAATAACTCCCTTAACCAAGGTGCACAAGATAGATAAAGGCTCAGAGAGGTTATGTTCCATCATTGTCATAAAATTTGTAAAAGACAAAGACAAAAATTAAATCATTTTTTCATATTCTACAGGTCATGATCATAACCACTCACTGACCTCAAGCTATCTAGTGTTTCCTACCAAGCTAACATATGTATACTTTCTGAAGATAAAAAAAAAAATGTGGTTTTAAGCAGAATCAGTAGTTTATGGAACCTGGATATAGCTCTCCAGAGAATAAAGCAATCAAGACAGAGAGTCACATGGGTGATGAAATGGTGCCATTCAGGTTGACAGTTTCTCATATAACCTTACCTGGATAATGGGATAAAGGCATACTTGAATGGTTTTAGCATCAACCTACATTTTCTTCTTCACTTACTCTGCACAATCGTGTTAATGATACTAACACCAAGTCAAATAAAACATTTCCAACTGTCTGAGTTAGAGTCATTTCATGAGTAAATATCCATTAACAGTTTGTGCCAAGCTATGGTGGGAGAGTTCAGGCAGAGTCCTTTGGGCAAAATAGCCTCTGGAAGTGGAAATCTTTTTGAAAATGTGAATTGAGGCTTAAGCCTCAATCTCTCCTATTTAGTTGTTCAAACTTTGACAGCCTAGAGGGAACATAACAGACAAAAAAAAATCACAAAATTTTCATTGACTTACTGTTACCTAATTGTTATCCATTACTTATGCTTGCTAAATATTTTATTTAGAAGAAAAATAATGATTTAGAGGACGGCAAAACTAAGAATAGGCTAATAGTATGATTCTTCCTGGGAGAGGGGGCTTATGGAGTCAAGGAGAATTTGACCTTTATAGTTTCACATAATTTGCAATTGTCTTTTCAATGCCCAGTGGGACTAAACTAGGCCACAGTACTTTAAAGCATGTCTTAGTGCCTCAAAGGAGCCTAATACATCTTCTGTTAGATTTTATAGGTTAACTTAAGGCTAGAGATGCTGTTATAAAAGTGCTTGTTTTTTTAAAAAGGTAAGTTTTTGTGATTACTGATTCTATATCCAGTTCTCATTCAACACAGTATTATACTCTTTTCTGTACCCAGTGGTTTAGAACCCTGATTGTAGAGCTGGATTGATACAGTTCAAAGTACACCTCAGTTATTGTGCTTGTTAAGCTTAGTAATATACCCGTTCACTGGTAAACAGTTATTTTAAGTATCCAGCAGGCTTAGCTGAAAACCAAAATACAGTGCTGTGTATGGATACTTTGGATTGATATATATCTGTGTATTACATGTAGGTCTGTGGCTCACAGAGGCAAGAAGTGGATTCAGTTCCCACAAAACTGGAATATATATATATATATATATATATATATATATATATATATATATAAAATGTTCTTCATTTACATTTTAAATGTTATCCCCTTTCCAATTTCCTCTCAGAAAATCCCCTATATCCTCCCTCCACTGATCCCCAACCAACCCGCTCCTGCTTCCTGGTCATGGAATCCCCCTATACTGAGGCATAGAACTCTGCAAGACCAAGGGCCTCTCCTCCCATTGATGGCCGTCTATGCCATCCTCTGCAGAACTGGTTGTTCTTCACCATGTCAGTCCTAGAAATCAATCCTGAGCACTCTGTTTGAGAAGTGAGTGTTCTTAGCTCCTGAGTGATCTCTCTAGCTCAAAAAAATGTGTAAGGAGAATGAATTCAGAAAACATATTTCAAAACAATAGTTTTTATTTCTGGGCCTAGAATACAATTGACTTAATAAGGAATAATGTTGACTATATATTTAATCCAATTCTCAGGAAATTGATTTCTAAATTTATCTCTTTAATATTTACCATATTACATATTATATCATGCACTTCCAATGTTTTATTGGCTAAAACTTTCATGGATTTTGTTTCATGACAATTAGCTTTATTAAAATAAAGTCAGTTTACCACTTAAACGTCAACTTGCTCTCCTGAAAACAAAGGTTACCTCATGCTACAAGTATAGAACTTCTTGAATTAGAAAGCATATGAGCAATGTATATTATTTTCTTATTTTTTAATTAATTATTTAATTTATTTACATCCCAAATATTGTCTACCTCCCTGTTCCCCCTCCCAGTTATATTCCCCCATCTCACATCCATTCACCTCTGAGAGGGTGCACACAAACACAGAATCCCCCTTCCCTAGGACATCAATGCTCTACAGGGTTAGACATATCCTTTCCCACTGAGACAAAAAAAGACAGCCCTCTCCTACATATGTATAGGGGGTCTTGGACCAGTGCATGCATACTCTTTGGTGAGTGTCTACTTCTCTGTGAGTTCCCAGGAGTGCAGGTAAGTTGACACTTATTTAGTCTTCCTATGTTGGCATTCCCTTCACTTCCTTCAAGTCTTCCCCTAACTCTTCAATAGGTGTCCTGACTTCAGTACAACAGTTGTCTGTAAGTATCTGAATCTGTTTCAGTCAGCTACTAGTAGCATCTCTCATAGGACAACTATGCTATGTTCCCTTCATGCATGTTCTTTTGGATCTGGATTATCGCATATATTCTTTAAAGGAAAATGAATTCACCGTCTATAGAGCACAGGGAAAAAGTTGAAAATTGGGCCACAATTCACTTCACTTTGTGGCAGTAACCTGATAACACTAGAGAAAACAATGTACAAAAGCATATACCTGACCACTTCAGAACTGTTTTTCCTATTATGGTGTGTGTGTGTGTGTGTGTGTGTGTGTGTGTGTGTGTGTGCTTTCTTTGTTCTTTTTTTCCAATTTTAATTGTACATATTATTTATTTACATTTCAAGTATTATCCCCTTTCCCGATTTTACCTCCAGAAACCCATATCCTAGATTCCTTTCCGCTGTCCAACCCACTGTGGGGCATTGGGCTATGCAAAGTCAGTCTGGTCTCTAGTCGAGCTGAAGTCAGAACCCTGGGACCTGGTGGTGATAATTCACCTACATGAGACAGAAGGAGTTCTCTCATTTCTCCTGGACTCTGGCTCCTGATGAAGTTACCGCCCCAACAGCCCCCACAGGAGAAGCATGGCTTTTATTCAAGTAGATAATGTCCCAAGGTTCTGACCTTCAGGATAAACTCCTCCCCAGTTACCTAGCAACAGTAAAGATAACAGCACACCATAATAAGGGCTTATATGTGGAACAACAATACGAACTAACCAGTACCCCCAGAGCTCATGTCTCTAGCTCAATATGTAGCAGAAGATGGACTAGTCAGCCATCATTGGGAAGAGAGGCCCCTAGGTCTTGCAAACTTTATATGCCCCAGTACAGGGGAATGCCAGGGCCAAGAAGTGGGAGTGGGTGACTAGGGGAGCAGGGAGGGGGAAGGGTATAGGGAACTTTTGGGATAGCATTTGAAATGTAAATAAAGAAAATATCTAACAAAAATATTTTAAAAAGGAAGGGCTGCTTGGCCCCACCTCACTCTCTTTCTCCCCTTACTCTCCTCTCTCCTCACTCTCTTCCTCTATCTCCCTCTTACTCTCTAGCCTTTCTTTTCTCTCTCTCTCTTCCCCTTTCTCTCCTCTTGACCATGACCAGTCTCTCTCTCTCTTTCCAACTTTTCTCTTTCTCCCTGCCTTTCTACAATAAAGCTCAGAAACCATAGACTGTCTCTGTTCATCAAGGCCCACTGCACTTACTCTCACCTGTGTGGGAACCTCTACCCCTCAGCCCTGTCTCCCATAACCCTGGGGCTACAGGGTGCCATCTCAGGGTGCCTCATGTCCACCCCCTGTTGAGTGGGGTAAGTAGCTTAGATGCCCACCTGGGCCTAGTGAAAAACATCTAGCAGTCTCCCCATGTACATCTGCCCAGAGCATAGAAGGAACTCTGGCTAGACATGGGCTATCCTCCCTCCTCCTTCCTTCCACTGCCCCCTTTAGTTCCCACAACCCACCAAATCCCACCTCACACCCTGAAGTTTCCCTACACTGTGGAATCAAGCCTTCATAAGACAAAGGACCTCTCTTCCCATTGATGTATGACAAGGCCATCCTTTGCTACAGATGCGGCTGGAGCCATGGGTCCCTACATATGTACTCTTTGGTTGGTGGTTTAGTTCCATCTATTTGCCTAAGAATTCCATGATGTCATTGTTTTTAATAACTTAGTAGTACTCCATTGTGTAAATGTATCACATTTTCTGTATCCATTCCTCTGTTGAAATACATCTGGGTTCTTTCCAGCTTCTGGATATTATAAACAAGGTTACTATGAACATAGTGGAGCATGTGTCCCTGTTATATGTTGGAACATCTTTTGGGTATATATCCAGGAGTGGAATAGCTGGGTCCTCCAGTAGAATTATGTTTAATTTTCTGAGAAACCACCAGACTTATTTCCAGAGTGTTTGTACCAATTTGCAATCCCACAAACAATGGAGGCATGTTCTTCTTTCTCTACATCCTAGCCAGCATTTACTGTGTTTTTTACCTTAGCCATTCTGACTGGTGTGAGGTAGAATCTCAGGGTTGTTTTGATTTTCATTTCTCAGATGACTAAGGATGTTGTAAACTTCTCTAGGTACTTCTCACCTATTCAATATTTGTTAGTTGAGAATTCTTTGTTTAGCTCTGTACCCCGTTTTAATAGAATGATTTGGTTATTTGGAGTCTAAATTCTTGATTTTTTTTTCTTAATCTCATGTTATATGTTACAGTACATTATGAATGGTAGTCAGGAAAGGAAATCAAACATGAACTTGTAGGCAGGCACTGAAGAATAAATAATGAAGGAATAGAATTACTATCTTGTGTAGAATGAATTCTTATTTCAGCTGATAAGGGATGGCACTTGCAATAGCAAATCATCAGTCAAGAAAATACTCAATGATCTTTTACCTTCTAGACAATGTGATGGAGACATTTTCTCAAGTGAAGTTTTCTCAATTTAGTTTGACTCCTGTTAGAATCTATCTGATATAAAAATGAAAGAAAGAAAGAAAGAAAGAAAGAAAGAAAGAAAGAAAGAAAGAAAGAAAGGAAGGAAGGAAGGAAGGAAGGAAGGAAGGAAGGAAGGAAGGAAGGAAGGAAGGAAGGAAGGAAGGAAGGAAGGTTTCTCAAAGAGCCAGCTCCTGGTTTTGCTGATTCTTTGTATAGTTCTTTTTGTTTCTACTTGGTTGATTTCAGCCCTGAGTTTAATTATTACCTGCCTTCTACTCTTCTTGGGTGTATTGGCTCCCCTTTGTTCTAGAGTTTTTAGGTGTGCTGTTAAGCTGCTAGAGTATGCTGTCTCCAGTTTCATTATGCAGGCACTCAGAGCTATGAGTTTTCATCTTAGCACTGTTTCATTGTGTCCCATAAGTTTGTGTATGTTGTACATTCATTTTCATGAAATTCTAAAAGTCTTTAATTTCTTTCTTTATTTCTTCCTTGAACAAGTTTTCATTTAGTAGGGCATTGATCAGCTTCCATGTGTATGTGGTATTTCTGTTGGTTTTGTTGTTATTGAAGACCAGCCTTAGTCAGTGGTGATCTGATAGGGTGCATGGGACTATTAGAATCTTCCTGTATCTGTTGAGGCCTGTTTTGTGATCAATTATGGTCAATTTTGAAGAAAGTACCATGGGGTGCTGAGAAGAAGGTATAGTGTTTTGTGTTAGTATGAAAAGTTCTATAGATAGCTGTTAAATCTATTTGGTCTATCACTTTGGTAAGTTTTACTGTGTTTCTGTTTTGTTTCTTTTTCCATGGCCCATTGATGAGAGTGGAGTAATAAAGTCTCCCACTATTATTGTATGCTGTGTAATGTGTGCTTTGAGCTTTAGTTGCTCTTATGAATATGAGTCTCCTTACATTTGGAGCATAGATGTTTAGAATGAAGAGTTCATCTTGGTAGATTTTCCTTTTGATGAATATGAAGTGCCCTTACTTACCTTTTTTGGTAATTTTTGGTTGTAAGTTGATTTTCTTAGATATTTGCATGGTTACTCCATCTTGTTTCTTCTGTCCATTTGCTTGGAAAACTGTTTTCCAGACCTTTAATCTGAGGAAGTTTCTGTCTTTGACACTGAGGTATGTCTCCTGAATACAATAGGATGCTGGGTTCTGTTTATATTTTTTGTCTGTTGGTCTATGTCTTTTTATTAGGGAACTGAGTCCATTGATGTTAAGAGAAATTAAAGAATAATGATTGTTGCTTACTGTTATTTTTATTGTTAGATGGGAAATTATCGTTGTGTGTCTATCTTAGGTTCTTGAAAGAAGACTACTTTCTTGATTTTTTAGGGTATATTTTCACTCCTTGTGTTGGAGTTTTCCATTTGTTATCCTTTGTAGGGCTGGATTTGTGGAAAATATTGTGTAAATTTGATTTTGTCATGAAATATCTTAGTTTCTTCATCTATGGTAGTTGAGAGTTATGCTGGGTATAGTAGCCTGGGCTGGCATTTGTGTTCTCTTAGGTTCAGTTTGACATCTTCCCGGGATCTTCTAGCTTACATAGTCTCTGGTGAGATGTCTGGTGTAATTCTGATAGGTCTGACTTTATATGTTACATAACTGTTTTCCTATTCTTTTAACGTTCTTTCTTTGTTTTGTGCATTTGTTGTTTTGACTATTATGTGTTAGGAGGAATTTCTTTTCTGGTCCAGTCTATTTGAAGTCTGTACACCTCTTGTATGTTCATAGGATGCTTTCATCTATAATTTATTTGAATATATAAACTGGCCCTTTAAGTTGGGAATCTTAGCTCTCTTCTGTACCTATTATCCTTAGGTTTGTTCTTCTCATTATGTCCTGGATTTCCTGCATAATTTGGGTTAGAATCTTTTGGTATTTTGCATTTTCTTTGACTGTTGTATCAATGTTTTCTATGGTATCTTCTGAACCTGAGATTTTCTCTTCTATGTCTTATATCCGGTTGGTGATGTCTATGACTTCTGATCTTTTCCCTAGGTTTTCTTTCTCCAGGGTTGTCTCTATTTGTGATTTCTTTATTGATTCTACTTCAATTTTTAGATCCTGGATGGTTTTATTCAATTACTTTGCCCGTTTGATTGTGTTTTCCTAAAATTCTTTAAGGGATGTTTGTGTTTCCTCTTTAAGGGTTTCTACTTGTTTACCTGTGTACTCCTGTATTTCTTTAAGGGAGTTATTATGTCCTTCTTAAAGCCCTGTATCATCATCATGATATGTGATTTTAAATTAGTTTTGCATTTCTAGTATGTTGGGATATCCAGGGCTTGTTATGGTGGGGAAACTGGGTTCTGATGGTGTCAAACAGCCTTGGTTTCTCTTGCTTATATTCTTGCCCTTGCCTCTTGTCACCTTGATATCTCTGGGTTTAGCTGGTCTTGCTGTCTTTCACTGTGGCTTGTCCCCCCTGCAAGCCTGTATGTCGGTACTCCTGGGAGACAAGTTCTTTCCTGGATGATTTTGTGTATGGAGAGCTAGGGCACAGAATCAGCTCCAGGGTGCAGATGGAAACTGGAAGGGTCCTGTCCCAGGGTATTCCTTGGTGTCTTTGTCCTGATGACTATGGGCTGGTCCCTCTTGTTCCAGGAATTTGAACAGAAATGGTGTTGTTACCTGTGCTCACAGTTGTGCCAGCAATCCTGTGTGACCAGCTCTCTCACGGAGGTATTTGGGTATGTTCCTCTATAGCACAGGATCAGCTCTGGGCAATGTGGAACAGGATCAGCTCTGAGTATAGATAGAAACAGAAGGATCCTGTCCCAGGCTGCCCCTTTTATCCTGTGACCTGAGGTCTCTGGGCAGGTCCCTCAGAGCAGAAATGGTGGTCTTACCTGTGCTCACAGGTATGCCAACACTCCTGGGAGACAATCTCTCTCCCAGCAAAATTTGAGTAAGAAGCTCTGTGGCATAGGATCAGCTATGAACACTGTTGCATAGGATTATCTCAGGCACAGAAGGAAACTGGAAGACTGTTTGCTCTTTTTATTAATGAGAGTAACAAAGGGTGTTAATTAGGGTGGGTGGAGACATGAGAGAGAATATGAAAGGAGATGGGGGATGGGAAATATGTTGTATGCATGGGTGATAAGAATATATTATATAAAAATTCTATTTTTCAATATATATCAGGCAGATTTTTATCTGCTTTGTTGAAATAAAAAGTGACCCAAGAATATCAATGTTTACAATGACACAGGTTGATTTATTTCTGTCATTACACATTGGCTGCAATTGTATATATTTGGAAATGATTTCTTTCTTACATGATCCAGGATAAAGAAGCAACAATCAACTACAGGCAGCTTTTCTTACTGCTGATGGGATAATATGGAAGATTTGTTGGTGTTAACAGGATTAGAGCTATTTCTCAACTGTAAACATGTTTTAAGTCACTTGGAAATCAATGACTATAAACTCATGTTCGTTTCTCTTCCCCTACTATACAAAATATGTAGGAAACCTAGTCCCTGTCTTTCACTTGTAGCTTTGTAAGCTACATGAAGACAAGATCACACCTGTCTTAAAAATATCTTTCTACCATAGTGCTTCAATAATAGTAGCTGATCAAAAACATTTTTTAAATCTCATACAGGAAGGAACAAACAGTAATAGGATGGATGAATCACATAAGTTTGTTTTCTCTTATAAGCTCTATGAAAAGTGGTCTTAAATTGGCAGAAGGCCTTATAAAGCACAAAGAGGGTTATTAAATTGATTTAATGACATGTTTTTCCTGTAGGCACTCATTTCTCCTCTGAGCTGACATTCCTGTGTTCACTAGAACTTTGGAGGAATCAATTACAGTAAAATGAAATTTATTGTTTGTAGTTGTGCTTAGAGCTGAACAAATACTAACTTCTCTCTGTCAGAAACATGATATCATAAACTTCTTTTATGTGTTCCTGTAAGTTCTGATCTTCATGCCTGCTATCTTCATAGTACAGAAGAAGGGATAATTGTATTGGCCAAAGTCTCACATATTATACTACAATATTCAACTGACAAACAAAACTAAAAGAGAAATTGAGAATTGTATGTTTTCTGGGTTGATATCATTCTGTTATCCACTCATGTATATGGTGAAAACAAAAACCCACTGCTCTTATTTCAAGAGAAATGACTCCTTTATTATAGTATGAATTTGACGATGTTTTCCTCCAACCTTTTAGAGATTTTGAATATGCAATAATTGCTAACACATTTGAATAGTCAAAATCATTTTCGTCTATGTAAGGATGCAAAGGGAGACAAAGCAACTCGCTGAGGGCAGAGTGAATCAGCAGCTGAATCAGAAATGTTCTGGCTTCCTAATTAGTAGGCTAATGATCTGATTTTGAATGCTCATGGATTCAAATCTTGTCCCTTGACACTTCCAGGGAGCTTGGAAAAGGTGATGTTATCATTATAGCAATATTCTGTAGTTCCAATGAGTCCTATATGTCTCAAAATATTATCTGGCTATAATTACATATTAGTTATATTGAAAACAAACTAAAAGTAGGATGGATATGAAGTGATGCAGATGCATAGGCACCTAATCATCCACCATTCATTATAGCTTCTCTGAGTACACCCACAATTTGTAATGTAACACAGACTGAGCATATATGTTATGATGGCTGTATATTAGAAACTGAATATGTAAGGTACAAGGAAATCAAAGCCACAAAATATTAATTCCTTTTGCTTTACCCAGCTGACACTTTTTTCCTCTCTTCTATTATGTGAAAGGCAGTTGCAACACAAAGAAAATTGCTATTGGCTATTTAGTCCAAAGCAGAGATGTGCCTTTCTTATTAGCATACTGTAATTCTCAGTTCATTCCCATTTCACCCCTTGGTTATTTAACCCTGAATGAAGGAAAGATGGTTTGTAATGGAAAATAGAATTCTCCTCTTGCATTCTTATTACAGAAGGGAAAATGAATATCATATTTATTGCATCACCAATTTTTCTCTTTCCAGGATCTTTTCTTGCCAATATTTAAACATGCTGCCATTTCCTTCTCAGAAAAAGAAAAGAGAAAGAATAACACAGTTTCGACATCATTTCATCATCCCTCTATGTTTATATTTTCTCTTCTATTGTGCAGCAAATCTCAAAAGTGTTGGCTCTAAAAGCCATCTCCACTTTCCACTTAAGACAGTCTTTGCCATCATCTGTTCATTAAATTGATTATGTCAAGATAACGAGGAAATCACTTTTTGTTAAATCCAGTGATCAATATTCAGTGTTCACACTAGTTGACTTCTCAGAAGCATTTTACACTTCTTACAGTCGCCTCTAAATACCATGTTTTCTTGTAATTATCATTGGTTATCAAAATATAACAATTATTTTTCTTCTAATGTGTCCTTTTTTTCTCTTTGCCTACCAAATCTTAAAATATTAAAGTGGCCATGAGCTCAGCAATTAATACTTCTCTCTAACTAATATATTTTTTTAAATCTACATATTGAAAACTTCCAGATTGAGTGTCTCCAGTCCAGTCCTTTCCATTGAATGAAAGGCTAATACAGTGGCTGTATTTTATGTATCTACCTGGATACTTAATAAAAAGCTACAATAAAATTCAACACATTTAAAATTAGGTCCCAGGGCTGGTGAGATGGCTCAGCAGGTAAGAGCAATGACTGCTCTTCCAAAGGTCATGAGTTCAAATCCCAGCAACCACATGGTGGCTCACAACCATCTGTAAGGAGATCTGACACCCTTTTCTGGAGTCTGAAGTCACCTACAGTGTACTTACATATTAATAAATAAATAAAAAGAAAATTATCCATTCTTAAAAATAAAGAAATTTAATGTTATATAATAAAAAAAAAAATTAGGTCCCTGCTAAATTCCCCTGACCCTGCTATATATCAGTTAACAGCAATGTTATTCTTCAAATTTCTTAAGCTTAATCTCAAGGTCATCTTTGTTTCAACCCTTTTTTTCACATTATATCCATCAGCAAGCAAACCCTCCTTAGCATGGAATTCAAATAGAATATGTCCATACACTCTTCATGCTACCTCATGTCAACTAACAGAACTTTGGTCTTTCCTCATCTTATAGAAACCTAATTTGATATCCGTACTTTAATCCCTGTTTTCATTTTGGTTCAGCTTTTCTCTGCTGAGCAGTCAAGATGATCCTGTTACATAATGCCATAACCTTCTTCAGTCTTTCAAAGAAATAGAAGAAAACTTAAAGAAATATTGTGAAAAAGCTGTAATAGTTCTTCACATAAAAGCCAAAATACATTGATAGATAATCTGATCTCTAACATTGTTATCCAGTTTTACTCTGGTCTAACTATGCTCTCAAAAATTTAAAATATAACATAACTAATGCCTGTGCATTTAATACTCTTCCTATGTAGTATATTTAATACTCTTCCTATGTAGTATATTCTGTGTAATTTACCTCTTTAATTTATCCAAATCTTTGTTAAACTGTCAAATTCTCAGTGACATACTCAATTGATATCTGAAATAAAGTTGCTCTTTTGAAATAAAGGTATGCTCTTTTGTTTTAGGACAAAATGTCCTATAGATATCTGTTAAATCCATTTGGATAATAACTTCTATTAGTTTCACTGTGTCTCTGTTTATTTTCTGTTTCCATGATCTGTCCATTGATGAGAGTGGGGAATTGAAGCCTCTCACTATTATTGTGTGCTGTGTAATGTGTGCTTTGAGCTTTAGTAAAGTTACTCTTATGAATGTGGATGCCTTTGCATTTGGAGCATAGATTTTCAGAATGAAGAGTGCATCTTGGTGGATTTTCCCTTTGATGTATATGAAGTATCCTTTATTACCTTTTTTGATAACTTTTAGTTGTAAGTAGATTTTATTCGATATTAGAATGGCTACTCCAGCTTGTTTCTTGGAACCATTTACATTGAAAAAAATTTTGAGGCTTTTACTCTGAGGTAGTTTTTGTCTTTGTCACTGATGTGTGTTTTTTGTATACAGCAAAATGCTGGGACCTGTTTACATATCCAGTCTGTTAGTCTATGACTTTTTATTAGGGAATTGGGTCCATTGATATTAAGAGGTATTAAGGAATACTGATTATTGCTTCCTGTTATTTTGTTATTGTTGTTGTTGTTGTTGTTGTTGTTGTTAGAGATGGAATTATGTTTGTGTGGCTATCTATTTTTGGGTTTGTTGAAAGATTAATTTCTTCTTTTTTTCTAGGATGTCTTTTCCCTCCTTGTGTTGGAGTTTTCCATCTATTATCCTTTGTAAGGCTGGATTTGTGGAAAGATACTGTTTAAATTTGATTTTGCCATAGGATATCTTGGTTTCTCCATCTATGGTAATTGAGAGTTTGGCTGGGCATAGTAGCCTGGGCTGGCATTTGTCTTCTCTTAGTGTCTGTAAGACATCTGCCCAGGATCTTCTAGCTTCATATTCTCTGGTTAGAAGTCTGGTGTAATTCTGATAGATCTGCCTTTATATGTTACTTCACCTTTTTGCTTTAATGTTTTAATACTTTTTCTCTGTTTTGTGCATTTGATGTTTTGATTATTGTGTGACCGTAGGAATTTTGATTCTGGCCCAGTCTATTTGGAATTCTGCAGTCTTTTTGTATGTTTATGAGCATCTCATTTTTTAGGTTAGGGTAGTTTTTTGGAAAATTGAACAAAGGTGTCTAGCAATGGAGGGTGGGAAACTAGGGGAAGCAACCAGAATGTCCCAGAATCCAGGATATCAAGAGATTCTCAGGACTCAATGGGGATGACATTTGCTGAAATACCTATCAAGGGGGATGGAGAAGTTCTTGAGAGCATATCCAGAGGTTAGCCATCCACTGGTTGATGGATGGGATCACCCACCCATCTCTAAAATTTTAACTAAGACTTGCTCGTGTCTAGTCAAAATACAGGGACAAATAGTGGAGCAGAGACTGAAGGAAAAGCCATCAACAGACTGTCCCACCTAGGGATCCATACCACATGCAGACACCAAACCTGGAAAGTATTGTGGATGCCAAGTAGTACTTGCTGACAGGAGCCTGATACAACTATCTCCTGAGAGGCTCTGCCAGATGCTTACCACTACAGATGGTGATGTTCACAGCCAACTATAGGACTGAGCACAGGGACCCCAAAGAGGAGTTAGTGGAAGAACTGAAGGAGCTGGAGGGTTGCATCTGTCATCAATTGGAGGGGACATCCTTAGTCCTGTAAAAGTTTGATGCCCCAGTATAGAGGAATGCTAAGGCTGTGAGGCAGGACTGGGTAGGTTGTTGGGGGAGCACCCTCATAGAAGCTGTGTAAGGGGGGATGGGATAGGGTGTTTGCAGATGGGAAACTAGGAAATGGGATAGGGATAACATTTGAAATGTAAATTTAAAAAAAGAAGGAAAATGATCATATTATACTAAATACAGAAATATTTCTTTTCATATAATTTTAGGAATTATTTTGAAGTGAACAATAATAGTAAAAAAGTATAGTATTACATAAAATACACTTTCAGGTGTTTCCTTCACATATGTTTTGCTATTATTCTACCAGATAGTATACCCTAAAATTAAAAAAGGAAGAGCTTAATATGTGACATGGTAACATACTGTAAATAGCTGCCACATGGTTATACTCTGTGAGGATTAACATAAAGTATAAGAAGACAAAAAAAATACACATTGCCTACAGTACTCTGGGATAGTTCAGTGCTTAACATTATGTCTGGAGAAAAAATAAATTAGAAATATTATCTCCCTGATTTGTAAAAAGAATGAAGATGTGGCATCTGGAAAGAATTATGTTTTATGACTACTCACAGTAGCTGCTGGGTACATTCTTCAAGGTACATTCTTTTGAATCAGTTATCTATAAAATGCAATTCTGCTTAATATTCAAAAAGGATGATTTTTAAAAAGCTCTCTTCTTTTAATGTGTAATTACCTGTTAGTCTCCAAATCTCTTCTGCAGCAATCATAACTTATAATTCATATTTAAAATTTGATATTAAGACAATACAATTTTACCTAAAGTAATACACAAAGCTTGCAAGGAATATTATATGAATATGCTCCTTTGAAAATATTTCTTTAATAAAAGGTCAATTTATTGCTTCCTGCTAAATAAATAATTTTAACTTTATAGACTCTTAAAACCAAATTTTGAAAATTTAGTTTCTAATTAAATTATTTGGATCTTTTATTATTTGTTGCCTCCATACTAGTATCTGTAAAAAGAGCATTCACATGCATTTCATTTTAGACCATAGTCTTTAGTTAACTATGCCAAAATAGAATTTTGTCTCAGAGCATATTTATATTGGACTTAGTGATACAGTACTTAAGTATTTATTTTATTTTATGTATTTATTATTATTTAACTTCAACAAAACTTTGCATTATATCCATTGTCAATGAGTAGCAATTAATTTTATGCCAAGTTTATTGGAGACACATCTAAACTACAAAAGAGTTTAAATCATAAATTCATCTGTTTCCCTAGAACACAGTAAACCATGAAAATCTGAAAAGTTTTCTGAAAGCCTGCCAGACAACAACATTTAGAATTAAGCTCAACATTTCTGTCTTTTATTCATTAAATTTCTGGTCCTGCATTTCAATTCTTATATACAATGAATCACTTGGAATATCAAGGCAGATATAAAATCTGTAATGGTCTTCTAGGTTGAAGAAAATTTATTCTCTCATGGAAAATCATAAACCAAGGTGCTCTAAGAATAGATAAGAGAATAGATCCCATGATACAGATTGTAACTAATTTGGTGTTCTGCCAAGTTCAGTTAAAGAATTAAAGGAAATATATCAATAATACCAAAGTAAAGATGTAAGTATATTTGACTTTCTTATAAAAGATGTAATGAGTACCTGTACTGGCTGGTTTTGTGTGTCAACTTGACACATCTGGAGTTATCACAGAGAAAGGAGCTTCAGTTGAGGAAATGCCTCCATGAGATCCAGGTGTAAGGCATTTTCTCAATTAGTGATCAAGGGGGAAAGGCCCCTTGTGGGTGGGACCATCTCTGGGCTGGTAATCTTGGGTTCTATAAGAGAGCAGGCTGAGCAAGCCAAGGGAGGCAAGCCAGTAAAGAATATCCCTCCATGGCCTCTGCATCAGCACCTTCCTGACCTGTTTGAGTTCCAGTCCTGACTTCCTTGGTGATGAACAGCAGTATGGAAGTGTAAGCCAAATAAACCCTTTCCTCCGCAATTTGCTTCTTGGTCATGATGTTTGTGCAGGAATAGAAACCCTGACTAAGACAAATTGGTACCAGCATAGTGGGTTATTCCTGTGACAACCTGACCATGGTTTTGGGAGGACTCTGGAAGAACTTTGGAACTTTGGGCTTGAAGATACATTCATTGTTAAGAACTCTGTCAGATGTTGTGTAGGAGCTTGAAAGATAATGTTGAGAACAGTGCAAAAGATGGAGGTCTGGCTTGTGAAATTTCAGAGGGAAAATTAGACTCTTTTCAGGGCCATTGCTATTTTGATTTGGAAGATTCTGTGGTTCTGGTTAGTTGGGGCTGAAGAATAAGCTGTGATTAACAAGATACTAGAACTACTAAAGCAAGACCTTTTCCTTACTGGGACTATTGATGCTGGTTAGCTGTAGCTAAGAAATTAGCGGTGATTAAGAAGAGACCAGCATCATTGAGGTGACATCTTCTGGGAAATGTTTTCTGAGAGCACAGAGGCTGTGTTCCAGAGATAGTCAAGGTTGTACCTTGTGCTGTGGCTTGACTTGGTAATGTATAAGAGTCACTCAGGTGGTACTGGTTTTGAAGGCATGAAGGGGTCATGCAGAGCAGCTGAGACTCAGCACTTTGAGAGGCCATGGAAGACCATTGGTGAAGGTGCAGCCTCAGTTGCAATTGATGGCCCAGGACTGAAGGGGTCATGCAGTGTTTTGGAGATGCCAGGACCATGAATGACCACCAAGAACAGCAGCAGCAGTGGAGTACAGGCATCTGGAGCCTAGAGGAAAAGCTGTGTGCTACAATGGACAGGGCTGGAGAAGTGACCCAAGCCCTTGGGGGAGCCCAGAAGATCAAGAGTTGGATCCCAGACATTGGACAGTTGGAGTTTAATTTTGCTTTTGATTGTGACTGTGCCCTGATATTTTTCCCTCTTGAAGGAAGAAAATATTTTAGTGGAGCCCACAGTTAAGAGATTTTGAATTTTTAAAGACTTTGGATTTTAAAAGAGATGGATATTTTAAAGAGATTGAAATTTTAAGAATATGTAAAGACTTTGGGACGTTTAAAGTTATTTAGACCTTGGGGATGAATAAGAATGTAAGGGTTGAGGTTTTAATAGTGACGTGTCTGTGTGTCAAGTTGACAAGGTGTCAATTGTACTGGCTGCTTTTGTGTGTCAACTTGACTCATCTGGAGTTATCACAGAGAAAGGAGCTTCAGTTGAGGAAATGCCTCCATGAGATCCAAGTGTAAGGCATTTTCTCAATTAGTGATCAAGGGGGAAAGGCCCCTTGTGGGTGGGACCATCTCTGGGCTGGTAGTCTTGATTCTATAAGAGAGCAGGCTGATCAAGCCAGGGGAGGCAAGCCAGTAAAGAACATCCCTCCATGGCCTCTGCATCAGCTCCTGCTTCCTGACCTGCTTGAGTTCCAGTCCTTACTTCCTTGGTGATGAACAGCAGTATGGAAGAATAAGCCAGATAAACCCTTTCCTGCCCAATTTGTGTCTTGGTCATGATGTTTGTGCAGGAATAAAATCCCTGACTAAGACAGTACCTTAATTTGATTTCTTTAAATATTAGGAATTAAATTTTAGATCTACATTTTTATCCACAACTAGGAGTAAGCAGTAATTTGTAAGGAAAAAAAAAACATTGAAATTAACCCTGCTATGTAAAGGAGGCAGTTCTGCATATTTAATTTATACTAATATTTGGCTTTTCTCATATTTTATGATACTTCTTTTCTTATCAGGATACAGGTTCATGTGGTTAAGCTATACTTATTAATAGTTTAAAAGGTAAATATAGCAGCAGTGGAGCGTGCCTGTAATGGAAACATTGTAAAGCTGAAGCAGGATTGCTAATCTGGCACATTTTGGGATATGTAATAAGACTTGACCCAAAAATATTAGATAAAAAGAAAATATAAACAAATACTTGTGCATGTATGCACGTGCAAGCACAAAAATCTAAATGTGATTAATAGGGAAAATAACTTTCAAAACACTTATATATATATATATATATATATATATATATATATATATATATACATATATATATATGAATGAATATGAGGGTACATATGTATGTAACACTAAAATATTGACTAATCTCTTCTTTGTGGATGTTCTTTAAAGTTTAAAGACAAATTCACATGCCTTTCATAAGGAATGGTACTAGCTTCACGTTTACAGAGGATAAGGATATGGATAAATTTCCTACAATGCCATTTACCTTACAGAAGGATTCCATTTTCATGAGGTTCCATTAATCAACTGTTGATTTTAGAGCCTCAGCCATTGGTGTTCTGTTCAGGAGATTTTTGACTATGTTTGAGGTTATTTCTCACTTTCTCTTCTATTAGATTCAGCGTATCTGGTCTTGTGTTGAGGCCCTTGATATACTTGGACTTGAGCTTTGTTCAGGGTGACAAATATGAATCACTTTGTATATTTCTACATGCTGACTGCCATTAGACCAGTGCCATTTTTGAAAAGGCTGTCATTTTTTTCCATTTTATAGTTTTTGCTTCTTTGTCAAAGGTCAAGTGTTCATAAATGTGTGGTTTTACTTCTGGGTGTTACATTATATTGCATTGATTGATCTGTCTTTCTTTGTTCAAATACTATATGGCCTTTTCACTATTGCTTTATATTAGACCTTGAGGTTATTGATGGTGACTCCTTCAGAAGTTCTTTTATTGACCAGAATCTTTTGGCTATCCTGTTTTTTTTTTTCTTTAACATATTAAGTTGAGATTTATTCTGTCCTTGTCAGTGAAAAATTGTGTTGGAATTCTGATGGGGATTGCATGGACTCTTTAGATTGCTTTTGATAAGATGACCATTTTTACTGTTAATCCTATGGATGAATGTGCAATGTAGATCTTTCCATCTTCTGAGGTCTTATTTGATTTCTTTCTTCAGAGACTTGAAGTTCTCGTCATACAGATGTTGCACTTGCTTGGTTAGAGTTACACCAAGTTATATTATTTATGGATATTGTGAACTTTTTATTTCTCTATTTTCTTTCTCAGCACATTTACTATTTGTATAAATTAAGCCTACTGACTTGTTTGAGTTAATTTTATATCCAGCCACTTGGCTGAAGTGGTTTCTCTGATGTAGGAGTTCTCTCATAGAATTTTGGGGGTCACTCATGTACAGAAAAGTTTCTGCAAGGCAAAAGACATTATAGGAAATAAATGCATCCTACAGATTGAGAAAGGATCTTCACAATTTCTATATACAATAGAGGGCTGATATCCAAAATATATAATGAACTCAAGAAGTTAACCTCCAAAAGCAAATAATCTAATTAAAAATGGGTATAGAGTTAAACAGAGAACTCTCAAAAGAGTTATCACAAATGAATGAGACACACTGAAAGAAATGTTCAACATCCCTAGTCATCAGGGAAACACAAATCAAAACAACCCTGATATTCTTCCTTACACTAATCAAAATGGCTAAGATCGAATACTCAAGTCACAATACATGCTAGTGAGGATGTGTCAAAAGGGAAACATTCCTACATAGCTTGATAGCAAACTGGCACAACCATGCTAAAATAAATCTAAAGGTTCTACAAATATTGGAAATAGTTCCACCTGAAGACCCAGTATATTTCTCCTAGACATATCCTCAAAAGATGTTCCATTATACCACTAGGACATGTATTCCACTATGGTCACAGCATCCTTATTCATAATAGCCAGAAAAAAAGAAGAAACCCAGATGACCCTCAACCAAAAATGGATATAGAAAATGAAGTTCATTTATACAATGGAATGTTATTCAGCTATTATAAATGAGGACATCATGAAATTTTTAGGCCAAAGGAAGGAACTAGAAAATATCATCCTGAGATGACCCAGACACAAAAGTTCAGGCATGGTGTTCACTCACAGATAATTGAATATTAACAAAAAATTACAAAATATCCAAAACACACTCCACAGACCCTAAGAATTTAAACAATAAGGAAGAACCAAGTGAGGATCTTTCAAGCGCACTTAGAAGGGGAAGCCAAATAGTCATGGGAAGACAGGGTGGGAGGGACCTGGGTGGGAGTGGGGTAGGGAAGGGAAAGTGGAAAGAAGAAAGATGAATGGGGAAAGGGGCATGAATGGAGGAAGATAGAAGAGAAACCCTGAGAGCTTGGAGAATAAGTGGAAATTTGCAGCTGCCAGTGGTAGTGAGTAATGGTAGAGGGTGGTAGAAACCTCAATAAAGTCCCAGAGACCTGTGATGTGAGAGGCTTCCAGGATACAGTGAAGGTGACCTTAGATGAAATGCCCAACTGTGGAGAGTGGGAACCTGAAGAGAGCACCTCCTCTAGATAGACAGGGATGGGGATAAACAAAGGGCTGGGGACATCAACTCATCTTCAATATTTTAGACTCAGATTTTTTTTCCTGGCTAAAAGAAACACAGGGACAAAAATGGAGCAGAGACTGAAGGGGTGGTTGACCAATGACTGACTCAACATGGGATCCATGCTATGGGAGAGCACCAAACCTTGACACTATTACTGATGTTATGTTGTACTTACAGATAGAAGCATAGCATGGCTGTCCTCAGAGGGGCTCTACCAGCTGCTGTCTGATACAGATTCAGATATTTACAGTTAACCATTGGATTGAGGTTGTGGACCCCTAAGGAAGAGTTAAGAGAAAGGCTGAAGGAACTGAACAGGATAGCAACACCATAAGAAGACCAAAACTGTCAACTAGCCTGATGTCCCTTAGATCTCCCAGACACTAAGCCACCAAGCAAAGAGCATGTACAGACTTGTCTGAGCCCTGGCACATATATAGCAGAGAACTGCTCTGTCTGGTCCCAATGGGAGAAGATGAGCCAAAATCTAGAGAGATTTGATGCCTCAGGGAAGGGGAATGCCTGAGGGGAGGGCACTCATTCAGTTGACTGGGAGTGGAGACAAAAATTAAATAAAACATGTAATGGTAAAAAAAAAATAAGTAAATAAGAAAAAGTACTACCATGCACAGGACACTCCCCTAGGAATACAAGCTGAACAGCTACTTATTTTAGTTGAATAGGTAAGACTTTGTAAAATTATTTACAGTTTATGGAACAAAGTATAAACAATGATGAGCAAATTGCACTGTACTTTGTTGTTTGGTACCCACAGCATTACATTACTACTTAATTAGAGTTTGGTTGAATTAAAGTCTTTCTATGTTTGGAAAATTTTAGTGTTTGACTGAATACAACTCTAAGTCCTAAATGAAAAAAAACATTTTTTTTCAAGAATTGTGTAAGTGACTTGATTTTACATTAATATCCCATAGCTTTTTTTGTATTTTCACTATTCAACTAGTCACTTATGGCCTACTACCATGCCATATGAGTTAGCATGCAGACCATTATTACTGTTAAACTAGATGCTGGTTAAAACAGTTATATGTGTTATATTTATTTTCCAAACTATGCATTGTTAGAATAATATATTCTAATTAAGCGTAATAATTGCAGAGAAAATATCAATGGCATTTCGCAAGTCCTAGTCTCCAATCATGCTATAAAGCCTCATCAAAATTTAATTGATCACTTCTTGAAAAACAAAGCTAATAATAATATTCTGTACTTAATTAGCTAAAGGTTAACTGTATAAATGTATACCATTAATTGACATAATAGGGTTCTTGAAAAGGGGAGATATATTTTTGTTTTGAAAAATGAGTTATTCTTTAAAACCCAAAATTGACAGATTCAAGATACAAATGATAATGGAATATAGCTAAAATAATTTCTTCTTAAAAGAATGGCCTGCTGTGTTAGGATGCCAAAGTTACTCAAGAAATTAAAGTGCCAGTTATATTGTTGTGGAAGTGAAATAAGAACTAGAACACTGAAGTGCTCTGAAACCAGGAATCAGGGGAGATCACCATTTTCTCTCCTGTGTCTCTCTAAGGAGGGTCCACTCAGTAGCGCACAGGCCAAAGAAGCAACAGACAGGGTCCTTTGGGCCTACATCTGTAGCCAGGAGGTGGAGCTGATCCTCAGTCCTCTGTGCACTTTCCCTGCCAGAGGAGTGCTTGCCTTCAGGGAGTGCTCTGACAGCAGGAATCAGGGGAGATTACTATGTTCTCTCCAGTGTTTCTCTAAAGCCAGTCCACTCAGATGTGCAAAGGCAGCAGAAACAGCAGAGCAGCTGGGACAGAGACCTACAGGCCTACATCTGCAGCCAGGAGGTAGGGCTGTTCTGCAGCCCATTGTGCACTGTCTTGCCAGGGAAGAGGACTCCTAGGAGTTCTGATGCAGAATTACATATTCACAGGAGGAACAAGCTCCAGCCAGAGACAGCAAGAACCACTAACACAAGAGATTACCAGATGGCAAAAGGCAAACCCAAAAATCTAATCAACAAAAACCAAGAATACTTGGCATCATCAGAATCCAGTACTCCCATCACAGACGGTAGAGAACTTTAAGAAGGATAGCAATAACTCCCATAAATAAATACAGGAGAACACAGCTACACAGCTAAACAGATATAAGCCCTTAAAGAGGAAACAAAAATCCATTAAATAACTATAGGGCAACACAGGTAAACAGGTAGAAGCCCTTAAAGAAGAAACACAAAAAAATCCCTTAAAGAATTATAGGAAAACACAAACAAACAGGTGATGGAATTTAACAAAACAATCCAGGATCTAAAAATGGAAGTAGAAACAATAAAGAAATAATAAAGGGAGACAACTCTGGAGATAGAAATCCTAGGAAAGAAATCAGGAGACATAGATGCAAGCATCACCAACAGAATACAAGACATAGAAGAAAGAATCTCGAGTGCAGATGATTCCATTGTAAACATGGAAACAACAATCAAATAAGATTTGAAATGCAAAAAGATTTTAACTCAAAACATCCAGGAAATCCAGGAATACAATGAGAAGAAACAAGGATAATAGGTATAGAGGAGAATGAAGATTTTCAACTTAACGGGTCAGTAAATATCTTCAACACAATTATAGAAGAAAACTTATCTAACCTAAAGAAAGAAATGACCATGAACATACAAGAAGCCAGCCCAACTCCAAATAGATTGGACCAGAAAGGAAACTCCTCCAGACACATAATAATCAAAACATCTCTGACAGTAGATGCTGGTAAGGTTGTGGCGAAAGAGGAATATTCCTCCATTACTGGTGGGAATGCAAACTGGTTCAATCACTCTGTAAATCTGTCTGGCTTTTTCTCATAAAATTGGACATAGTACTACTGGAAGATCCAGCAATAAAACTCCTGGGCATATACCCAGAAGATGCTCCAACTTGTAAGAAGGACACATGATCAATGACGTTCATAGCAGACTTATTTATAATAGCCAGAATCTGGAAAGAACCCAGATGTTCCTCAACAGAGGAATTGATACAGAAAATGTGGTACATTTACACAATAGAGTACTACTCAGCTATTAAAAAGAATGAATGTATGAAATTCCTAGGCAAATTGATGGACCTGGAGAGTATCATCCTGAGTGAGGTAATCCAATCACAAAAGAAATCACACGATATGTACTCACTGATAAGTGGATATTAGCCCAGAAACTTAGAATACCCAAGATACAAGATACAATTTGCAAAATACATGAAACTCAAGAAGAGGGAAGACCAATATGTGGATACCTCATTCCTCTTTAGAATAGGGAACAAAGTACCCAAGGAAGGAGTTACAGAGACAAAGTTTGGAGCTGAGACAAAAGGATGGACCATCCAGAGACTTCCCCACACGGGGATCAATCCCATAATCAGCCACCAACCGCAGACAATATTGCATATGCCAGCAAGATTTTGCTGAAGGGACCCTGATATAGCTTTCTCATGTGAGGCTATGCCAGTACCTGGCAAATACAGAAGTAGATGCTCACAATCTTCTATAGGATGGAACACAGGGCCCCCAGTGGAGAAGCTGTGGTACACACACACACCCTCACACACTTAAATAAATAAATAAATCCATCCATCCATACATGCATGCATAAATACATAAATAGATATTTAAATATAAAAGGGAAAATGCAGTCAACTGGTTGAACAGGTTTTTTTTTCTGTATTTAGGAGTACATACAGCTTTGATAGAAGGCCAGAGTTCACTGGTTAATAATCATGTTAGATGGCTCAAAATCACATGTAACTATAGTTCCTGAGGATCTGATATCCTCTACCAAAGGTCTACATAGGCACCTGTACACACATGTGAACATACACTCACACAGGCACACTGACTCACACACACTAAAAATTTAAATATTCAAAAAGCAGTGAAGATAAATATGCAATATGAGAAAATTTAGATTTTATTGAGAATTCTGTTTTTTTAATTAATAATCTAAATTAAGATGGAGAAAATTCCATTGGGATTATTGAGATGGAAACTTATTTGAGAAAATGCATTCATCATATTGGCCTTCAGATAAATCTATAGGGATCTTTCTTAATACGTTATTGATATCAAAGAGCACACCACAGTGGAGGCAAAGTCAATCCTAGGTAAGAGGTCCTGAATTATATAAGGAATAAGGCTGAGAGAATCAAAAGAGCAAGCCATTAAGTTGAGTTTCTTCACAGTCTCCAATTTAGTTCCTACCTCCAGGTTCCTACCTTGATCTCTTGACTTGGCACCCATCAACGATAAACTATAAGCTATAAAGTAAAGCAAACCTTTTCCTCCCATATTGCTACTGCTAATAGTGTTTATATCAGAGCAGTAGAAAGCAAACTAAAACACTGCCTTTTTTATATAATGGGCTTCAAATCATAGTTGCAAACATCAACTCTTAGTATATTTAAATTCATCAAAAAAATCACATGCTTGTACTAAAACAGAAATTATTTTTAACCTCCTGAATTTTTGGTGTTATATTTCTTTCAAAATTATAAAATTGAACCAAAGATGCTCAGGAATAAATTACAAAATTTTGGAGAATTGAGAACCATAAAATTGAAGTTCTGAGCTGTGATCTTTAGCAACATTCACCACAGAAAGTATCTTGAAATGAACAACACTGAAAATACAAAAGGAAGACTGAGTAAAGCAAAATAGTGGAGCTGAGATGAGAGTGTATATATCTGTAACATTTTGAGGAGGAGAGTGTTTTCAGATTTTACACAAAGGTTCAGTTACTTGGAAAATTTATGACATCTCATTAATGACTTTGGATTTATTAGTATTGCTCTACAGCAAAGTAGGTTTTTTTTTTCTCTTTCAGATACTCAATTTAATATATTCAATTCACCATCATACCTTGATTGATTTTAGAGGATATGGGAAAGGAAAGCAATATTAAAGAAAAACTCTCTATTAGTCTTTGAAATATGATACCCTGGGGAGATATTGAACAGCCACATTGTCCCATAGGCCACAGAAAACTAGGACATAAGCCTAAATGAATAGACCACTATTGTGCTTTTTATGGTAAAATAAGCATGTTAAATGGGTTTTCAGTTTACAATTTTTTACCTTTTAATTGTTTCTGATGGGAGCATATTTCTTGGAGTCAAGGTCCAGCTCATGAGATGATGCATATGTGATATGTCTAGACTTATTCTTGAAAAAAATTGGCACAACAGTGTTGATTAAGTAATATGTGGTCATCAAGTGTATTTGAGCCCTGCTGTACATATGGAGTATTTGTTAAGATAGGGTGGAAATTCAGCAATGAGTTTACTTATTATGTTCAGGTTTTAGATTGTTGGCAGTAAAAATTTGGATTTATGATTTGTCCTAAAGTCACAAATCCAAAATATTTGCAAAATTTTCTCTTATAGGCATCACCGAAACAAAATTAAATTAAATGTAGGGGTAATAAAGCAGTTGTACATATGGTGAAACATCATAACTTAAAACCTTAGATATAACGGTAAGCCTTTTCATTGGTCTTTTTAATAAGTATATATATATATATATATATATATATATATATATATATATATATACCTATTAAATATATATATATATATTAAATATACCTATTAAATGTATATATATAATAGGTATATATACATGTATATATATATTTAATAGGTATATATATTATATATATGAACATGGTATTTTTCTTGAAATGTTATGTTGATCACATTATGGTATACTGACTTGAAATCTCCTTAGAAATCCTTATCACCAAGCAAATAATAAGAAAATCTCTAATAGAAGAAACATACAATCAGAAGAAATAATTTAGATTTTTCTCCTTTTTTTGATGGTTCCTCCTGTACATGTTTTTTAATTCCTTTGAATGTTCTTGGTACCCAAAATTTTCCCACCTCTGAAAAACAATCTAACTTTAGTCTGCCTCCACCATGAACCCCTAGAGCCACCTTTAGCCTTAGGCTTTGTCCAGTCCAAGGTAACTTTCTTTCCAGCAGTTTCTCTATCTCCCATGGCACATAATCAAACTTTAGAGGACCCATATCTCTAATATATGATGATTTTTGCTTGAACAGAGGCCTCCAATGTGTTATCCTTTTAAGTCATCTTAAGTGGTACAAAATTCACAGTGTGTTAGATGATTGAATCTTGTAACAGGTAAATGTCTGTGTGTTTGGTACTCCAAACTGATTATTCTACCCTCAATTTCCCTTTCATTGCAGAAGATTAAAGCTTCTTTCACATCTTCAAATGGAGCATATCCTATGAGTGCATACCCTTTAGATTTGCCATTTGGGTTCTGGGACACTTTGATAAAAGTTGCTTTCTCAAAAACTTCCCAAAATATTTCTTCTGCTGCACTATAGGAGAGGTTACTTAAAACCAAAGTTCATTATTTTTTTATTTATTTTTTTATTATCTTTTTTATTCACCATTCTCTTTCCTTTGAACTTTCTATCCAATGTAGTGGGAGGATATGGATCACATGTTGATTTTTTTCCCTTGGTTTACTTCAAAGACTTTCTCTTTGTCAGCTTCCTTTGGACATTCAATATAAACAATCCCTGTTCGATTCCCATTCTGACTGACTAAACTTATCTCCATGATATTGTTATACAGTTCTTTCAATTCATCCCAAGTGACCTTGAAATAGAAATTTTGACTAAAACTCATTTACAGCTTACATTTTCATACCACATTTGCCTTTAAGGTTCTCTACATTCATTTAATTTCCAAATAGTTATATATATATTTTTTTGTCAAAACCTCAAAATCTATATAATCAAGATTCCTATTAGGACCACTGCTGATAGATACATTAAGACTAGAAAAAATATTGATGGCAACTGCTATTTTGGAGACAGGTTTATTAGGATTTTGCTTTCATATGAAGAATGAGCAAAAGTATCCATCATTCTAAGCCTCTTCTTTTTGTTTTCTGGCTTTTGTGCCTGTTTTGTTGATTCCTTCATTTATTTTCCAGATGTTTTTTGACGATCCTTATTCCGCTTATTCACTACATTCCTCTTTTTGTATTTACTGTTCCTCATCATATTCATCTTCCTCCTTGCCCAAGGCTTTCATGGGTACTTCTTTTGTAAGAGTCACCCCCTCTGGCTAATATCATCTTGTAAATTCTTCTTTAAAGTTGTCTTCCTCCTTCTCATCCTAATTATCTTTGTCTTCCTGATTTGTTTAGGCAGGATCACCTGCTTCACTTACCACTAGAGATTCAAAATCTTTTTCACATTAACTTTTTCCTGTTCCTATCATCTTCATTGTCCTGCTCCTCTACCACATTTTCATTATTCTCGTCTTTTACCTCTTGTCTTTCTTGCTGTGTTTCACCAAATGTTATGGAATAACAGTTTCTATTTTACCCATGTTTGTGTCCAGTGTTTCTTCTTGCTTGGATGCCTTCTTGATAGATATTGTGACTACTTTTGTTGATGTTACTTACTATCATCTTTTTTTTAAAACTTTATTTCTGGTTTATGTATATGAGGGCTTTTTGCATGCATGTCTGTGAACTGCTTGTATTCAATGCCCTCATCCTCAGAGACCAGAAGATGGCATCTAATCTGCTTGAATTTAAGATATGGAGGTTGTGATCAACCATGTGGGTTCAAATAACTTAATTGAAACCCTCTGAAAGGCCAGTGTTCTTTTTATCTAATTTTTATTTCTAGTTCTATCTCCTTGTCTCTGTGTGTCTTCTGCAGCTGTTTTCATAGAATGCATGACAATGATAAAGCTTTTATTTTTTATTTTTTTAGGAAACTATTACTTTCTCTGTTGTTATTGTAGTGCCATTCCTTCCTTTATTAAATGAAAGATGGCAACCTCCTCTCCACTTCTGTCATCATCTTCATCTTCTGTTTCCCTTTTATCATTACTATTTTTTTCATCTTTGTTGAGATAGCAACAGTTTTCTTCAAGAAAGTTACCTATGTCATATAACTTCTAAATATCTATTATATAAACATGATGGATGTTTAGTAAAGTAAAATGGACTGTATCCAAGTGGTATGGAGGAGCCTAAAGGAAAAAAAGTAGCATCAATGTCAACCACAGTTGGCAAAACTATCAGACCACATATTCCTGCCTCTCGTGTAAAGGTGATATGAGTAAATGTTTTGCTATTTAAAAAAAAAATTAAGTTCTTTAGATATTATGAATGTGAATGTTCATGCAGGTGAATTGATATCAACATTATCTTTTAGAACACTCTTGTAAATGTTTCTTCTGTTCAGGTTATTAATTTGATACAATCTACTATGTGAATAAGTTTTTAAAATTTCCTCACCTATGAGAGTCCTATTTGGGAATTTGTGTCAATGTCTTGAAGAGTATTCCTCTAGAAGTTTTTATGTTTCAGTTCTTCATTAAGATCTTTACTTGTTTCTGAGTGTGCTGTACAGGGTGAGAGACAGGGATCTAGTTTTAATGTTTTCAGAAAACATCTAGTTCTTCCAAGCATCAGTTTTGGAAGAAGTTATGTGTTCTACTTTTTATGTTTCTTCAACTTTTCTTGAGAATCAGTGGGTTGTTGTTCTATGAACTTATTTCTGTGTCATTCATTCCATCCATATATCATATATAGCTATTAATATATAATATGTATATGCATATATATACACAGTTAGATAGATAGATAGATAGATAGATAGATAGATAGATAGATAGATAGATAGATAGATAGATAGATAGATCACATGAAACAGAATATTGTTGAATTCTCATAACTTATGGTTTTCCCAGTGACAATGAAATGTCCTATCTTCTCCCAAGGAAAGTACCTCTGTCTTTATCATTGGAAATGTGTTATTTAATATTATCTTTTGTGTGTTTAAAACAATTCTAGGCATCCAATGGTTATGATGTCATTTTGAGGTTTAACTATATTTATACTCATTGAGATCTCAAGTGTAGGTTGCGAATTTTGGAACTCTTGGTTATATGGAAAGAATACAGTATTTCAGAGAAAGAAGTTTGAGTTATATGAATCCATTTTTGTTTTGCTTGTATTTAAAGATGGTAAGTAGTAACATGTTAATATAGTGGAAAATATGGGGTAAGTGCATCAATGGGCAGCTACTAACATAGATCATGAGGTCCTAGAGATATTACATTTGAAAATGTGTACAATAAGTGAGTGGTTGAGTGCCTACACACATTTTAGCTTCCAAGAATCTGCTTCCCCTACATCATTTACAACTTTCATCCCATTCTTTATATTTTTCATAAAGAATTATTCTCTTTCTTGTATGGAAGAGGAGTCTCAGAGGTGAGAATGAATAACTTGCTCTCCTTATGAAAGCCTCAGGATCATATGGCAGCTAACAACAATGTGTAAATTCATTGCCAGGAATACCTCATCTGTCCTCTGTGTGCACTAAGCATATTTGTAGTACAAATATATACATATATTCATCAAAACATTTATACACTATAAAAAGATTCTTTTTTGAAAAATTTCTTTTGAAAATGCTATCCACTTTTGTTTTTAATTGTATTACTGTTTCAGTTGTACATACACCTGTTTCAATGAAATTTGTTACAAGTAGTTGTGTATGCGTTAATAAAAAGAAGGAACTCATAAATGAAATTGATTTTATACATAAATATGGAAAATATTACTACAATAGTCATAGAAAGACAAGGATCAAAAATGGTGTTAGGGAGAAAGACATATTGAACAAGAATTTTATCATGTCTGAAAGGTTATAAGGAATCATTGTCTAGATTTCAAGTAACCTCTGCTTCCTGACAATTAGGGTAAATAACTTTTTATATCTTCCTTTTACCTTAATAGGTCATTGGAATTGAGATCATTTGGAATACTTTAAAAATAATTTTACTCAACTTTATTACATAATTCTCCCATTTCATTCTTCCAATTCTCCTATTCATCACTATTTCATTAAGTGTTTCATGCTTTTGCCTCATCTTTCATGTAAAAGTGTGGTATGTGTCTGATACCAAACATTGCTGTGTTAATATGGCCATGGAATCAGCCAATCGAAATTAAAACATATTAATAAGACAAACAAATTATTTAGAAATTTATTTAAAAATTAAAATGACCCTTAAAGTATGTGTGTGTATGTATGTAGCAGCAGTAGTAGTTGTAGCTGTTGTAGTAGTAGTAGTAGTAGTAGTAGTAGTAGTAGTAGTAAGAGGAGGTGTGGGAGGAGGAGTAAAAGGATCATATTCAGATACAAATGAGAGGTAAGAATTTTATTATTGATGTGTATTTCCAGCTCCAGTTTCTATTTTTATATTTATTTATTTGTGTTGAATTAAGATAATCCCTCATATAGTAGTACAGCCTGGCTTAACCATCCTCTTGAACTCAGGATTGACTTTCTGTTCATTCTGCTTCTCCCTTCCAACTGCTGTTATTATAGGTATGAGACAACATTCTATCTTCCACAAAATTAAATTAGATTTTGATCTTAAATTACTGTAGTCTTAATTATAGGATGTACCAGTGAGTAACATGAGCAGAAGATATGAGTGTTTTAGTGTAAGCAATGTTCAGAATTCTGTGAGCAAGTATGTATATAAACATGTATAAACACATATGACATGCAGTGTTTGATCCCAAGAACCCACATAAAGTTGTAAGAAAAGAATGAATTCAAAAGATTGTACTCGTATTCCTTTTTGGCTGAATGTACCCACACACACACACACACACACACACACACACACAACATACCTACACATAAAATC
Source organism: Mus caroli (assembly GCF_978045245.1). Classification (NCBI taxonomy): domain Eukaryota; kingdom Metazoa; phylum Chordata; class Mammalia; order Rodentia; family Muridae; genus Mus; species Mus caroli. The sequence continues at coordinate 46,017,412 of NW_028227260.1, forward strand.
AATAACATTAAAAATATTATATATTATTTTCCCTTAACAGAAGTAGTTGAGAATGGCATTCTTATAGTGTTACTTGAGAGTACCAAACCTCACACAGACCATGCAAGTGCTGTGTCACATAACTAGATCCCCAGCCATCTTTGTAAACATATTTATATTTAATAAACATGATTAATTATTTGAGAATATCATAGAAGATATGTTGAACATATTTGCTCCTATTCTTCATGTTAACTCCTTAATTATTCCTTGTCTTCCTTTTAGATTTCAATAACACATTGACTTTTGTAAAGGAATTTTAATCCATCAACATGGGTTCACTAATAAGCGATTATATCCAAAGATATTCAAAGTCTATGTGATTTGCCTGGAATGCAGAGATGTTCTCAAGTACAGTATGATCTGGGGGAATAGAAACATGCCCTTAATGCATATTTTTAATCCATAACAATAAAACAAGGTTAGTTTGTAGAAGGAAGCAGCCTTGTTGGAAAATGACTTCTAATTGAAGGGCATTGAAATTCAGACAAAGATTTGGCAATAAGAGTCAGAAATAGAATAAGACAAATTCTCATGAGAAAAGCACAGCAGAGGGTCTATCTAAGAGGAAGGGATTCAGTGAGTGGTAGTCAGTGCAATGAATGCAATGCAAAGGAATTGAATTACTTAGTAATTTCATGCAATTCAGTGCTTGCCAAGACCCACCAGTAAGTGGAAGAAGTTTTCTCAGAGGAGTGTCTAGGAGTGATGTAAACAAACAACCTGAAGTCAAATTGTGGGTCTAAGCAGATTGCTCTCTCTGGAGATCTCTAGACTGCTAGCTCTCCCTCTCCCTACTCCCCCTAGCTCCCTGCTCCTCCCTCTTCCTCCCCTTCACATTCTCCCTCCCCCCTCTCCTCCCCTCTCCCTCCCTCTCTTTCTCTCCCCCTTTCTCTCTGTGTGTGGTGTGTTTGTTTGTGTGTTAATGTTTGTGTGTGTGTTTGTGTGTGTGTCCACGTGCCTGCAGGAGCCCGCAGGCACACACTTCTTGATACAGTTCTCCAAGCAGTTCTCTCTGGCAGTTCTAAAAAGTTTCTCTGGATAGCCCATCTCTTGCAGTCCATAACCACAGTCTTTTATTTTACATATAAATGCAGTCATTTACTCTGTATTCTCTTTGGATTATCCTATGAATCACCATTCTGTGACCCAGTACCTCAGTTCTCCAGAGAGAGCAAGCACACATTTTCTTTTAATATTGTGAAAGAATTGAGAGGTCTGCCTGCCTCTGTTAAGCACAGACTATAAGAAATTATCATTTCTACTGCACCCAGGCCTAAACTTGCTGTGTCCCAGGCTGACCATGAACTCAGGAATCTGTCTGTCTTTATAAGCATAAACAAAAAAAAAAAAAAAAAAAACTTAGCTAGCTGGGATCTTCTGTTATTACCACCCTCTAAATCTCTTTACCTCTTTCCTTAGTATCTTTCTGACAAGTTGGTTTACCAGCTACTTCTGTCCCTTTAGATTCATGAAGCCCTCATATAATTCATAGTGTCTCCTTACTTTTTGAGAAATTATATATTTTTGAACTCATGATTTGAGAGTTCTTTTCCACAGCCATAAGAGCTATCCTGCAGGTCCCAGCATTGTCATTTTTTCTGAGACATTAGTGACATTTTGCCTCTGGATATATACTGTCTCTGATTATCATGGAGTCATTAACATTAACAGGGAGGACATTACTGAAAGAGAAATGTAAATTATGTACATTATACAAACAAGCCTTATGACCACAGCAGCCAGCCATTGACACTCATGGAGATCCATGCCTGTTCATCTTGTCCTAGGGGCAGGAACCATGTTATTCTGTCCCTACCAAGACCACACTGTAACCACTGGCATCTCTCCTTCTTTTGTTTTAATTCAAGAGTACAAATATCAGTCATGAGTGAGGTTATTGAGCACTTGATTTGCTTAATGCAGACTGGAAGGAGAAACAAAGCCAGTAAGAGCAAACCAACTGTAATTTCTTGATTTATCAGCAAGGTTGTCCAGGAAGACTAAGATGTGAACTCATGCACAGCATAGGCAAAAGCTCAAGACACTTCCACAATAGAAGTGGATCCTGCTCTATAATTACTAATATCCTTGTTCTAATGGTGTAGGGAATCCAAATACAAAGCCAAATTAGAATTTTTAGGTAAACCCTATAATTGAGTTTGAATTTTAGACCAGTAAAGTTTAGACAAGTTTGTTACACAAACCCGAAGGAAGAGTGAATCACATTGCACTGAGATCCTGATCTTAATATTTTAAACTTGATTTCTAATAAATAGAACTACTTTCTCTAAAGCATTAAGCTTATCCTAAAGTCCCTTGTCAATATTCTTCTGGATCATGAGTGCTATTGACACATTTTTGGATAAGTGATCTGCATGATATCCTTTGTGAATCTCTTTAACTAAAAATGAAGTGGATACGACAAAACTAGAAATCATACCTATTAAGGTTGTGATCCTCCAAATCAAGACTACAACAAATCTTTTAGATCTCCTGGAAGCCAAGGTAACTCTATGCAAAGCCTCTATAAATAAATCTGTTTGAGAGGAACAATTTTTTTCTGAGAAAATGTGGCTGCATCATGGACAAAACCCAGCCTAGAGTATACCAGGCTCTGGCTGTCTCTTTAGATAGGCACACAGAGTGTGTCTTTACCTGCCAGCCAGCTGCAAAACTTTGAGAGTTTCCAGGATCTCCTCCACTCCATCAGGAGAGTCAGGGATCTCAGTCTGCATAGCCTTTAATGACTGATCATGACTTCCTTTCCTCTTAGCAACAGACCTGTGGAATAGTCACTATAGGAGTGGAAAGAGGGAGTAATGCACATATTAAACCTGTACCAGTTTGATTGGCAGCATATCAGTTGCCCACTGTTAGAGATTATCTGAGTTAGATTTTTACTGCTGAGAACAGACACCATGACTAAGGCATCTCCTATAAGGACAATATTTAATTGGGTCTGGCTTATAGGTTCAGAGGTTCAGTCCATTATCATCAAGACAGGGGAGCATGGCAGCATCCAGCCAGGCATGGTGCAGAAGATTAGTTCTACATCTTCATATGAAGGCACTAGAAGACTACTGGCTTCCAGCAAGCAAGGATGAGGGTCTTATTTCCCACACCCACAGTTACACACCTACTCCAACAGGACCATATCTTCTCATAGTGCCACTCCCTTGCCCAAGCATATACAAACAATCACATAGGCCTAAAAAAAGAGCTCTGGCTTTTGGGATAGCATTGGAAATGTAAATGAGGAAAATGCCTAATAAAAAATGGGAAAAAAAAGAGTGTTAAAATTCCTATTAGTGGGAAGTCACCCTTTCTGCATTTGAGGAAACAAAAAGAAAATTTGGGATTTATTTATTTCATCTGCTAAAGAAAGACAAAATCCCTGAGGAGGAAAATATCATGTTGACTATATATCTAGGATAGCTAGTTACAGCTTGCCTGAAAAAGATACTGGCTTAAGTAGGTAGTATTATTTTATTAGTTAAGGGTGAAATAATGATTAGTAACACAGTAATTTGACTCTGGGATGTAGATTTGAGTGGATTACTCAAAGCTTATAAGAATCTCTTTAAGTTTGAAAAAAAAGATAATTCATTCTCCTATCATGCTCTAATATTTTTTTCACATGTTCTATCCTTCATAACTTGTCTTAGCAGCCTGACTTTTCTTGGTCTTCACATACTTTCTCAGACCCTCAATCATTTTCTTTCTGAAGCTCAAAAATAATCATTTTCCTAGACCTTCACAACACGTTATCAGACACTGGTCAAAACTTAGTTAAAAAAATAGTGTTTCAAAGATCAAAAGAATTTTAAACAAATTAAAAATTTTTTAATAATTTTGGATTAAAAGGTGTGAACACTTATACTGTTGGTTGTAAGCCTAGTCTTTAACTGCTGAGCTATCTCTCTAACTCGTAGGCATATTCCCAGAAGATGTTCCAACACTTCACAAGGACACATGCCTCACTATGTTCACAGCAGCCTTATTTGTAATAGTCAGAAACTGAAAAAATCCAGATGTCTCTCAACCAAAAATAGTAAATACAAAAATTGTGGTTCATTTACACAATGGAATACTATTGAACTATTTTTTTCTATTTTTCTATTTTTTTCATCTCTCTTTTTTTAAATATTTTTATTACATGTTTTCCTCAATTACATTTCCAATGCTATCCCAAAAGTCCCCCATACCCTCCCCACACTCCTCTCCCCCCCCCCATTCCCACTTTTTGGCCCTGGCGTTCCCCTGTACTGGGGCATATAAAGTTTGCAAGTCCAATGGGCCTCTCTTTCCAGTGATGGCCGACTAGGCCATCTTTTGATATATATGCAGCTAGTGTCAAGAGCTCCGGGGTACTGGTTATATCATAATGTTGTTCCACCTGTAGGGTTGCAGTTCCCTTTAGCTCCTTGGGTATTTTCTCTAGCTCCTCCATTGGGGGCCCTGTGATCCATCCAATAGCTGACTGTGAGCTTCCACTTATGTGTTTGCTAGGCCCCGTCATAGTCTCACTAGAGACTGCTATATCAGGGTCCTATCAGCACAATCTTGCTAGTGTATGCAATGGTGTCAGCTTTTGGAGGCTGATTATGGGATGGATCCCTGGATATGGCAGTCTCTAGATGGTCCATCCTTTTGTCTCAGCTCCAAACTTTGTCTCTGTAACTCCTTCCATGGGTGTTTTGTTCCCAATTCTATGAAGGGGCAAAGTGTCCACACTTTGGTCTTCGTTCTTCTTGAGTTTCATGTGTTTTGCAAATTTTAACTTATATCTTGGGTATTCTACATTTCTGGGCTAATATCCACTTATCAGTGAGTACATATCATTTGAGTTCTTTTGTGATTAGGTTACCTCACTCAGGATAATGCCCTCCAGGTCCAACCACTTGCCTAGGAATTTCATAAATTCATTTTTTTAATAGCTGAGTAGTACTCCATTGTGTAAATGTACCACATTTTTTGTATCCATTCCTCTGTTGAGGGGCATCTGGGTTCTTTCCAGCTTCTGGCTATTATAAATAAGGCTGCTATGAACATAGTGGAGCATGTTTCTTTCTTACTAGTTGGAACATCTTCTGGATATATGCCCAAGAGAGGTATTGTGGGATCCTCCGGTAGTACCATGTCCAATTTTCTGAGAAACAGCCAGACTGATATAGAGTGGTTGAGAGTGGTTGTACAGCTTGCAATCCCACCAACAGTGGAGGAGCGTTCCTCTTTCTCCACATCCTCGCCAGAATTTGCTGTCACCTGAATTTTTGATCTTAGCCATTCTGACTGGTGTGAGATGGAAATAACCCCATTAAAAATGGGGCTCAGAGCTAAACAAAGAATTCTCACCTGAGGAATATCAAATGGCTGAGAAACACCTGAAAAAATGTTCAGTGTCCTTAATCATCAGGGAAATGCAAATCAAAACAACCCTGAGATTCCATCTCACTATTGAACTATTAAAAACAAAGATATTATAAATTTTGTAGGCAAATGTATGGAACTAGAAAACATCATCCTGAGTGAGGTAACCCAGACCCAAAAAGAATATAAATGGTATCTATTCAGTGATAAATGGATATTAGCCAAAACCTACAGAATATGATATATCCCTAAGAACGCCCAAGCAAGAATGTTTAATTCTCACTTAGGAGGGGAGCTAAATAATCACAGGAGGCAGAGGGTGAGAAGTACCTGAGTGGGAGAGAGGAGGGAGAAGAGCAAAAGGGGCAGGACCAGGTATATGGGGAGATAGAGAGAGGCTCAGAGGGCCAGGAGAATGAATGGAAATAAACAGCTGCCAGGGTACAGATAGAAGTAGAAGGGAAACCTCTATAAATTCCCAGAGACCTGTAACATGAAAGACTCTCAGGAAGCAATGGAGGTGACATTAGCCCAAAATACCCAACAGTGGGGAGAGGGAACCTAAATAGACCACCTCCAATAGTTTGACAGGGCCCCTATTGGAAGAGTGGGTATACCAACCCACCTTTAAAATTTTGAACCAAATGTATTCCTATCTAAAGGAAAGACAGAGACAAAAATAGAACAAAGACTCAAGGAAAGGCCATCCAGTGACTGGCTCAATTTGGGATCCATCCAATGGACATGCACCAATCTGTGACACTGTTACTAATGGTATGTTGTGCATGCAGATAGGAGCTGAGCATGACTGTCCTGGGAGAGGCTCTGCCACCAGATACAGCCAACCAATCTTTGAATGAAAATCAGGGATCATTATGGAAGAACTAGAGGATGGATTCAAGGAACTGAATGGGATGGGTACCTCATAAAAACACCAACAGTGTCAACTCACCTGGACTCCTGAGATCTCCAGAGACCAAGCCACCAAAGAGTATACATGGGTTAGTCCAAGACCCTGGCACATATGAAGAATATGACTGCCTTTTCTGTCCTCACTGGGATATAATGGTCCTAGTCCTTTAAACTAGTCTTGATTCTTCAGAGTTGGGCATACTTGGTGAGGGTATTCTCTCAAAGGCAAAGAGGACTGTGCATGAGGGGAAGAACTCTGCCAAGGGGGATTGGGTCCAGAGACAACATTTGGGACATAATTAAATAAAATAAGTAATTAATTTAAAAAAGAAAGGCATGAATGTTGTTTTGGGTGTTCCTGTTGTTATGAGGAAAGAATAATCATTTAAAAAATTTTAGACAAAACAAAGAATGAAATTTTTAAATTTTTGGTAAGCCGTGTTATTGCAAGCTATCATCAAGGAAATTCCACCCATCATTTTCTGCTTGGCAGGTCCTTGCTGTATTAATGCGATGTCATCTTTGTCTGGCCTAGGGGAGAAACAAGAGTATGCTCCAGCTGCTTGCCTGTCTGTGCCAGGTCCTATTTCCCCAAATGTGTACCCCCTTGGCTGCATGTCAGCAAGGCTTTTTGGGTGGCAGTAGGTGGGGTACCACTCTGCAAAATTCTGGGTGATAGAAAAGGAAGAAAAAATGGTGGATATGGTCCTTCCCTATCTTTTATTTGTTGTGGCTCAATGGGCATAAGCATACACTGTTGCCTTGTTGAAAGGCCTCTATGAGGATCAAAGTCCATCTTTAGCATCTGTTGCATAACAGGCTCTGAAGGAGACAACAGAAAAGCTCCCATCTGACTGTAAAAAAAAAAAAAAATGTCTTTCACATAGTGCAAAGGGTAACAAGGATTTCACAATAGCTGAGGTGAACCAGCCAGCCAGAGTTCAGAAAGAGCTAGAAAGGGTGTGTTCATTCAGCAGTAGGCCTCTTAGATGACAGTTACAACTGGTGAATAAAAGTTATGTTTACAGACTCCAACTTGTATAGTTCTTATGTTTCTTGTGCAGCCATCCACAAGAGCATGCTCAACTCAGCAATAGAATCTTACCATCAAGTTCTAGTTAGAAACCAAATGCAAAGGCAATACACAAAGTATCCCCATGAATCCTCTGGCCAACAACTAAAGGATTTGTATCTTGTACCTGCCACTGGGCTCTTGATTAGGAATCCTGTGACTTCTTAGATAAGCATAATCTCCAGTCTCCAGTGTATAGTAAGCACACACACACACACACACACACAGAGAGAGAGAGAGAGAGGGAGAGGGAGAGGGAGAGGGAGAGGGAGAGGGAGAGGGAGAGGGAGAGGGAGAGGGAGAGGGAGAGGGAGAGGGAGAGGGAGAGGGAGAGGGAGAGGGAGAGGGAGAGCGAGAGGGAGAGGGAGAGGGAGAGGGAGAGGGAGAGGGAGAGGGAGAGGGAGAGGGAGAGGGAGAGGGAGAGGGAGAGGGAGAGGGAGAGGGAGAGGGAGAGTTATAAATTAGGTTTCCATATGGATTTTTAAAATATCAAACAAAAATATTTGAAATCTTGAAAAATATAAAATTGCACTATAGTTTCATTTAAAATCTCTTGATTGAACATGACTGTATATAGATGCCATGCTGTATATTTAAGATTTATTGATGACTGAAAACAAGTTTACGGTCGCAATATTGAAATTAATATTGTCCACTAATATAATCAACTTCCCTATAGTAGTACATGGGTACAGTAATTCATTTGTTCAAAATACAAACAAAAATGTTTTCTACATTTACAAGGTAAGCAATGATTAAAATAACTAAAAAGAAAATAGAAAACCACAATTGACAATATGTATACCACAGAGTCATAGTATGATGTTACTTTTATTTTTCAAAAAGAGAATAACTATTACTGTCTGAATGAAATTTGCTTCTGGAGAAGGGTCTGAGAGTTTGAAAAACAGAAGCAGAAGAAACATTTTCTGTGACCAGTTTTGCATCTATTGGAAACAAGAAAGTTTTGCATTTCTCCTTATTTTAGAAAAAAAAATATTTAAGAATAAAATTTTATGTGCCAATAAAGTAGAAATAAAATATATATTATATCTTAAAATATATAATATATTATAAAATAAATAATAATCTATCAATAGAAAATTAAAGCAACTCAGATTACTTGAAAGTAAATGGCTTTATTAACTTATTCTGTAAATTACAGGTCATTTAGATATTTTTCAGACTGTTCCAGAGGCCATGTAGGTAAAAAAAATTCTACAATAACTTTTCCCCCCAATTTGCATAGAAAAGTGAAGAAAAACTAACTAATGTATATTTTATCTATAATTTTTCAGAATTAAAAAAAATAGAATATAATTCCCAGATTGAGCAGTTGGCTTCAATTTTAACCCTTTGAAATTCATTAAAAGAGTCCACCTGTTTTTAAGTATCACTCTACATTATTTACTATATCTGTCTATCTATAGCTATGTCTTTTTTTATGTCTATGTCTATATCTAGATGGATGCATGGATAGATAGATAGATAGATAGATAGATAGATAGATAGATAGATAGATAGATGATAGATACATAGACAGATAGATAGATAGACAGATAGATAGATAGATAGATAGATAGATAGATAGATAGATAGATAGGGTTACTGAAATAAAATTAATTAGCAATTTCCATGTTGCTTTTGTTTTGCCAGTTTTTAGGATCACCATGCTAAATACTATATCATTTTTTTCCACTCCAGCAGTCTGGTTTTCTTTTTTGTTTGTTTGTTTTTTACATTAAGCTTATGTTGTGTCAAATGGTTGAAAGCAAATGAGTCTTTTAATTGAAGGAAGCTGTGTAGATAATGCAGTATTTAGTAGAGTTACATAGTGTTATTTACTGCCTAAAGCCTAAACATTGTAATATAATGGAAGTTTCACTGAGTAACATTTATAAAGTGTCTACATTTAATGAATGTAAACTCAAAAAAATTTACTTAGGCATTGATTAAGTTCAGTTTTCTTCTATTATAAGCAGAAAAGAGTGGGCATAGAAATGCTTTCTTTATCTATATTTTAATTAAAATAGAATCACATTACTTTCTTCTCTACCTTTTCCTTGATCAAGGACTATTTAGGTACCACCCTCTTATATGCTCTTCAATTTGATAGACTCTTTCTCATTGATTTTATTACCTACATGTATTTATGTATGTATATATATGCACAAATATGTAAATACAACATGATGAATCTGCTTTGTTGTTTGCATATACCTGCTTTTTAGGCTGAGCACTTTGTATAACCAATATGGTAGTTCTTATCAAGAAGAGGCTAATTTTCTTTCTCTCATTATTCTTAGCTGCCTATGGTTCTTTGGTAGTACTCCACAAAATCTCCTAACTTCCACTTTATCAGGTCCACAGATACTGCTATTGTTCTAGTCTAATATATGCAGAAATAGAATACAAAGAGCTTCACAGCAAATTTTAATATATTCGGGATTCTATATATATATATTTTTTATTTTCCCTCAATAATCTCTCATCAATAAATGCAATTGCTGTGGTGTAGATGTATGTATATTTGGCTGGGATTGCCATGATCCATTGATATCTACATTGTATTCAGTTAATATTTTCTGTAACAGTCTCCATCTGCTTTAAGGACAGCTTTTTGGATAAGGAGTAGATTTACATTTATATAGAATTATATATATGTGTGTATAAAGATATGATTTGTACTGCAGATATTTGCTAGTTGCTATAAGTTTACTATCAGTGTCCACAAGAAAGCTGAAAGTACTACAAAGAGCCAAAGTAAATTCTTCAATAACTGACTAGTTTGTGAATCACTTAAAGATATCAACACAAATGCTCAGTCTTTCTTCTATTAAAAAAAATCACTATACTCAAAGTAGACACCTGTGTATTAGTATTTTTTAGTTTTTTAAAATTTATCTTATACCTGCTTATGTTTGGCCTACATGTTTGATTAGCTAACATGTGCATGACAGGTGCCCATAGACAAAAGAATATAAGTTCTAGAAGGTTGTATGTAGGTGCTGGCTATTGAACCTGGGTCATTTACAAGAACTAAATGGCCAAGCCACCTATCTAGTTCTCTAGTATACTTTTTAAAGAAAACTTGCAAGGATGACTAAAAAATCATAAGACGACAGTCCCACTATTAATGTAATTATAGAAAATTAGGCAACATTTTAGAAATGAATTGGTCAAAATATATTGACTTTCAAATGATAAAGTATTTTCAGAATAATTTCTATTTAGAAAAATTTAGTGTAATTATTTTCTTCATGGTTGCATATGAACATGGTCATTTTGAAGAACAATATCTGTAAGGGGGTATAGGGAGATTTATAAGACTCCAAGACCTTCTCAAATACCAATAATGTGTTTACTCCGTACTATTCTAATTACTACTCTATAAGGCATAAAACATTGATAAATCATTCAGAAGATATTCCATTATTATATACATATCTGATTTGACAATGTTCTCATAAGCAAACATAAAGATATCATTGACTCACCAAGCAGGACCAAAACGTTTTTTGATAAGTAATTAGAATATTTTTAAAAAATGCTTATTAAACAAAGGGAATTTCTTTCTTTCTTTTTTTTTAAATTTTTTTTAATTAGGTATTTTCCTCATTTACATTTCCAATGCTATCCCAAAAGTCCCCCATACCCACCCCCCCACTCTGCTACCCATACACTCCCCCTCTTTGGCCCTGGCATTCCCCTGTACTGGGGCATATAAAGTTTGCAAGTCCAATGGGCCTCTCTTTCCAGTGATGGCCGACTAGGCCATCTTTTGATACATATCAAAAGACAAGAGCTCCAGAGGGGTACTGGTTAGTTCATATTGTTGTTCCACCTATAGGTTTGCAGTACCCTTTAGTTCCTTGGGTGCTTTCTCTAGCTTCTCCATTGGGGGCCCTGTGATCCATTCAATAGCTGACTGTGAGCATCCCCTTCTGTGTTTGCTAGGCCCCGGCATAGTCTCACAAGAGACAGCTATATCTGGGTCCTTTCAGCAAAATCTTGCTAGTGTATGCAATAGTGTCAGCGTTTGGAAGCTGATTATGGGATAGAGCCCTGGATATGGGAATCACTAGATGGTCCATCCTTTTGTCACAGCTCCAAATTTTATCTCTGTAACTCCTTCCATGGTTGTTTTGTTCCCAATTCTAAGAAGGGGCAGAGTGTCCACACTTTGGTCTTCGTTCTTCTTGAGTTTCATGCGTTTAGCAAATTGTATCTTATATCTTGGTTATCATAAGTTTCTGGGCTAATATCCACTTATCAGTGAGAACATATTGTGTGAGTTCCTTTGTGATTGGGTTAAATCACTCAGGATGATGCCCTCCAGGTCCATCCATTTGCCTAGGAATTTCATAAATTCATTCTTTTTAATAGCTGAGTAGTACTCCATTGTATAAATGTACCACATTTTCTGTATCCATTCCTCTGTTGAGGGACATCTGGGTTCTTTCCAGCTTCTGGCTATTATAAATAAGGCTGCTATGAACATAGTGGAGCATATGTCCTTCTTACCGGTTGGGACATCTTCTGGATATATGCCCAGGAGAGGTGTTCCTGGATCCTCTGGTAGTACTATGTCCAATTTTCTGAGGAACCGCCAGACTGATTTCCAGAGTGGTTGTACAAGCTTGCAATACAAACAACAATGGAGGAGCATTCCTCTTTCTCCACATCTTCACCAGCATCTGCTGTCACCTGAATTTTTGATCTTAGCCATTCTGGCTGGTGTGAGGTGGAATCTCAGGGTTGTTTTGATTTGCATTTCCCTGATGATTAAGGATGTTGAACATTTTTTCAGGTGCTTCTCTGCCATTCGGTATTCCTAAGATGAGAATTCCTTGTTCAGTTCAGAGCCCCATTTTTAATGGGGTTATTTGATTTTTATGGAGTCCACCTTCTTGAGTTCTTTATATATATTGGATATTAGTCCCCTATCCAATTTGGGATAGGTAAAGATCCTTTCCCAATCTGTTGGTGCTCTTTTTGTCTTATTGACGATGTCTTTTGCCTTGCAGAAGCTTTGTAGTTTCATGAGGTCCCATTTATTGATTCTCGATCTTACAGCATAAGCCATTGCTGTTCTATTCAGGAAATTTTGCCCTGTATCCATATCTTTGAGACTTTTCCCTACTTTCTCCTCTATAAATTTCAGTGTCTCTGTCTTTATGTGGAGTTCCTTAATCAACTTAGATTTGAACTTAGTACAAGGAGATAGAAATGGATCAATTCGCAATCTTCTACATGATAACAGCCAATTGTGCCAGCACCATTTGTTGAAAATGCTGTCTTTTTTCAACTGGATGGTTTTAACTCCCTTGTCAAAGATCAAGTGACTATAGGTGTGCGGGTTCATCTCTGGGTCTTCAATTCTATTCCATTGGTCTACTTGTCTGTCACTATACCAGTACCATGCAGTTTTTATCACAATTGCTCTGTAGTACAGTTTTAGGCCAGGCATGGTACTTCCACCAGAAGTTCTTTTATACTTGAGAAGAGTTTTTGCTATCCTAGGTTTTTTGTTATTCCAGATGAATCTGCTGATTGCCTTTACTGATTCGTTGAAGAATTGAGTTGGAATTTTGATTGGGATTGCATTGAATAAGTACATTGCTTTTGGCAAGATAACCATTTTTACTATATTGATCCTGCCAATCCATGAACATGGAAGATCTTTCCATCTTCTGAGTTCTTCTTTAATTTCTTTTTTCAGAGACATGAAGTTCTTATCATACAAATCTTTCTCTTCCTCAGTTAGAGTCACGCCAAGGTATTTTATATTATTTGTGACTATTGAGAAGGGTGCTGTTTCCCTAAATGTGGCCTCCCTTCCCCCAGCCTGGAACCTGCTTGCTCAAGGGTGGAGCTTCCTGCTCATTCGTTCTGCCAAGCCTACTGCTGGACCCTGCCTTTGCTGCCTGGAGGCACACAGGTGTTCATCCTGCTACTGGACCCTGAGTTACTTGGTGGGATATTGGGTTCCCTCCCCCTTCCTTTATAACTGAGTGTCTGGAAATAGTAAAATTGAGCTTTGATCAGGATCTTGTCTTAGCTCCATTCATTCTTCCGCCCCGTCTAGATTCCTCTCTTTTCAGCTCGAACTGCCATTCTCAGTTGAACCGTTCATGTTGTGGACTGCGGGCAGGCCGCAACACCTAAATTCTTTCTCAGCCTGTTTATCCTTTGTGTACAGAAATGCCATTGACTTGTTTGAGTTAATTTTATATCCAGCTACTTCACTGAAACTGTTTATCAGGCTTAGGAGTTCTCTGGTGGCATTTTTAGGGTCACTTATATATACTATCATATCATCTGCAAAAAGTGATATTTTGACTTCTTACTTTCCAAATTGTATCCCCTTGATCTCCTTTTGTTGTCAAATTGCTCTGCTAGGACTTCAAGTACAATGTTGAATAGGTAGGGAGAGAGTGGACAGCCTTGTCTAGTCCCTGATTTTAGTGGGATTGCTTCCAGGTTCTCACCATTTACTTTGATGTTGGCTACTGGTTTGCTGTAGATTGCTTTTATCATGGTTAGGTATGGGAATTGAATTCCTGATCTTTCCAAGACTTTTATCATGAATGGGTGTTGAATTTTGTCAAATGCTTTCTCAGCACCTAAGGAGATGATCATGTGGTTTTTGTTTTTGAGTTTGTTTATATACTGGATTACATTTATGGATTTCCGTATATTGAATCATCTCTGCATTCCTGGGATGAAACCTACTTGGTCAGGATGCATGATTGTTTAGATGTGTTCTTGGATTCGGTTAGCAAAAACTTTATTGAGGATTTCTGCATCAATATTCATAATTGAAATTGGTCTGAAATTCTCTATCTTTGTTGGGTCTTTTTGTGGTTTAGGTAGCAGAGTAATTGTGGCTTCATAGAATGAGTTGGGTAGAGTACCTTCTGTTTCTATTTTGTTGAATAGTTTGTGAAGAACTGGGATTAGATCTTCTTTGAAGGTCTGATAGAACTCTGTACTAAACCCATCTGGTCCTGGGCTTTTTTTTTTTTTTTTGGTTGGGAGACTATTAATGACTGCTTTTATTTCTTTGGGGGATATGGGGCTGTTTAGATCATTAACCTGATCCTGATTCAACTTTGGTACCTGGTATCTGTCTAGGAACTTCTCCATTTCATCCAGGTTCTACAGTTTTGTTGAGTATAGCCTTTTGTAAAAGGATCTGATGGTGTTTTGGATTTCTTCCGGATCTGTTGCTATGTCTCCCTTTTGATTTCTGATTTTGTTAGTTAGAATATTTTCCTTGTGCCCTCTAGTGAGTCTGGCTAAGAGTTTGTCTATCTTGTTGATTTTCTCAAAGAACCAGCTCCTTGTTTGGTTGATTCTTTGAATAGTTCTTATTTCCACTTGGTTGATTTTGCCCCTGAGTTTGATTATTTCCTGCCATCTACTCCTCTTGGGTGAATTTTCTTCCTTTTGTTCTAGAGTTTTTAGGTGTGTTGTCAAGCTGCTAATGTGTGCTCTCTCTAATTTATTTTTAGAGGCACTCAGAGCTATGAGTTGTCCTCTTAGAAATGCTTTCATTGTGTCCCATAAGTGTGGGTATGGTGTGGCTTCATTTTCATTGAACTCTAAAAAGTCCTTAATTTCTTTCTTTATTCCTTCCTTGACCAAGGTATCATTGAAAAGCGTGTTGTTCAGTTTCTACGTGAATTTTGGCTTTCTATAATTTATGTTGTTATTGAAGATCAGCCTTAGTCCATGGTGATCTGATAGGATGTATGGGAAATTTTCAATATTTTTGTATCTATTGAGGCTTGTTTTGTGACTGATTATGTGGTCAGTTTTGGAGAAGGTACCATGAGGTGCTGAGAAGAAGGTATATCCTTTTGTTTTATGATTAAATGTTCTGTAGATATCTGTTAAGACCATTCGTTTCATAACTTCTGTTAGGTTCACTGTGTCCCTGTTTAGTTTCTGTTTCCATGATTTGTCCATTGGTGAAAGTGATGTATTGAAGTCTCCCACTATTATTGTGTGAGGTGCAATGTGTGCTTTGAGCTTTACTAAAGTTTCTTAATGAATGTGGCTGCCCTTGTATTTGGAGCATAGATATCCAGAATTGATAGTTGCTCTTGGAGAATTTTACCTTTGATGAGTATGAAGTGCCCCTCCTTGTCTTTTTTGATGACTTTGGGTTGACAGTCAATTTTATTAGATATTAGAATGCCTACTCCAGCTTATTTCTTCATACCATTTGCTTGGAAAATTGTTTTCCAGCCTTTCATTCTGAGGTAGTGTTATCTTTTTCTCTGAGATGCATTTCCTGTAAGCAGCAAAATGTTTGGTCTTATTTGTGTAGACAGTTTGTTAGTCTATGTCTTTTTATTGGGGAGTTGAGTCCATTGATATTAAGAGATATTAAGGAAAAGTAATTGTTGCTTCCTGTTATTTTTGTTGTTAAATTTGGCATTCTGTTCTTGTGGCTGTCTTCTTTTAGGTTTTTTGAGGGATTACCTTCTTGCTTTTTCTAGGGCGTGGTTCCCGTCCTTGTATTGGTTTTTTTTTTTTTGTTATTTGAGGGGCTGGATTGGTGGAAAGATAATGTGTGAATTTGGTTTTGTTGTGGAATACTTTTGTTTCTCAATCTGTGGTAATTGAGAGATTCCCTGGGTATAGTAGCCTGGGCTGGAATTTGTGTTCTCTTAGTGTCTGTATAATATCTGTCCAGGCTCTTCTGGCTTTCATATTCTCTGGTGAAAAATCTGGTGTAATTCTGATAGACTTGCCTTTATATGTTACTTGATCTTTTTACCTTACTGCTTTTAGTATTCTATCTTTATTTAGTGCATTTGTTGTTCTGATTATTATGTGTTGGGAGGAATTTCTTTCTGGTCCAGTCTATTTGGAGTTCTGTAGGCTTCTTGTATGTTCATGGGCATCTCTTTCTTTAGATTTTGGAAGTTTTCTTCTATAATTTGGTTGAAGATATTTGCCGGTCCTTTGATTTGAAAATCTTTATTCTCATCCACTCCTATTATCCATAGGTTTGGTCTTCTCATTGTGTCCTGGATTTCCTGGATGTTTTGAGTTAGGATATTTTGCATTTTCCATTTTCTTTGTTGTGCCGATGTTCTCTATGGAATCTTCTGCACCTGAGATTCTCTCTTCCATCTCTTGTATTCTGTTGCTAATGATCACATCTATGATTCCAGATTTCTTTCCTAGGGTTTCTATCTCCAGCGTTGCCTCACTTTGGGTTTTCTTTATTGTTTCTACTTTCCTTTTTAGGTCTAGTATGGTTTTGTTCATTTCCATCACTTTTTTGGATGTGTTTTCCTGTTTTTCTTTAAGGACTTTTACCTGTTTGGTTGTGTTTTCCTTTTTTTCTTTAAGGACTTGTAACTCTTTAGCAGTCTTTTCCTTTATTTCTTTAAGTGAGTTATTAAAGTCCTTCTTGATGTCCTCTACCATCATCATGAGACATGATTTTAAATCCGGGTCTAACTATTCGGGTGTGTTGCGGTGCCCTGTACTGGGCGAAGTGGGAGTGCTGGGTTCTGATGATGGTGAGTGGTCTTGGTTTCTGTTAGTAAGATTCTTAGGTTTACCTTTCGCCATCTGGTAATCTATTGAGTTAGTTGTTATAGTTGTCTCTGTTTAGAGATTGTTCTTCTGGTGATTCTGTTACCCTCTATCAGCAGATCTGGGAGACTAGCTCTCTTCTCTGATTTTCAGTGGTCAGAGCAGTCTCTGCAGGCAAGCTCACCTCTTACAGGGAAGGTGCTCAGTTATCTGGCATTTGGACCTCCTCCTGGCCGAAGATGAAGGGCCAAAACTGGACCTTTCCCAGAAGCTGTGTTGCTTTGGCCTGTCCCAGAAGCTGTTAATTTCAGTAGTCCACACTCTCACCTGTGCAGACTACTTTCTGCAGAGTCCCGGAACCAAAATGGCTTCCACGGATCCTGAGGCTAGGGCCTCCTAGGCCAGGCAGACACCTGACCTCTGGCCAGGAAGGTGGCTGGATGTCTGAAGCCTGAAAATGGCGCTGCCTCAGAAGCCTTGTGGCTCTCGCTTGTCCCAGAAGCTGTTAGCTTCTGTGGTCCCCACTCTCGCCTGTGCAGAGAACTTTCTGCGGAGTCCCGGAGCCAAGATGGCTTCCGCAGATCCTGAGGCAAAAACCTCCAGGGCCAGGTGAACACCTGTCCTCTGGCAGGGAAGGTGGCCGGATGTCTAGAGCCTTAAAATTGCGCTGTCTCAGAAGCTCTGTGGCTCTAGCCTGTCCCAGAAGCTGTTAGCTTCTGTAGTCCACACTCTCACCTCTGCAGGCTGCTTTCTGCTGAGTGTGGGAACCAAGGTGGCTCCCGCCAATCCTGAGTCAAAATCCTAGCCGGGAATTTCTTTCTACTGATTGCATTTCCCAGAAGCATTTTGAAGGGTATCAGACAATTAACAATAGTAATCCAGAAAAGAAAAATAATAATTAACATATTTATGGTGGAACGATAAGAACAATCTATTTGCAAGACTAAATTCATACCTTGGTAAAATAATAAAATTATTTTTAAGAAGATTAGAATTTTCAAAAAAGAATTGAGACCTTTTCTTGGTGGATTTTCCATTTGATGAATATGAAAGTCCTTCCTCATCATGCCTGATTTTTGGTTGAAAGTCTACTTTATTGGATATTAGGATGGCAACTCCAGCTTTTATCTTGGGACCATTTGCTTGGAAGACCTTTTTCTATCTTTTTACTCTGAGACAGTTTCTGTCTTTGTTATTGAGGTGTGTTTCTTGCATGCAGCAAAATGCTGGGTCTTTGCATATCTAGTCAGTTAGCTTATGTCTCTTTAGAGGTGAGTTGAATCCATTAATATTGAGAAATAGTAATAACAATGACTACTGGCTCCTGTTATGTTTGCTTTTTTAGGTGAGTTTACATGCTTGTGGTTCTCTCCTGTCTTTGTCGTGTGACACTTAATATCTTTACTTTGGTGTAGATACCTTCCTGGTTTTGGAGTTTTCCTTCTAGGATCCTTGGTAGGGTTGGATTCGTAGATAGATACTGTTTGAACTTGGTTTTATCCTGGCATATTTTGGTTTCTCTATCTATGTTGATTGAAAGTTTTGCTGGGTATAGTAGCTTGGGCTGGCATTTGTGTTCTTTTAGTATCTGCATTACCACTGATGAGATACTTTTAACTTTCGTAGTCTCTGTTGAAGTCTGGTGTAATTCTGATAGGTCTACTTTTGTATGCTACTTGGCCTTTTTCCCTTGCAGCTTTTAATATTATTTCTGTATTCTGTGTGTTTACTGTTTTGATTATTATGTGATGAGAGGATTTTCTTTTCTGGTCCAACTTATTTGGTGTTCTATAGCCTTCTTTTACCTTTATGGCCATCTCTTTCTTTAGGTTGGGGAAGTTTTTTTTTTCTATGATTTTGTTAAAAACATTTTCAGGTACTTTGAGCTTGAAATCTTCATTATCCTCCATTCCAATTATTCTTAGATTTGGTCTTTGCATTATGTTCTGAAGTTTTGTGGCCATTTGGGGCTATGAATTTTTTTTTATGTTTTGAATTTTCTATTACAGTTGTGTCAATCTCTTCTATAGTATCTTGTACACCCGAGATTCTCTCTTCTATCTCTTGCATGCTGTTAGTGATACTTGCATCTCTAATTCCTGAAAAGTTTCCTAGGTTTTCCATTTCCATGTTTGCCTCCATTTGTGTTTTCTTTATTGATTCTACTTCTACTTTTAGGTATTGGACCACTTTATTCAATTCTTTTACCTGTTTTATTGTGTTTTCCTGTACTTCTTTAAGGGATCTGTTTCCTTTTTAAGGGCTTCTATCAGTTTACCCGTGTTTTCCTCTATTTCTTTCAGTGAGTTTTTTATATCCTCCTTACAGAACTCTCTCATCTTCATGAGATAGGATTTTAGGTCTGCTTCCTGATTTTCTAGTGTGTTGGTGTATTCAGGGCTTGTTTTGGTGGGAGAAGTGGTTTCTGCATGCCACAGAGCCCATGGGAGGTCTTCATACTATGGTGTTAGTTGCCCAGTTGTGCTGTGTGCAGAGGAACTCCTGGGATGCCTTCAAGCTGTGGTGTCTTCAGGGGAGCAGACAAGCTGACAATCAGTTGCTCAGTTGCTCTATGTACATTGGATCTCCTGGAATGCCAGTTGCCCTGTGTGCAGCAGATCTGCTGGGATGTCTCAGGCTCTGATGTCAGATGACCTGAGTACAGTGGATCTTCTGGGATGCCTTAGGATATGATGTCTTCAGGGGATCAGAGTAGCTATCAGTCTGCTCCAGCAGAAAAGAATGAGCAGAAGGGTAGTGGTATTTAGCTGGTGGGAGGTTGTTTATTTTTTGTTTTTGTTTTTGTTTTGGGGGGGAGGGAGTGTGTTGATGGTTCCTGAGTCCACTGGGCTCCCAGAGGCAGCTGTGGAACTTCAGGAGGATTCTTAACAAATACTCTGAATCCAGTAGATCTTCTGGGATGCCTCAGGATAAGAAAATAAGTGCTTGCTGATAGCAGTCTGATATAGCTTTCTCCTGGGAGGCTCTGCCAGAGTCTGTCAAATACAGAGCTGGATGCTCACAGACAACCGTTGGACTGAGCACAAGGACCACAATGGAGGACTTAGATAAAGGACTGAAGGAGCTGAAGGGGTTTGCAACCCTGTAGGATGAAGAAAAATATCAACCAACTAGTCTCCCGGGAGCTCCCAGGGTCTTAATGACCAACAAAAGACTACATATGGAGGAACCAATGGCTCCAGTTGCATATGTAGCAGAGGATGGCCTTGCCTGGCATCAATGAGAAGGAAGTCCTTGGTACTGTGAAGCTTTGATGCCCCAGTGTTGGGGAATGCCAGGGAAGTGAGGTAGGAGGGGAGCACCCTCATAGTAGTAGGGTAGGGGAGATAGAATAGGAGGTTTCCAGAGGTGAAACTGGTAAAGGGGATAACATTTGAAATGCAAATAAATAAAATATCCAATAAAAAAGTGTGTCTTTATATCTAGAAACTCATGAATCTTATGAGATGTTACTGTGCCATGTAGTCCTATTCTAGCTAGACAATAATTGTGCACACTAGTACTTGAGAAATTCTAAGGATATCTATAGGAAAGAAAAGCCAATCAAATGTAACTTTTCCCCAGTTAGTTTGTTTGATCATGTACTTCAAATCACTTTTTCTTGTCTCTTAAATCTTTAAATCTCTCCTAATTTATTTTCTAAATAGAGACATATGTCACCTAATAACCTGCAAGGAAACCAGTGTTCCACAAGCTAAACTTAGACAAGCACTATTTTCTTTAGAATTGTTGGAAGTAAAAGCCTATTTTCTCACTACTCATTGCTAGAAATGATTGATACAATTTTAAAATATCTTTGTAAATATTTCTAGTAACTACCATTCCCATATATTTGTGTCTAAGGAAGTTTACCTATAACAAAAGTAAGTTTTGATATGTGAAATTATAATGTTTATAAGAAAAAAATTCTCTTTGAGCCTAAGATTATCTGATTAGTCTCTTAAAACAATCTCATTCAACAAAATACATTAAAACTAACACCAAGTCAATATTGTGATATATTTAGGTAAAAATCAAAGTTGTATAAGTTTGATGAAAGTACAAGATCATATACCAAAGAAAGGTGTGCTGAAGAGACTGTAAAGTATAAGAATTCAAAAGGAATTGAGGTTTGTAGTACTTGTCAAATAATTTTCCCTGACCACTGTCAGTCTGTAAATTTTGCACATGTCATTTTAAAAAATCAAACTCATCAACCTTTTTTAATTTTTAAGATACTTTAATTTGTATTAAAAATAAACAATGAAGAATGAATGAGTGCTATCATTGAAATACCATAAATAATTAATTATTTTATATAGAAAATTATTTAAAGCTACTTAGAAACCCAGTTATGCAAATAATTATAAGTGGCAAATCTAACATATTTTCATGAAAAAGACAATTGTGAAGGTCTGCCTAAATGTTTCTAGTAAAGGGCATATGATGACAATTCTGATGACTTAGTTTTTGTTCAAACTTTAGTTGTAATAAAATACTAAATATGTCATAATCTTTGGAAATCTCTTATAAATAATTTTATTATTTCCAAATTCTGACTTGCCTATAAATTTCAAAATTGGTAGGTTCTTCTGGATTATATACAATTCTTTAATTTTTAAGTTAACTGAGTCAATGGGTTTTTTATGGCACTTTAATATATTTTATAATTATTCATCTGTCTTCTCTTTTCTTTAGTTTCAGTGCCAGCTGCTTTCTTGTCCTCTTTATGTTCCTGAAAACCTTCATTTTCTTTTTGTGTAACTTATGTCCCACTACTCCCTCCCTCTCATTTCTTTTCTTTTCCCTTATGATCTTTTGTGCCTCTCACAATCTCTGCTTTGTTCATCTTGATTGTCAAAAATTGTTGGGAATTTGAATCAGCATAGAAACAAAGCTCTAGGCATGTCTGTGCAGAAGTTCCTAAATTGGGCTAATTGGAGTGGGAAAGTGAATATGAATCTGAGTGTGAGCAGTTCCAACCCATAGGCTGAAGTACCTACACTAATCACAAAGGACAAAGCAAGTTGAGCACTCATTTCTCTGCTGCCTGAGTGCAGGGGTAATGTGATCATCTTAACCATTTTCACACAAGTATGAATTTCCTGAAAGAATGGAATACAAAATCCAGCTATGATCCAAAATAGGCCCTTCTGCCTAAAGTTGCTATTGTTGGGTATTTTATTATATCCATAAAGAATGTAACTAATAGACAATTTTTTACCAAGGTGTGTCATGTTTTTCTCTTAAAAATGAACATGTGATTCTTATATTTCTGTAGCAAGCTTACTGAAGAAATGTTAAAGTTTGTGTTGCCTGCGTCTTGTATTACTTGCTGCCCTGTTCTTGGGGGTTGGAGGTGATTTGAGGATTCAATGACACAGACTCTGGGAGCAGGTGAGAAGTACTGCAACAAGCACATCTGCACACTGCTACAAGTTCCTTTATCACCTTCTACCCACACATGTGCCAATGGTCCCAAGAATATACCTCTTTAAAAAGCAGTTCCCAGTTGGCTGGCATTGTCTGCACCAGCAATCCTTGGTCTGTCCGACAGTCTTCAATTAGGCCCTCCTGCAGGAGATGCTTTTGTAGTTGTGAGGCCACCACCTTTTCTCCTAAAACTTTGCAAGTGTTGGCTAAAAGTAGCCTTAGAGTTTTGAAGTCCATTATGTTGACATAATCTTGGGGTAGAGACTTGTCCTCTAGAAAGGAACAAATAATCTCTCAGAGACTAGTCTATAGAAAATTCTTGTAGCCAAATAATAATTTGGCTGCATTTCCCTATGTTTTGAAACTTTTATGAAACTGAATTCAAACTTACTCTGCAGACATGAAGTTTAAGCCTAAATTTCAATGGAGAACCTGGGCTGTTTTCTGAGGAGAATTGTAGGTGTGTGGTAGAGTTTGCCCAAGAGAAAGGCTGTGTGTTCTACAAGTAGTAGACTGTAAGCTCCCAAATCCTGTTGGAGACCTTTGTGATTTTGAGCTGATTTACTATTACCACATGTGGTCTTGGACCCTTTTTTAAAAATAGAAGTCTGAAATCTATTTCAGGAATTTTAACTATCTTATTATATTTTATTATTATTATTTTCATTGTTTAGGAATTGTGAGATAATGAAATTGTCAAAATTGTCTCTATTCTCATATTCTTGTTCTCTTTTTGATAGGCTTTATGAATATACTAGGATAGACATATCCTCTAAATTTTATTTTGCCAATACCCCAAAATTTCATTGTCTTCTTTTAATTAATCTAGGTTGTGAGTTTTCATCATTTCAGTTTTTATTTTCCATTATTATTTAGTAGGAAAATTAAGTTCCGTAAAAGGCATAATTTCTGGTGAGAATCCTCATATTAACTTGAAATAAAAGACATGTATTTTATTTGTTTGGCTAATAGAGGAGATTTGGGAGAAATTTATTTATAATTTATTTAAGAGAATTAAAAATTATGAAATGAGAATAAAGGAAAGTTTGTAGGAAAGGGTGAAGAGAAGAAGTATAAATAACAAGGGAAATACATTAGTTAGAATAGAATTATGAGAAATAAGTGTGAAAATATAATAAGTGCAGAATAATATGAGATAACCATAAATTCTATACAAGTAAGATATAAGCTATAACACCACAACAAAATAATTAAAATACAAAAATTTAATCAAATACAGTACAAATCTAAAATTAAAATAATTTTTACAGCACATTATGTCTGTGTTTCTTTTAAGTTGGTATAAATATGGTTATTACCCCTCTTTTGATTGCTTATTATGGGAAGCTCTTCTGGCTGGATAGTTCTGCTGTCTTCAGTAATTTAAACAAATTACAACAGAATAGTACTCTTGCTCAGAGATAATTTTTTTTTTATGAAACTATACTGGATTTTCAACATGAATTTGCATATCTGAGATCACTGCCTGACAGTTCAACACTCCTCTCTGGTATGCTGTGGGTCATGCTTGTCATTCTGATACTAAAGACATGAGGGGTTGAATAAGGTCCACCGCTATCTATGTTGATTTTTCCATCTCTATCAAACCAGCTAGATTGTTTGTTTTTAAATAAATTGTGAAGAGTTCAGCACACTTTTAGGATTCCTTTTACATAGTTGTTTGCTTAGACAGTGTTTGAACAGATTGTGGGCTCAGAGTAAACCTTAGTAAATTGAACACCTACCTAGAATTCTGGAGAACATGTATTCCATATATACTTCTGTGAAGAAGAAAAAAGGAGGAGGACAAAAGAAAAATTAGTGAAACAGAAGGAGAACAGAGAGTAAGAGTAGGAGGAAGAGGAGAAGGAGAAGGAGGAAACAGAGGGAAGGAGAAGAGGAGGAGGGAGAAGAAAATAAAAAGAAGAAAGGAAGGAGTAGGAATAGCAGCAACAAAAGAAGCCAGTGGAGGATGGAGAGAAGAAAGAGTAGAAATGAAATTCATCATTGTAATATTTATAACAGCAAAGAGCAAACTACACTTGTAATTCCAGAGCTCAGGATGATCTGCCAAGAGAGTTGCTGTAAGTGAATTCATGCCAGCATTGGCTACATAGTAAACTTGAGATCAGCCTACACAATGAGACCCTAGATAAAAAAAAAAAAAATCTATATCTAAAACAGAACAAACAAGTAAGAAGCAAGAAGTGGATTGTTTCTAAATGGTAGTAGATGCATGATTAATTCCTTTCATGCTATGGCCTACATTTATGATTTCTTTATTTTCTCACTACTCTACAACAATTTTGGGTAATATTCCTTTGAAACTCTGGAATATCTCTTGTTTGTCTATTGTTCTCACTGTAACCTGTTTATAAAATAGCTGTCCATGGTTGTCTCCCCATGTCTTAGACATTTATAATGGCAAATAATGTGATACCCAGACTATGTGT
This sequence comes from Mus caroli, assembly GCF_978045245.1. Classification (NCBI taxonomy): domain Eukaryota; kingdom Metazoa; phylum Chordata; class Mammalia; order Rodentia; family Muridae; genus Mus; species Mus caroli. The sequence goes on from NW_028227260.1 coordinate 46,042,255, forward strand.
CACTTTCATTGTAGGAAATACTTCGAAATTGAAAACTTCACCTAGTAATATGCATAGACATAGAAATATGTCTAAATGATATTTTATAGATGCTCTATAACAGTGTAACTCTATTATAAGATATGTCTAAGTAAAAATGACAGATTCTGATATGTTTATATTTCTGGTATGTGTATTTTGTCTTGAGTTTGGCAGTTTGATAATTATCATTAGAAAGTGTCAATAACATCTTCCAATAATAGCTATTTGCTTACCTATGACTACTGAACACATCCCAAAACAAAGAGGACAGGCAAGTAATATTTCCATGAAGCTGCAAGTCATCTTAGATATCCCAACATCAGGCTGCAGTAGATATATCAACTCTTATCTCAACTGGATTTATACACATGATCAGACTCAGAGAGGACTGAGCATATTTATATTAAATTAGCTGAATACAGTCAGGTAGCACTTCAAACTGCAATTTATCTAATATTTTGTGGCATTATTATGTAAATGTCTGTACATTTCTTTGGACCAGTATATTAGCTGAGAAATATTCTCTTCCTATTGTAGAAAAGAGGGGAAATATGAACTGAATTATGCAATAATATTCTAAACTCTGGCTTGTATCATTCATTCTAATGTCCTACAAGGAAAAGCAAGTTACAAGAGCAAAGGCAAAAAATTCAAGATTCGGGGAAACAATATAAGGTGATAACCATAGTTTATATACAAAGCATGTGAATTGGCCCTAGTACTTATCTATTGCAGTGTGTCACCTGGAAAGTCTTAAAATGTTTATTTAATAAGGGTAGAATACTTATTAGCAGCCACTTCTGCACAAATGAATATATTTTGTAATTATTTCACAAAATTATATCATCTAATCTGTCAAAGAATTTTTTAAAATAGGTGATATTAGGTTTATTTCTTGCAAGATTCCAAGAAACTACGTGAGAGTCTACCTTAATTATAATATCTAAGAAGAAAGCATATGATTGCTTTAATAGTCAGCTTCAGTTGTTGTTCATGAAGACCTTAAATTCAAGTTAATCACAAAAAACATACATACTTCTCATTCTCAGATGATGCCTTTGCAATTTACAAATATCATAGGAACCAAACACATGAACTCAATAGTACAAGTGTTACTTTCTAGGATCATCTATATCACAAAATATTCTGTGGATCCATAGTTTTAGGGATGAATAGATAACTAGTGCCCACACCTTACCATGACTCAAAGTAACTTGAAGTGGTATTTTTGATGTTTCTTATATAAAAGATTCCCAGATACTACACTAGAGACTACCTGAATTACAATATCTGAGAAGACAGTATATGATTGCTTTCATAATCTGCTTCAGCTGTTGTTCATGCAGCACATTCAGTACCTCCATTTTTTTAGCAAAAACAATAGATAATTTTAAAATCTTAATTACATTGAAGGGTTCACATTTGCAATCATACTTCTTTAATATCTGGCGCAAGAAGTCACTCACTGAAGAAAACTACAGAACAATAGATACTGTCTTAGTTAGGTTTCTATTGTGATGAAACTATAACCAAAAGAAACTTAAGGAGGAAATGGGTTATCTTGCTTTATCATAGTTATCACAGGTCTGCATCTATTTAATAGGGCAGGAACCTTGAGGCAGGAGATATTGCAGAGGCCATGGAGGAGTGCTTCTTACTGGTTTGCTTCTCACGTCTCATGAAGCCTACTTTCTTGTATCAACCAGGAAACCAGTCTAAATATGTCAACAATCCACAATGGGTTGGACCCTCCTGCATTAATCACTAATTAAGAAAACATTCTACAAGTTTGTCTACAGAATTTTCTTATGGTGGTAAAGTGTCAATTGAGGTTCTCCTTTTTCAGAGAAATTATTCTATTTTATATCTTCCAAACATAAAACTACATAAGCTTTGATTTCTGAGGGATTCCAGATAAATACATAAGAAAAATGCTGATGATTTAGAACTTCAGATGAGAAAGAGTAAGGGCCTAATGAGTGATAAAAGGAGGGAAAATCAAATACATAGAGAACATAGAGATGTGGAATTAAATAGTATTGTGAGTAAAGTATAAAGCAAAAGGGAAATTGTAGAAACCTAAATGAGCACAAGAAAATTAACAGCAGTCAAGTACTGAGACCCTACTCTTGGACATGTATATCTTGTTTTCACTCTGTGAGGTAGGTAAATGTATTCTTTGTTTGCTAATATAGAAACAAAGGCTGCTCAAACTCTAAAACTTACTCAAATCCACGTATATCTGGGATTAAAAATCAAATCTATCATACCAGAACATTTCTGTATGTTGATAGTGGTCGAGTTCATTAAAAGAAAGTACATTTAAAAGATGTTGAGAAAATTGCTTCAGGTATATACTTCATTCAAATATTGTCTAGAAGCTGTTTACAAATATCTGTGACTTAAACAAACATCAACTTTATCCTGATATATTTCATATGCATATTGACACACAAATATTGCTTTTGCCCTACTTCAAGATGATATCACATGCTTAAATGATTCTCCAAAGAATCATTGCTTAAAATAGCACTTCAGTTTCTCTTATGACCTTACCTGAAGTGATTTATTCATGCATGTATTCAGTTATTTACTTATTCATTCCAGAATATCTATGATCACTCACTGTGAGCCAGCTTTTGGGATGCCACCTTTTTTGAAAGTGCATCAGTTGGTAAAATAAATATAGCATCGTTAATTTCTAAACTTTTAAAAATCTAGCAAGGATCAATTTATTCAAGAATAGGATTGAAATCTATTTTCTCAAAATATTGATAACAAGCAAAAATTAAAGCTTTTCTAATATATCTAATTCTGTAGTGCTATTTCCAGCACTTTTGATATTATACAATAGTAACATATAGAGAAAACATCATCAAAATCAGGATAAAAATTCAAAGGAAAATACTTTAAGTGCATTAAGGTATTCTTAATTTTTAATTTCATTTTATAAAGTGCATGTGTATTTGTCTTATTTATCTGTCATACATAGTGACTTTCTTTTGTTTCTATTTTCTTGTTTAAAGTGCCCCTTCTTAGAATTGGGAACAAAACACCCATGGAAGGAGTTACAGAGACAAAGTCTGGAGCTGAGATGAAAGGATTGACCATCTAGAGACTTCCACACCTGGAATCCATCCCATAATCAGCCTCCAAACGCTGACACCATTGCATACACCAGCAAGATTTTGCTGAAAGGACCCTGATATAGCTGTCTCTTGTGAGGCTATGCTGGGGCCTGGCAAAAACAGAACTGGATTCTCCCAGTCAGCGATTGGATGGAACACAGGGCCCTCAATGGAGGAGCTAGAGAAAGTACCCAAGGAGCTAAAGGGATCTGCAACCCTATAGGTGTAACAACAATATGAACTAACCAGTACCCCAAGAGCTCATGTCTCTAGCTGCATATGTATCAGAAGATGGCCTAGTTGGCCATCATTGGGAAGAGAGGCCCATTGGTCTTGTAAACTTTATATGCTTCAGTACAGGGGAACACCAGGGCCAAGAAGTGGAAGTGGGCAGGTAGGGGAGTGGGGGGATATGGGGGACTTTTGGAATAGCATTTGAAATGTAAATGAAGAAAATCCTTAATTAAAAAAAGAAAAAAGAAAAGGTCATGACAAAACCCATTATTATACACAAGTAACACCATTAATTTTAGAAGTGAACAATAAATAAGTTATATTTTCTTAAAAAAAAAAAACACTTAATAGCTTTGTGGTTTTAGTTGATGAAAATTGTAATGAAAATATGCTCTGAACTCTAGCTTTAATGTAGTCCCTTTTGGAAACTATGAGACATCTCTGCAATAAATTTAAGTGAATTTAAAGAATGTGGTGAAAGAATATTATTCCTATGTTTTGTGTCATGAATAAAGTCTTGCTGGTGTGCTTAGTTTATAATCCAGTATAAATTAAAGTAATATTTCTTTCTCTGACAATTGCTTACCTGGGAGTTGGAGAGATGGCTCTTTGGTTTCAAGCACTTGTTGGTCTTGTAGAGAAGATTAGTTTAATTCCCCCACTACAAAAGTTTAATCACATATATCCATATCTTCAATTCCATTGGATTCGATGCCCTCTTCCAACCTTTGTCAATGTCTGTGGTGCCCATACATACATGTGCAGAATACACTCCTTTTCATAACACACAAACACACATAAAATGAAATTTTCAAATCATAAAATATATCACCTATTATTTATATTCTGGAGCTTCATATGTTTTTGGAATTCATCAGATGACAATCCAAAATATCTCATGAAGTTAATTACTTATGATTTAAGACATTAAGCTAGCATTCATTTACCACCTGCTTTAAATTTGTTTCCTTTTATTGATGAAGCTAAAGAAAAATATCACCTAGTTTTCAAAAGGAAGAGCATTTAAGTGGTATAATTAGGAAACATTTTCTTTAAAATTATTGACACCTTTAATTCTCTTGTATGTATTCCCCCAGGGAGGGCCAGCATAATTGTGTGCTATTTTAGACAGTTTTTTTTCCTTAAAGATAATGCAATGTTGTGATGTTCTTGGTAAGTCCTTTGTAATAAATATTAGAATTGCTATGGTAATAAACATATATTTTCAATTCATCCTTATTCTAAAAGTATAAAGGGCATTAAAGAGCAGTTCCTGAATGTCAGTGCTTATGTTTTCTCATTCAAAACCTTTTCTTTTACATATATATTTTCAGGTGGTTCATTCCAAAGCCATATCAATGTAATCAGGTATTAAATACATTGTTGTGGTCAAATAGTTTTGTTATCAGTATTTCATGGTGTCATCCTTGAAACTTCAGTTACAGTAATTAAAAATTCCATACTATAAAATTCTGTTTCCTAATTTGCACCCATGAAAACTATAAACATTTGATATTATGATCTTGAGTTCAGAAATTTCAAATTGGCTTTTAGGAGTAAAGATATGTCATACCTGTAAACCTTTAAATAATCAAGGCTGAATCAAATGCCAGTGGGAAAATAAAATAGTTTAGTACAAAACCAAACATAACCAATATAATTTATTTATTGGTGTTGGTTTTTAGGCTCGGTGATATTTAAGAATGTTTTCCCAGGCTACTGACACTCATTTTCACTTGTGAGATTGTATGGTACATAAACAAAATAGAAAATGATAAATGGTTTTAATTAATACTAATTTAGTGAAGAAAATAATATAAAAACAAAAATGATCTTGTATTCAAGAGAAAAATAGAAATTTTATAAAGCTTAATGAGATAACTATCTAACTAATTCACAAAAGAATATCTATGATTCAATCTTACACCCATCAGAATGACTAAGATTAAAAAACTCAAGTGACCGAACACGTTGCTAAGAATGCAGTGAAAGGGAAACACTCCTCCACTGCTGTTGAGAGTGGAAACTTTTACAACCACTTTGGAAATTAATTTGGCACTTTCTCAGAAAATTGGAACTAGTTCTACATCAAGACTGACTATACAATACCTAGGAATAGTACCCAAAAGATGCCCCACTACACCACAGGGACAGTTGCTCAACTGTATTCATAGCAGCCTTATTTGTAATAGCCAAAGACTGGAAACAACCAAATGATTCTCAACTGAAGAATGGAAAAAGAAAATGTTCACACTTACATAGTGGAAACTATTTAACTATCAAAACAAAAACATCATGAAATTGCAAGCAAATTGTTGGAACATGAGAATATCATCTTTAGTGAGGTAACACAGACCAGAAAGACATGTATGGTATAAACTCACTTAAAATTAGCCATTATCCATAAAGTACAGGATAACCATACTACAATACATACATACATACACACACACACACACACACACACACACAAAATGGGTAAGAAGGATGGGCCAAGAAAGGATTTGTGAATCTCACACAGAAGGCTGTGTTACAGAAACAAAATAGTCATCAGAGGTGGATGGAGAGAGGGAACTGAGTGCGAGAAGTGGTGAGGAAAGGTATGAGGATATCAATCAGGGATTGGGGGCAGGAAAGGGCTGGGAATGAAAATGGAAATTGGTGGGGGATTTCTGGTATTAGCTGCAAAGATGGTATGAAGGAAACTATATGGTGTCTATTGGTGTGACCCTAGCTCAGATTCCTACCACTGAGGGAAAGAGAGTCTGAGGTAGAAAAAGAGATGTGTAGTCCTGCTGGGATTACTATTCCCAGAGTGAGATGGTAGTCAAGAGGGGCTTCCCCTTCTCTGTGAAGAAGACAAAGAAGTAATGGGTCAAGGGATTTGTAAGGCTGGGACTAGGAGGAAAGGAGGGTGGGGGCCTGACTGCAATGAAATGTCAATAAAACCTATGAAAAGAATATGCAGATGATACATAAGAACATGAAAAGTAGTTCATTTTCATAGGCCATTTTATCATTTACTATTAAAACAACAATATATTACTACTATATAAACCGAATAGTATGAATCAAATTCAAAACAGTGATAACCACAAGCAATGGTAAGATGTAGGACCACACGTAGGATTATATATTTATTACTGATGGGATAAACTGTAAGGATGGCTCTAGCCACATATGTAGCAGACGATGGCCTTGTTAGCCATCAATGGGAAGAGAAGCCCTTGGTCCTGTGAAGACTTGATGTCCCAGTGTAGGGAAACCAGGACAAGGAAACAGGAGTTGGTGAATGGGTGGAAGAACACCATAATAGAATTAGGAGGAGGAGAGATGTGATAGGAAGTTTCTGGAAGGGAAACCGAGAAAGGAGATATCATTTGAAATGTAAATAAAGAAAATATCTAGTAAAAAATTTCAAAAACTATTTTAAAAAAGAATACATGAGGAATATACAACTATTCATAGAAACACATATAAAGTAAATGCATTGTATCATCAAACTGAAACTGCACTCTCTTTGACTGTGGAGTAGCTAGTTGTTCCAGCTAGAAATTCCAAAATAACCTAAAAGCACAGGCCACAACAACAGATTGTATGACATTGAAAGTAAATATTTCCATGGATATAGATCACTGCTTCCCTTCTACAAGATTGATAGATAAAAAAGCAAAACAAAACAAAACAAAAAAAAATAAAACAAAACAGAACAACAACCACAACAACAACAAAACACTTTACTGTTGTGTAAAATCACCTGGTTCATACATTGTATATGTATATATCTACATGAACAAGAGCACAGTATGTCTTCAATATGTCATATTTTGAGTCTAATTTTAAGAAATGTTATATAATGTTTTGGTCATGTATTTCTTCTAGTAGATCCTCCACATCTCTCTCTACCTACCAGGTTCATGTTTCTTTCACTTCTCCACTTTCTTTCTGTCTACTATCTCTCTCTCAAAAAAATAAGCAAAAACAAATCCAAGCCTCCCCCGCCAAAAAAAAAAAAAGAACCCATACCCACAAACCAAACTCCACAAAACCAGAAAGCAGAATAAACAATCAGAAGATCAATTTAAAAATGTCCAAACTGAGACTAAAACTGTACAATAATCCTGTTGAATTTGTTTTGATTTGGACAAAAACACCTCAGCATGAGGCCAGCTCTGAAGTGTGATTAATATACACATGGACACTTATAGGAGAAAACTAGCTCTTTTTTCCCCCTTAATAGCAGATAACAATTGCACATAGATTCTTGGTTAAGGGTGGGAGCCCATGATCACATACCCATTTTGGTGCTACAAATCCATCTTTCTTAAACCTGTGGAGGGCTTGTGCCACCTTCCAGTCTTTTTGAGTTCATAATTGCATGGTATGCACTCACTTAGAAGCAATATATTTAATCTCATAATAAAACTAGAAATACTTAACTAGAAATACTTAGTTAAAATAAAAATTAGTGACTAAATGTATGTGGCTTGGGATAGCATTGGAAATGTAAATGAAGAAAATACCTAAAAAAAAAAAAAAAAAAAAAAAAACCACACACACACACACAAAAAAAAAGATGGGGAAAAAAAACAAAACCAGTCTATGATTAGACAGTCTATGATTAGAACTGAAACAAATCTTGGAGTGAATATTATTTCTACTACTAATTAGTTGTGGGATTTTGTGAAAGTCACTTAACCTCTGCAAATCTCATATTTCTCATCTCAAACACAGGAATGATAATTATTGCTCTACATATTTCACACAAGGTAAGAGAGTTTAAAAAGTGCTTTGCAAACTACCAAGTGCTTTACAAGTGGATAGAATTAATATTGATATTTATATACAACTTCTTTTATAGTGAAAATAAGATCATAATGAATGAAATGTCAAATAGAACTTTTATCATTGTGAAGAGCTCTTGGTGTCGCTTTAAGAATATTAACAAGAAATTGACATTGGGCCAGGACAAGTCTCTGAATACCATGGGACCATTTTTTGCCTTGTTTGTTCCTTAGCTACTTTGTTTATGCCTTAAAACTAACCATATTTTTTGCATGGGCCAAGAATGATATAAAAGCAAACTGGAAAAAAAATTAACTGGCTTCAGCACTTGCTGGAGTCATACTATAATGTTGTCTAATTGTCTTTTCTTTCTTTAATCCTTGCTTCCTCCCTTGAGACACTGTTGACTGACTAAGCTGGTTTAGTCACATGATCTTCTTCTAGACACCTGTACTTCTAGATCGATTACCAATGAAACCACAAAAAGCATTAATCAATTAAAATAAAGCTAAAACATAATATCCTTTGTGGATCTTACCACAAAATAGGAAAGTCTGGTGGTCAATATCACTAGCCATTCAACATTATAGCTAAAATGGATTCATCTGCAAAGAAAAAATTGTATAAATCTATAACAAAATACTAATATTGAGTATATGTGAATAGTGAGGTTCTAAATTATTTCAATTTTCCTAACGATTTTATTCTTCATTTCTTACAATGTACAAGTGATATTTCTATACAATTAAGAAGGTTATTGTTAAGGAGAAATAATATCTATGGAAGCTTATGATCTATTAGATAATTGCCCTTTTCTCACTATTATCTACATATATATAGCATGTATTAATTAGCTTTGTAACTTTTGTGAACCTATAATCATACTAAACTCTTAAAATACATACTAAAAGAGACAATTTTATTGCCCTTCTTTCTTTCATCTTTCCCTCCAAATTTTTTCTCCTTTTTTTTTGAAGCCTTGTGCCAAAAATTATGCCAAATAAGTGATATAAAAACAATAATAAAATCATAATTTACTTGAATGTATTGAACTTCTATATTTCAGAATTAATTCTTAAAACATTTACAATACAGAGACAATGTGATATCCAAAAACTTAAAAGAGAGTGCCGATTAAGTCCATTATTACAAGAGCAAACAGATGAATCCAAAGGTAAATTCACATAAATATAAGCAAATGTTTTCTTCCAAATAATGTAGTAAAGTGGTTTACATATACTTAAGTTCATCTTTATAAACACAATTCTTTCTTCCCTGTTTTGGTACATGATACTTTCATCCATCTTGTGCAATCCACAATGCATTTTTCTTGACATCTCTTTTCTCCTTATATGATTTTTCACATGACATTTCAATCACAAGTACTTTTTTCTTTCTTTCCCTTAAATTTATTCACTTTGCATCCTGCTCAAAGCCCCTTCCCAGTCACCGCTTCCCATAAACACCCATTACTCCCCCACATCTCCTATGAGTTGAAAATTTGCTCAAAAATATACAAGAAAAAATATCTCTAGTGTTTCACAAAATTTAGCTTGCCAGTGGTACAACAAGCAAAATAGAAATAAAACAAAAATGACAAAATCCATGTCACTTCTATTGTAGAATAGTATGATTTATAAACTGATTATGTTCTTAAATATGTAATGATAGATTTTTATACTTTTAAAAACTAACATACTAATACAAGAACATTTCATTTTAAAGATTTTAATTTTCCATCTTAATTTATTCACTTTACATCTCTCTTACTGGCTCTGTTCCATTTAACTCCCCCCCCCCAATATTTTCCCTCATTCACTCTCCCCTTCTCCTCTGAGAGGATGGAAACCCCTGGTTATCCCCCAACCCTGGCATATCAAACTTCTGTGAGGCTAGGCATATTATCTTTCACTGAGGCTACACAATGTAGCCCAGCGAGAAGAATATATCTCACATGTGACAGTTGATATGTTAGAAGAGCAACTCACATCTGAACACAGCATACTAGGCCAAAACAGTTCCATGTGTAAGAGGTTTATTGGGAGAAAGAGAGGCAAGGAAAGTGGCAGCAGAAAGAGAAGGGGGGGGAGAGAAAGAGGGGGCCATTCCTCTTATATATATGGATGGTGACATGGTCACAGGTAAAGCTGGAAGGAGAGCCCAATGGATTTTGTGAATATGGTGGCCATTGTCTTGGCAACAGGTGTATAGGTCTTGCTGTAGCCGATGTGATGTCACAAGTTTCAGAGGTCCTGATACCAACATATGTCCCTTCTTGTTATTATAAAGAGAAGAGGAGGGGGAAGCCAATGGTGAAAAGGGAATGAGGGAGCCATGTCTCATAAGCTGCTTCCTGCTGTCTAGGGGCATCGTCAATTTTGGGGTGTAGCTGACTTTCACCATCAGGATCCAGGTTCCACTGTGGACAGTGTCTCTTCTGTGGGCAGCGGCTGATAATCCTATAACAGGAGCTGATTAATATTTTTGTTAGAAAATTTTTTATTGTCATTGAAGGAATATAGTAACAAGATTAATGAAGCAAGGAGCAGATAATAATGCCAGGAAGATGACTAGGAAAGCTGGTATGAAAGCAAGTATCCACTTCCATACAAGATTTTTGAGAATCCCAGAACTGGACGTCTCAAGTTCCTTGAAATCCTTTTATGTCTGACTGTAGCTCCTGGATTTTATTTCTTACTATGCCAGATTGGTTGACTTAGAAACAGTTGATTTACTGTCCTAGGAAAACAAGAGTGATTTTCTATATTGCTTCAATAAAATTTGATTAATTACCTTTAATACTCAGAACTTAGTTGTGATATTCTAAAGAAGACAGAATTGTGCCTAGACAAGGAATTTGGGTGGAATTGATTAGCCACCATTTATATTTTAACTTTTATTTGATCTTCAATACAGTAGAACAAAAAACAGCTAAGACATAAGGTTCACTGTTAAGTCTTCCAACAATTTCATCAGAAAAGTCTATGGGAAAATATCTTCATTCATGAATATCAAATACAGCGGAATGCACACAGTAACTTTGACAGTGTTTCTGAAGAGATTGTGAATTTTAGATGGTCATTATGAAGTTGAAAATTACATAAATAGGTTATATAAACATCTGTTGGTTAAAATTTGATTTTGCTAATAAATAGATAAAATGATAGACTAAAGTATTAGCTCAAAGATTAAGAGTACTGGTTTCTCTTTCAGAGGACCCAAATTTGATTAGCAGCACCAACATGATAGCTCACAATTTGTAACTCCAATTCTAGGAGATCCAATACACTCTTCTCTCTGCAGAAGGAAACAGTCATACACATGGAACAAGGTATATATGGAGGCAAAACAAACATAAACACAAAAAAATAAGAAAAAATTGGAATTCATAATAAGTGGATGAGATTTATTTTACGTATAATATTTATTACTTTGTACTTAAGTACCAAAATGACATCACAATTTGTAGTCAGAAAATTACATGAAAGTATGTGGTGTGTGCAATATTCTAAAAAGATTATAGTTGCTATAAATGAATTGCTATACATTTGATACCAAAATAATGGAATGATATGACTATGGAATCCACCCAAAATTTTAAAGCTTTATTTTTTTTTGTCATTTAGGAAATTCATAGTCTATACTTAATCTGGAGTCTCAAACTACCACATCATTACAAGAACATAATAAAATACAAATAGTATAATATTCAAAGTATAATTTGAACATAGTTAAAATATGTGCTTATTTTTATTTTTATGTTTATGAGTGCCTGCATGTACATGTGTGTTTGTGTGTGTGTGTGTGTGTGTGTGTGTGGATGCATGTGCTTGGTTCCCAGAAGCCAAAAGAGATAACTAACTCCATAGTACTGAAAAAAGAGCAAATACTCTTTATGGGTGGGCCATATCTGTACCCACAATTGAACACATTTTAAAAACTATTTTTCTTTATTCTTTTTTGTATTTTTAAATTTCTTTTAGTATTTTTTTTAATTTACCTTAGTGGATCAGTTCCCTTAGATGTGTTAGAGAAGCATGTAGCATCTTCTATTATTAAATGTATTTATTTAATTTTGAAAAAAGAATGTGTGTACATATGGAAAATATTTTTGTGTTTCCACTCACATGTTAATACATGTAAATGAAGAAAACTTTCTGGAATCACTTCTCTCCATTCCTCTAGTAGATATGAATACTTGTGTGTCTGTCATGTTGAGTATTCCACAATGACACAGTGGTTTCAGGCTATAACTCTAATATAAACCTAGGAATGATTGTATTAGGGGTACGTGCTAGACCATCCATCTTTTTCAGGTGGATTATGGTGGATAGAACTAAAGTTATCATGCTTGTATGGCAAACACTTTTATTTGCTGAGCCATTTTACCAGTACCAATAAATACATTTTTAAATGTAATATATTACAAAGCAAAATGTAAAGTGTACCAGGACATGAAGATGGTTCAATGTGTAATGGCACTTGCCACTAAGACTGATTCCAGGATCCCTGGAATCTATGTGGTAGAAAGAAAAGAAATAATTACTACAACTTTTCGTCTGATTTCACCAAAGGAATAGTTGCTTGCATTCACTTACATGGATAGACACATATTTAAAAAAAAAAATCTCTCTTTTAATAAACAAACCAATCAGTATATAAATTCAATACAGAAGTATTAATGAAATTTTTTTGTCATTAATAACAAAAACAACAATAAAAAGTGCATGTAAAGCTTGATATTCTAGCAAAGTTATGTTTATGCACATGGTACAGACAAAGATAAGGTGCATCTTTTCTTTGCCAGGACCAATCATCCTCAACAGCCATAATTTGAGGTATTATGGTATCATCACATATTTAAACAAATCATCACAAATCATTTGCTACAGGAAAGTCCAGCAACAAAAATAACACAATGGAAGAAGATACTGTTTTTCATATAATTGGATCTAAATCTGATAAGGTACTTGTTACCACAAAAGAAATGCAAGCTGCACTTTATATTCCAGGTTCTCCATCTTTACTCTTCTCTTTTAACAAGCTTAGTAGTAGTGAATAGTATCTGTGTTTGTATAGAAGCATGGCTAGTAGTCAAGTAGGCTATGGTCCCAAACTTCTGACCTTCAGGCTAGACTCCCCCCCAGTTACCTAGCAACAGAAAAGATAGCAGCATACTTTAAGAGTGGCTGTTTGACCCCTCCTTGCTCTCTCCACTCTCTTGTGCTCTTGTTCTTACTAATCTCACTCTCTCTTACTCTCTAGCCTCCCCCCCCCACCCCCCTGCCTCTCTCTCTCTTCCCCTTCTCTCCTGTTGGTCATGGCCAGGTCTTTCTCTCTCTCCACCTTTGATCTTTCCCCCTGCCTTTCTATAATAAAGCTCTAAAACCAAAGACTGTCTCTGTTCATCAAGGCCCACTGCACACACTTTCACCTGTGTGGGAACCTTTCTCCCTATGCCCGCTCTCCTATAACCTCGGTGCGATAGGGTGTCGCCTCGGGGTCCCTGGTCCGGGGCTGCCCCCTGTCCACCCACGTTGAGTGGGATCAGTGGTTTAGATGCCCACAAAGGGCCAGGTGGAAAGCGTCCAGCAGCCCTCCTGCTTCAGCCTGCCAAGAGCATAGGAGGAAATCTGGCCAGAAGTGGGCTATCCTCCCTCCTCCCTCTTCCCCTGACCCCTTTTAGTTTCCACAGATAGTAGCAAGAAGATGGTTACACCATCCATGTGAGACAGAACCAGCTAAGGATGATAGGGACCTACATGAGACCTCCAAATTTCCCAAGACACCATGAGTAATCTAGTTCAAAACTAGGCTTTTTAATTTCTCTCTCTCTCTCTCTCTCTCTCTCTCTCTCTCTCTCTCTCTCTCTCTCTCTCTCTCTCTCTCTCTCTCCACACACACACACACACACACACACACACACACACACACACACACACACACACACACAGTGTTTTCCTGGCCAGCTTCCTCCCTTCTCCTTCAGTTGTTAACTCTCACAGGTTTCAGCTGCAGCAGAAGGTTTCAGGTTTCTGCAGATCCTGCTGCCCCTCCCACCTTGCTCTTGACTTTGATCTGTGTGTATGCAAATGATGGCCCAGCCTGGCTGTGCCTACTATGGCAGTATTTGCTCTGGGCTCTGTTTTCCTCTGCAGGCTTGTGTGAGGTTCCCTGAAGTCTTTTTGCAGGCCAGAGGACAAAATTCATTCTCTCATATTGGCTAAATAGCCTTTCACTCAACCCTCTATTTTAAACTTTCATCTCCTTCTGCTTTCAGAGAAAAAACAAAGGGGGAAGAAAAGCAAAGACAGGGTACAATGTCCTCCCCCCCATCCAGCTAAGCCCACAAAAACTGCACCAGAAGCTGTGCTCCCCATATGAACATCTGAATCGTGCTTTTCAACCAAAAATTTTCTTGCTTCTTTAACTAAATGCTTATTTTCTCTCTAGTATTCATGATATATGTCCAAAAAATTCTTTCAACTTGTTTAAGATTTCCTTTAAGGTTCAAAAATCATCTAATCCTTAATTAACAACCAGTTTCCTTTTAGAGTCAAACTGGTACTTCCTACCCCAGATACACAATTAACATGATATTTTCTTCCTCAGCCTTCCAAAACAGACTATGATATGCTTCTAAGCAAACCATTGCAGGCATAACTTTTGCTATCCACCCTATGCAGACATACTCTGCTGGTGTTTTGTTCCTCTGTTAAAATTACTCTACAGGTCCATCTCCACATGCCTACTGCCACAGATCCATCTGAGAAGCACCATCTCCTGAGACCTACAGACAACAAAGCTGCCTTCAAAATCCTCATCTGACTGAAGACTCCCAAGACACACAGTGAACCACACAGAAGACAGACATGGGACCTTCCAGCTACAGATGAACTCTCTTGCCAAAGCTAAATGGTTGTTGAACTTTGGGAATTTACATGATAGTGAGGAAAACACAATGTCTTATCTAGATTAATTAATTGCTGTTTAAATTTGATATTATTACCTTCAAATTGTACTACCCATGGAACAATTAATTAATTGTACAATTTCTTGCCTTCTCAACTCTTACCCTTAACCCTCCTTACTACTCTGACTTTGTTTTGCCACTTCTCTAGACTATATATTTTCTTCTGATACTTCTACTCCACCCTAAATTTCACCACAAATGACACAGTCACATCAGTGATACCCCCTTTGTTTTTTTCTTATAAAAACAGAAGGGGGATATGTGGGGAATTGGTCTGTGCAGAGACAGCCTGGTTTCCAGTTGAGGCTAGATGTTTGGCATTAAAAAACTGGGAACCCTGGGACCTGGTGGTGATAATTCACATACATGGGACAGAAGGAGTTCTCTCATATCTCCTTGACCCTGGCTCTTGTCGAAGTTACCGCCCCCTCAGCCCCCACAAGAGAAGCATGGCTAGTAGTCACGTAAGCAATGTCCCAAGCTTCTGACTTTCAGGCTAAACACCTCCTCAGTTACCTCACAACAGTAAAGATAGCAGTATACCATAAAAAGGGCTGTTTGGACCCTACTCACTCTCTTGCTCTCTTGCTCTTACTGCCCTTACTCTCCTCTCTCCTCTCACTCTCTTCTTCTCTCTCCCTCTTTCTCTCTAGCCTTCCTTTTCTCTCTCCTTTTCCCCCTTCTCTCCTCTTGGCTATGGATGGTCTTTCTCTACCTCTCTCTCTTCACCTTACCTCTTTCCCCCTGTCTTTCTATAATAAAGTTCTAAAACCATAGACTCTCTCTGTTCCTCAAGGCCCACTGCACAGACTCTTGCCTGTGTGGCAACCTCTCTCCTTAAGCCCTCTCTCCCATAACTCCAGAGCTACAGGGAGTTGCTCCAGGGCCCCTGGTTTTGGGTGCTGCCCCTTGTCCATTCCCTGTTAAGTGGGGTCAGTGGCTTAAATGCCCACCCGGGGCCAAGTGGAAAGCATCCAGCAGCCCTCCCACATCAGCCTGCTCACAGCAAAGGAAGAACTCCTGCTGAACTTGAGCTATCCTCTCTTCTCCCCTCCTTCCCCTGCCCCCTTTTTAGTTCCCATAATAACTGAAAGAAGTGAAAGTTTCTTCAATGTATCCCCTCAAGCTCATTCCAACCCTGTTGGTTCACCCTGGAGTTGTTGATATTGTAAAGCATGGCTTTCACTATATTCTGCCAACCTTTTACAGCTTGCTTATATAGATAATATATTCAATCAGTTTTTTAATGCCAAATGCTATCAAAACATAATATTTCCTTGGGGAAAATAGCCTATTCTTAAAATATGAATAAAATATGAACATTCCATTTTATTGCTATGTAGACTAACCTTAATTTTTCAATAGTCACAAAATTACTATGGATGCTAATTTTCTATTGAACCACATTGAACACAGACAATACACAGTGTAATGTTTGGTTTGGGAAGGTTGAACAAAGGTCTGACTGGATCCTGGACTGGCCACAGATGTGTGATCCTCCTCCCTGCCTGTGCTTCCTAAGAGCTGCTATTGTAAATGTGTATGGCAATTCAAAACAATGAATGTTCTATGCATGTTTTCATGATTATCTTAATGCAATGATAAAATCCATAATCCTGCTGATTTACTCTAAATACTTACTGGGAACACCTGATACCAAACACACACACACACACACACACACACACACATATATATATATATATATATATATATATATATATGCATAAAGGAACAGAAAACAATGTTATTAAGAAGACTATGGAATTAAAAGACTTGTTATAGTATCCATAGTATCCATATATCCTTACCTACTACCTGACTGAACATGAGTATCTTAATTCTCTCATTCCAAATATCATCATTTTTACTTTAATGATAATAATGTCTTGTAAGAAAAGGATAAAGTAACATAGTTTGTGTAAAACTTTCAGCTAGCTGACTAGAATACAGTAATTGCTCAATAAATGTTTCATCTTATTATCATTTTTCTATTGAGAATGACTACACAGTAAATATAGTGTGTGTTACTGAGTGACTCAAAGGTGAAAACACAAAATGGAAAATATTTGTGCCTAGTACTAAGATTTGAAAAGAACTCACTGTATTACATACATGAATTTCATAGTTTAAATCAAATAAATCATTGGGAATATAGAGTAAATATAACAGGGATTTATAAAAAGGTTTATAGCCATGTCTAAGAAATAGCAAACAAAAATGAAAACCAATTTGGATGTCTTCATTTGTAGAGTTTTATGATAAAAAAAAATGCAGTGCTAGGAATCAAACTAAGCACTTTGTAAGTGCTAGGCAAATGTTTTACTGGTGTTTCATATTGCTAGCATCACTTTTCTGGATTGGACTTCATTGTGAAGTACAGATTGTCTTTGAACACACTGGAAGAACAGGGTAAACTCAAAATTGTGACTCGCTTACCTGTGTTTGCTAAGCACTGAGATTGTTATGGATCTGGAATGCCATGCCCTGCTAATGTTCCATGAATGGATAAAAAGAAGGTAGAAGAAATAGAAGGGCACAGTGTTTTATAAAAAGTTGAGTTTGAGTGAATAGTGTTTATACTCAGGTCTTTTTGGTAGTAGTAGCATAACAGAAGAATATTGAGCAAGAGACTACTGTACTCAGATCAGTAATAGCTAAGAACTAGAAAGCAGGACATCAAGTACAAAGCAAGTGAAATTATGCAAACAAAAGTTTATAGGTAACTGACAGTTTTTGAAGTATTTGAAGCACATGAAAGTTAAGAGAGATATTGTAAAGCTAAAGTCACAAGATTTGGCAAAATAAGAGATAGATGATGAATGAATGGAAGAGGAGAGAGATATGGAATTCCAGAAACGTTTGTTGCCTGTATTAACAATCAGAGATGGCCTTAGTACCAATTCAAAGAATTTCAGTCATGTTCCACAGTCTGTAATATAAAAGGAGCTACCTGTGTTGTCAGTGAGATGTGCAGCCTAAGAGATACTTCCCCTGAATTTGCCAGATGAGACTAACAAAATTTTCAGAAATTGGCTTACAAATTCACAGAACCCACATTGTGAGAGCTAGCACACAAAGATAATGTTGATTCCTTGGGTAACTATAGCTAACTTAGAGAATTTTAAAGCCATCCTTTTCAGTAAATTAATTAAGAATATTCCATTTTTCATTGTATGCATGTTTTTATTAACTGATAGAAACTCTTTTGAGACAAGAAAATGGCAAACAGTATGTTAAAATGGCATCACACATTAGAGTTACAGACAAAAGATTGAAACCCAAATGCCAGCTTCAAACAGGGAAAATTTGCTAAATAATGATTATTAATAATAATAAAATCTCAAGTTTTTCACCAAAATTATTTCCTAAATGCTAAGACAATCAAAAATGAAATGAAAAAAGGAACAAAATTTATGATATTGGGATTAGAGAAAAAGATCATTTATAAACTGATATAATCTTAAATATATATTTTGGGAACTATTAAAAGAACAATCGAACCAGCACATTTATATGCTTGTGCCTCTGCCCTGACAGCCTGGCTAGCTATGCTCTGGTAGGCAATGGCTGACTTGTTTTTATGGCTTGGAGACTCTGACTCAGACCTCCACAATCTCTCCACCCATATCACTAGGTTCCCACTGGTGGGCTGTTATCACACCAGTCCTGTGCTTCAAATCCTCCACAGCCTTTGTGGTGCACATCTGGCAAACCCACACTTTGCTGTTGGACCTTTCTCTCCTGAACCCAAACAAGCCACAGTGTGAAGGAAAACACAAGACAAACTTAGTTCAGAAACAATGGTAGCTCAATCTCTAGGTGCAACAGCTAAAACCTAACCCTTTAAGCCTTACTAAAATCCAATTCTTCTGGTGATGAATCCTTGTGGATCCAACATGATACCAGGAAACTCTAGCACCTACATCTTACCCTTCTGGTGTCCCACTTCCAAAAGTGAACTCTCTCCTGCTTCCTCTCTTCCTCTCTCCAACCTGAAAATTGAGCCTACTTGCCCAGTGATTTGCTCCTTTATTCATTAAGGGATTGGTTTACAAGAAGTCACATGAGTATGACTCACTCCTTGTTTACTTCCCCTCCCAGGAGGGCAGAATTATCATACAAACAGTACCAGGCCCATCCACAACAAATATATCTATAATTTCTTATATTTCTTTAAAAAATAATATATGTTAATAAATAAATAGCCTTTCGTTATTTTTCATTTAGTTTTGTTTATTCACTTCATATCCTGCTCACTGGCCCCACTCTGTGTCACCCTCTCCCAAAATTATTCCTCCCTACTCCCTCCCCATTCTTATCTGAGAAGGTGGAGGCTCCTATGGCTATCCTCCCACTCTGGATCAACAAGTATCTGCAAATCAAGGTGCATCCTCTCCCACTGAGACCAGACAAGGCAGCACAGTTAGAACATATCCCACATGTGAAACGCAACAGCTTTTGGGATAGCTTTGACTCCAATTGTTCATGACCCATATGAAGACCAAGCTGCACATCTGCTGCATATACGTGGAGAGGCTTAGGAATAGCTCCTGTATATTATTTGGTTGGTGGTTTAGTCTCTGTAGTGGCTATCCTTGGTTGTCAACTTGACTATATTTGGAATGAACTACAATCCAGAATTGGAAGGCTCACCAGTGACCCTTATCTGGAGGCTTGGAGATCCTTATCTGGATCTTGGTATGGAGATCTTGAGCCATAGTGGCTATGGATTCCAGAAGATTAAATCTCCGAGTTTAAGGAGATTTAATCTGGGCTACACCTTTCATCTGGGATTAAAGGTGTGGTGGAACACACCTTTAATCTGGGCTACACCTTCTGCTGGAGACAATATAAGGACATTGGAAGAAGGGAGTCTAGCTCTTGCTCCTTCGCCTGCTGGCCGTGTGAGACTGAGTAACTGCTAGATCCTTGAACTTCCATTCACAGCTGCGACTGAACCATTGTTGGGAATTGGGCTGCCGACTGTAAGTCATCAATAAATTCTTTTACTATATAGAGACTATCCATAAGTTCTGTGACTCTAGAGAACCCTGACTAATACAGAATTTGGTACCAGGAGTGGTTCTAGAGTAACAGAAGTACAAGGATGAATCTTTTAAAATATTGGAATTGGCTTGTTGAGCCACCAGCACTTTCAACTACTGAAACCTCTCCAGATTCTCTCCCTCCTGGGAGCTCAGAGAATTTTGAAGACCCATGGTTGAAACTATATTTCAAACTTAAAGAAGCTAATGCCCTTGATTTTCTTAATGAATTAGGTGATTCAGTGCACAAAGCTTTCTATAAGATGGGGAAGAAATCAGAAAATGATTTTACTGGCTGGCTGCTCTTAGTATCTGGGGAAAAAATGATGAATGAAAGGAAGGAGTTGTGTGATAAAATCGAAAGGCTCCAGACACAAGTAAACGATCTAAAAGTTGCTAAGTGTGTCCTTGAAGAGAATCTTCTCTCTTGCAGCAATAGAGCTCAAGTTGCAGAAAATCAAACTGAAACCCTCATTGTAAGGTTGGCTGAACTACAGCGAAAATTTAAGTCTCAGCCTCAGAATGTGTCGACAGTTAAAGTAAGGGCACTAATTGGCAAAGAATGGGATCCTATAACTTGGGACGGGGATGTGTGGGAAGACCATGTTGAAGCTGAGAATTTTGAATCTTCAGATTCTCAAGGGTTTGCCCCACCTGAGGAAGTAGTACCCTCAGCCCCACCCCTTGAAATAATGCCTTCCCCACATGAGGAAATTAATTTTGCAGAGTCTGATAAACCAGCAATGACTTTCACTACTGATGTTTCTCAAGGCCCACCAATAGTTTCTTCTAGACCTGTAACCAGACTCAAAGCAAAACAGGCTCCTAGAGGGGAGGTAGAAAGTGTAGTCCATGAGGAAATTCGCTACACTACTAAGGAGCTTAATGAGTTTGCTAATTCATTCAAACAGCAACCTGGTGAATACGTGTGGGAATGGATTTTAAGGGTGTGGGATAAGGGTGGAAGGAACATAAAACTAGAGCAGGCTGAGTTTATTGACATGGGCCCTCTGAGTAGAGATTCTAGGTTTAATATGGAAGCTCGCATGGTTAAAAAAGGTGTCAAAAGTTTGTTTGAATGGTTGGCTGAGGTGTTTATCAAAAGATGGCCTACTGGAAATGACTTGGAGATGCCTGATATTCCATGGCTTAGTGTTGATGAAGGGATTTTAAGACTTAGGGAAATTGCAATGCTAGAGTGGATATATTGTGTAAAGCCTAATTGTCCACAATGGGAAGGTCCAGAAGATATGCCCTTCACCAGCTCTATAAGACGCAAATTGGTGAGAGGGGCACCAGCACATTTGAAGGGTTTTGTTCTTTCCCTTTTCCTTGTGCCAGATCTTAGCATTGGAGATGCTTCTACTCAATTAGATGAATTAAATTCACTGGGTTTAGTTGGATTCCGAAGTAACAAGAGCCAGGTGGCAGCATTGAATCGCCAGAGACAAGGTGATCCTAGTTATTATAATGGACAGCGTAGGCAAAAGAATGTTTATAATGACAGACCCAGTAACGGTCAGCACAGGAGAGGTGAAATTTATAATGGCATGACTCGCTTGGACCTTTGGTACTGGCTAGTCAATCATGGTGTTTCCAGGAATGAAATACATAAGAAGCCTACTGCATATTTGTTTGATCTGTATAAGCAAAAAAATTCTCAAACAAATGAAAGAAAGGCTACAGTAGTTCGTGGTAAACAGCAATCTCGGCCAGTGAATCAATTTCCAGACTTGAGCCAGTTTGCAGATCCGGAACCCCTTGAATGAAGGGGTGGCCAGGTTCCCCTGAGGAAGGATCCTGACAAGACACCCAAAGGTTTTGCTGTTACCCTTTCTCCAGTTCTTCCCCAGAGGGACCTACGGCCTTTTACAAGGGTAACTGTACACTGGGGAAAAGGAAATAATCAGACTTTTCGGGGTCTGCTGGATACTGGTTCTGAGTTGACACTGATCCCAGGAGATCCCAAGAAACATTGTGGCCCTCCAGTTAAAGTAGGGGCCTATGGAGGGCAGGTGATTAATGGAGTTTTGACTGATGTCCGATTTACAGTAGGTCCAGTAGGTCCCCGGACACATCCTGTGGTGATTTCCCCAGTTCCAGAATGTATAATTGGGATAGATATACTCAGAAACTGGCAGAATTCTCATATTGGTTCCCTGAACTGTAGAGTGAGGGCTATTATGGTTGGAAAGGCAAAATGGAAGCCTTTAGAGTTGCCTCTGCCAAAGAAAATAGTGAATCAAAAACAGTATCGTATTCCTGGAGGCATTGCAGAAATTACTGCCACTATCAAGGACTTGAAAGATGCAGGGGTGGTGGTTCCCACCACATCTCCATTTAACTCTCCTATCTGGCCAGTGCAGAAAACAGATGGATCATGGAGAATGACAGTTGATTATCGAAAACTAAATCAGGTAGTAACTCCAATTGCAGCTGCTGTACCAGATGTAGTTTCGTTACTTGAGCAAATTAACACATCTCCTGGCACCTGGTATGCGGCTATTGATCTGGCAAATGCCTTCTTCTCAGTACCTGTCCATAAGGACCACCAGAAGCAATTTGCTTTCAGTTGGCAAGGCCAACAGTATACCTTCACAGTTTTGCCTCAAGGATATATTAACTCTCCTGCCCTGTGTCATAATTTAGTTAGAAGGGATCTTGATCGTTTGGATCTTCCACAAAATATAACATTGGTGCACTATATTGATGACATTATGCTGATTGGACCAAGTGAGCAGGAAGTAGCAACCACTTTGGACTCATTGGTAACACATATGCGTATCAGAGGATGGGAAATAAATCCAACCAAAATTCAAGGACCATCTACCTCAGTGAAATTCTTAGGAGTCCAGTGGTGTGGGGCATGCAGAGATATTCCTTCTAAGGTGAAAGATAAGTTATTGCACCTGGCCCCTCCTACAACCAAGAAAGAAGCACAACGTTTAGTGGGGCTATTTGGATTCTGGAGACAACACATCCCTCACTTGGGTGTGTTACTTAGGCCTATTTATCAAGTGACTCGGAAAGCCGCTAGCTTTGTGTGGGGCCTGGAACAGGAGAAGGCCCTTCAACAGGTCCAGGCTGCTGTGCAGGCTGCTCTACCACTTGGACCATATGACCCAGCAGACCCGATGGTACTTGAGGTGTCTGTGGCTGATAGAGATGCTGTTTGGAGCCTCTGGCAGGCCCCTGTAGGTGAATCACAGAAAAGACCTTTGGGATTTTGGAGCAAAGCTCTACCATCATCTGCAGACAACTATTCTCCCTTTGAAAAACAGCTCTTGGCCTGCTATTGGGCCTTAGTGGAAACTGAACGTTTGACAATAGGACACCAAGTTACTATGCGACCTGAATTACCCATCATGAGCTGGGTACTATCAGACCCTGCAAGTCATAAACTGGGACGCGCACAGCAGCAGTCTATTATCAAATGGAAGTGGTATATACGTGATCGGGCCAGAGCAGGTCCTGAAGGCACAAGCAAGTTACATGAAGAAGTTGCTCAAATGCCTATGGTTTCTACTCCTGTTACAATGCCATCTGCTGCCAAGCATGCGCCTATAGCCTCATGGGGTGTTCCCTATGATCGACTGACCGAAGAGGAAAAGACTAGGGCCTGGTTTACTGATGGCTCTGCACGTTATGCAGGCACCACCCAGAAGTGGACAGCTGCAGCATTACAACCCCTTTCTGGGACAACTCTGAAAGACACAGGTGAAGGGAAATCTTCACAGTGGGCAGAACTTCGGGCAGTACACATGGTATTACAGTTTGTTTGCAAGAAGAAATGGCCAGATGTACGATTATTCACTGACTCATGGGCTGTAGCCAATGGATTGGCTGGATGGTCAGGGACTTGGAAAGATCACAATTGGAAAATTGGTGAAAAAGACATCTGGGGAAGAAGTATGTGGATAGATCTCTCCAAATGGGCAAAGGATGTGAAGATATTTGTGTCCCATGTAAATGCTCACCAAAAGGTGACTTCAGCCGAGGAGGAGTTCAATAATCAAGTGGATAAGATGACCCGTTCTGTGGACAGTCAGCCTCTCTCCCCAGCCATCCCTGTCATTGCTCAATGGGCACATGAACAAAGTGGCCATGGTGGTCGAGATGGAGGTTATGCTTGGGCTCAGCAACACGGGCTTCCACTCACCAAGGCTGACCTGGCTACAGCTGCTGCTGATTGCCAGATCTGCCAACAGCAGAAACCAACACTGAGCCCCAGATATGGCACCATTCCTCGAGGTGACCAGCCAGCAACCTGGTGGCAGGTTGACTACATTGGACCACTTCCTTCATGGAAAGGACAGCGTTTTGTTCTTACTGGAGTAGATACTTATTCTGGCTATGGATTTGCCTTTCCTGCACGTAAGGCCTCTGCTAAAACCACCATTCATGGACTGACAGAATGCCTTATCTATCGTCATGGTATTCCACACAGTATTGCTTCTGACCAAGGAACTCATTTCACAGCCAGAGAAGTACGACAGTGGGCCCACGATCATGGAATTCACTGGTCTTACCACGTTCCCCATCATCCTGAAGCAGCTGGCCTGATAGAAAGATGGAATGGCCTTTTGAAGACACAGTTACAGCGCCAATTAGGTGGTAACAGCTTGGAAGGCTGGGGTAGAGTTCTTCAGAAGGCAGTATATGCTTTGAATCAGCGCTCCATATATGGTACAGTTTCACCCATAGCCAGGATTCATGGGTCCAGGAATCAAGGGGTGGAAAAGGGAATAGTTCCACTTACTATCACTCCTAGTGACCCTCTAGGAAAATTTTTGCTTCCTGTCCCCATAACTCTAGGTTCTGCTGGCCTAGAAGTTTTGGCTCCAGAGAGGGGAGTGCTCCTACCAGGAGCTACAACAAACATTCCATTGAACTGGAAGCTCAGACTTCCCCCTGGTCATTTTGGGCTTCTAATGCCCTTAAACCAACAGGCTAAAAGAGGAATAACCGTGTTAGGAGGAGTGATAGATCCAGATTACCATGGGGAAATTGGATTACCTCTTCACAATGGAGGTAAGCAAGATTATGTCTGGAGTGTAGGAGATCCCTTAGGGCGTCTCCTAGTACTACCATGTCCTGTGATTAAAGTCAATGGGAAACTACAACAGCCTAATCCAAGCAGGATGACAAAGGACGCAGACCCATCAGGAATGAAGGTATGGGTCAATCCTCCAGGAAAAGAGCCAAGACCTGCTGAGGTGCTGGCCGAAGGTGAAGGAAATACAGAATGGGTAGTAGAGGAAGGTAGTTATAAATACCAATTAAGGCCACGTAACCAGTTGCAGAAACGAGGATTATAAAGTAATATGAATGCCCCATTGTAAATTTACAAATGCGTTTGCGATTGTACGAGGGATAGTTATATCATGTTAGGCGTATTCACAAACTTGTTATTGTTTCATGTGAACATGAGATATTATTTGTGTCAAGTTGACAAGGGGTGGATTGTAGTGGCTATCCTTGGTTGTCAACTTGACTATATTTGGAATGAACTACAATCCAGAATTGGAAGGCTCACCAGTGACCCTTATCTGGAGGCTTGGAGATCCTTATCTGGATCTTGGTATGGAGATCTTGAGCCATAGTGGCTATGGATTCCAGAAGATTAAATCTCCGAGTTTAAGGAGATTTAATCTGGGCTACACCTTTCATCTGGGATTAAAGGTGTGGTGGAACACACCTTTAATCTGGGCTACACCTTCTGCTGGAGACAATATAAGGACATTGGAAGAAGGGAGTCTAGCTCTTGCTCCTTCGCCTGCTGGCCGTGTGAGACTGAGTAACTGCTAGATCCTTGAACTTCCATTCACAGCTGCGACTGAACCATTGTTGGGAATTGGGCTGCCGACTGTAAGTCATCAATAAATTCTTTTACTATATAGAGACTATCCATAAGTTCTGTGACTCTAGAGAACCCTGACTAATACAGTCTCTGAGACCCAAAAGGTAAGTTGTCACTGCTGGTTTTTCTGAGGAAGTCCTATCCCCTTCAGGTCCCATAAACTTCTCACAGCTCTTCAAAAGAAGTCCCCAAGCTCCATCCACTGTTTGGCTATGGGTATCTGCATCTGTCTGAATAAGTTGTTGGTAGAGCCTCTTAAAGGACAGCCATGACAGACTCCTGTCTACAAAGAAAACAGAGTATCATTAACAGTGTCAGGGATTGCCCATGGGATGGGTCTCAAGTTGGCCCAGTTATGTTGGCCATTCCCCCAATCTCTGCTCCATCTCATGTCCTTGTATTTCCTGTAGATAGGATAAAATTCGGGTCAAAACTTTTGTGGGTGAGTTGGTGTCCCTATTGATCCACTGAGGTGCCTACCTGGTTACAAGAGGTGGCCTCTCTAGGTTCCATATCCTCAATGTCATAGATAAGGTCACTTCCATTAACTCTCAGGTACCTCCTTTATCCCAGGTCTTTGTTACTCCAGATACTCTGTTTTCCATATATTCCCAACTCCTGACAGCTGCCATTTTCAGATTGCCATCCAGTCTCATTGTCACCTGACCATCTCTCCTGTCCCTTCCCATACCTAATATTGACACTTTCATTCCCCTCCCCATCTCTTCTCCCACCAAGTTCCTTTCCTCCCATCTGGCTGCTACAACCGTATTATTCTTGCTTCTAAGTGAGATTAAAACATCCTTGCTAGGGCATTCCTTCTTGTTTAGCTTCTTTGAGTCAGTATAGTAAATGTTGATACAGGTTTTAAAAGACTATTAAGGTATAAATATACATAGAAATTAATTTATTTTTCACTTGTTTCAAACTCTGCAGTTAAGTACAATATTTAACCAAGTAGACCTCTATTTAATTTCTCCATTTACTTTCTTGTCCCTGAGGCATATATTCTGGCTCATGCCATTTATGATGCTGTTTCCCTTTCCTCTGGGAATTCTGTTTTTATTCTTTGAAGATGTCATACTTTTATATAGTGAATTTTGGTTAGTTTTTTTTCTTATTTTAGTAGATATTTTCTTCATTTACATTTCAAATGCTATCCCAAAATCCCCTATACCCTCCCCACACCTTGCTCCCCTACCCACCCACTCCCACTTCTTGGCCCTGGCATTCCCCTGTACTGAGACATATAAAGTTTGCTAGACCAATGGGCCTCTCTTTCCACTGATGGCCGACTAGGCCATCTTCTGCTACATATGCAGCTAGAGACATGAGCTCCGGGGGTACTGGTTAGTTCATATTGTTGTTCCACCTGTAGGGTTGCAGACCCCTTCAGCTCTTGGGTACTTTTTCTAGCTCCTACATTGGGGGCTCTGTGTTCCATCCTATAGATGACTGTGAGCATCCACTTCTGTATTTGCCAGGCACTGGCAAAGCCTCACAGGAGACAGCTATATCAGGGTCCTTGCTGGTGTATACAATAGTGTCTGTGTTTGGTGGCTGATTATGGGATGGACCCCCAGGTGGTAGAGTCTCTGGATGGGCAGTAGCTGGATATAAAATTAACTCAAACTAATCAGTGGCTTTTCTCTACACAAAGGATAAACACAATAAGAAAGAAATTAGGGAAACAACACCCTTCACAATAGTCAAAAATAATATAAAATACCTTGGGGTGAATCTAACTAAGAAAGTGAAAGGTCTGTATGATAAGAACTTCAAGTCTCTGAAGAAAGAGATTGAAGATCTCAGAAGTTGTAAAGATCTACCATGCTCATGGATTGGCAGGATTAATATAGTAAAAATGGCTATCCTACCGAAAGCAATCTACAGATTCAATGTAATCCCCATCAAAACTCCAACTCAATTCTTCATTGAGTTAGAAAGGGCAATTTGTAAATTCATCTGGAATAACAAAAAACCTAGAATAGCAAAAACTATTCTCATCAATAAAAGAACCTCTGGGGGGAGGGGGGAATCACCATGCCTGATCTCAAGCTGTACTACAGAGCAGTTGTGATAAAAAACTGCAAGGTACTAGTACAGCAACAGACAAGTAGATTAATGGAATAGATTTGAAGACCCAGAAATGAACCCACACACCTATGGTCACTTGATCTTTGACAAGGGAGCTAAAACCATCTAGTGTAATTTTGGTTATTTTAAATGCCTGCCCTTTACTTTGTCTTTTCCTCCTCCTGCTGTTGAAACTAGTCCTCTTTCCACAGAGCCCATAAGCATACTGATTATTCTTTTGTGAGCAACTGAATATAATTATAGTTGATTATATGAGTATAACTGAGGGTTTTTTTCCCTAGAATATGGCATTTGCTTGGGCCTTTCTTCATTTTTTACTTCTTTATATCTGTAGTGTATAGCAGGATATCCTATATTTTATAGCTAATATCAACTTAAAATTGTACATAGCATGTACAGTTTAGGTCTGAGTTACCTCACTCAGGATGATATTCTTAAGTTCCATATATTTGCATGCAAAATCCATGATGTCTTTATTTGTAATGGCTGAATAGTATTCCCCTCTGTAGATATACCACCTTTTCTTTATTCATTCTTTAGTTGAGGGACATCTAAGTTTTTTTTTTCCAGTTTCAGACTATTACTAATAAACCTTCCATGAACATAGTTAAACAAGTGTCCCTCTGGTATAATGGGATATTTTGGGAGTGTATGCTAAGGAGTTGTATAGCTAGATCTTGAGGTATAAGTGTTCCCAGATTTTTAAACAAATTCAAATTGATTTCCAAAGTGGTTGTATAAGTTTTCTCAACCAAAAGCAATGGAGGAATGTTCCCCTTTTTCCATATGCATGTCAGCAGGTGATATCACTCGAGTTTTGGGACTGAGCCATTCTGAATGTTGTAAAATGGAACCTAGGGGTTGTTTTGATTTGCATTTTCCTGATCACTAGAGACTTTGAATATTTCTTTTTCTTTAAATATTTTTGTTTATATTTCAAATGATACTCCCTTCCCTCTTTCCCCTCTACAAACTCCTCATCCCATCTGTCCTCCCCTTTGCCTCTATGAGAGTGCTCTTCAACCTGCCACACCACTCTCACCCCTGGCCCTCACATTTCTCTACGTTGGGGCATCAAGTCTCCACAAGACCAAGGGCCTCTCCAACCACTGATGCCCAACAAGGACATCCTTCTCTACATATGTAACTGGAATCATGGTTCCCTCCATATACAGTCTTTGGTTGGTGGTTTAATCACTGGGAGCTCTGGGTGGTCATGTTAATTGATATTGTTCTTCCTATAGGGTTGCAATCCTCTTTAGCTCCTTCAGTACTCCCATGAACTCTTTTCTTAGGGTCCACAGGCTCACTCAGATAGTTGGCTGTGAGTATCTGCATCTGTACTAGTCAGGTTTTAGCCAAACATCTCAAAGGACAGCCATACTAGGCTCCTTTCAGCAAGTGCTTCTGGAGATCAACAATAATGTCAAGGTTTGGTGGGTGTCTACAGATGGGATTGATCCCTAGGTGGGGCAGTCTCTGGATAGCCTTTCCTTCAGTCTCTGCTCCATTTTTGTCCCTGTCTTTCTTTTGGACAGTAACAATTATGGATTAAAAACCTTTAGATGGGTACGTGGCCCCATCCCTCAATTAGGGTTCATGCCTAAATGCTGGTTCTATCTCTAAGTTGTTGAGTATTACAGCTAAACTTATCCCTGTTGGGTCCTGGATATTTCTTGCTTCCCTCATGTCTGGGACTTTCTATGGCTACCCCCATTTTCCCATCCCCCACTGCTACATATTGATGTTTAATTTTCTGACCCTCTGGACTTCTATCCTCTCCCTTCTAATACCTGGTCCTGTACCCCCTTTTCCTTCCCCCTTTCTCTCTCTCTCCAAGGTACTTCTCATTCTTTCTACCTCTTATGATTATGTTGTTCTCCCTTCTAAGTAGAATTGAAATATCCACACTTTGTTCTTCCTTCTTCTTAAGTTTCATATGGTCTGTGGATTTTATTCTGGTGATTTTGAGCTTTAGGGTTGATATCCACTTATCAATCAGGACAAACCACGTGTGTTCTTTTTTATCTGGGTTACCTCATTCACTATAGTATTTTATAGTTCCATCCATTTACCGAAGAATTTCATGAAGTCATTGGTTTAATGCCTGAGTAGTACTCTACTGTGAAAATGTATTACATTATTGGTGTCCATTCTTCTATTGAGGGGCATCTGGTTTGTTTTCAGCTTTTAGCTACTATAAGTCTTCTGTAAAAGTAGTACAGAAGTCTTGTACTATTTTCTTTTTTGGAGCACTTTTTGAGTATATGCCCAGTAGTGGTATAGCTGGATCTTTACTTAGAAGTATTTCCGGTTTTCTGGGAAACTGCCAGATTGCTTTCCAAAGTGGATTTACCAGCTTGTAATTCCACTAGCAATGGAGGAATGGTACACTTTCTCTATATTCTAGCCAGTATCTGCTGTCATCAAAGTTTTGGATCTTAGCCATTCTGACTGGTGTGAGGTGGAATTTCAGGATTGTTTTGATTTGCATTTCCCTGATAACTAAGAGTGTTTAACATTTCTTGAGGTGTTTCTCAGCCATTTGAGATTCCTCAGTTAAGAATTCTTTGTTTAGCTCTGTACCCCATTTTTAATAGGTTATTAAGTTATCTGGAGACTTGGGAAGCTCAGCAATTCAAGGCATATCCCCAAACAAAATAAAAGTTATATACAGCAAAACAATAGCCAACATCAAACTAAATGTAGGGAAAATTAATGCAATCCTATTAAAATCAAGTACAAGACAAGGCTGGGCACTCTTTTCCTATCTATTCAACATAGTACTTGTAGTTCTTTCCAGAGCAATTAGACAACAAAAAGAGGTCAAATTGGAAAGGAAGAAGTCAAGATATCACTATTTACAAATGATATGATAGTATACATAAATAATTCCAAAATTTCCACCACAGAACACCTACCATTGATAATCAACTTCATCAAAGTGATTGGATATAAATTTAACTCAAACAAAGTAGTTGCCTTCTTCTACTCAAAGGATCAGTGGTATTAGAAAGAATTTATGGAAACACCACCATTCAAAATAGTCACACATAATGATAACATATCTTGTTCTGACTCTAATCAAGAAAGTGAAAGATCCATATGACAAGAACTTCAAGTCTATGAAAAAAAAGAAATCAAAGAAGACATCAGAAGATGGAAAGATCTCCCATGCTCATGAATCAGCAGGATAAACATAGTAAAAATGGCCATATTACCAAAATCAATCTACAGATTAAATGAACTCCCCATCAAAATTCAAGCAGAATTCTCCACAGAGTTAGAAAGAGTAATTTTCAAATTCATTTGGAATAAGAAAACAAAGATGTGAAGATCTCCCATGCATATGGATTGGTAGGATTAATATGGTGAAAACGGTCATCTTACCAAAAGAAATTTACAGATTCAATATGTTTCCCATCAATATTCCAACATAATCTTTATAGTCTTTCAGAGATCAGTTCTCAACTTCACATAGAAAAAGAAAAAAAAAAAAACAACATAGGAGGGTTAAAACAATACTGAACAATAGAAAATCTTCTAGAGGTATCACCATCCCTGTCCTCAAACTCTACTACAGAGCCATAGTGATAAAAATCACATGGTATTGGTACAAAGAACATCAGGTCAATCAATGTAACATAATGGAAAATCCAGAAATAAACCCACATACCTATGTACACTTAATCTTTGACAAAGAAGCCAAAATCATAACAGTGGAAAAAAGAAAGCCTCTTCCACAAATGGTGGTGGTCTAACTGACAGTCTGAATTTAGAAGAATGCTAATTGATACAAATCTAACTTCCAACAAAAAACTGAAGTCCAAGTGGAAGACCTCAACATAAAACTGCAAAATCTAATGGATTAGAAAATATAGAACAGACTTTCTTTATTCTTATCTGCACTGTCCCCTGAGTCTTCACATGAGTAACACAGATATCTTGTTTAGGGCCAGTTATTCTGCATTCTTTCGTTTTGTTAATTAACTATAGACTACTGCATAATAATAATAATAATAAAATAATAATAATAAAATAATAACAATGGTAATAATAATAGTAATAAATTTATTTTGTCAAATGTTGAAAGCAACCCTAACCCTGATTTTGCTGAAAGGACCCAAATATAGCTGTCTCTTGTGAGACGATGCCGGGGCCTAGCAAACACAGGAGTGGATGTTCACAGTCAGCTATTGGATGTATCACAGGGCTCCCTCTGGAGAAGCTAGAGAAAGTACCCAAGGAGCTAAAGGGATCTGCAACCCTATTGTTGGAACAACATGATGTACTAACCAGTACCCCAGAGCTCTTGTCTCTAGCTGCATATGTATCGAAAGATGGTCTAGTCGGCCATCAATGGAAAGAGAGGCCCATTGGACTTGCAAACTTTATATGCCCCAATATAGGGGAATGCCAGGGCCAAAAGAATGGGAATGGGTGGGTAGGGATGTGGGGGGCGCTATGGGGGACTTTTGGGATAACATTGGAAATGTAATTGAGGAAAATATGTAATAAAAATATTAAAAATTAAAAAAAAACAAACAAACAAAAAAAGAAAATATAGAACAGACTTTCTTTATTCTTATCTGCACTGTCCCCTGAGTCTTCACATGAGTAACACAGATATCTTGTTTAGGGCCAGTTATTCTGCATTCTTTCGTTTTGTTAATTAACTATAGACTACTGCATAATAATAATAATAAAATAATAATAATAATAAAATAATAACAATGGTAATAATAATAGTAATAAATTTATTTTGTCAAATGTTGAAAGCAACATCTATCTATAAGAATGTATTTATGAGGCAGTTTTACACCATATCTCTTTAGAAAAGAAAAACATAAACAGCCATAGGTTCTCTCTTGGGATTGTTAACTTATGTTGATATGGATAGTTGACCAGAATTACAGAACAATATATGAATTTCCTCCTGTTTTCCATCTAACTGGAAAACAATTGGTTATGTCTTTAGTAGTCATGATACAATTAGCACCAAAGGATATCTTGTCATGACATTCATTATTGTGACTGATGCAGTCTATAACTTGGTAGGACTACTGAAAACATTTTGTCTCCAGAAACTTATATAGCAGGTTTTATCACTATAGAAACTAGTAAGTAGAAAAAGACCTTAAAAAGAACCTCTACCTTG
This sequence comes from Mus caroli, assembly GCF_978045245.1. Lineage (NCBI taxonomy): Eukaryota > Metazoa > Chordata > Mammalia > Rodentia > Muridae > Mus > Mus caroli. The sequence goes on from NW_028227260.1 coordinate 46,075,559, forward strand.
ACTTCCTTATGTTCTGAAATCCAATTGAGCCATGTTTTTCAGTAATAGGATCTTACCAGTTTTAGTGGGTGACTGTAAGCAATGACAGTGCTCTGTAGTTTTTGAAAGCACCCTGTCTCTCCCTGACAATTTGTAGAGAGGTACTTCAAACGTAGCACTCTAGTTTTAATGTTATAACCTGTAGCTTCTTCAAGAGATCTTATTCACTTCCGCAGGTTCTTCCATCAAAATTATTTTTAATTTAGTTTTTAGGAGTTTTGAGAAAGAAAGTGAATTTCTTTCTAGTTTCCTGGTGTTTGTGACAGGGCTTCAAACATCTGCAGCCATTATATAAATGAGTATGGTAATGTCTCAAAAAACTAAGAATAGAACAACTATATTACCTTGATATACCACTTCTAAGCATATACCCAAAAGACTTGATACCTTACAATGGAGATATTTGAATATCCACATTCATTTATGCTTTACTCACATTAGCTAGTAAATGGAAGCTGCTGGTGAATGGATAATGAAATATGTGGAACATGAAAACAATGAAAATTTATCTATCTCTGAAGAAAAATGGAATTTGTAAAAAAAAATGGGTAGAAATGTAAAGTACTATCCAAATTGAGGTAACATAGACCTTGATGGAAAAGTTATATCTATTCTAATATGCATACTCTGGAGTAGTGAGGTTGTGTGGTTTTACATTTTGATGCTATGAGGGTGCTGATTACTTTTAGTTTTCTATAGTACATGAAGTAAACATGTGACTCTGAGGATGTTATAACAAAATCTTAATACCCTGTACCAATTTAACACATATTTTAAGTGTGAAATATAGACTTCCTTTATGAGTACAAACTTAATATTACTTGGTTATATAGTTCATTTTCCTCCAACACTACCAAATTATTTTCACCTTCTCATTGGTTTTTCAGCTATGCAGACGTTAGCTTGATTCATGGCAAATAATATGCCATGTTTTAAGTATTACCAAAATTAAAGATTGTACTAGGTAATAATAACATCATTTCAACAAAATATATTCAATGGAAAAGTGACACTGCAGTTAAGAACTTTTTAATTTGGAAGAGTTTAACCAGTAGAATATTGATCAATATAAATAAAATATGCATTTGTAATTTTTGAAAAATATTATTGTATCATTTAAAATGTGACTATATAATTTAATCTTTCCCCTTTTTCATACTAATCCCTCAAATTTGCCTTCCAGTCTACATCTCCTATTCCTTTTACTCACTCTCAAATCCATAAACTCTGTTTTTTCCTTGATTATTTTTATACGTATATACATAAAATATACTTGACTACTGATGCATTTACATAAGCACACATATATATATAGGTTCAAAGTTAATGTTAAAAATATTTCTCATTCAATTGTGAAGAAGGATCTTTCAAACCCAGTACATTCTCAAAAAATGTTTGTGAAACTTCTTTTCTCCCAAAGATCAGAATTATTGCAGATAGCTGGCAAGTGGTTCTTTTGATATTTCCTAATAGAAATTATGGAAAGCAAAGAAGAAAAGTGAAAGCACTTTTAGTGTTGATGGCTCTGAGTTCTAGGATTTTTTTTAAATATTTTTATTAGGTATTTTCCTCATTTACATTTCCAATGCTATCCTAAAAGTCCCCTATACCCTCCCCCCCCCCAACTCCCCTACCCTCCCACTCCCACTTTTTGGCCTTGGCATTCCCCTGTACTGGGGCATATAAAGTTTGCATGTCCAATGGGCCTCTCTTTCCAGTGATGGCTGACTAGGCCATCTTTTGATACATATGCAGCTAGAGTCAAGAGCTCCAGGGTACTGGTTAGTTCATAATGTTGTTCCACCTATAGGGTTGCAAAACCTGTTAGATCCTTGGGTACTTTCTCTAGGTCCTCCATTGGGGGCCCTGTGACATCAACACTTTTAGTGTTGATGGCTCTGAGTTCTAGAATTTTCAAGCACAGATTTTTATTGTCCATTGGAATCAGATGTGTTTTTCTAGGTGTTCACTGTAGAGGTAGATTTTTCAGAGAATACAGTCCCACATCCTGGTGGCAAGAATTATAGAACTTGAGCTGTGAAAATCAAGATCTTTTTCTTTTTCTTCCTTTACTACAAATTTGAACAGTGCTAATGGTTAGGGCCTACAGTGTTTATACCCTAAATTCTGATCTTTGGTCATTTACAACACTGTCTTCCTTAGTCTAAGCTTCTGAAAAAAATTTATCAGCTTCTTTTACATTCTGCCCGCTGTTGTTCCCTGAATTGCTTCAGCTGCACTACTTCACAGTGTTTCAGATCTCAGAGCATTTAATTTTCAGTGACTATCTGGAACTATCAATCAGCTCTACATGTTAAGGTATCTGTGATTCAGGAATCACAGTCCTTACTTCATGATGACCCTGGCTTTTCAGCTATCTCTTCATGATTCCTGTTTCTACAAGGAATTTACCAACTTTATCTCCTTGTTTTCTCCTTTATTATAAAAATAATTGAATTTAGGGTCTTGATGAGTCACCACTGCTAAACACTAACTATTTTAAGCAAAGAGTTCACCCTAATCTTACCATTATAAATATCAAAATTAAGTTAAAGACAGAAGAATCCATTACCAGAAACCATGTTGTAGCTCAACTGGGTAGTATAATCTATAAAAGAGAAAACACCCTTAGTAACCTAACCACATTATAAAACAGCCCACTTCTGTAGTCAGAAAAAAAAACATTTATATGCAGATACTCATTCTATCACAATTTAGCTTCCAATTGCACCAATCACATTGATTTGTTTTGTTTTGTTTTGTTTTGTTTTCCTAAAGAGCAAATAAAAAAATCCACATAAAGATCAGTTGTAAGGCTCATATAATGAGCCTTTCTTATATCCTGACTGAAGATAGAGATAAAAAAAAAAAGCAGTCATTTAGTGTTCGCTATGGCTTGTCTTTCAAAAATGAAGCTGTCAAACCCAGCTCAAGTTGCCTGGGGGCAGTCATAACTACAGTAAGTGATCCTGCAGAATTCTGTGAATCTAGCCTTACCATGCTTGCAATGTCCTTTTCTCTGGAGCATAGTTCATTTAAGGCATCTATAAAGTATTCAAAGCATCAGGATTCTACTCTGAGGGTTTATGATAAGCAAAAAGGCTGATGTTTCCCATCTACATAAGCAAGATAGTTTGATAGCTATTTTTCAGAGTAAAATCTAACCATTATTTTTCACAGTACCTTAGATGACCTGAAAGAAATTCAAGCATTAAACAGTTCATACAAGGAAAAACAATAATTAACATATATGTTCCTAACATTAAACATATCTTAGACAAACATGCTTAGGAAGACATATGTCCCTCTGATCTATCTCAGTATTTTCATAATATTTGTTATATGTTAATTCAACAAAATTTCTTTCCCATTCTCTGTGGAGATTCGAATAAATACCAATTAACTTTTGAAAACTGCCATATCACTTTGAAGTTATAATAAATTTTCTCCTTTTTCTATATTTCCCTTTAAATGATGCTAATGCTATGACTCTGGGCTCACTGATAATTATTTTAACAGCTAAATTACCATTCAGAATCTCTTTTGATCGGCAAAGGTGCTTTTATCAAGAACAAAACACTTTGAGTGATTTGACATGTTAAAATTATGTGTCTTCCAGTCTGAACCTGTACCCTGAGCAGACCTTTGGTGCTGGCTCCTCACCCAGCCCCCAACACCCCAAGAAAGCTCAACTCCCAAGTGCTCTAACAAACCCAGACTCACAGGTGAGGAGGCCACAATATCTGCCCCAACACCCAGAGAAACTGGGACAACCCATCCTCCACCATAGGATCCAGGAAAGCAGGAATCTCCTCCTGGCCAGGGGCACAAGCACCTTCCAGTTTAAACATGCTCATGGAGCAGACTTGGGGTACTTGCTCTGCATCCACTCCTAAAACACCCAGAAGGAGCCCGACTCCCTGGTGCTCCAAAAAGCCCAGTTTCACAGGAGAAGCCACAATATCTTCCACAACACCCAGAGTAACTGGGTCTCCAAGGATCCTGGGACTCAGAAATCCCCACCCAGCCAGTGTCACACGTTCCTTCCAGTCTGAACATGTACAAGGAGCAGACCTGCACTGTTGGCTCTGCACCTACTCTTACTACACCCAGAGGAAGCCTGATTCCCAGGTACTCTGACACAACAGTGTCTCAGGAGCTTGGTCACACCAGGATTTCAGGACTCAAAGGAGTTCTGACACAACCAGCATCACAGGAGGGACAGGCTCCTGTCAAAGACAGTAAAGACAGGTAACACTAGAAATAACCATATGACAAAGGGCAAACACAAGAATATAATCAACAGAAAACAAAGGTTACTTGGCAACATCAGAACCCAGTTCACCCACAACAGCAATTTCTGGATAACCCATCAGACCAGAAAAGCAAGATTCAGATTTAAAATCACATCTCATGATGATGATAGATGAGTTTAAGAAGGACATAAATAACTCCCTTAAAGAAACACAGTAGAGATATAGCTGTCTCTTGTGAGACTATGCCGGGGCCTGGCAAACACAGAAGTGGATGCTCACAGTCAGCTAGTGAATGGATCACAGGGCCCCCAATGGAGGAGCTGGAGAAAGTACCAAAGGAGCTGAAGGGATCCGCAACCCTATGGGTGGAACAACATTATGAACTAACCAGTGCCCCGGAGCTCTTGACTCTAGCTGCATATGTATCAAAAGATGGCCTAGTCGGCCATCACTGGAAAGAAAGGCCCATTGGACATGCAAACTTTATATGCCCCAGTACAGGGGAACGCCAGGGCCAAAAAAATGGGAATGGGTGGATAGGGAAGTAGGGGGGAGGGTATGAGGGACTTTTGGGATAGCATTGGAAATATAATTGAGGAAAAGATGTAATAAAAAAATCAGCTTGTAAAAAAAAAAAAAAAAGAAAAAGAAACACAGTAGAACACAGGTAAACAAGTAGAAGCCCTTAAAGAGTAAACACGAATATCTCTTAAAGAATTAAAGGAAAACACAGCCAAATAGGTGAAGGAATTGAACAAAACCATCCAGGATCTAAAAATTAAAATTAAAAAAAAATCACAAGGGAAATAACCCTGGAGATAGAAAACCTAGGAAAGAGATCAGGAATCATAGATGCAAGGATCACCAACAGAATGCAGGAGATTAAAGAGAGAATCTCGGGTGCAGAAGATACCATAGAAAACATTAACACAACAGTCAAAGAAAATGAAAAGTGCAAAATGCTCCTAAATCCCCCCCCCCGAAATAAAAATCCAGGAAGTCCAGAACACAATAAGAAGGCCAAATCTAAGGATAATAGATTTAGAAGAAAACAATGATTCCTAACTTAAAGGGCCAGTAAATATCTTCAATAAAATTATAGAAAAAAACTTTCCTATTTTAAAGAAAGAGATGTCCATGAACATACAAGACATCTACAGAATTCCAAATAGACTGGACCAGAAAGGAAATTCTTCTCATTACATAATAATCAAAACACCAAATGCAAAAAACAAAAAAAGAATATTAAAAGCAGTAAGGGAAAAAGATCAAGTAACATATAACTGCAGACCTATCAGAATTACACCAGACTTCCCAACAGAGAGTTTGAAAGCTAGAAGATCATGGGCAGGTATGCAAACCCAAAGAGAACACAAATGCCAGCCCAGGATAAGTTAGCCAGCAAAACTCTCAATTACCATAGATGGATAAACCAAGATATTTCATGACAAAACCAAATTTATACAATATTTTTTCTACAAATTGAGGCCAACAAAGAAAAATAGATGGAAAATTCCAACACTAGGAGGAAAACTACAACCTAGAAAAAAACGAGAAAGTAAACTTTCAAAAAAACACAAAGGAAGAATGTCACACAAACATAATTCCACCTCTAACAGCAACAATAACAACAAAAACAGGAAGCAACAATCACTTTTCCTTAATATCTCTTAACATGTATGGATTCAGTTCCACAATAAAAAGACATAGACTCCAAAATTGATCATATATTTGGTCACAAAACAATCTTCAACAGATACAAGAAGATTGTAATAATCCAATGCATCCTATCAGATCACCATGGTCTAAGGCTGGCCTTCAATAACAACAAAAACAAACAGAAAACCCACATACACATGGAAGCTGAACACTGCTCTACTCAATGATAACTTGGTTATGGAAGGAAGGAAGGAAGGAAGGAAGGAAGGAAGGAAGGAAGGAAGGAAGGAAGGAAGGAAGGAAGGAAGAAGGAGGGAGGGAGGGAGGGAGGGAGAGAGAGAGAGAGAGAGAGAGAGAGAGAGAGAGAGAGAGAGAGAGAGAGAGAGGAAGAAAGAAATTAAAGACTTGTAGAATTTATTGAAAATAAAGTCACTGCATACCCTAACTTATGAGACTCAATGAAACAGTGCTAAGAGGAAAACTCATAGCTCTGAGTGCCAACAAAAAGAAATTGGAGAGCAGATACACTAGCAGCTTGACAGCACACCTGAAAGCTCTAGAACAAAAGGAATCAAATTCACCTAAGTGGAGGGGACAGAAGGAAATAATCAAACTCAGGTTTGATCTCAACCAAGTAGAAACAAAAAGAGCTATACAAACAATCAACTAATCCAGGAGCTGGTTATTTGAGAAAATCAATAAGATAGATAAACCCTTAGCCAGACTAACCAGAGGGCACAGAGCCAGTATCCAAATCAACAAAATCAGAAATGAAAAGGGAGACATAAGAACAGAAAGCAAGGAAATCCAAAAATCATCATATCCTACTTCAAAAGCCTATACTCAACAAACTGGAAAGTTTGGATGAAATGGACAATTTTCTAGACAGATACCAGGCACAAAAATAAATCAGGATCAGATAAATCATCTAAATAGTCCCTTAACCCTTAAAGTAATAGAAGCAGTCATTAAAAGTCTCAAAAAACAAACAGACAACAACAAAAAAAAATCCCAGAACCAGTTGGGTTTAGTGCAGAATTCTATTAGACCTTCAAAAAAGACTTAATACCAATACTCTTCAAACTATTAGACAAAATAGAAACAGAAAGAACGCTACCCAATTCATTCTATGAAGCCAAAATTATGTTTGTATATAAACCACAAAAAGATTAAAAAATGAAAGAGAACTTCAGACCAATTTTCTTTATGAATATTGATGCAATCATACTAAATAAAAATTTCACAAACTAAATCCAAGAACACATCAAAACAATTATTCATCACAATCAAGAAGGATTTATCCCAGGGATTCGGGGATGGTTCAATATGTAGAGATCCATCAACATAATCCACTATATAAACAAACTCAAAGAAACAAAACCCACATAATTTCTGATGCTGAGAACGCATTTGGCAGAATTCAACAAGGACTGGGATAGATTAAGAATTCAAAGCCAATATCTAAACAAGGTCACAGCAATTTACAGAAAACCAGTAGCCTATATCAAACTAAATGGAGAGAAAGTTGAAGCAATCCCACTAAAATCAGGGACTAGACAAGGCTACCCACTCTCCCCCTACCTATTCAATATCGTACTCGAAGTATTAGCTAGCCAGAGCAATTAGGCAACAAAAAAGAGGTCAAAGGGATACAAATTGGGAAGGAAGAAGTCAAAATATCACTATTTGCAGATATTATGATAGTGTGCTTAAGTGATCCCAAAAATTCCACCAGACAAATCCTAAATCTGATAAACAAATTCAGCAAAGTGGCTGATTATAAAATTAACACAAACAAAGCAGTCTCCTTCCTGTACTTAAAGGATAAACCAGCTGATAAAGAAACTAAGGAGATGACATCCTTCACAATAGTCACAAGTAATATTACATACCTTGGTGTGACTCTAACCAAGCAAGTGAAAGATCTGTATGACAAGAACTTCATGTCTCTGAAGAAAGGAATCTAAGAAGATCTCAGAAAATGGAAAGATCTCCAATGCTCATGGATTAACAGTATTAATATAGTAAAAATGGCCATCTTGCCAAAAGAAATCTACCACAATCTACCTGCAATTTACCTGCAATGGGACTCCTGGGCATATACCCAGATGTCAGGCTGGGCATGGTGGCATACGCCTTTAATCCCAGCACTCAGGAGGCAGAGGCAGGCGGATTTCTGAGTTCAAGGCCAGCCTGGTCTACAAAGTGAGTTCCAGGACAGCCAGGGCTAAACTGAGAAACTCTGTCTTGAAAAACAAAAACAAAAACACAAAAAAACAAACAAACAAACAAAAAAAACAAAAACCAGATGTCCTTAAACAAGAATGGACACAGAAAATATGGTTCATTTACACAATGGAGTACAATTCAGCTATTAAAAGCAATGACCTCATGACATTCTTAGGCAAATAGATGGAACTAGAAAATATCATCCTGAGTGAGGTAACCCAGTCTCTAAGGAACACATATTGTTGCATTGTCTTATAAGTGGATATTAGCCCCAAAGTTCAATACCCAAGATACAACTGAAAGACCACATGAAGCTCAAGAAGAAAAAGACCAAAGTGTTGATGCATCAGTCCTTCTTAGAAGGGAAACAAAATGCTCACTGGAGGAAATATGGAGAGATACTGTGGAGCAGAGACTCAAGGAAAGGCTATCCATAGACTTCCCCACCTGGGGATCCATCCCATAAACAGATACTAAACTCAGACACTATTGTGGATAACAGGAAATGCTTGATGACAGGAGCCTGATATAGCTGTCTCCTGAGAGGCTCTTCCAGATTCTGACAAATACAGAGGTGGATGCTCACAGCTATCATTGGACTGAACACAGGGTCCCCAATGGAGCAGTTAGAGAAAGGACTGCAGGATCTGAAAAGACTGCAGCATTTTTTCAACCCCATAGGAAGAATAACAATTTGAATCAACCAGTATCTCTAGAGATCACAGGGACTAGACCACCAACCAAAGTGTATACATGGAGGGACCCATGGCTCCAGCTGAATATGTAGCAGAGGATGGCCTTGTTGGGAATTAATGGAAGGACAGGTCCTGGGTCCTGTGAAGGTTTGATGCCTCAGTGTAAGTGAATGCCAAGGCAGGGAGGCAGAAGTAGGTGGCTAGGTGGCAGAGACCCCTCATAGAAGCAGGTGAAGGGGAGATGGGATAGGGGGTTTCTGTATTAGAAACCAGGGAAGGCGATAACATTTGAAATGTAAATAAAGAAAATATCCAATAAAAGAAAATTTTAAAAAAGGATATAGAAACATGTTTTTTATGTCTATGCTTAACATGGGAATCCTTTATATGAGAAGTCTTTTCCATGTGGTCCTTTCTTAAGCATCTGGAACACAATCATTTTAATTGAGTAATTTAATGTAGTAATTTGCTGCTTGATTCTTTGATTGGTTAGAGTTAGCCAATTATTGCCTGTCTTATAATTTTTGCTGAATAAAAGATATTGTGAGATTTCCTCCTAAGATATGTATTATTCAATTTTAATTGCCTCAGAGGATCTGGATTGGGATCGTTTTCTCACCCAATTAAAGAATAAAAGCACATGAAAAGTCTTGTAGATTCACACAATAAATAAAAGCAAGGTGTAAAATAGTCTTTATTAAAAGGAAAGAAACGAATACAGAGTATATGCCCCAGTAGAGGGGAATGCCAGGGCCAAAAAATGGGAATGGGTGGGTAGGGAAGTGGGGGGGAGGGTATGGGAAACTTTTGGGATAGCATTGGAAATGTAATTGAGGAAAATACATAATAAAAAAATATATAAAAAAAGAAAGAAAGTTGTATAGAGATTGTACTGGCTAGTTTTGTGTTAACTTGATATAAATGGAGTTATCACAGAGAAATGAGCATCAGTTGGGGAAATGCCTCCATGAGATTCAGCTGCAAGGCATTTTCTCAATTAGTGATCAAGGTGGGAGGGCCCCTTGTGGGTGGTACCATCTCTGGGCTGGTAGGCTTGGGTTCTATAAGAAAGCAAGTTGAGCAAGCCAGTGGAAGCAAGCCAGTAAAGAACATCCCTCCATGGCCTCTGTCTCAGCTCCTGCTTTCTGACCTGCTTGAGTTCCAGTCATGACTTCCTTGGTGATTAACTGCAGTATGGAAGTATAACTGAATGAACCCTTTCCTCCCCAACTGCTTCTTGGTCATGATGTTGTACAGAAATAGAAACCCTGATTAAGACAGAGATGGAGGCAGAGAAAAGATTCAGGAAGTAGATGACCATACTCTAAAAGAGGATGGGGAAAGAGGGTAAGTGGTTTTAGAATCCATGGATGGATTCCTCCTCCACTAATTTGGGATTGTTCCATTTACTAAAATAAAGGAAGCTGGTAGGTTCAGTTTAGAGTAAATATTTCCAGGCCTACCTTGAGCATATATGACCACCCTGTTCAATAAACTTGAATAGGGACCCTACCTATGTGAGAAAAAACATCTAAGACTTTGTCTCACATTAAGATAGTGGAAATGAAACAGAACAATTGCCAAATTCATTGAAATTTTTGTGAACACTTTCTATATATGTCTGATTTCAGGATCTGTCTCTTTCCTAATTACTTATACACCTAAGTTCATACAAATATTCTTGACAATTAGTATGGGATATATTAAACCACTGAGACACATTTTTTTATTTTGGTTATTATTTCTAATCTTAATTAGACCAGAATATAATTGCATTTACTTACTGTAAGGCAATGTATGTTCCAAATACTAGGAAGGTGTGCTCTTAATATTATAATTAATATATAATGAACTGCAAGGTTTTCTATGTTGGCTGATAGAAAAAAGTACAATTCCTATGTTTGTGGGAGAAATACTCTTCTTTTATCTCTATATATTCCATTATTCTGCTTTGGAAATATTGATTCTCTTGTCATTCATGCACTTATACTATTACCTCCAATTTGACAATACTTGGTGGGTTCTCTCTGTTTTGTGTCTTTGTGGTATGCAGATTCTAATCTTTCCCAAAGTAATGAACTAGAAGAAGTACAGGGTTCGCTAAATCTATAATGGTGTTCATTGTCTTATGTTTACCATGTTTCTGTTCAATTTTAGTACCCATAGGATAACGAATCTAATATTTAACACTTTATCATATACCTTTTAAATTCTATTTAATCATTTTTACACTCCAGATTTTATCCCTATCCCTGTCCACCCTCTGACTGGTTCCTATTCCATACCTCCTCTCAACCCCCTTGTTTCAATGAGGGTATGCCCACTTCCCCACCACTACCCCACTAGACTTCTAAACTCTCTGGGGCTTCCAGTCTCTTGAGGGTTAGATACATCTCTCACTTAGTCCAGCCCCAGCAGTCCTCTGCTGTATATGTGTTGGGGGTCTCATATAAGCTGGTGTATGCTGCCTGGTTGGTGGCCCAGTGTCTAATAGATCTCGAGGGTCCAGGTTAGTTGAGACTGCAAGTCCTCATAATTTCTTTGGAAATGTCTTTAAAGTTTCTTACTTAATTTTCTTAAATCATTTAATCAATAGTCATCCAAAGGTTATCCATAATTGTGAGAGACCAAACCGTGGGAAACTAGGTCCCACAGTTACTCTCACCCTAAAGATCAGGCTGATCCTTTGAAGGGAATTATGTCATCCCCTCCTTCATTGCCTCCACCTGACACCTGCGATTGCCACCTTCAATCCCTCCTTCACATGGCGCCTAGAACTGCTTAGATTAAGGCAGCTTCACCTCCACCTCCATGTCTCTGTTTGATGTCTGGGACTGTTAGGTCAGGCTGGCACTCCAAGATAAACTATAGAATGTTTGAAGGCTGCCCGGGACAGTTTTAGGGCCGACATTCTGTGAGTATCCACTTCTGTGTTTGCTAGGCCCCTGCATAGTCTCACAAGAGACAGCTATATCAGGGTCCTTTCAGCAAAATATTGCTAGTGTATGCAATGGTGTCAGCGTTTGGAGGCTGATTATGGATGGATCCCCAGATATGGCAGTCTCTAGATGATCTATCTGTCCTTTCGTCTCAGCTCCAAACTTTGTCTCTGTAACTCCTTCCATGAGTATTTTGTTCCCAAATCTAAGAAGGGGCAAAGTGTCCACACTTTGATCTTTGTTCTTCTTGAGTTTCATGAGTTTCACAAATTGTATCTTATATCTTGGGTATTCTAAGTATCTGGGCTAATATCCACTTATCAGTGAATACATATCATGTGAGTTCTTTTGTGATTGGGTTACCTCATTCTGGATCTGAAGAATTACAAGGGATGAGAAGAAATTGAGCAAATCTAGGCTTGAGAATTATCACTTTAGCAGATGCAAAGTAGAGGATTAATTTTTTATTGGAAAATATTGGAAACAAATGAGCTAGAAGTTTACTGCAGTGTTTCATACCAAAAGATATGTGGGCTTCAATGGAAGCATCATCAGCAAAAATATTTCAGTCCCATAGGATCCCTGTTATCAGTATTAGTAGCAAGAAAGTATTTTCTCTATTTCCTTATAAGACCTTTGTTAGGAGGATACTGGAGCCCCTTTACCATTTCTTGGTGTTTTGAATATAACAGTAATAACAACAACAATAACAATAACTATAGAAGCCAGAGATATCATTTAGTGATTAATTTTAGTTGTTGCTTTGATAGAGGAACAGGCTTTCATTGCCAGTACCCATTTGTAGGCTCACAATTGTCCTGTACCTCTATTTGCAGAGTATCTGGAACTGTTTCATTGCTTCTTTTGGCATACATATAGGTAAAAACAGCAAATGTGCAAAATAAAATAATATAAATTAAAAAATAAATGCGGAGGGAAATTCCAGATGACTTAAATGAAGTTAACAATAAAACACAACTTGTACTATGTCTAAAATCTTGTAAGCTTCAACAAGGAATGAGATACAAGTATTGTATTTTAATAGAGTACAAGTAAAGACACACTTTTATAATATTGTGTTCACACAAGCACAAAAAGAATCAGTTTTATTAAGCCTATGTCTCTTGTAGTTTTTACTGGAAGGGTCACAAATTATCTTCTTCATAGAGTGACATGGGCCTTGGGTGTAAAACACTGCTCCACACTTTCAGAGCAAATAAGAAGAAAATATTTAGTTATAATATTTACTTTAAGCCAGTAGTTATCTGGGAATTGCTCTATATGACATAGAACTCAATTTTGTCTAAGATAAGAAAGAATAAGGGCTGTTGTCTATTTATCATTTATGTTTGTGTCTAGACAGGAGTAGCTAACAGCATTTACTATCGGTTTAACTTTGAGTGAGATAGTTAGCTTTGTGCCCAGAATAAATTGTTAATTGTATTTACTGTTAGCAATTTACATTTTAGTTCTGTGGACTATTCGAAGGCCCTGTCACTTGTAAATATTTATCTTTTTAGTAGGTAAAAGTCACCTGTGGACCTTCATTAGTAATCAAAGGCTACTGCTTGTTTATTCTTAACCTTGCAATGGAAAGTGAACACTTAAAAAGAGTTATTATATGGAGCTTCAGTAATTTCTATCATAGTTCTGGAAATATGCCTCCAATTTAAGCTTTTAAATTTTATCAACCAATGCCTTAGCATCAAGTTTACCATGTGTTTGAGAGAAAGATGACATTTAGATACACATATGTCAAGAGTGGTACATGGAAATCAAAGAATAGGGTCCTTTCATTCCCTTTCTTCCTATATAGCACTCCCTATAACTTACACTTAAAAAAAAGGATTTATTGTACTTACATCACCTTAACTCATATGAGCTCAACTGTGCACATGGTTTTCACCTTTGAGTGTGATAATGTGGTATTAGTTGGAATTTAACCACTTTGACATGGAAATCTGTAACCAATGTATATTGGGTTGTGTTTTTTCTTCCATTTCAAAGAAAAAGCTGGTTGTTAAATATTTATTAGCATACTACTGTATTTGCACTCCTTTGGGCACAAGAGAGAAAGAGTGACAGAAACAGAGAGACAGAGAGAGAAAGACTGAGAGAGAGAGGGGTAGGGAACTATACCAAACCTTCAGTTACAATAAGTAACACTCTAATGTGTCTCTGAAAATTTTCAAAAACAGCCTCATTAGGTTGAAAGTATATATATTTTTTTATTTTTAATATTTTTTATTACATATTTTCCTCAATTACATTTCCAATGCTATCACAAAAGTCCCCCATAGCGCCCCCCACTTCCCTACCCACCCATTCCCATTCTTTTGGCCCTGGCATTCCCCTATATTGGGGCATATAAAGTTTGCAAGTCCAATGGGCCTCTCTTTCCAGTGATGGCCGACTAGGCCATCTTTCGATACATATGCAGCTAGAGACAAGAGCTCCGGGGTACTGGTTAGTTCATCATGTTGTTCCAACTATAGGGTTGCAGATCCCTTTAGCTCCTTGGGTACTTTCTCTAGCTTCTCCATTGGGAGCCCTGTGATACATCCAATAGCTGATTGTGAGCATCCACTCCTGTATTTGCTAGGCCCCTGCATAGTCTCACAAGAGACAGCTATATTTGGGTCCTTTCAGCAAAATCTTGCTAGTGTATGCAATGGTGTCCGCGTTTAGAAGCTGATTATGGGATGGATCCCTGGATATGGCAGTCTCTAGATGGTCCATCCTTTCATCACAGCTCCAAACTTTGTCTCTGTAACTCCTTCCATGGGTGTTTTGTTCCCAATTCTAAGAAGGGGCACAGTGTCCACATTTTGGTCTTCATTCTTCTTGAGTTTCATGCATTTAGCAAATTGTATCTTATATCTTGGGTATCCTAAGTTTTGGGCTAATATCCACTTATCAGTGAATACATATTGTGTGAGTTCCTTTGTGATTATGTTACTTCACTCAAGATGATGCCCTCCAGCTCCATCCATTTGGTTAGGAATTTCATAAATTAATTCTTTTTAATAGCTGAGTAGTACTCCATTGTGTAAATGTACCATAATTTCTGTATCCATTCCTCTGTTGAGGGACATCTGGGTTCTTTCCAGCTTCTGGCTATTATAAATAGGGCTGCTATGAACATAGTGGAGCATGTGTCCTTCTTACCGGTTGGGACATCTTCTGGATATATGCCCAGGAGAGGTATTGCTGGATCCTCCGGTAGTACTATGTCCAATTTTCTGAGGAACCGCCAGACTGATTTCCAGAGTCCTTATACAAGCTTGCAATCCCACCAACAATGGAGGAGTGTTCCTCTTTCTCCACATCCTCGCCAACATCTGCTGTCACCTGAATTTTTTATCTTAGCCATTCTGACTGGTGTGAGGTGGAATCTCAGAGTTGTTTTGATTTGCATTTCCCTGATGATTAAGGATGTTGAACATTTTTTCAGGTGCTTCTCTGCCATTCGGTATTCTTCAGGTGAGAATTCTTTGTTCAGTTCTGAGCCCCATTTTTAATGGGGTTATTTGACTTTCTGGAGTCCACCTTCTTGAGTTCCTTATATATATTGGATATTAGACCCTTATCTGATTTAGGATAGGTAAAGATCCTTTCCCAATCTGTTGGTGGTTTTTTTGTCTTATTGATGGTATCTTTTGCCTTGCAGAAGCTTTGCAGTTTCATGAGGTCCCACTTGTCAATTCTCGATCTTACAGCACAAGCCATTGCTGTTCTATTCAAGAATTTTTCCCCTGTGCCCATATCTTCAAGGCTTTTCCCCACTTTCTCCTCTATAAGTTTCAGTGTCTCTGGTTTTATGTGTATTGTACATAAATTAATTATTTATATATTAGAGACACTTTAATTTGTGCATTTTCTTTTACGTGCCCTCATTCAAGAACTCAGTTCATTCTCATTTTCTCTTAATGCAATTTTTATTTTCTCTTATATTTATAAGGCTCTAGAAGCTTACAGTTTTAATATTATGTGTCCTGTCCAGCAGGACTTAGTTATTCCGTCGGTCGAGAATGACCAGGGCCTGAAAAAGAAATGAGCGGAAAAAGGGAAGCCAGACCAAGCAAAGAGTTGTCAAGGTCTGTTTAATGAAGGCTAGGAGCCTGATTATAAGCACACAGTGAGAGAAAATAGGGAGGGGTCGAGGGGTCATAGTAAAATACAGAGAAAGGGATGGACATCTGGGGCAAATGCTGATTACAGGCTTCTTACAACTTATCTTGGAACATCGGCCCTAAAACTGTCCTGGGCAGCCTTCAAACATTCTGTAGTTTATCTTGGAGTGCCAGACCTGACCTAACAGTCCCAGGCATCAAACAGAGACATGGAGGTGGAGGTGAAGCTGCCTTAATCTAAGCAGTTCTAGGCGCCAAGTGAAGGAGGGATTGAAGGTGGCAGTCTCAGGTGCCAGGTGCAGGCAATGAAGGAGGGGGTGACATAATTCCCTTCAAAGGGTCAGCCTGATCTTTAGGGTGAGAGTAACTGAAGGACCTAGTTTCCCACGGTTTGGTCTCTCACAATTATGGATAACCTTTTGCCCAAGAAACTTAGGAAAGCTCTTATTTTCAGTTTTTAATATCTGTTCTGAAACAGCACATCTTGGAGTAGTGTGATTCCAAGTGGAATGGCTGGGTGAGTTATGCTATAGAAAAGTGAGATCCATTAAATAGTTAGTGATGTACAAACGTTTTCAGTTGAAAGAAAAATCATTACAAATAGTAGCTCTGAAAGTGAAATAACAGAGCAGTGTGGTCCTGTGATGAAATATCTCCAAAATCTACAAATACTGCTGTTTTACTCTCCAGGAGATTATAACAACCTTATTTTAACAGCATACACACTTCTTTCTAAGCCATAGTTTTTGAAAAGTGATATTATCAATTTCCTAGATTTGATATGGAGATGTGCTCTTATCTCAAAAATAAATGAGGTTTAAGTTATTTTTTCTTCTTGTTGAACAAAATCTTTCTAAACTGTGTGATTTAAGGAATGAATAGCTGCAGGATTATATATCATAGGATAGCCAACTTTTTTCACACCAGGCTCCTTCCATTTTCTGCTTTAGAGTGATGTGACTGAGGATCCTAACTATGTGAAAGGTGTTAGGTGGTAGCAAAAGTTGCTGCTTTCAGCATATTCTCTATAGGCAATTCCTACATAGCTTCTTTTTATTAGCAGACCACATTACAGGGAAAACAATACTTTTTCCAATCTTTGCAAGGTCTGCTTCACTGCAGCAGATTTTTACTCACCAATGTGTAGTATGTTCCTTGAATTAACCACCTCTAGACACTCAAGAGAATACATAGATATAGAGGATGGTGTTTTACGGAACATTTGGCCAGCTGTTTTGCACACATACACAAAATATGGTAAGATGGAATCATTTTGTTTCTCTTATCCAAAACATTTGTTTGTAGCCATGTCTGTTGCAAAATACCTAGAAAAATGGGGAAATCATTCAAATAATCATGTGGAAGTTTAGCATTTAAAATTTATATACTTGGATGGTGGTGTCATACATGCTAAACCTGAATTCTTAGCTCTTGGGAGACTGAAGTAGGTTAGTACTTGGGAGACTAAAGTAGGATTGCCACACATTTAATCTCATCATGGGATGACTACATAAAATGTTACAGGTCAGCATTACATGGAGTGAGGGATCCAAATTCCAGAAAGTAACCATGTTCAATTTAAAATATGAAATTAAAGTTTAGTTCAACTCTTGCAAAAATGGAATTACTACCTACCCCATAGACATATTAATTGTTTCTGCTGTTGAAATCAAGCTTTAATCTCTGGTGGTTTTCTAGGATGCAGGGGGAATATTTCAATTTTCTTATTCTGCTGATTCCTGCTTTGTGATAGAATATATGGTCAGTTTTGAAGAATGTTCCATGATTTGCTGAGAAAATGTAGTATATACATATATATATGTATATATATATATATATATACATATACATACACACACACACACACACACATATATATATATATATATAATATTTTGTAGATATTTGTTATGTCCATTGAGTTTATCGTATCTGTTAGATCCAGTATTTCTCAATTTAGTTTTTGTGTGAGTGGAGTATTGAAGCTTCTACTAATAAAGGATGGGGTTTGATATGTGATTTCAACTTTAGTAATATTTCCTTTAAAATGTGTGTATCCTTGCATTTGGAACATAGATATTCAGAAATGAGGTATCACCTTGGTGGGTCTTTCCATTGATGTGTATGCAATGTCCTTTCTCATGTCTTTTGATTAATTTTGACTGGAAATCTATTTTGTTAGATATTAGAATACATACAACAGTTTGCTTCTTGGGTCCATTTGCTTGGAAAGTCTTTTTCTAATCCTTTACTCTTAAGGATATATCTGTGTTTCGTTGGTGTTGAGGTATGTTTTTTCTATGCAGCAGAAGATGGATACTGTTTTTATTTTCATTATGTTAGTCTGTGTCTTTTTATAGGGAAATTGAGTACATCGATATTGAGAAATATTAGTAAGAAATTATTGTTACTTGTTATACTTAATTTCTTGGGTTGGCATTTTCTTTTCAGTATCAGTAGGGATAAATGTGTGTATATATATATATATATATATATATATATATATATATATATATATATATATATATAGTTTAAATTTGATTTTACTATGAAAGATCTTATGTTCTTGGTCTATGATTATTTAAAAAAATGCTTGGTATAGTAGTCTGGGCTGGCCTCTATGGTTTTGGTTGTTGTTATGTTTTTTGGGTTTTGTGGGTTTTTTTTTTTTTTTTGAGTATATAGGACATCGGTGTAGGTCCTATTGCTTTTTATTCGATGTTGGGTGTGATTCTAAGAGGTTTTCCTTTATATGTTACTTGGCTTTTCCCTTTTAGCTGTTAATATTCTTTCTTTGTACTTTTTTTTTAATTTTTATTTTGCTCACTATGTGATAATCAGTCTCTCTTTTCTGGTCCAGTGTTTTTAGTATTCTTTAAGCTTCTTGCATCTTTTTAGGCATCTCCTTCATAAAGTTAGGAATTTGTTTCCATGATTCTTTTTAGAAAATGTTTATTAGATATTTGAGCTGGGATTTTTCTATTAGAGTTACACCAGACTTCTCAGCAGAGTATATGAAAGCCAGAAGATCCTGGACAAATGTTGTACAGACCCTAAAAGAACACAAATGCCAGCATAGGCTACTATACCCAGCAAAATTCTCAATTCCCATAGAAGGAGAAACCAAAGTATTCCATGACAAAACCAAATTCACACAATATCATTCCATGAATACAGACTTTCAAAGGATAATAAAGGGAAAACTTCAACACAAGGAGGAAAACTATACCATAGAAAAAGCAAGAAAACTAATCATTCAACAAACCTAAAAGAAGGTAGTCTCAAGAAGAACAGAATCCGAACTCTAACAAGAAAAATGACATGAAGAAACAATTACTTTTCCTTAATATCTCTTAATATCAATGGACTCAATTCCACAAAAAAATAGACTAATAGATTGGCTACATGAACAGGACCCAAAATTTTGCTGCGTACAGGAATCCCACCTCAGGGAAAAAGACAGACACTACCTCAGAGTAAAGGGCTGGAAAAACATTTTTCAAGCAAATGGTCCAAAGAAACAAGCTGGAGTAGCCATTATAATGTCAAATAGGATCGAGCTCCAACCCAAAGTTATCAAAAAAGAAAAGAAGGGACACGTCATACTCATCAAAGGTAAAATCTACCAAGATGAACTCTCAATTTTGAATATATATGCTCCAAATGCAAGGGAATGCACGTTCATTAAAGGCTGTATAGTAAAGTTCAAAGCACAGATTGCACCACACGCAATGATAGTGGGATACTTCAATACCCCATTCTCATCAATGGACAAATCCTGGAGACAGAAATTAAACAGAGACACAGTGAAACTAACAGAAGTTATGAAACAAATAGTTCTAACAGATATCTACATACTATTTTAGCCTAAAATAAAGGATATAACTTCATCTCAGCACCTCATGGTTCCTTGTTCAAAACTGACTATGTAATTGGTCCCAAAACAGACCTCAACAGATAAAAAAATATTGAATTTACCCCATATATCCTATCAGATCACCAAGGACTAAGACTGATCTTCAATAACAACATAAATAATAGAAAGCCAGCATTCACTTGGAAGCTGAACAGCATTCTACTCAATGATAATGTGGTCAAGGAAGAAATAAATAAATAAAGACTCTTTAGAGTGGAAATAAAAAATATCATCAGATCCTACTATAAAAGGCAATACTCAACAAAACTGGAAAGCCTGGATGAAATCAACAATTTTCTAGACAGATACCAAGTACCAAAATTAATCAGGATCAGATTAATGATCTAAACAGCCCATATCCCCTAAAGAAATAGAAGCAGTCATTAATATTCTCCCAACCAAAAAAAGCCCAGGACCAGATAGGTTTAGTGCAGAGTTATATCAGACCTTCAAAGAAGACCTAATTCCAATTCTCCTCAAACTATTCCATAAAATAGAAACAGAAGGTACTCTACCCAATTCATTCTATGAATCCACAATGACTCTGATACCTAAACTACATAAAGATCCAATAAAAAAAGAGAACTTCAGACCAATCTCCCTTATGAATATCGATGCAATAATAATCAATAAAATTCTCACAAACTGGATCCAAGAACACATCAAAATGATCATCCATCATGACAAAGTAGGCTTCATCCCAGGGATGCAGGGATGGTATAATGTATGGAAATCCAACAACAGTATCCACTATATAAACAAACTACTAGACAAAAACCACATGAACATCACCTTAGATGCCGAGAAATCAGTAAACAAAATCTATCAACCATTCATGATAAAAGTCTTGGAAAGAACAGGAATTCAAGGCCCATACCTAAACATAATAAAAGCAATATACGGCAAACCAGTAGCCAACATCAAAAAAAAAAAATGAAGAGAAACTTGAAGCAATCCCACTAAAATCAAGGAATAGACAAGGCTGCCCACTTTCTCCCTCCCTATTCAGTATAGTACTTGAATTCCTAGCTAAAGCAATTCAACATAAGGAGATCAAGGGGATACAAATTGGAAAGGAAGAAGTTAAAATATCAATATTTGCAGATGATATGATAGTATATATAAGTAACCCTAAAAATTCAACTACAGAACTCCTAAACTTGATAACCAACTTCAGTGAAATAGATGGATATAAAATTATCTCTAAAAATCAGTGCCCTTTCTCTACACAAAGGATAAACCAGTTGAGAAAGAAATTAGGGAACAACACGCTTCACAATAGTCACAAATATTATAATATACCTTGGTGTGACAATATCTAAGGATGTGAAAGACCTGTATAATAAGAACTTCAAGTATCTTAAGAAACAAAGTAAAGATCTCAGAAGTCAGAACGATCTCCAATGATTATGGATTGGCAGGATTAATATAGTAAAAATGACTATCTTGCTTAAAGCAATCTACAGGTCATTGCAATTCCCACCAAAATTCCAACTCAGTTCTTCACAGAGTTAGAAAGGACTATTTGAAAATTAATCAGGAATAACCAAAAAACCTAGGATAGCAAAAATTATTCTCAACTACAAAAGTACCTCTGGTGTGTGGTGGTGGCAAAGCACTATGCACAGACAGCCTGGTCTCCAGTGGAGCTGAGGTATTAAAACTTGCTAGGACCCGATGGGTGGTAATTTCCACTTACATGGGATGGTAGGCATTCAAGTATGTCTCCTGGACCCCCAGCTCCTGTCAAAATTACTGCCTCCACAGCCCCCACAATAGAGGTGTGTGGCTAGCAGTCATGTAGACATTGTTCCAAAACTTCTGGCCTTCTGGCTAGACTCCCTCACAATTTCCTAGCAAAGGCAAGATAACAAGCCCACTATAAGAGGAGTTGTTTGGCTCCTCCTTGCTCTCTAATCTCTCTCTCTCTCTCTCTCTCTCTCTCTCTCTCTCTCTCTCTCTCTCTCTCTCTCTCTCTCTCTCTCTCTCTAAGCTTTTACCTCTGTCTATCTAAGCCTTCACCTTTCTTACTCTCTGTCTTAGTCAGGGTTTCTATTCCTGCACAAACATCATGACCAAGAAGCAAGTTGGGGAGGAAAGGGTTTATTTGGTTTACACTTCCATACTGCTGTTCATCACCAAGGAAGTCAGGACTGGAACTCAAGCAGGTCAGGAAGCAGGAGCTGATGCAGAGGCCATGGAGGGATGTTCTTTACTGGCTTGCTTCCGCTGGTTTGCTTAGCCTGCTTTCTTATAGAACCAAGATTACCAGCCTAGAGATGGTCCCACCCACAAGGGGCCTTTCCCCCTTGATCACTAATTGAGAAAATGCCTTACATTTGGATCTCATGGAGGCATTTCCTCAATGAAGCTCCTTTCTATGTGATAACTCCAGCTGTGTCAAGTTGACAAAAAACTAGCCAGTACACTCTCTAACTCTATTTCTCTCTTTCCTTCCCTGTTCTCGCCTCTTGGCCATGGCCAGTCTCTTTCTCCTTTTATTTCCTCTCTTTCCTCCTGCCTTTCTATAATAAAGTTCTAAAACCAGAGACTGCCTCTGTTCATCAAGGCCCAAACTAAAGTTACTCATCTGTGTGGAAACCACCCAACACCCTTTCTCCCCTGAACTCTCTTCCTTTCCACTCTGGGGCCAAGTTTCACCCTGTGGCCCCTATTCTGCTCTGAGCTCCTCTGCCATATCCAGCATGAGATGCTGAAAACAGAGAACCTGGTAAAGGGGGGTTGACCCTTGTCCAGCCCCTGCCATGTGGGGTCAGTGACTTCACACATCCAGATGCCCACCGAGGGCTGCATGGAAAGCATACAGCAGTCCTCCCACATCTGCTGGCCCAGAGCACAGGAACTCTAGTTGGATGCAGGCTTTATCCATCCCCAGTCCTCCAATACTCCTACAGCCCACACAGATGGACTCATCATGCCTGACCTCAAGCTGTACTACAGAGCATTTGTGATAAAAGCTGCATGTACTGGTACAGCTACAGAAAGGTAGATCAATGGAGTAGAATTGAAGACCCAGAAATGAACCCACATACCAATAGTCAATTGATCTTTGACAAAAGAGCTAAAACCATCCAGTGGAAAAAAGACAGCATTTTCAACAAATGGTGCTCGCTCAACTGGCAGTTATCCTGTAGAAGAATGTGAATTGATCCATTCTTATATGATTATACAAATCTCAAGACTAAGTAGATCAAGCAACTCCACATAAAACCAGAGACACTGAAACTTATAGAGGAGAAAGTGAGGGAAAGTCTCGAGGTTATGGTGTGATGGTTTGCACATTCTTGGACCAGGGAGTAGCACCATTTGGAGGTGTGGCCTTGTTGGAATAGGTGTGACCTGGTTGGAGTAGGTGTGTTACTGTAGGAGTGGGCATAAGATCATCACTCTAGTTGCCTGGAAGTCAGTCTTCCACTAGCAGCCTTTGGATGAAGATGTAGAACTCTCAGCTCTGCCTGCGCCATGCCTGCCTGGATACTGCCATGCTCCCACATTAATGATAATGGACTGAACCTCTGAACCTGTAAGCCAGCCCCAATTAAATGTGGTTTTTATAAGACTTGCTTTGGTCATGGTGTCTGTTCACAGCAGTAAAATCCTAACTAAGGCATATGAGCACAGAAGAAAAATTCCTGAACATTACAGCAATGGCTTGTGCTGAAAGATCAAGAATTGCCAAATGGGACCTCATCAAATTACAAAGCTTCTGAAAGGCAAAAGACACTGTCAATAAGACAAAAAGGCCACCAACAGATTGGAAAGGGATCTTTACCAATCTTAAATTAGATAGGGGACTATTATCCAATATAGTCAAAGAACTCAAGAAGCTGGAACTCAAAAAATCAAATAACCCTATTTAAAATGGGGTACAGAGCTAAACAAAGAATTCTCAACTGAGGAATACTGAATGGCTGAGAAGCACCTGAAAAAAATTTTCAACATCCTTAATCATCAGGGAAATGAAAATCCAAACAACCCTGTTATTCCACCTCACTCCAGTCAGAATGGCTAAGATCAAAAGTTCAGGGGACAGCAGATAGTGGTGAGGATGTGGAGAAAGAGGAACACTCCTCCATTGTTGGTGGGACTGCAAGCTGGTAAGACCACTCTGGAAATCAGTTTGGTGTTCCCCCCAAAAATTTGGACACAGTTCTACAGGAAGATCCAGCAATTTCTCCTGGGCATATACCCAGAAGACATTCCAACTTGTAATAATGACACATGTTCCACTATGTTCATACCACCCTTATTTATAATAGCCAGAAGCTGGAAAGAACCCAGATGTCCCTCAACAGATGAATGGACACAGAAAATGTGGTAAATTTACACAAGAGATGACTACTCAGCTCTTAAAAACAATGAATTTCTGAAATTATTAGGCAAATGGAAATGATCTGGAGGATATCATCCTGATTGAGGTAACCCAATTGCAAAAGAATGCACATAGTGTGCACTCACTGATGGGTGGATATTAGCCCATAAGCTCAGAGTACCCAAGATACAATTTGCAAAGCACATGAAATTCAACAAGAAGGAAGACCAAAGTATGGATAGTTTGTTCCTTCTTAGAAGGGGGAACAAAGTACCCATGGAAGGAGTTACAGAGACAAAGTTTGGAGCTGAGACAGAAGGAAGGGTCATCCATAGATTGCCCCATCCGATGATCCATCCCATAAACAACCACCAAACCTAGACACTATTGCATATCTCAGCAAGATTTTGCTGACAGGACCCTTATATTGCTATCTCTTGAGAGGCTTTTCCAGTGCCTGGCAAAGATGGAAGTGGATGCTCACAGTCATCTATTGGATGGAACATAGGACCCCTAGTGGAGGAGCTAGAAAAAGTACTCAAGGAGCTAAAGGGGTCTGCAACACTATAGGAGGAACTACAATGTGAACTAACCAGTACCCCCAAGAGCTTGTGTCTCTAGTTGCATATGTAGCAGATAAAGGCCTTTTTGGCCATCAATGGGAGGAGAGGCCCTTAGTCTTGCAAAGATTATATTCCCCAGTCCAGGCGAATGCCTGGGCCAGGGAGCAGGAGTGGGTGTGTTGGAGAGCAGGGCAATGGGGAAGGGGTTAGGAGACTTTTGGAGATGAAACTAGGAAAGGTTTAGCATTTGAAATGTAAAGAAGGCTGGGCGGTGGTGGTGCATGCCTTTAATCCCAGCACTTGGGAGGCAGAGGCAGGTGGATTTCTGAGTTCGAGGCCAGCCTGGTCTACAGAGTGAGTTCCAGGACAGCGAGGGCTACATAGAGAAACTCTGTTTCAAAAAACAACCAAACCAAACAAAACAAAAATAGTGAAATATAATGAAGAAAATATCTAATAAAAATTTAAAAACAACAACAAAGGCTGTTGCAAAACCGTTTTCAGGGCAACAACATAGGCAAAATTCCAAGTCACATCAAA
This sequence comes from Mus caroli, assembly GCF_978045245.1. NCBI lineage: Eukaryota > Metazoa > Chordata > Mammalia > Rodentia > Muridae > Mus > Mus caroli. Next base: position 46,100,861 of record NW_028227260.1, read on the forward strand.
TTAAGCTATAATTGACACTGGGAATAAAAAAAATATCCATGACTGATATAACCTTTAAGATTATACCTGTATTTCTATTATTGTAGTCGATATAATACCTGTATCTAAAAATCAGGCTATACTTCTTTTTTTTTGTTTTGTTTTTGTTTTTTTTTGTTTTTTGTTTTTTGAGACAGGGTTTCTCTGTATAGCTCTGGCTGTCCTGGAACTCACTTTGTCGACCAGGCTGGCCTCAAACTCAGAAATCCACCTGCCTCTGCCTCCCGAGTGCTGGGATTAAAGGCGTGCGCCACCACCGCCCAGCTCAGTTCTTAACGAACTATCTATAAATTTTAAGGATGCTACTAAAGTGAGGAATATAAAAACCACTTTAATTATTTCTTCTACATATTTCCTTTTCAATATATTTCATCTAAATGAACATACATATGTAACTTATATAGATAATTATATGAATTAGAAAACATTTTTGATTATAATAGAAAAAATATTTAACCAATATTAGAATATATATATATATATATATATATATATAGTGCTATAATGTTTCTATTGCTATTTTAACAATTTTCTATATAGATTTGAAATTCTATATTTAATCAGGAATGAAGTTATATATAAATCAGAACTACTACTTCATCAAAGATGAAGAAGCATTTCTGAGATTTATCTTCTCATCTGAAGATATAAAAGAGTGAATTAAGTGTTGAAGATTTTAAACATTTAGAAGAATATGACTATGATAAATATTCTTGATACAAATAAATGCAAATGAGATTAGATCTATAATTTTTATTATTGATTTGAATTAAGTTACAGTTTGTTTTACAGAGAAAAGGGACTCAAGGATGTTCCCACTGGTATTGACTTGATTATAGCATGAAAGGCCATACTTTTAGTTTTGCAGGACTAGATAGGAGTGATTAGTATATACGTAAGACTGGAGAAATTTTTTTCTATCTCCTCTGAGGACACAGATTTGGACATGTATATGAAGAAGCTACTGCTCTAGGAAAGAATTATCAATGATTTGAGACAATGATGCTAGAAACATTTGGCAGACAAGATACACTATTCCCATCACTCATAGCAGAAAATCATTTAATGTATGGAGCACTAAATAGAAAGAATCATCATGTCTCAGTAAATGAAAATAATTAGACCTATTCTGCAGTTCTCTATTTATTGTTATACTAAACATTCCATTGTTTAGGAAACTTTAAAATAATATATTAGTATTTTTAATTTTATACACTGGGCATTTCAATAGCAGGCAAAACTTTTTTGTTCTATAGATGAGTTAGTGTTGAAAAAACAAACATTTAAATCTAAGTTCTAAACTGAAAAATATACAAAAATCAAGAAAAAATTAGGTACTGAAAGAGGAAAAAAACTGAACTCTTCCTGAACTCAAGTCCTCTAGTCCTCTTACCCCTCCCATCCAGAGACTGTTCCTGGAACACTCCTGAACTTCTCACCCCAGAAGTCCGACCCCCTCCCAAATGGAAACTGTTCCAAGAACATTTTTAGATAAGGGTCTCCTGGAACAAACCCAGTCCAAACCCTCCCAACTTAGGACTGTGCCAGGAACATTTTCAAGATAAGGGTTTGAACAAACCTCACAATGTTCCAATAAATCAAGTACATTGTCAAGATATAGGACACGACCCCTTGGTTACGAAAAGCCCCTTGGAAAGTCCCTGGGAATAACCTTTGGCAGAACCCCTTAGTGACGCACATTTGTACTTTCCCTGCCCTGCTCCCCCCCTTGCCCTTCTCCTATAAAAGCCTGTAAAAAATTTGGGCCGGTTGTCGAATCTCCTTGCACCTTGCTTGGTGTATGAGTTTCGACCCCAGAGCCTCTGGTCCATGTGCTTGCTTGTTGCTGCTTTATAAAATCTTACTCTCTACATCCTGAGTTCGGTCTCAGTGTCTTCTTGGGTGCGCGGCTGTCCCGAGGCTTGAGTGAGTGTCTCCCTTGGGGAGTCTTAGAGTCTTTCATTTGGTGCGTTGGCCGGGAATCAGCGCGTCCACCCAGAAGTCCTGGACCCACTCAGAGGTAAGATTTTCTGTTCTGTTTGGTCTGGTATCTGTGTTCTGTTTCTGGAGGCCAGGTAGGCCGTTCTGCTGTTTCTGGAGGCCAGGTAGGCCGTTCTGTATTTGGTGCGATCGCAGTTTCGGTTTTGCGTGACGCTCTGTGCTCAGTACGAGCACCAGAGACCGTGCTCCGGGAGAGAGAGCGCGGGGTGGATAGGGATAGACCTGTCAGGTGTCCACCGTCCGATCGCCCTGGGGGACGCCCCAGGAAGACAAGGGGAGGGCCAAGGACGCTTGGCGGACCCCTCGGAAGGCCAAGAGACCATCACTTTGGTGGAAGGTCTAAATCGGCCGGCCTTGGAGAGGCCATCTGATTCTGTAAGTTGCCTGTGGGCGACGCGAGGTCGCCGCCGTTTTTGGTTTCTTTTTTGTCTCAGTCTTGTGTCTGCTCTTGTTGTGTCTGCTATTGTATTAGAAATGGGACAATCTGCCTCCTCTCCCCTGTCTCTAACCCTGGAGCATTGGAGAGAGGTGAGGGTCAGGGCTCACAACCAGTCGGTAGAGGTTAGAAAGGGTCCTTGGCAGACTTTCTGTACCTCCGAGTGGCCGACATTTGGAGTGGGCTGGCCACCAGAGGGTGCTTTTGACTTGTCACTAATCGCTGCCGTCAGGCAAATTGTTTTCCAGGAAGAAGGAGGTCACCCTGATCAGATCCCCTACATCGTGACTTGGCAGAATCTTGTTCAGTTCCCACCTCCATGGGTCAAGCCTTGGATTCCAAATTCTTCGAAACTGACAGTCGCAGTTGTCCAGTCCGATGCAGCAAAAAAACCCGGTCCCTCAGCACCCCCCAAGATTTATCCAGAGGTTGACGACCTCCTCTGGATGGACTCCCAACCTCCTCCTTACCCCCTGCCCCAGCAGCAGCCGCCACCGGCCGCCCCGCCACAGGGACCGGCGGGGGGAACTAGGAGCCGCCGAGGTCGAAGCCCAGGGGAGGAAGGGGGGCCAGATTCAACAGTTGCCTTACCACTTAGAGCACATGTGGGAGGGCCAGTGCCAGGACCTAATGATCTCATTCCTTTGCAGTACTGGCCTTTTTCCTCTTCTGATTTATATAATTGGAAAACTAACCACTCTCCTTTCTCAGAAAACCCCTCTGGGCTTATTGGGCTCCTTGAGTCCCTTATGTTCTCCCATCAACCCACTTGGGATGATTGCCAGCAACTTTTGCAGGTCCTCTTCACCACGGAGGAGAGAGAAAGGATCCTGCTGGAAGCCAGAAAGAATGTCCTGGGACAAGATGGGACCCCCACTAATCTCCCCAATCTCATAAATGAAACCTTCCCCTTGATTCGTCCTAATTGGGACTACAACACTGCGGAAGGTAGGGAGCGTCTCACGGTCTACCGCCGGACTCTAGTGGCGGGGCTCAAAGGGGCCGCACGGCGACCTACTAATTTGGCAAAGGTAAGAGAGATCCTTCAGGGTCCAGTGGAGCCGCCCTCTGTTTTCTTAGAACGACTAATGGAGGCTTACAGGAGATATACACCGTTTGATCCCTCTTCAGAGGGTCAAAAAGCAGCTGTGGCTATGGCTTTCATTGGTCAGTCTGCCTCTGATATTAAGAAAAGGTTGCAGAGACTAGAGGGGCTCCAAGATTATACCTTACAGGATTTAGTGAGAGAAGCTGAGAGAGTGTATCACAAGAGGGAGACAGAGGAAGAAAAACAAGAGAGAGAAAAGAGAGAGCTCGAAGCGAGAGAAAATCGGCGTGATCGCCGCCAAGAGAGAAACTTAACTAAGATTTTGGCCATAGTAGTAGGTGCAAAAGGGGCAGAAAAAGACCAGTCAGGGTACCTGGGCAACAGGGCAAGAAGACCTCCAGGAGATCAGAAACCTCCACTTGAAAAAGACCAGTGTGCATACTGTAAAGAAAAAGGACATTGGGCCAGAAATTGCCCCAAGAGGAAGCCAAGAGAAAAGAAGGTGTTGACTATGAAAGAAGACTAGGGGAGTCGGGGCTCGGACCCCCTCCCTGAGCCCAGGGTAACACTTTCTGTGGAGGGGACTCCTGTTAATTTTTTAATAGACACAGGAGCAGAACATTCAGTTTTGACTAAACCGTTAGGACAATTAGGAAGTAAAAAGACTATGGTAATAGGAGCTACTGGCAGTAAATTTTACCCCTGGACTACTAAGAGAGTTTTGGAAGTAGGAAAAAATCAAGTAACCCACTCTTTTCTTGTGATTCCTGAATGCCCTGCGCCTCTTCTGGGACGAGACTTGTTGACCAAACTTAAAGCTCAAGTCCAGTTTACCTCAAAGGGACCAGAAGTTACCTGGGGAGAGACCCCTATAGCGTGTTTAGTTTTAAAATTAGAGGAAGAATATCGCCTCCATGAGCAGAGTCCCAAACAATTGCCAGACCCTGAATGGCTATCCACTTTTTCTGGAGTTTGGGCTGAGCAAGCAGGAATGGGATTAGCTAAACAAGTACCACCGGTTGTGGTAGAGTTAAAAGCCGATGCCTCCCCCGTCTCGGTCAAGCAATACCCTATGAGTAAGGAAGCTAAAGAAGGCATCCGGCCACATATTCAGAGACTAATAGAACAAGGAATTCTAGTGCCTTGCCAATCCCCTTGGAACACTCCTCTCCTGCCAGTGCGGAAGCCTGGGACTAATGATTATCGACCAGTGCAAGATTTAAGAGAAGTTAACAAGAGAGTGCAGGACATTCACCCTACTGTTCCAAATCCTTACAACCTATTAAGTTCCCTCCCGCCAGAGCGGACTTGGTACACTGTTCTGGACTTAAAAGATGCCTTTTTCTGCCTTCGATTACACCCTAATAGCCAGCCACTGTTCGCTTTTGAGTGGAGGGACCCAGAAGGAGGATATACAGGCCAGCTAACCTGGACAAGGTTGCCCCAAGGATTCAAGAACTCTCCTACTCTTTTTGATGAAGCACTCCACCATGACCTTGCGCCTTTTAGGGCGCAAAATCCTCAGATTACTCTCTTACAGTATGTAGATGACTTGCTGATTGCAGCCTCAACTCAGGAACTGTGCCTTGAAGGAACCAAGAGGCTCCTGAATGAACTGGGTGAGTTGGGGTATCGGGTATCGGCTAAGAAAGCCCAGCTATGTCGCACCGAGGTGACCTACCTAGGGTACACTCTCCGGGAAGGAAAGCGGTGGCTCACCGAGGCCAGAAAACAGACTGTGATGCTGATCCCAACCCCTACCACCCCGCGCCAAGTACGTGAGTTTCTGGGGACGGCGGGCTTTTGCAGACTCTGGATACCAGGGTTCGCGACACTGGCGGCCCCTCTATATCCACTTACTAAAGAAAAAGTCCCATTCACCTGGACTGAGGAACACCAAAAAGCCTTTGACAACATAAAGGCAGCCCTGCTTGCAGCCCCCGCTCTGGCTTTGCCAGATCTGACTAAGCCTTTTACCCTATATGTTGATGAGCGGGCTGGAGTAGCCCGCGGGGTTTTGACTCAGACTCTGGGGCCCTGGAAGCTGCCAGTGGCCTACCTATCTAAAAAGCTCGACCCAGTTGCCAGCGGCTGGCCCTCCTGCCTGAAAGCCATCGCTGCAGTAGCCCTGCTTGTTAAAGACGCTGACAAGCTTACTCTGGGTCAGCATGTGACTGTAATCGCCCCCCATGCTCTGGAGAGTATTGTACGTCAGCCCCCTGACCGGTGGATGACTAATTCCCGGATGACCCACTACCAGAGTTTGTTGCTAAATGATCGAGTAACTTTTGCTCCACCTGCCATCCTCAATCCTGCTACCCTCCTCCCCTTGGCGGACGACTCCACTCCTGTACATCAATGTGCTGTTGTCCTGGCTGAGGAAACTGGAACGAGGAGAGATCTAATTGATCAGCCTTGGCCGGGTGTGCCTGCCTGGTACACAGATGGCAGCAGCTTTGTGGTGGAGGGAAAAAGGAGAGCAGGAGCGGCGGTAGTAGATGGAAAACAGGTAATTTGGGCGAGTGGTCTTCCAGAAGGAACCTCGGCTCAGAAGGCTGAACTTATGGCACTAACCCAAGCCCTGCGGTTGGCTGAAGGTAAGGCGATTAACATTTACACTGACAGCTGTTATGCTTTCGCTACAGCCCATATCCATGGGGCCATCTACCAACAGAGGGGGCTACTTACCTCGGCAGGAAAAGACATTAAAAACAAAGAAGAAATTCTAGCCCTCTTAGAGGCTATACATATGCCAAAGAAAGTGGCCATTATCCATTGTCCGGGACACCAAAAAGGTCAGGATCCTGTGGCCCAAGGAAACCAGATGGCTGATGTAGCAGTAAAGCAGGCAGCTCAGGGGGTGATGGCTTTGGCAGGAAAGAGTGGGCCCTCGTCAGGACCCTCACCAGTGACTCATCCTAATTGTATATTCTGTCAAAAGCAAGCTGCTCTAGAAAAAGCAGTCTTGGTGGAGGGAGGCGAGCCCACGCCAGAACCTCATCAAGAAGCACGCCAGGACCAAAAAGAAGAATATGATATCAGGGAGCTCATCTGGACTGCGGACCAGCTTCCCTATTTTTCCCAAGCGCGTATCAAGCTACCTGCCAAAGAGGGAAGAGAGTTTGTCCAGAAACTGCATCAATTCACCCATTTAGGGGTTGACAAACTCTTGAAACTTATTAAAAATTCCAGATATCAGATCCAAGAATTAAATACGGTGGTGCAACAGGTAGTAGAGTCCTGTCGGGCTTGTGCACTCACTAACGCTGCCCGACCCTATAAAGAACAAGGAAAGAGACAATGAGGGGATCGCCCCCGGAGTTTACTGGGAAGTAGATTTCACTGAAATTAAACCAGGAATGTATGGTAACAAGTACCTGCTGGTATTTATAGACACCTTTTCAGGATGGGTAGAGGCCTTTCCCACTAAGTCTGAAACTGCTCAGGTAGTAACCAAGAAGATCCTTGAAGAAATCCTACCCCGGTTTGGGATCCCTAAGGTAATTGGCTCAGACAACGGGCCCGCATTTGTTGCCCAGGTAAGTCAGGGACTGGCCACGCAATTGGGGATTGATTGGAAATTACACTGTGCTTATAGACCCCAAAGCTCAGGACAGGTAGAAAGAATGAATAGGACTCTAAAAGAGACCCTAACTAAATTAGCTATTGAGACTGGCGGTAAAGACTGGGTGACCCTCCTTCCCTTTGCGCTTCTTAGAGTCCGAAACACACCTGGACGTTTCAGTCTCACCCCTTATGAAATCCTGCATGTGGGACCGCCCCCCTTAACTGAGTCTGGCGGGATATTGGATCCCTGTGTTGACTCTTCCTCACCCTCTGCTCTGTTTACCCATTTAAAGGCCTTAGAAGTTGTCAGAACACAGATCTGGGACCAGATCAAAGAAGCTTATGCACCGGGGACCACGGCAGTGCCCCACGGGTTCCAGGTTGGAGACTCGGTCCTCGTCAGACGACATTGCACCGGCACTCTTGAGCCTCGGTGGAAAGGACCATATCTGGTACTGTTAACAACTCCAACGGCAGTAAAAGTAGACGGAATCGCCGCCTGGATCCACGCCTCCCACGTCAAGAAGGCTCCTAGCCAGGGTAGAGGCAACCATGAAGACAACTGGACGGTGGCAACTACTGACAATCCTCTTAAACTTCGCTTGTGTCGCGGGCGCCACCCTAAGCCTAGGGAACCACAACCCTCATGCCCCAGTTCAGCAGTCTTGGGAAGTGCTTAATGAAAAGGGAAACATTGTGTGGGCAATCACTGCAGTCCTTCCCCTGTGGACTTGGTGGCCTGATCTCACACCTGACATCTGTAGATTAGCAGCAGGATCTCCCAATTGGGACCTCCCCGATCATACTGATCTTGTTAACCCACCCCCTGAAGAGAGGTGTGTTCTGAATGGGATAGGGAGCACGTTGGGATGTTCGGGGCAGTTCTACCGAGCTAATCTTAGAGCTGCACATTTTTATGTTTGCCCTGGACAGGGTCGGAGCAGAAGGCTTAAACAGGAATGTGGAGGGGCATCAGATTACTTTTGTGGTAAATGGACATGTGAAACGACAGGGGATGCCTATTGGAATCCTTCCTCTGACTGGGACCTAATCACGGTAAAACGGGGCAGTGGTTATGACAAGGCAAACGAAGGAGAAAGAAACCCCTATAAATATCCAGAGAAGAGGTGCGCTTTTAAAAACAGTCCCTCAGGACCATGCAAAGGTAAATACTGCAACCCCCTACTTATAAAACTCACCGAGAAAGGGAAACAAGCTCGTCTGAGTTGGCTAAAAGGAAATAAGTGGGGTTGGCGAGTATACATTCCACCGAGAGACCCTGGGTTCATTTTTACAATCAGGCTGACTGTGAAAGAATTGGCGGTAACACCCATAGGGCCCAATAAAGTCCTTACAGAACAGGGTCCCCCAATAGTACCAGCTCCCCCACAAGTCCCGGCTGTACCAGCTCCACCAACTCCACAGCCCAACACAGTGAGACCTTCCCTAGGGACTAATACTTCCCTCATGAGGCCGACCTTAGTTTCCCCACCACCCCTAGACACAGAAAGCCGTCTGGTCAGTCTAGTCCAAGGAGCTTTTTTGGTGTTGAATAGGACTAATCCTAATATGACTCAATCATGTTGGTTATGCTATGCCTCTAGGCCCCCTTATTATGAAGGAATTGCTCAGATCAGGACTTATTATACTACTTCAGATCATTCTCAATGCCTTTGGGGAGAAAACAGAAAGCTGACTCTGGCAGCAGTCTCAGGAAGTGGGCTCTGTTTAGGCCAGGCGCCTCAAGATAAACGGCACCTTTGTAATCAGACCCAGAACATCCAGCCTAGCAAAAGTGGTCAGTATCTGGTGCCCCCCATAGATACAGTATGGGCTTGCAATACCGGTCTCACTCCTTGTGTATCTATATCTGTTTTTAATAGTTCCAAAGATTTCTGTATTTTAGTTCAACTTATTCCTAGACTCCTGTATCATGATGATAGCTCCTTTTTAGACAAGTTTGATCATCGGGTCCGCTGGAGAAGAGAGCCCATTACCTTAACACTGGCAGTACTTTTAGGATTAGGAGTAGCAGCGGGAGTAGGTACAGGGACCGCTGCCTTAATTCAGACCCCCCAATACTATGAAGAATTACGTACAGCTATGGATATTGATCTTAGAACCATAGAACAGTCTATAACTAAATTAGAAGAATCTTTAACTTCCCTGTCTGAAGTTGTGCTGCAAAATAGGAGGGGATTAGACTTATTATTTCTTAAAGAAGGAGGACTTTGTGCTGCCCTAAAAGAAGAATGTTGTTTTTATGTTGATCATTCAGGAGTGATCAAAGACTCTATGGCCAAACTTAGAGAACGCCTAGATATGCGTAAAAGAGAAAGAGAAAGCCAACAAGGATGGTTCGAAAGCTGGTTTAATAAGTCCCCTTGGCTCACCACCCTCCTCTCCACCATAGCAGGACCCTTAATTACACTTATGCTTTTGCTTACTTTTGGCCCTTGCATACTCAATAAGTTAGTAGCTTTTATTAGAGAATAAATAAATGCAGTGCAAGTTATGGTATTAAGGCAACAATATCGGGTCCTCCAGGAGGCCGATACCCCCCTCTAGGATTAGAGCTTTTTACTAGAAGAAGGGGGGAATGAAAGAGGAAAAAAACTGAACTCTTCCTGAACTCAAGTCCTCTAGTCCTCTTACCCCTCCCATCCAGAGACTGTTCCTGGAACACTCCTGAACTTCTCACCCCAGAAGTCCGACCCCCTCCCAAATGGAAACTGTTCCAAGAACATTTTTAGATAAGGGTCTCCTGGAACAAACCCAGTCCAAACCCTCCCAACTTAGGACTGTGCCAGGAACATTTTCAAGATAAGGGTTTGAACAAACCTCACAATGTTCCAATAAATCAAGTACATTGTCAAGATATAGGACACGACCCCCTGGTTACGAAAAGCCCCTTGGAAAGTCCCTGGGAATAACCTTTGGCAGAACCCCTTAGTGACGCACATTTGTACTTTCCCTTCCCTGCTTCCCCCCTTGCCCTTCTCCTATAAAAGCCTGTAAAAAATTTGGGCCGGTTGTCGAATCTCCTCTGCACCTTGCTTGGTGTATGAGTTTCGACCCCAGAGCCTCTGGTCCATGTGCTTGCTTGTTGCTGCTTTATAAAATCTTACTCTCTACATCCTGAGTTCGGTCTCAGTGTCTTCTTGGGTGCGCGGCTGTCCCGAGGCTTGAGTGAGTGTCTCCCTTGGGGAGTCTTAGAGTCTTTCAGTACTACTATAAAGTGTTCAAAGATTAACACTCATAAAATCAATTTTTAAAACACACAAAATATTGAACTGAACTTTGACTTTTTATTGATTATTTTAATTATTTACATTTCAAATGTCATTCCCCTTCCAGGTTTCCCCTCTGCAAACCCTTTATCCCATCCCCTCCCCTCCCCTGGTTCTATGATGGACTTTGCCCACCCATTGACCCACTCCCACCAAAAAATTTAATTAACCCCTTCATAACATCTATGTTCTGATATACTTCTCTATTTTACATTGATAATATGTGGCAACTCTTAACAACAAAACTACAACTAAGAACTAAACTCAAGAATATTCATAGGAACCCCATTGCATGCAGCACCACCAATAAAAATATTAGTCATATTCTGACATCCAATTAAAAAATGACAAAGCAAGTAAGGACTAGACTAATAAATTTGATAATAAGGAGAAAATAAAAGCTTTTTTTGAAATTGATCTAAAGCTGAATTAGACATTTTAATGAAGTTAAGAACACATAAAATATGTTTTATCTTATATCTAATTAATTAAATATTAAATGGAAAAATACATAAAATACTGAATGTGAGAAAAAAAGTATATTGATGAGAATAATTGCACAGAAGACATTTAAGCTTATAATTAGTGATGTTGAATGTTTAATAATAGAAATATCAAGATTAAACATAAAAAACTGTGGAAAGCCTTCTGGGGTACCTCTTGGCAGGATTCTGACATTGGCCATGGCAAGGAAGTAAGCTCAGGCAGAAATCTGACATTAGGGCATAATAAGTAAGTTTCCACAAGAATGTAACTTTAGGCTGTAATGGGGAAGTAGGATAAGGCAGGAATTTTAGTCTTAGGGTGGAACCAAGCTTCAGGAAAGATTTTGGGTTTGGACAAAGAAGTGGGCTCAAGTATTTCGATCATTATGATAAGCCCTTTTAACAAATGGCATGAGAGTAATCATACTTGCTGCTTTGTTAGTAGTTCCTTATTGTACTGTTTGCCCAAAATACTTGCATGTAATTAAAATGGTATAAAAAGTGGATTGGAAAATAAAATTTGCCTTCAGTCTCAGAATTGACTGGGGTCATGTTACAATGTTGTCTAACTGTCTTTTTTCTTTTTAATCCTCTCTCCCACACTGTAAAACCTGCTGACTGACTGAGCAGGCTTGGTCAAAACACCATAACTTTAAAGAGCTGAGTATATGAAGTAGAAAGCCATATAAATATGATTCAAGCACCTCTAATAAAGTAAATAAATGGTGGGCAAGTAGATATTTGAATAAATAATCATGTAAAATTATCCAGAAACATTGATAACAATTATGCTAATTTGCTAAGCTTGTCATAACAAAAAAGCAACATTGACATGTCTGAAAAAAAAACAGCTATTTATTTTCCCGTGGCTGAATGCTAGAAATCAGACAGGAAGTTGTTGCCAGGTTTGAATACCCCCTCCCCCCATTTTTCATGTTTCTTGTCCCTCCCACTCTCTCACTCCCTTGTGCTGGGTCCCCGCTGATTATCCCTGCAGGTTGGGGCACTCAGATAATGAAAAGAATCACATGTAGGAAAATCATAGTTATAATGGTAAAAAAAAAATAAAAATACTGGTAGTCTTTAAAGCAGTAAACAACAAGCCATGTATTTCTTATTCTAAGCAATAAGAAAAAAAAAAAAAAGACATTGTGTGAAAAGGTCATTAAATCACAGAAAGAAGTCAACATAGAATTCTATACCCAGAGGAAATATATTCCAAGAGTGGAAACTTTAAAAAAAGTGTATTTTAAAAGGGAAGGGGGTTGAAAAAATTTGATTGCAAGTGGATGTACACTACAACAAAACGAATCATCCTTTGTGCAGATAGATAGAGGTACCTCAGAAAAATTTGGATCTGCAAACAGAAATGAAGAAGACTAAATCTGAAACATATGGTAGTTGATATATGGAATTTTTATTATTAACATTTTTATCAAAAGTCAATATGCTATTTTTAAAAAGCAAGTCTAATGTAGTATGAAATGAATAACATAATTAAAAGTAAAACATTTAGTGAAAATATTAAGTCACACGTAGGGAAACTACAAAATTCCACTAATATAGTTAATATGTATAATATCACTTGTAATTAAATGCTAATTCATTAAAGTGCATAGTCCAATTTTCTGGAAACTGCTAAAACAATGAAACAAATAATTACATTTAGTGTAAAAAGGAATAGTGAATCATAATAAATATATTCATTTTATGCAGGAAGAAAGAAATATTTATTCACAATGTTTTCATCATTTGAATTATAATGACTATTGTTTAGATTAAGTGTACTTTAATATGGTTTTCTTGATAATGATGGGTTTGTTGTTATAGTGAGTTTTTGTTCGTCCCAGGTCTCTGCTATTTGTTCAACATTGATTAAGAAAATAGTAAAACAAACAAACAAACAAAAATCCCCAGTAAATTCAGCCATTTGAGTGGGTTTATTAGTGAGCTAGTCCTTCTTTTAAAATATTACCATGGTGCAATTATTGACTTAGCCTCCAGTGACTAATCTGTATAAATGTCCCTTCTTCTGTTCCTTAAGTCCTATCCCTTGTGTCACATGACAAACTAGAATTGAAATGCACAGAAAAAAAAACCAAGAAATAGAACGAAGCACAGTCAATATATTTATTTTTAAGACATACTATACCAAAAATAAGTAAACAATAGTTACTAAATATAAGGAATACAAAGAATAACAACTAGTACTCAGAGCTCAAAGGAATGTTTCAAAGTGACTGGCAGCATTCAGAGTTTGTCTCGTGCGGGGGAGTGGATGGCAGTGTCTTGACAAATCAAAACTTATTTTTATGCACTGGAGTGCAAGCCTTAAGTTAGTGTTAATCATTATAGTCTAACTTGAAAAAGCAGGATGATCCAAGGTCAGTACAAACCCCATTATTAAATATGGTCACTTTTGATAAATCATTCAAAGCTATTAGAACTTTATTGCCCTTTCTCAACTTCTTGACAATTTTTTACTTATTATATTCACCTCTGAGAGTGTACCAACAAAAAAAGCTAAAATCCATTTGTATCCATTTCACTGCTTATTAACTGATGTTTTCAAAGTTTTAACCTAAAACAAAAATGTAGTAGATTTTTATACATTTCAAATTATTATGGATGTTTCATAAAGTCTTATATCCTGGTTTCAGCCACAATAGGCAATTTCTATTCTTTGATTAAAATGCAACAATGAGGATAAGCATATTTTTTAAGAGAAATACAAATTTAACTATTATGGAACCATGATAGCTTAAGGGCAAAAGCATGTAGAGTTATGCTTTATTATTTTATTTTCTTTATTAAGTACTTATTTTATTCATTTAAATTCCAAGTGTTGCCCCCTTCTAGGTCCCTCTTGCAAAGTTCTTCCACCATCCCCTTCACTTCTGAGAGGGTGCTCCCTTCTCTGTGTATCCTCCCTCCCTTGGCCATCAAGTCTCTAAAGGACTATGGGCTTCCTCTCCTTCTGAGTCCATACAAGGAAGTCCTCTGTTACATATGTACCTGGAGTCTTGGACCAGCCCATGTATGTTCTTTGGCTGGTGGCTTAGTCCTAGGTGCTCCAAGGGTTCCAGGTTAGTGGACACTGTTGGTATTCCAGTGGAGTTTCTATCCCCTTTAGGTTCTTCAATCTTCCATATGGGTCCCCAATCTCACTCCAATGCTTGGCTGTGAGTATCTGAATCTGTCTCAGTCAGACTGGTAGAGCTTCTCAGAGGACAGCCCTCTTAAACCAATGGTGCTAGTATAACTGGCAGTCTTAGTGTAGAACAATCCAAATAGATACATATTTATCATCCTGCACAAATCTCAACCCCAAGTGGATCAAGGGCCTCAATATAAAATCAGATATACTGAATCTAAAAGAAGAGAAATTAGAAATAGCCTTGAACACATTGGCACAGGGGAATACTTCCTGAAAAGAACACCAGTGACTCAGGCTCTAAGCTCAACAATTGTTAAGTAGTACCTCATGAAACTGAAAACCTTCTGTAAGGCAAAGGGCAAAAGGACAACCTACACATTAGAATATATATATATATATATATATATATATATATATATACACACACACACACACACACACACACATATATATATATATATATATATATATATATATTGAGAGAGAGAGAGAGAGAGAGAGACTGAGAGAGAGCTCTGTAGATTACCAAGGAAGATCTTGTCTTTGTCTAAAATAAAAAAGAGATAACAGAAATAAAAATTAAGGCACTATTATATTCAATATTAAAGTAATATATAAAACATAAATCCTTTCCTTCTTTTTTGTTGGGGGTTGGCAGTAGTTTTATAACAGGTGCTTAAATTGCTCATGATGGCTTCAAGTTTACTATGTAGATGAGGCTGGCTTTGAATTCACCGTTCTCCTGCCTCTATTTCCAGAATAGTGAGATTACTGATGTCCAACACCATGACTAGGTATGTTTCCATTTTTGTTTTGTTCTACCGGTGTGCTATATACATTTACTGAAAAAAAAAAAAAACAGAATTGTAATCATCTGGGTGATCAAATACTGTAAAGTTGTCAAATATGACACTAATGAAATGAGAAAACCAAGCCCTTAATTTTAATCTCATATAAATGAGTTACAAATACATTGCTCCCTGAGGAGGAAGAAGATTAGGCATCCTGTTTTACAATACTAGATCCCACACAAGATATTAATTATTTAAATGCTAATAGCTGTTGAGACAAAATGTAGAGGTATTTTAGTAACTTGTGAAAATTACAGATAACAGGTGCTTAGTTCTCTGGTGTTCTCAAGCATTTTAAATTTACGTGTAATTTGTCCTTCTAAAACCGTGAAATGTTAAATTCATGTCTTCTTCTATATCATGAAAAACATGGGTTAGTCATCTTTGAGTTTTAATTTCTTTATGCAAATCATTTTTATTTACAATTAGTCATTACTTCATAATTCCAAATTTGCAAATTTGCCAACATATTTATTTTCAATTCCAAAATCAATTCTTATGATACTTTCCCTCATTTATAGACATATTCAGAGTGGCCAAATATTTAATTCAAATGATATATATGCTTATTTAGGTTAAAACAAAGTATCTGCATTCTTATTTTAAATATTAATTGAAAACAAAGTGGGTTTCCGTAGACTACTAGTGTAATGGTGGTTGATGGATTTAAGCATACTGTAAAATTAGATGTTATTGTTACCATGATGTAAAATGATGTCTAGTGTCTCTTGCGTGAGAAGGCTGTAGTATAATTTAGGAACATATTTGACTTAGAAAAAATTCAATCAAACATGAATTCTAGTGTCATTAGCTGGAAGATAATGTTAATGAATCAGCTATATACATTAAAGCAGGTATCATAAAGAACAAATATGCATAAAATTAGGCCATGTGTTGTTGATCAAATATTGAACATGTGAACAGAGGCGTGAAAATATCTGAACTTACAAAAAATTAACAAATAGTAGTCCAATATTCATTAATTCTGGACTTCATAGTAACTTTATAAACATGACTATGGTGATAAAATATCAACTCTTCACAGCACTACTCCATGTATTAAGAATATGGTATTAAATGTGTGGGTGGTCCACAAACTAAGCTGTTTTCACACTGAGCAAAAATTGCTCAAGCTATTGGAATGGTGTCTTCCTACTTCAATGCACTAAATGACTCCTTCTTGCCTAAGGTTATATGAGAACATAGCTCAATAACCCATACATGGGAATAGTCTTACATTGAGCAGTGACCTACTCAAAAAGAAATATTCCAAGTCAATGCAAACCTATTATCCCTTGTCAAATCTTGTCCCACATATCACATCCTGCAAATTACATTGAATAACATTTTCTCTGTATGTTTTTCCATGTGCAGATTTAATTTAAGTGGCCTTTACATATTTTTTAGTTTCTCCACATACTTGATTTTCTGCCTCTTCACAGAAAGTGATATAGGCTATTTTATTATTTAATCATAATTATTATGAATAATATAATATAAATTTTTTTATGACTGTCAGTGCTTCCAAATTGAAAAGTATGCATTAAAACAAGTCCAAAACCACAAGTACAATCTTTATGTGTGTTTGAGTGATATGTATACAGACAGTTATTTCCATGATACACTTCATAGCTAAGTTGAAATTTCACTTTTGGATTTCACAAGAGTACAGTAGAATTAATAGGTACACACATGTAACAGACTTGCTGCCAAGATAGCTACTAACACTTTTCTTCAGAATATATATTTGTCATATGTGAATTAAAACCTAGTTTTACATCTTTCACAGTATCTAATATTTTATATTGTTGGCATTCATTAGCTGTTTGCTATATATATTTTAGTGCTGACTTAAACCTTAAACGTTGGCTTTCGTTTACAGTTAGTCTCTGATTTTAGGTTTAACTTGTTTTTATAGTGTGTGTGTGTGTGTGTGTTTGGGTCAATGTACAATGGAAGACTCTATTCTCTCCTTCTTTGTGGGTTCTAAGGTTCAAACTGAGATTACCAGGTTTGATGGTAAATCAATTTATCATCTCACTTGCTGAGGACCAACCTTAGTCATTTTGGGGATCTTGAGAAGAGGAAGATTGGATCAGCAGGAAATCAGAGTTTCAGGCAATAATGCAGTTGCAAGCTAACAGGTGACTCATTGCTTTTCTGAAGGTACATTCAGAGATAGACTGCATCTCTCTCTCTCTCTCTCTCTCTTAATTCACTTCAGTCATTTATTGGTTACACACTTCCTTGTTATAAAATAATACATAATCAAGAGCCTTTTCATTATTTTCCTCAGGCCCAGTATTTTTCCTGAAATATGCTATATAACCGTGTCACCAGAAAGCACAGTGCACACCCAATTCAGTAAGTGCAAAATCAAGTTATACATTAATTTTAACTCTCAGAAAACCTTTCAAATCAAAGGTCATCTTGCCATGCACTTGCAGTTACAGCATTAGCATGAAAATAGAAATATGCAAACCAGTTAGGATAGTGTTAATATTTTAGTGTGACTACATTTGTAAAATCTCTTCCTTCAATTTATTGAACTTATCCAAATATATATTTCTACAATTCTTTTGGCACTCCTTTCCATATGCAATATTAATTCCTCTTGCAGCTTCCCCCAGGCCTCCTTCATAAACCTAAATTCTATCTATTAGAAGGTGCACCCCACTTTCCTTAGGTAATTGATGCTAAGGGGTCAAATTAATATATTCCAATCTTTTCAGGAAGGCCAGTTCACTAATCCAACGGCTGCTTCATAGGGTCCAAACTTGTCTACCCATTCTTTTATCGTTTTATTTTTTATTATACAATGTCTTCCATTTTTTCTAATAATATTTCTGAATCAAATTTTCTATTATTAGAGTCTCCCATCATGGAGGCTCTCACCATTGTCCAATAATCCAGTAGACTTAGCTATTTCTTCCTCTATCTTGTACCTTGTATTTTCTATATACACAGCTGGCCTTAGTGACCCAGTCCCCCAGTGTTCCTTTTCCTTGGGATCTTCAATTCTCATAACTACTATAACTTCAGATTTCTCACAAACATTGCCTGCTTTAAATATTTCCTGGTACAAATTAATCATCATGACTTGGCTAAATTTTACCAAAGGGTAATTAAGGCAGTCAGTCTCCACATTCAGAACTTTTTGTACTGTTATGCCTAGGTTGTCTCCATGAATGGCCAGGGCCAGAAAAGTTTGTTCTGAATCTACATCAGATCCGTTTCCTTCTCTAGTAATAAGCCCAGTCCATTTCTTAGAAACTTTTACCAGAGTTATATATGAAGAAAACTATTGTATAGAAAAAAGAAAAAACAGACAAGAATACGAGAAAAAACAATTCCATCTATACACAAGAAAGCCAGAGATGTTTTATTCAGGTTGACAATGCTCCTGCAACTAAAACTGTGTTATCCAGCCCCATTCCCAACCATGTCACACCTGACACTTGCTAACTCCAAAACTTTTAAATCTAAAAATGTCCATTGGCAATGATTTGAAAGACAAATACTCTAAGACACCAAGTGTTTCATGATGTATTTGATATCTAGAAATATCCACACAAAGGACATACTCTTTTTTATCATATACATGTGCTTTTTAATATGCTACTTAGAGGCTAGGGTCATAGGTTACTCATATAGTGCATTTTAATTTTGAATATGGACCTATTTTTTTAACATAGCAAATGAATCTTCTGCCTTTGTAAGTACAAATAATACATTTAGGTTCGTGGGACCCAATTCTGGGATTGCCATTCCCATAAAGCCTGGACTTAACTTGCTCTGTTCCAGGCTGCACTTAAACTCAGAAATCTTTGTATCCACTTGCCTTTGTATCTTTCTGACATTCTGGTTTGTTTCTTCTGCTGTCTCTATTCTTTTAGGCCCCTTAAGGTCTTTTATACAATTCATACTGCATCATTATATTTTGCATAGTTGAGAAATTATACATTCTTCAGTTCACGTATTCAGAGTTCTTTCCTACAGCCTTAAGGACTGTCCTGAAGGTCATAGCACTTACAATTTTGCTAAAGAACACACTCTCACCTCCCAAACTCATGCTGTTTATAATTATCCTGGAGTCATTAACCTTATTAGGAAAAGCAGTACTCAAAGTAGGAACATGACAATATATATGTCATTATACAAACAAGCCTTATTCCTCTTAACTGTCAATATTTGTGTAGCCCATACCCTGCTTGCTCTGCTCCAGGAGTGAGAACTGTGTAACACTGCCTCTTCAGCATGGCAGGATTTGGAATGTATGTATGTATATGTGATAAAGATTCTTTTACTCATTGAGGAAAATTCTGAACACAAGTAATTCTTTTTTTTAAGATACCTAGCAAAATATTAATTAGCTGTTAAGTTGTTGTTGTTGTTTATTCTAGCATTTTGAGGCATTTTGTTTGTTTGTTTGTGTTTTTTTTTCTTTCTTTCTTTCTTTCTTTTTTTTTTTTTGCTGCTGTAATGAATATATCAGAAGAAGTCATCTTGAGCAAGAGATGAGCTATCACAACTTGATGTTATATACCATCATGTCCACCAGAAAAGGCATGGTAGTAGTAGTAGTAGCATTAGCAATCTGTTCACATTATATCCTCAGTCATATAGCAGAGAAAGATGAAGACTAGTACTTACCTCTTATTTTTTCAGTTTGGACCTCCACTTTATGGATTGGTTCTACCCATAGTTAGAGTATGTTGTCCTATCCCAATTAACCCATTTTAGAGTCTCCCTCATAAACAGGTTCAGGGTTTGTCTTCTAGGTGAATCTAGGTCTTTTGAAGTTGACAATATAAATCACCATATTTATCATGAACTCTTTCATTAAAATGGGAAAAAAATCTACCTTGTTTACTCACAACATTTTCAAATAAGTGAGGTGTATATTTTGATTTTTGTATTTATGTGTATGAATGTCTTACCTACATGTAGGTCTGTACACCGTATGCATAACTGGTAGGTATGGTGGCCAGAAAATGTCATTGAATTCCCCAGAAATGGAGTTTATATATGGTTGAGAATGATTATATGAGTGCTGGAATAAACCTTGGTACCTCTGCAAGGGCAACCAGTACTACTAACTACAGATCACTTAACATAGATGATTTTAACACAGAGTGTATTTCCTATTTTCTTTTTATCAATTACACAACACACATGTAAAATTATTTAAAAATAACCACCAACATCTCAATGCCATGCTTTCATTACTCTTGCTGAGATTATGCATCAAATTTGAAAACTTATCAAATACAAAGAACTTTTTTCTTTCCCACATGGCAGTGGGTGGAAGAAAGAAAGAGAGATTGCTACATGGACAATGAATATAAAAATATGACTAGATATCTCTGCTTTTTCCCAGGACTCCCTGGTGATCTTTCTGAAAACATTCAGCAATTATCCTCAGGCAATCCTAATCAAAAACAAAACAAAACAAAACAAAACAAACAAAACAAAACAAACAAACAAACAAAAAAACCACATTTTAAAATATGTCAGAAAATATTTAATTTTTTACCAGTTGTTGTTGTATATAGTGGTTTATTTATTTATTTTGGAACAAATGTATTCTTTATGTATTGTCAGGAAACATACATATTGGCATTTAAAAACAAAAGAGTCACTATTCTCATGACAACATCAAATAAAATTAGATAACATTGTTTGAACTCTGAGTTGATTGTTCCTTTTGGCAAAGAATTATTGGGGTTGTCCAGGATTTTTTTTTCTTCTTTGTATTAGATATTTTCTTTATTTACATTTCTTTTTTATTAGATATTTTTGTTATATGCATTTCAAATGCTATCCCGAAAGCTCCATATAACCTCCCTCCACCCTGTTCCCCTACCCACCCACTCCCATTTCTTGACCCTGTCATTCCCCTGTACTGGGGCATATAAAGTTTGCAATACCAAGGGGTCTCTCTTCCCAATGATGGCTGATTAGTCCATCTTCTGCTACAAATGCAGCTAGAGATATGAGCTCTGGGGGTACTTGTTAGTTCATATTATTGTTCCACCTATAGAGTTGCAGTCCCCTTCAGCACCTTGGGTGCTTTCTCTAGCTTCTCCATTGGGGGCCCTGTGTTCCATGTAATAGATGACTGTGAGCATCCACTTTTGTATTTGTCAGGCACTAGCATAGCCTCATTAGAGACAGCTATACCAGGGTCCCTTCAGCAAAATCTTTCTAGTACACCCAAGATACAATTTGCAAAACACAAGAAAATCAAGAAGAGGGAAGACCAATGGGTGGATACCTCATTCGTCTTTAGAATAGGAAACAAAATATCCATGAAAGGAGTTACAGAGACAAAGTTTGGAGCTAAGATGAAAGGATGGACCAAAGAGAGACTACCTCACCCTGGGATCCATCAGATAATCAGCCACCAAACCCAGACACTATTGTATATATTAATTTTTAATTTGTCACACCCTCAAATAGTGAAAGAGACAAAGTTCAGGACAAATCTTGCATAGATTGTCTAGATTTGGCTAGACTAGGTTAAGTATAGTAGGGAAACACAGCCTGTATTTCACTAGCACTATTTCATGGCCTGTTGTTTCATATTAATGAATCCTCAAACTTTCCCCTACATTCTTTTTTTTTTTTTTTTTTTTTTTTTTTTTTTTTTTTTTTTTTGGGGGGGTTTTCGAGACAGGGTTTCTCTGTGTAGCCCTGGCTGTCCTGGCACTCACTTTGTAGACCAGGCTGGCCTCGAACTCAGAAATCCGCCTGCCTCTGCCTCCCGAGTGCTGGGACTAAAGGCGTGCGCCACCACGCCCGGCTCCCTACATTCTTAAGAACATGGTTGTAGTAGAAAAGAGAAAGATCCACAACATTTTTAACTAGAGATTATACTACTTATACCTGGTAACTGGAAAAATATCTAGATTTCAAAATATAAACATTATACCACTTTTAAATAACCCATAGACAAATGTTGAAGTTAAAAAATATCAAGGAGATGGAGGCTGGTTAGCTAATGTCAATAAGATATCTCTGTAGGGGAGCAGACTCAGATTTCAGTCTTCCTGGAAGAAGAAGTGGTCTTTAACTGTTTCTATATACACAATCAACATTTAGGACCACGAAGCTTCAGTTGATACTTTCTACATACTGTGTAAACATCTCTACTCTGATCAGGTGAAAAATTGGACATTTCACAGAGCCTGACCCAGGAAGGTCATTGGTATCCTCAATATGACCACACTCATGTCAATAATACATATCACTCTGTAATTCAGTCACTCTCTACAATATGAAGAACCCATGTTTGTCAAATTGCAAAAGCAAGTAATAGAGAAAGTATATTCTTTCAAGATAATGTCATAGGATATATTGGCTATAGATATGCTGGATGAAATTAGTTCCCAACCGTATTAAATATATAAATCACTTGCATATGGGTAGGTCTGTGAGGCTATTTCCTGAAAGCACTATATGATAAGAACCTTTTCCAGACTGAGCAAACATTTTCCAGATGCAACCCAGATATAAAGATGCCACATTGTATATTCTAAATATCTAGTCTATTGTATGTAATTAGAATTCAACAAAGTTGCTAATTATTTTTAACTTTATTTTATCATATCTTTTGTGTACATGCACACAGCTGTATAGTCACATGCCCATGCACAGACCTATCCTCACATGTTGAATTGCACGTTGAAGATGAAAAAACAAATTGATTCTCTCCTTTTACCAGGAGAGTGCCAGGAATCAAATTCAGTTCATCAGGTTTGATAGTAGATGTCTTTACCTACTGAGACATCTTAATGACCCACAAATTTGTTAATTCACAAAAAATACAGTCATTAATTTAATATCTTTTTGGTTATTTTAATACATATGTGACAGTAAATGCCACAGGTTTTTTTTTTTTTAATTTTACCTCGGGGCAAATGCAAAATGATTGCCCATAAATCTTCAGAAAAATCTTCTCTTCATTTATTTCTTTAATAAAAAAATACACCATTTTTTACTTTATTAAGATAAAGGCCCACATTCAAAACAGTCATAGTTTAGTAATCCTTACTCTTAGAAATACTGTCTTCATTGTTGTGCTTAATTATGTAATATCAAAGGTATGAGACAACTCTATGGATCATCTTTCCTCTATCATTTGCTAGGGCAAAGGTAAGAATGAACATTAATGAATAGGATAGAAGATTCTGTGGTATTGAGGTTTTTTTTTAAAAAAAACTAAAATTATTGCTATTTTCTAAATGCAAACTAATAGAGGTAACATATAGTTAATTTTTGCAAGAACACTTCAAGAAAACAAGAGTCTTAAGACCTCAAATTCTTTAAAACATGGAATTGTTCTTGGAATGTGTGTATCTGCTCCCCCGAGATGTACTGGATAGGAATGTTTTTTACTTCAGTTTAATCATCATGGGTTGTTCCTTTTTTAATTAAATGTTTAAATGATTTTTTACATGCTTCCATGGGGGGGATGTTTTTACCATATGTGTGCATGTGTGAACATATATATATATATATATATATATATATATATATATATATATATATATATATATACAGCTTGAACTCGTGTTCCCTCCTTCCTTATTTATTTATTTTTTTTATTTATTCACGTTCCATTGCTGTTCCTCTTCCATGTCTCCCATTCCAGAATCCCTCCCCTACTCCTCTTCTCTGAGAGAATGGAAAACCCAAACCCCCTGCTGCAGTTATCTGCCCATTTTGGCACATGGAGTCTTGACATGACTAGGTACTTCTCCCACTGAGTCAAAAGAAGAGAGCCAAGTTAGGGGACAGAATTCCACAGAAAGGCTACAGCTTTAGTGATAGGCCCACTCTAGTTATTTGGGACCAACAAGGAGACCAAGCTGCACTTCTGCTACATGTATGCAGTAGGGGCCTAGGTCCAGTGAGTGCATGCTCTTTAGTTGGTGGTTCAGTCTATGGGAGCTATCCAGCGTCCAGGTTAGTTTATACTGCTGATCTTCCTGTGGAGTTCCTATACTCTTTGGGGGCCCTAATCCTTGCACCAAATGTTCCATAGGACACACCAATCTCAATCCAATGTTCGGTTGTGGGTCTGAGTTAACTGCTGGGTTGAGCCTCTCAGAGTACAGCCATGCTATTCTGAGAGCACAATAGAGTATAATTAGTAGTGGTAAAATGTAAAAGGTATGTGTCCACTCTCTATTTTGGCTTGTTGTTGCTCGGTTATTCCCCCAGTCTCTCCTCAATCCCCTGTCCCTACATTTCTTGTATGCAGAATAAATTTTGGGTGTAAACTTTTGTGGGAATGTCAGTATCTCTGTTGTTTCTCTGGGGTGGTTGCCTGCCTGTCTATAGGAGGTTGCCTCTTTAGGTTTCATATCTTCATTGCTGTGAGTGTCTGCTAAGGTCACCTCCATTGATTCTTGGGAGCCTTCCTTATTTCAGGTCTCTGGGGGAGCATCTCCTCAGGATGCTCTTGCTGCCTTATCATTCCCCACTAGATGCAGACATCAATTCATTCCCATGGCCATCTGGTCATCACACATATTTCTTCCCAAACGTGATTGTGAACCCCCTCTCTCAACTCGATACCTCCTTCCATCTTTGTCCTATGACTATCTTATTCCCTCGTCTGAATGAGAATTAGGCATCCATAATTGGGCCTTCCTTCTTGCTTAGCTTCTTTGGGTCTAAAGTTGATATGGTGTGTTTATGGATAACATCAGTAAGTACATACCATACATGTCCTTTTGGGTCTGGATTAACTCATTCAGGATGATACTCTCAAGTTCGACCCATTTGACTACAAAATTCATGATGTCTCGGTTTTTAGTAGTTGGATAGTATTACAATTTATAGATGTACCACACTTTCTCTATTCATTCTTCAATTGAGAGACAACTAGTTTCTTTCCAGTTTCTGCCTATTGTCAATAAAGCTGCTATGAACATATGAAACAAGTGTCCCTGTGGTATAGTTGGGCATCTTTTTGGTATATGACTAGGAGTAGTATATCTGGGTCTTGAAATAGAACTATTCCTAGTTTTCTGAGAAACTGCCAAATTGATTTCCAATTTGGTGTTAGTTGTACAAGTTAGCACTCTCACCAGCAATGGTGGAGTGTTTCCCATGTTCAACATCCTCAACAGCATGTGATATCAAGTGAGATTTTATTTATTTATTTATTTAAATTAGGTATTTTCTTCATATATATTTCAAATGTTATACCAAAAATCCCCCATACCCCCCCACTCCCCTACCCACCCACTCCCACTTCTTGGTCCTGGCGTTCCCCTGTACTGAGGCATATTAAGTTTGCAAGACCAAGGGGCCTCTCTTCCCAATGATGGCCAACTAGGCCATCTTCTGATACATATGCAGCCAGAGTTACAAGCTCTGGGGTACTGATTAGTTCATAATGTTGTTCCACCTATAGGGTTGCAGACCCCTTTAGCTCCTTGGATACTTTCTCTAGATCCTCCATTGGGGGCCCTGTGTTCCATCCAATAGCCGACTGTGAGCATCCACTTCTGTGTTTGCCAGGCCCCCGGCATAGCCTCACAAGAGTCAGCTAGATCAGGGTCCTTTCAGCAAAATCTTGCTGGTTTTTAACTTAGCATTCTGAAGTGTATAAGATGGAATCTCAGGGTAGTTTTGATTAGCATTTGACTGATGACTAAGGAATTTGAACAGTCCTTTATAAGTATTACTTGATCATTAGACTAGCTCTGTACTACATTTTTAACTGCATTATTTGGGGTGTTGGTGTTTAACTTCTTGAGTTCTTTATATACTTTAGTTATTAGCTCTCTGTGAGATGTAGGGTTGGTGAAGATCCTTTTTCAATGTGCAGGCTGCTGTTTGGTCCTAACCCTCAGAATCTAAATTGTGTAATGCTCTGAATAATGTTCGCTATTGCCTGTGTCTTAAGCTGACTTACTTATTGTCTTTATTTTCCCAGTACCTGCACCTGTATGGTGGGGACAGCTAGCAATACCTCAAGGTTGGAGATTGTGTAAACGTTTCAATGTGCACAGTGATTGCCTCAAATATATGAGGACCTAGCAGTGGTGAGGCAGAGACAGTAAAATAATTACTTGATGTTCATTGGTCAACTATTCTAGCTTAGTTGGTAAGTTCCAGGTTCAATATCAAATTCTGTCTTGAAAACTGATGTATAGCTATAAAAATCTACTTTATGCCTTCACACTCGCATGCACAAATGTTTAAGCACTCATTTGCATGCATTGACACATACAGATGTATACACAGAGCACACAGCATGTATGTTTGTTTGTGTGTGTGTGTGTCTGTGTGTGTGCACGTATGCACAATTACATTTTCACTGTTCAGTTATTTTATGGAGAAAAAAGCTTTCAAAAACTCATGACATTCTTCTTTTTCAAAAGATGATTGGAAACACTGTGTTGCTATGACTGTCATTCAGCATACACATATCCAGCTTCCGCCCAGTGATGTGAGACTTGACAGCTCCTGCCAAGGTAGTAATATTGCTTGTAATTGCTCTCAGCTGGGCTTTCAATTCCCTGCGACAGGCAGAAACATCAACAAGGTCAACTCATTTATCTACAGTGGCAGTGGCACTAGAGTATTATAAGAGTACATGAGAATACAAGCTATAAAAAAAACTAGATTTATAAATAGAATTAAGGTAGAGTATAGCAAGAAAAAAATAATTCAAAACAAGTTTTTGCAATAATTTAAATAGATTTAAAAAGTTATAAAGATATAATAGCTTTTAATAGGTAGATAAGTAAGTGTATATAATAATTTTGCTTCCAGAGACTGAAATTATGTGTGCTGACATCAAATTTAATTTATCTGCAAAGTGGTTTAGGATACATTATTGAGATACATTTTGAATAAAATAAACATATTTCATGACTCAGTAATCAAATCATCCTGGATATTTATTCAGACTGAATTTAAGGCACTGTATTTATACTTTGCAAAATCTGTTGTGATTATTAACAACTCCTACTCTGTGATTTTTCTCTGTCTCTGTCTCTCACTCTCTCTCTTTCTCTCTCATTTTGTGTGTGTGTGTGTATGTGTGTGTGCTGTCTGTCTGTCTGTCTGTCTGACACTGAAGACATTTGACAGGCCAAAGATTCTCACAAATTTTTAAGGTGTTTTTTACTTTGGCATGGATAAGCCTATTAGTCATCACACTAGTAAGTGTATATCCATTTGTTTGTGGTTATTAATAAAAATCATAGAGAAAAGTTCATTTCAAAAACGTGAGGAATTGATTAATGTAACTATGTATTTCTCTTTATAGGTGGTACTAGAATTAGGTTCTTCCTCTTCTCTAATACAAAAGAAATATAGTTAACTAACTGTACATCAGAGAATGTAGAAACATATAAAGTTAATTTTATGTCATAAAATAATTGGTAGATTTCTGATCACACTGGTAGCTAGAGAAAAATAATAACTCTTATCTTGCCTTCCCTAATAATTAAGTTTCTACTTTAATTGCAGGTAAGTAAAGACTCCATTTTGTGATTAATTCTTGATCTGTTTTTATTCACTTCAGTAATTTCTATAAGCAGATATTATATATCTATCCTTTCATCATTTTGTGCCAAATACATCCTCTTCAGAAAACAAAATTTCCCACACCATTGGACTGACTCGGTTTTATAGTTTTCCCTTGCTTAGCTTTAAAACTAAGTTCATAAACCTAGCAGCACTACCTTTATTGTGGTTCATTGCTTTGAAGACTGGGTACTACAGATGTCAGTTCAATAACCATAGCATGAAAAGTCACTTTCTTCATGACCAATTGAAACAAAATGTCATGTAGAATCATCACTGTATTTGACAATGCCAAGTAAATTGTTCTAAGACTGAAAATGTCCGAGATGTTCATTGGATTTGATTGAGTGATGAAAATGTGCACATACAGTGTTCTTTCAAAGCAATAATGCTTATAATGGACTGTGAAGATTTTTGCCCACAATAATCTCCACAGTGATTCTGTGAATGAACACAATGCTAGATACTCTAAAAGTGACGGAATAACATGCATTTTTGATATTTTATTTACTGTCTTTTGTAAATGTCAGTACAAGAAATATTTTATTAGATATTTTCTTTATTTACATTTCAAATATTATCCCCTTTCCCATACTCCCTCCCCCTGATCATCAACCCACCCACTCCAACTTCCTGGTCCTAGCATTCCTCTACATGGAGACATCAAGCCTTCACAGGACCAAGTGCCTCTCCTCCCATTGATTACCAACAAGGCCATTATCTGCTACATATTTGGCTGGAGCCATGGGTCCCTCCATTGTGTACTCTTTGTTTGGTGGCTTAGTCCCTGGGAGCTCTGGGTGTACTGGTTAGTTTATATTTCTGTTCCTCCTATGTGGCTTCATATTACTTTAGCTCCTTGTGTCCTTTTACCTAACTCCTCCATTGGGGACCCTGTGCTCATGCTAACGTTTGGCTGAAAGCCTCTTCTCTATGGAATTCAAGTGATCTGAAATTTGTTGAACAAAAATCAAAATCCTTCAACAGTTTTTCAGTTTTTACTGTCATATCCACAAATCTATATGATTGAAAAAGGGAATAAGTGGCTACCAATGATCCACTCTTTTTATAAGATTAATGTATGTTTAGTAGTTTTAATTCTTAACAAAATATATTATAATAATTGCTAACTTTTAAACAACAATAAATATTTAGTATATTTTTCAGTACTATGCTATGGTGAGTAGTAAAAGGAACAATATTTTTTCTGATTTTTTAAAAATACTTTGTTGCCCCAGCACCAGGCCACCTTGGACCTGAACTCAGCAGGCAGTCCCAAGGTCTCCAGAGGACTCTCCAACCCACATGCCCCCTAGAATGCCCAGGATCTTAAGATCACCTGTGAGTGGAACACAACATCTGTTCCAACAGACACTGGGTGCCTGAGGACAGTTGGAGCACAGACACAGGAACCCAGCCCAATTAGTGGCTCAGGTTCCTTCTGGTCTGCATTAGCACCTGGGCAACTTGGGCCCTAACTTAGCAGGCAGTACCATGGTCTCAAGAGGACTTTCCACTTCACAGGCACCCTAGCTCACCCAGGATCTTAGAATCACTGGTGAGTGGAACACAACATGTGTTCCACTAGAACTGGTAGCTTGAGGACAGCTGGAACACAGACACAGGAACCCTGCCCGAACAATAGCTCAGGATCCTTCCTGTTTGTGCAAGTCTGCCTTGGTTTAGAACTCAGCAGACAGGTCCCCTCAGAGGAGGTACCAATTCCAGTTGCTCTGACATGCCCAGGATCTTAGGATACAAGGATACCAGGAATTTGGTCACACCAGGATCTCAGGGTCTCAGAGGAAGCTGGACTGCCAAGAACACTGACACACCCAGAATCTCAGCCTCCCAGGATCCCAGAATCTCAGGATCACAAAGAAAGTTGGATTCTGAGAAGATCTGACTCAACTAGAATTACAGGAAGGACAGGATCCAATTAGATATATCAAGGGTAGGGAGCCTTGAGATAATTAGATGGCAGGATGCAAGCATAAGAACACAAGCAACAAAATCCAAGGTTAATTGGCATCATCAGAGCCCAAATCTCCCACCATAGCAAGACCAGAATACACTATCACACCAGAAGAGCAAGATATGGATCTAAAGTCACTTCTTATGATGATGATGGAGGACTATAAGAAGGACATAAATAACTCCCTTAAATAAATACAGGAGGACACATCCAAACAGGTAAAAGAATTGAACAAAACCATCCAGGATCTAAAAATGGAAGTAGAAATAATAACGAAATCACAAAGGAGACAACTCTGGAAAGAGAAAACAGAGGAAAGAAATCAGGGGCCATAGATGCAAGCATAACAAACAGAATACAAGAGATAGAAAAGAGAATCTCAGTTGCAGAAGATACCATAGAAAACAATGACACAACAATCAAAGAAAATGCAAAATCTAAAAAGATCCTAACACAAAACATCCAGGAATTCTAGGACACAATGAGAAGACCAAAGATAAGGATAATAGATGTAGAGGAGAAGGAAGATTTCCAACTTAAAGGGCCAGTATATATGTTCAACAAAATTATAGAAGAAAACTTTCCCAATGTAAAGAAAGAAATGCCCATGAATATACAGGAAGCCTACAGAATTCCAAAGAGTTTGGAACAGAAAAGAAATTCCTCCATACACATAATAATCACAACAACAAATATATTAAATAAAGAGAGAATCTTAAAAGAAGTAAGGGGAAAAGGTCAAGTAATATATAAAGGCAGACCAATTAGAATTACACAAAACCTCTCACATAAGACTATTAAAGCCAGATGATCCTGGACAGATGTTATACAGACCCTGCGAGAACAAAATACCAGCCCAGGCTATTGTACCCAGCAAAACTCTTAATTACCATGGATGGAGAAACCAAAGTATTCCATGACAACACCAAATCCACATAATATCTTTCCATGAATCTAGCCCTACAAAGCATAATAAAGGGAAAACTCCAAAACAAGGAGGGAACCTATGTTCTAGAAAAAGCAAGAAAGTAATCCTTCAAGAAACCTAAAAGATAAGTGGATGCTCACAGTCAGCTATTGGATGGATCACAGGGCCCCCAATGGAGGATCTAGAGAAAGTATCCAAGGAGCTAAAGAGATCTGCAACCCTGTAGGTGGAACAACATTATGAACTAACCAGTACCCCGGAGCTCTTGACTCTAGCTGCATATGTATCAAAAGATGGCCTAGTCGGCCATCACTGGAACAAGAGGCCCATTGGACATGAAAACTTTATATGCCCCAGTACAGGGGAATGCCAGGAGCAAAAAGTGGGAATGAGTGGGTAGGGGAGTGGGGTGAGGGTATGGGGGACTTTTGGGATAGCATTGGAAATGTAATTGAGGAAAACACGTAATAATAATAATAATAAAGAAACCTAAAAGAAATAGCTATTGTTGTGTCTGGCCAGCGGATCACAGACCTGGGTTCTAGTCTGGAAAGGCATTTTGGAAACCTGGAAAAGAAGAGGGGCTGGGCTGCGGGAGATAAGGAAGGAACCAAGACAAGCTTTCTGTTCAAGGTTCAATTTTAATGTCAGCAAACACGCTTTATAAAGAAAAGGGGAAGCCAGTCCCTGGCCAAGCAAGGTTCCTTTGAAGTAGATAGGTCAGGCTTTTAGTGGGAACTTGCAAAGATCGCAGTTCACAGTTCTGTGTTAACTCTGGAAGATTCTTGGAAGAGAACAGGTTAGGCCTCTGGCAGGTTGGGCCTCAGGCAGGTAGTGGCACATCAAAAAGAGCAGCACAGCAGGTGGCTCAGCTCAAGCGGCTTGTCACAGCCAGCCTTGCTAGGCTGGAAGGAGGTAACATCCCCCCCCTTTAAATAATATTAAACAAAACTGAACTGAGGCAAAAAAATTTATGCTCTATAATTCTGCCTGAATTCTTAGGGTCCGATGAAGAAACCTGTCTCAGTGGGAATCCTTAACTTTTCTCATGGTAAACCCTTATTTGGAAAGTCTGTTCTTTCTGTCCTAGTAACTTCTTTGTTGAATTCTAGTGAATTTCACGGTCATACTAGGACGTTGGAACTCTGGTGAAGACTTAACTGTATGAATTTGAAATGCGCTTTATTATGAATAACACTGAGTTGATATTCCTCCACATTTTTGGATGACAGGTGGGAAACAAGGAAGAGGGGGTAATGCCTGGCTCTGTAGTACAAGGCCAATTGGCTTTTTTAGGGTGGGAGGCTATGAAGGGCTTGCCCTTCTAACAGTAAGTTCTCCAACCTCTCAGCCATAAAAACAGAATCTCAGCTCTAAAAACAAAAATAACAGGAAGCAACAATTACTTTTCCTTAATATCTCTTAATATCAATGGAATACATTCTACAATACAAAGATATAAACTAGAAGACTAGTTATACAAAGAGGACCAAGTATTTTGCTGCTTACAGGAAACCCACCTCAGGGACAAAAACAGACACTAACTTAGAGTAAAAGGCTGGAAAACCATTTTCCAAACAAATAAGCCCAATAAACAAGATGGACTAGGCATTCTAATATTGAATAAAATCGACTTTCAAATTAAAGTTCTCAAAAAAGATAAGGAGGGACACTACTTACACATCAAAGGTAAAATTTACCAAAAGGAACTCTTAATTCTGAACATTTACATTCCAAAACAAGGCCATTCACATTAATTAAAGAAACATTGCTAAAACTCAAAGCACACATTGCACCTCAAACAATAAAAGTGAGAGACTTCAACACCTCACTTTCATCAATGGAAAGATCCTGGAAACAGAAACTAAACAGAGACACAGTGAAACTAACAAAAGTTATGAAACAAATGGATTTATCAGATAGCTATAGAACATTTTGTTCTAAAACAAAAGGATATGCCACATTCTCAGCACCTCATGGTACCTTTTCAAAAACTGACCATATAATCGGTCACAAAACAGGCCTCAACAGATATAAAAATATTGAAATATTCCCATGCATCATAACAAATCACTATGGATAAAGGCTGGTCTTCAATAACAACATAAATAAGAGAAAACCCACATACATGTGGAAGCTGAACAACACTCTACTCAATGATAACTTGGTCAAGGAAAAATAAAGAATTAAGGACTTTTTAGAGTTTAATGAAAATGAAGCCATAACATATCCAATCTTATTGGACACAATCAGATCAGTCCTTAGAGGAAAACTCATAGCTCTGATGCTCTGATGAGAGCATCCCCTAGCACCTTGACAGCACACTTAAAAACTCTAGAACAAAAGGAAGCAAATTCATCCAAGAGTAGCAGATAGGAGGAAATAATCACACTCAGGGCTGATATCAACTAAGTAGAAACAAAAAGAACTGTACAAAGAATCAACTAAACCAAGAGCTGGTTCTTTGAGAAAATCAAGAAGATAGATAAACCTTTATCCAGAAAAATTAGAGGTCACACGCATAGTATTCCAATTAAAAAAATAGAAATCAAAAGGGAGATATAACAACAAAATCTGAGGAAATTAAAAAAAAAAAACACAAGATCCTACTACAAAAGTCTATAATCAACAAAACTGGAAAACCTGGATGAAGTGGACAAATTTCTAGACAGATACCAGGGACAAATGTTAAATCAGGATAAGATTAACTATCTAAACAATGCAATATCCCCTAAAGAAATACAAACAATCATTAATAGTCTCTTAAACAAACAAAGTCCAGTACTAGATGGATAGTGCAGAGTTCTATCAGACCTTCAAAGAAGACCTAATTCTAATACTCCTCAAACTATAACACAACATAGAAACAAAAGGTACTCTACCCAATTCTTTCTATGAAGCCACAATTACTCTGATACCTAAACCACACAAAGACCCAACAGGAAAGAGTATTATAACACCAATTTCCCATATGAATATTGATGCAAAAATACTCTATAAAATTTTCACAAACTGAATCCAAGAACACTTTAAAATGATCACCCACCATGACCAAGTAGGCTTCCACCCAGGAATACAAGGATGGTTCAATATATGGAAATACATCAAGGTAATCTATATAAACAAACTCAAAGACAAAAAACACATTGTCATCTCATTAGATGCATCAAACAAAATCAGAAATCAAAAGGGATATATAACAATAGAATTTGAGAGAGCATTTGACAAAATCCAAATCCCATTCATGATAAAAGTCTTGGAAAAATCATGAATTCAAGGACAATAACTAAACATAAGAAAACAAATAAAAACAAACCAGTAGCCAACACCAAACTAAATAGAGAGAAACTTGAAGCAATCACATGAAATCAGTTGCAGCAAGACGGTTTCTTGTGTGATTGGGGGTGTCGCCTCTCCTGAGTAAGAACGTGGGGGAGTCCTCACTTTGTCAGTCTTTCAGGAACTCAGAAAATCAAATAACTCCATTAAAAAATGGGTCACAGAGCTAAACAAAGAATTCTCAACTGTGAAGAAGACTGAATGGCTGAGAAGCATCTGAAAAAATGTTCAACATCCTCAATCATCAAAGAAATGCAAATCAAAACAACCCTGAGATTCCACCTCACACCAGTCAGAATGGCTAACATCAAAATCTCAGGTGACAGCAGATGTTGGCAAAAATGTGGATAAAGAAGAACACTCCTCTATTGCTGGTGGGATTGCCAGCTGGTATAATCACTCTGGAAGTAGGTCTTGTGGCTCTTCAAAAAATTGGACATAATACTACTGGAGCATCCAGCAATACCTCTCCTGGACATATACCCAGAAGATGTTCCCACTGGAAATAAGGATACATGTTCCACTATGTTCATAGCAGCCTTATTTATAATAGCCAGAAGCTGGAAAGAACCCAGATGTCCCTCAACAGGGCAATAGACACAGAAAATGTCAAAAATTTGCATGATGAAATACTACTCATCTATTAAAAACAATGAAATTATAAAATTTTTGGGCAAATAGAAATGATCTGGAGGTTATCATTCTGAGTGAAGTAACCCAGTCACAAATAAATTCACATGATATGCACTCAGTGACAAGTGGATATTAGCCCAGAAACTTAGAATACCTAAGATATAATTTGCAAACCACATGAAACTCAAGAAGATGGAAGAGCAAAGTATGGATATTTCATTCCTCCTTAGAATTGGGAACAAAATACCCATGGAAGGAGTTACAGAGACAAAGTATGGAGCTGAGAGAGAAGGAAGGACCATCCAGAGACTGCCCCTCCTGGGTATCCATCACATAATCAGCCACCAAATGCAGACACTATTGAATATGCCAGCAAGATTTTGCTGACAGGACCCTGATATAACTGTCTGTTGTAAGGATATGCCAGTGCCTGGCAAATCCAGAAATAGATGCTCATAGTCATCTATTGGATGGAACACAGGGCTTCCAATGGAGGAGCTAGAGGACATACCCAAGGAGCTGAAGGGATCTTTAACCCTATAGGATGAACAATAATTTGAACTAGCAGGTACCCCTAGAGCTCATGTCTCTAGCTGAATATGTAGCAGAAGATGGCCTACTTGTCCATCATTGGGAAGATAGGCCTGTGGTCTTGCAAAGAATGTATGCCCCAGTACAGGGGATGCCAGGGCCAGAAAGTGGGAATGGGTGGATTGGTGACTAGTGTGGGGGGAGTGTATAGGGGACTTTTGGAATAATATTCAAAATGTAAATGAAGAAAATATCTAATACTTTTGTTAAAAAAAAAAAAGACTTGAAAAGATCAGGAGTTCAAGGCCTATACCTAAACATAATAAAAGCAATATATAGCAAACCAGTAGCCAACATCAA
This sequence comes from Mus caroli, assembly GCF_978045245.1. NCBI lineage: Eukaryota > Metazoa > Chordata > Mammalia > Rodentia > Muridae > Mus > Mus caroli. Next base: position 46,136,056 of record NW_028227260.1, read on the forward strand.
ACTAAATGGTAAGAAACTTGAAGAAATCCCACTAAAATCAGGCACTAGACAAGGCTGCCCATTCTCTCCCTATCATTTCAACATATTACCTGAAGTCCTAACCAGATCAATTTGACAACAAAAGAAGATCAATGGGCTACAAGTTGTAAAGGAAGAAATCAAAATATTACTATTTGAAGATGATATAATAGTATATATGAGTGACTCTAAAAATTCCACCAGAGAACACCTAAACCTGATAAACAGGTTCAGTGCAGTAGCTGGATATAAAATTAACTCAAACAAACCAGTGGCATTTCTATACACAAAAGATATACAGGATGAGAAAGAACTGAGGGAGACAACACTCTTCACAATAGTCACAAATAATTTAAAATACATTGGTGTGACTCTAAGGAAGTGAAAGATCTTTATTATAAGAACTTCAAGTCTCTGAAGAAAGAAATCAAAGAAGATCACAGAAGATTGAAAGATCTCCCATGGTCATAGATTGGCAAGATAAATATAGTCAAACTGGCTATTTTCCCCAAAGCAATCTACACACTCAATTCCATCTCCATTAAAATTCCAACTCATTTCTTCACAGAGGCAGAAAAGGCAATTTGCAAATTCATCTGAAATAACAAAAACAAGCATAGCAAAAAGAATTCTCAAAAATAAAAGAACCTCTGGTGGAATCATCATCCCTGACCTCAAGGTTTACTATAATTGTGGGAAAAAAAAAAAAAAAAAAAAAAAAACGAATGGAACTGGTATGAATACAGACAGGTAGATCAATGAAATAAAACTGAAGACCCAGAAATGAAACCACACAGGTATGGTCACTTGATCTTTGACAAAGGAGTTAAATCTATCCAGTGGAAAGAAGACAACAACTTTAACAAATGGTGCTGGCTCAACTGGTAGTTAGCATGTAGAAGGATGCGAATTGATCCATTCTTATCTCCATGTACAAAGTTCAAGTCTAATTGGATCAAGGAACTCCACATAAAACCAGAAACACTGAATCTTACAGAGGAGAAAGTAGGGAAGAGCCTCAAAGTTATGGGCACAGAGAAAAGATTTCTGAAGATAACAGCAATGCCTTGTGCTGTAACATTAAGAATCAACAAATGGGACCTCATAAAATTGCAAAGCTTCCATAATGCAAAGAAAACTGTCACTAAGACAAAATGACAATCAACAGATTAGAAAAAATCTTTACCAATTTTAACTTATTTATTTATTGTAAGGAGCCGTCCTCACACTCGCCATTACAAGATGGCGCTGATAGCACTGACACCCGTGTTCTAAGTAGTAAACAAGCAAGCTGCGCATGTGCCGGGGTAGCTTTCCACGCCATGTGCTCTGCCTTTCCCGTGACGACAACTCCGGCTGATGGGCTGCAGCCAATCAGGGAGTGACACGTCCGAGGCGGAGGACAGTCCTCGATAAAAGGGAGAGGGCTCCGCCATCTCTCTCTCTCTCTCTGGCTCCCTCTCTGGCTCTCTTCGCCACTGGCTCCTGATGGGGTAAGCAATAAAGCTTGTGCTGCAGAAGATTCCGGTTGCCCTGAGCGTGTTCTTACCAGGGGGGACACAAAAGCTCGCAATAATTTATTTATTTTAGGTTCTATGTATATTTTTAAAATATTTTATATTACGTATTTTCCTCAATTACATTTCCAATGCTATCCCAAAAGTCACGCATACCCTCCCCCCCCCACTCCCCTACCCACCCATTCCCACTTTTTGGCCCTGGCTTTCCCCTGTACTGGGGCATATTAAGTTTGCAAGTCCAATGGGCCTCTTTTTCCAGTGATGGCCAACTAGGCCATTTTTTGATACATATGCAGATAGAGTCAAGAGTTCCGGGGTACTGGTTAGTTCACAATGTTGTTCCACCTATAGGGTTGCAGATCACTTTAGCTTCTTGGGTATTTTCTCTAGCTCCTCCATTGGGGGCCGTGTGATCCATCCAATAGCTGACTGTGAGCTTCCACTTATGTGTTTGCTAGGCCCCGGCGTAGTCTCACAAGAGACAGCTATATCAGGGTCCTTTCAGCAAAATCTTGCTAGAGTATGCAATGGTGTCAGTGTTTGGAAGCTGATTATGGGATGGATCCCCAGATATGGCAGTCTCTAGGATGTTCCATCCTTTTGTCTCAGCTCCAAACTTGTCTCTGTAACTCCTTCCATGGGTGTTTTGTTCCCAATTCTATGAAGGGGCAAAGTGTCCACACTTTGGACTTCGTTCTTCTTCAGTTTCATGTGTTTTGCAAATTGTAACTTATATCTTGGGTATCCTAAGTTTCTGGGCTAATATCCATTTATCAGTGAGTACATATCATTTGAGTTCTTTTGTGATTGGGTTACCTCACTCGGGATAATGCCCTCCAGGTCCAACCATTTGCCTAGGAATTTCATAAATTCATTGTTTTTAATAGCTGAGTAGTGCTCCATTGTGTAAATGTACCACATTTTCTGTATCCATTCCTCTGTTGAGGGACATCTGGGTTCTTTCCAGCTTCTGGGTAGTATAAATAAGGCTGCTATGAACATAGTGGAGCATGTTTCTTTCTTACTAGTTGGAATATCTTCTGAATATATGACAAGGAGAGATATTGCTGGATCCTCCAGTAGTACCATGTCCAATTTTCTGAGAAACCACCAGATTGATTTCCAGAGTGGTTGTACAAGCTTGCAATCCCACCAACAATGGAGGAGTGTTCCTCTTCCTCCACATCCTCTCCAGCATCTACTGTCACCTGAATTTTTGATCTTAGCCATTCTGACTGGTGTGAGATGGAATCACAGGGTTGTTTTGATTTGCATTTTCCTGATGATTAAGGATGTTGAACATTTTTTCAGGTGTTTCTCTGCCATTCGATATTCCTCAGATGATAATTCTTTGTTTAGCTCTGAACCCCATTTTTAAATGGGGTTATTTGATTTTCTGGTGTCCACCTTCTTGAGTTCTTTATATATATTGGATATTAGTCCTCTATCTGATTTAGGATAGGTAAAGATCCTTTCCCAATCTGTTGGTGACCTTTTTGTCTTATTGACGGTGTCTTTTGCCTTACTGAAGCTTTGCAGTTTCATGAGGTCCCATTTGTCAATTCTCGTTCTTACAGCACAAGCCATTGCTGTTCTATTCAGGAATTTTTTCCCCTATGCCAATATCTTCGAGGCTTCTCCCCACTTTCTCTTCTATAAGTTCCAGTGTCTCTGGTTTTATGTGGAGCTCCTTGATCCATTTAGATTTGTTTTTAATACAAGGAGATAGGAATGGATCAATTCGCATTCTTCTACATGATAACCACCAGTTGTGACAACACCATTTGTTGAAAATGCTGTCTTTTTTCCACTGCATGGTTTTAACTCCCTTGTCAAAGATCAAGTTACCATAGGTCTCTGGGTTCATTTCTGGGTCTTCAATTCTATTTCATTGGTGTACTTTTCTGTTTTTATACCAGTACCATGCTGTTTTTATCACAATTGCTCTCTAGTAAAGCTTTAGGGCAGGCATGGTGATTTCAACAGAGGTTGTTTTATCCTTGAGAAGAGTTTTTGCTATGATAGGTTTTTTGTTATTCCAGATGAATTTGCAGATTGTTCTTTCTAATTCGTTAAAGAATTGAGTTGGAATTTTGATGGGGATTGCATTGAATTTGTAGATTGCTTTTGGCAAGATAGCCATTTTTACAATGTTGATCCTGCCAATCCATGAGCATGGGAGATCTTTCCATCTTCTGACATCTTCTTTAATTACTTTCTTCAGAGACTTGAAGTTCTTATCATACAGATCTTTCACTTCCTTAGTTACAGTCATGCGAAGGTATTTTATAATATTTGTGACTATTGAGAAGAGTGCTGTTTCCCTAATTTCTTTCTCAGCTTGTTTATTCTTTGTGTAGAGAAAGGCCATTGACTTTTTTGAGTTAATTTTATATCCAGCTACTTCACCAAAGCTGTTTATCAGGTTTAGGTGTTCTCTGGTGGAATTTTTAGGGTCACTTATATATACTATCATATCATCTGCAAAAAGTGATATTTTGACTTCTTCTTTTCCAATTTGTATCCCCTTTATCTCCTTTTGTTGTCGAATTGCTCTGGCTAGGACTTCAAGTACAATGATGAATAGATATGGAGAAAGTGGGCATCCTTGTCTAGTGCCTGATTTTAGTGGGATTGCTTCCAGTTTCTTACCATTTACTTTGATGTTTGCTACTGGTTTGCTGTAGATTGCTTTTATCATGTTTAGGTATGGGCCTTGAATTCCTGACCTTTCCAAGTCTTTTATCATGAATGGGTGTTGGATATTTTTCAAATGCTTTCTCTGCATCTAACATGATGATTATGTGGTTTTTGTTTTTGAGTTTGTTTATATAATGGATTATGTTGATGGATTTTCATATATTAAACCATCCCTGCATCCCCGGAATAAAGCCAACTTGGTCAGGATGGATGATTGTTTTGATGTCTTCTTGGATTCGGTTAGAGAGAATTTTATTGAGTATTTTTACATCGATATTCCAAAGGGAAATTTGTCTGAAGTTCTCTATCTTTGTTGGATCTTTCTGTGGTTTAGGTATCAGAATAATTGTGGCTTCATAGAATGAGTTGAGTAGAGTACCTTCTACTTCTATTTTGTGGAATAGTTTGTGCAGAACTGGAATTAGATCTTCTTTGAAGGTCTGGTAGAACTCTGCACTAAACCCATCTGGTCCTGGCCTTTTTTTTGTTGTTGTTGTTGGGAGACCATAAATGACTGCCTCTATTTCTTTATGGGATATGGGACTGTTTAGATCGTTAATTTGATCCTGGTTTAACTTTGGTACCTTGTATCTGTCTATATATTTGTCCATTTCATCCAGGTTTTCCAGTTTTGTTGAGTATAGCCTTTTGTTGAAGGATTTGATGGTGTTTTGGAATTCTTCAGGGTTTGTTGTTATGTCTCCCTTTTCATTTCTGATTTTGTTAATTAGGATGCTGTCCCTGTGCCCTCTAGTGAGTATGGCTAAGGGTTTATCTATCTTGTTGATTTTCTCAAAGAACCAGCTTCTCGTTTGGTTGATTCTTTGAATAGTTCTTCTTGTTTCCACTTGGTTGATTTTCCCCTGAGTTTGATTATTTCCTGCCATCTACTCCTCTTGGGTGAATTTCTTCCTTTTTTTCTAGAGCTTTTAGGTGTGTTGTCAAGCTGCTAGTGTGTGTTCTCTCTAGTTTGTTTTTGGAGGCACTCAGAGCTATGTGTTTCGCTCTAAGAAATGCTTTAAAAGTGTCTCATAAGTTTGGGTATGTTGTGGCTTCATTTTCATTAAACTCTAAAAAGTCTTTAATTTATTTTTTTTCCTTCCTTGACCAAGTTATCATTGAGAAGAGTGTTGTTCTTTTTCCACGTGAATGTTGGCTTTCCATTATTTCTGTTTTTATTGAAGATCAGTGTTAGTCCATGGTGGTCTGATAGGATATATGGGATGATTTCAATATTTTTGTATATGTTGAGGCCAGTTTTGTGAGTAATTGTATGGTCAGTTTTGGAGAAGGTACCATGAGGTGCTGAGAAGAAGGTATATCCTTTTGTTTTAGGATAAAATGTTCTGTAGATATCTGTTAAGTCCATTTCTTTCATCACTTCTGTTAGTTTCACTGTGTCCCTGTTTAGTTTCTGTTTCCATGATCTGTCCATTGGTGAATGTGGTGAGTTGAAGTCTCCCACTATTATTGTGTGAGGTTCAATATGTGCTTTGAGCTTTACTAAATTTTCTTAATGAATGTTTCTGCCCTTGTGTTTGGAGCATAGATATTCAGAATTGAGAGTTCATCTTGGAGGATTTTTACCTTTGATGAGTATGAAGTGTCCCTCCTTGTCTTTTTTGATAACTTTGGATTGGAAGTCGAATTTATTTGATATATAATGGCTACTCCAGCTTGTTTCTTCAGACCATTTGCTTGGAATATTGTTTTCCAGCCTTTCACTCTGAGGTAGTGTCTGTCTTTTTCCCTGAGTTAGGTTTCCTGTAAGCCGCAGAATATTGGGTCCTTTTTGTGTAGCCAGTCTGTTAGTCTATGTCTTTTTATTGGGGAATTGAGTCCATTGATATTAAGAGATATTAAGGGAAAGTAATTGTTGCTTCCTATTATTTTTGTTTTTAGAGTTGGCATTCTGTTTTTGTAGCTGTCTTCTTTTTGGTTTGGTGAGGGATTACTTTCTTGCTTTTTCGAGGGTCTGGTTTCTGTCCTTGTATTTTTTGTTTTGTTTTGTTTTGTTTTGTTTTGTTTTGTTTTGTTTTGTTTTGTTTTGTTTTCCTGTTATTATCCTTTTAATGTCTGGTTTTGTGGAAAGATAATGTGTGAATTTGGTTTTTTCATGGAAAACTTTTGTTTCTACATCTATGGTAATTGAGAGTTTGGCTGGTTATAGTAGCCTGGGCTGGCATTTGTGTTCTCTTAGGGTCTGTATAATGTCTGTCCAGGATCTTCAGGCTTTCATGGTCTCTAGTGAAAAGTCTGGTGTAATTTTGATAGGCCCGCCATTTTATCTTACTTTACCTTTTTCCCTTACTGCTTTTAATATTCTATCTTTATTTAGTGCATTTGTTGTTGTGATTATTATGTGTCAGAGGAATTTCTCTTCTGGTCCAGTCTATTTGGAGTTCTGTAGGCTTCTTGTATGTTCATGGGCATCTCTTTCTTTAGGTTTGGGAAGTTATCTTCTATAATTTTGTTGAAGATATTTGCTGGCCCTTTAATTTGAAAATCTTCATTCTCATCTACTCCTATTATCCGTAGATTTGGTCTTCTCATTGTGTCCTGGATTTCCTGGATTTTTTTTTTTTTTGGTTTTTTTTGTTAGGATCTTTTTGCATTTTGTATTTTCTTTGATTGTTGTGCCGATGTTCTCTATGGAATCTTCTGCATCTGAGATTCTCTCTTCCATCTCTTGTATTCTTTTTTTTTTTTAAAGATTTATTTATTTATTATATGTAAGTACACTGTAGCTGTCTTCAGACACTCCAGAAGAGGGCGCCAGACCTCGTTATGGATGGTTGTTAGCCACCATGTGGTTGCTGGGATTTGAACTCTGGACCTTTGGAAGAGCAGTCGGGTGCTCTTACCCACTGAGCCATCTCACCAGCCCCATCTCTTGTATTCTGTTGCTGATGCTTTCATCTCTTGTATTCTGTTGCTGATGCTTTCATCTATAGTTCCAGATTTCTTTCCATGGTTTTCTACCTCCAGCGTTGCCTCACTTTGGGTTTTCTTTATAGTGTCTACTTCCCTTTTTAGGTCTTGGGTGGTTTTATTCAATTCCATCACCTGTTTGGTTGTGTTTTCTTGCAATACTTTAAGGGAATTTTGTGCTTCCTCTTTAAGGTCTTCTACCTGTTTAGCCATGTTCTCTGTATTTCTTTAAGTGAGTTATTAAAGTCCTTCTTGATGTCCTCTACCATCATCATGAGATATGCTTTTAAATCCGGGTCTAGTTTTTCGGGTGTGTTGAGGTGTCCAGGACTGGGTGGGGTAGGAGTGTTGTGTTCTGATGATGGTGACTGGTCTTGGTTTCTGTTAGTAAGATTCTTACATTTGCATTTTGCCATCTGGTAATCTCTGGAGTTAGTTTTTGTAGTTGTCTGTGGTTAGATCTTGTTCCTCAGGTGATTATGTTAGCCTCTATCAGCAGACCTGGGAGACTAGTTCTCTCCTGAATTTCAGTACTCAGAGTACTCTCTGCAGGTAGGCTCTCCTCTTGCAGGGAAGGTGCCCAGATATCTGGTGTTCGAACCTACTTCCTGGCAGAAGTTGTGATCCACTCACAGAGGTCTTAAGATCCTGTGGATGGTCCTGTGTATACCTAAGGGGTATCTGCAGACTCCACGCCCAAGGTACCCCTGTGCTGGCATGGACCAGAGGGACTTGTGTCCCTGATCAGGCCAGGTTTTCTGCTTCCCTAATTAATGCAGTCTCAGGTCCTACTCGATTGAATTGGAGCAGAAGCTGTTTTCCACTCACCAGAGGTCTTAAGATCCCTTGGCAGTTCTTGTGGGTAGCTGGCGGGTGTCAGCCAACTCTGCACCCTAGCTACCCAGGTGCTGGCCAGACCAGAAGGGACTTATCTTTACCAATTTAAAATCTGATAGGGCGCTAATATCCAATCTATACAATGAACTCAAGAAGTTGCACTTTAGAAAATGAAATAAGAATATTAAAAAATGGGGTAAAGATATAAACAAAGAAATTTCAACTAAGGAATACCAAATGGCTAAGAAGCACCTGAAAAAATGTTCAACATCATTAATAATCAGGGAAATGCAAATCAAAACAACCCTGGGATTCCACCTCACACCAGTCAAAATGGCTAAGATCAAAAATTCAGGTGACAGCAGATAGTGGTGAGGATGTGGAGAAAGAGAAACACTCCTTCATTGCTGGTGGGATTGCAAGCTGTTATGACCACTCTGGAAATCAGTTTGGAGGTTCCTCACAAAATAGAACATAGTTCTATAGGAAGATCTATTAGTACCGGTACTTGGCATATACCCAGATGCTTTAACTTTAATAAGTACACATGCTCCACTATGTTCTTAGGATCCTTATTTGTGGTAGCCATGAGCTGGAAAGAACCCAGGTGTCCCTCAACAGCGGATTGAATACAGAAAATATAGTACATTTGCACAATGGTGTACTATGCAGCTATTAAAAACAATGAACTTATAAAATTATTAGACAAATATATGGATCTGGAAGATATCATCCTAAGTGAGGTAACCCAATCCCAAAAGAACATACATGGTATGCACTCATTGATAAGTGGATGTTAGCCAGGAATCTCAGAATCCTTCTTAGAAGGGGGAGCACAATACCAATGGAAGGAGTTTAAAAATTCAGAGCAGAGACTGAAAGAATGACCATCCATTGACTGCCCCACTTGGGGATTCATCCCATAAACAACCACCATACCCAGACTCTATGGCTGATGCCAACAAGAACTTGCTGTCAGGAGCCTGATATAGTTGTCTCCTGAGAGAAAAAAAAAAATACAAGAACTCTAAAAAAAAAAAAAAAAAAAAAAAAAGACAGCAACATTTGCTATGAGTACATACCCTTAAGCCCAGCACCTCCCCAGGTAGAGGCTCATGGATCTCTGTAATTTCAAAGCTAAGCTTCTCTTCATGGTGTGGTCCAGGCTAGTCAGGGATATGTACTGAGACCCTGAATCTAACTCTCTCTCATATACACTCAGAAAAGGAGTATATTTTTTTAATCGAGCAATTAAGAACAGGATATTAATTCATAGCTTTAAATTCACATCTCAATCACAGTTACCCTCCCTCCTCTCCTCCCCATCCCAATCTTACAAAATCTTCCCCCACTGCCTCTTCTTATTTTTCTCAGAGAAGGGGAGCTGCCCTTGATTGAGTACAACCCTACCCTGGGATATGTAAGCCAAGCAGGACTAGACACATCTTTTCCCACTGAAGTCCATCTAATCAGTCCAGGTATCAGGGAAGCAAATCCAATGGCAGGGAACAGAGACCAATACAACACATGCTGTACTTGTTAGGGATCCCTCATGAAGATCAAGCTGCATATTCACTAGGTTCATGCACCAAGGCCTAGGTTTATTCACTCCATACTCCCTTGTTGGTGGCCCAGTCTCCATCAACCCCCTTGGACCCAGGTTAGTTGACCCTGTAGGTCTTCTTGCAGAGTGGTTAACCTTTCTAGGTTGCTCAATCCTAACTCACTCTTCCACAAGTCTCCATGATCTCTGCCTGATGTTTTCCAGTTTCTCTGTATCTGTTTCCATCAGCTTCCCTATGAAGCCTCTCAGGAGACTTATATGCTAGGTTCCTATCTGTAAGTATAACAGAATATTATTAATAGAGTCAAGGACTGGTTCTCTTACATGGGATGGGGCTCAAGTTGGTGTAGTCATTCATTGGTTGGCTGTTCCTTCACTCTCTGCTCCATCTTTATCTATCCACATCTTATAGGTAAGACTGATTGTAGGTTAAACATTTTGTGGGTGGATTGATGACCCCCTCTCTCCTCTTAAAGTCCTACCAGGTTACAGGATGTAACCACTTCAGACTCTATATCCCCATTAGTTAGGATTCTCTGATAGGCTCACCTTCATATACTCCCAGTATCATTCCTGCTCCAGGCCACCAGCTTTTTCAAAAGATACTCTCCCATGATTTCTATTTTTCACTCCAAGCTCTCTCCCACACTCCACTCCCCATACTAATCATTTACTCTGTTCCCTTCCTTACACTCTATTCTTCTAAATTCTCCCTCTCCACCTCCAATGACTATTTAGTTTTTCCTTCTGAGTGAGATTTGCACATCCTCCCTTGGGACCTCCTCATTACCGTTTCTTTGTGTCTGTGGATTGCAGCATGGTAATCCTAAACTTCATGGCTAATGTCTAATTATAAGTTAGTATAATCTGTATTTGTCTTTCTGATTACCTCACTCAGAATGATTTCCTCAAGTTCCATCTATTTGCCTGCACATTTCATGACTGTTCTGTTTTTAATAGCTGAATAGTATTCCACTGTATAGATATAGTGGAAAAACTTCTAACCACTTGCTTACTAGAATAAAGACATATTTTACAGGAGAGAATTTTATTCCTGGTTTTTAAATTTTGGTCAAGCCTATGTCTTAAAAGTCATAGTTCCTAGATTCAAACCTACTATTTTTGTTTTATTAAATAACCATGCTGCAAAATTGCTTCCAAATGTATACATAGGCTAAGTTGATGAACCTCTATCTTGGTCAGTGGAACTACCTTTTATAGTAGAAAACAGTCAATAGAGAGAGAACAACTCTTCAAACTGCTGTGAATATCAGGTGGTGGTGGGAGAAAATTACTTTAATCTCTGCACTGGGTAGACTGAAGAAGGTAGAACTCTGAGTCCATGGCCAGCCTGTTCTAGAGAGTGAATTCTTGTAACGCCCTCCAAAAGAAAAACAAGCACAAGTGTTCACTGCAAAAACATCCATATTAAAATCCCCAACAAAAATACAACACTGAAGAAGAAGAGGAAGTAATGTAAGAGTTGAGAGATGGTAAGGATTGTTGTGTAATGATGTCTTCTGGACATGATATGGTTATCAAAATTATGATCTCTTGGTATATGTAGTTACCTAAATAAGACCTATAAAAAACCAACTAAGTCCTTTTTTTGGTAGGGGAGGTTTCCTCAAGATTTCACATTGCTCTGAGATTTTAATATAAGTTAATAGTTACCTGGAAAGACAAAATCAGTCTTTATTGAGGACGTGACCACTGGTAGGCTTTTCATGCTCCAGAGGATGTCTTCACATCATCCATGCATATATGGGCAGTTATACCTAGTCAAGTTGTAAGAAGGAGGTATAGGAGATATTGAGAGACTTCTAGGAGAACTGGTGTTATAGTTATGATCATTTTTTATTGTAATATGTATAAAATTTTCTAAACTAAAAATTATTTTTCTAAAAAAACAGTATATAAAAACAGGCCTGTGAGACATGCAAGGAAAAGTATAGGTTATTATTTGGGTTTTGAAAGTGTCCCAGCTATAAAAATCAATCATTGGAATTGGTAACAGCATATTATAAAATTTATTCAGAGTAGGCACCTGAATGAGTTTAGACTAAGATGGATGTATGCTTGGAATCAATACAGTTGGATATGCTCTCTGAATTGCAAGATGCACCTGCTAAAATGAAGCAGGATAACTAGATTGATACTGGCTCTTTCCAGCCATAAATTCTATGTCTAAGAGTAATATTTCATGGCCAGCAATTTGAACAGTAGTGGCACAGTTGGATTGATTGGCACGGAACACAAGCTTTTATGTGTCAATAAATGTGTTTTCTGATTCATTGTGTATTCACTGATTGATTGGAGGCTGACTACATAGAAAATATAAGTCTATCATGGAAGATTTTGGGAATCTGTCATCAACAGTGATTAATCACCACAGGGAACTAATGATGAACACAAAGTTTTCCTGGTAATCATCAGTGTTCAGTACAGAAGCAAGCACTTAATAGATTCTCATGTGACAATTGCAAATTCATCTTATATATGGTGTACCACATTTTTTTCAGTGGAAAACTCTTTGCTATATTTTGGTACTTACAACAAATCCAACCACTAATACATATCAAAATGCCTCCAAAGACAGGAAGGTACCTTGCTTTTAACACATAAGTGTTTCTTCAAAATTACTCATCTTCTTGATATAAAAACTATTTTGTAATGGATAGTAATGCTAAATTTAGAATCAATTAACCTAAAGTTGAAATATCTAGCTTAGTTAATAGATGTCTGGGATGAGGAACTAATAGTTAATCAATCCAGAGTTATTTTCAAAATATATAAAATGGAAATACAAAATTTCAGTATAATGATCAAGTTAGTAACACAAGATGCTTATAAGTATTATCTATCACTCACAGGTTTTGTTATACATAAGGAATTATAGTATGTGACTTTCCATAGATCATAGTATAACAAGCTAAGAAGCATCAATGAATCAAAAACAGTATCTTGAAACTTTCATAACACTCATTTCATTTGGCCATTTATTGACTCCTTAGGAAGGCATCTCTGAGCATTTGTTCAACTATATGTGAAGCATACTGCTCACAGAAATTGAATGATTTTGTTTCTTGGTTCCTCATCTTCCTGTCTAAAGGTCAGTCAATTGATCGATCTGTCAACAACTCATTACTGAGAAAGTTCAAAACTTTCTGATTTATTAGAATAGTTTATGGATACAGGCATTCTATGAATATGTGAAAATGCATGTTTGCATAAATCACTGTTCTTTGTAGAAATCTATACAAAACAAAACAAACCCTAGGAGAAAAGTGAAGAAAACCTTTGTTGGTGATTGAATTTCATAAACCCAGCCCCAGAGAGCAGAAACTGCCCATAGATATTTTTTTCATTGTAAATCTGTGATCTTTTGCCTTTGAATTAAGGTTTATAAATACTAATAATGCATGCTTACTTATATCATCCTAACCTCACTATTGAGTTACAGGAATCAATATTTGAATCTTACTTTGATAGTGCCTTAGGATTAAAATGTCAATTACTTGAATAAGAAAGCCTTTATCTGTGTAGAATGATTAAACCACTCTCCAAATTAGTATGAATTACTATAACTTTTTCTTTTGATACCATCCAGCCCATTCTCCTTTCTGTTTCTTCATTATCAGTAGGTTTTCTGTCCCTTAGATTCTCAAAATGAATGGGAACAAGTCTTTGGTTAAATAGGGACCAATCTCTGAGTGTTTAGCTATATTGCCATCATTGATGCATATCTTGTCTCTCTCCTATATTGTGTAATTGCTGTTACATCTGACAACAGTACCTTAAAGCTTAGTCCCCTGGTTGCTCTTACTCCACACCATATTGGCAGTCATTTGTTTTCCCTGGTATACTGAGTCCCAAATCTATTCTCAAACCAACTAATATTGAGAAAATTTCAATGCATGAACATATAAGTACATATAGAATAAAAATAAAACTTCTGTATGTCTCACATGAAATATATAAAAATGGGAGAAGAAATGGGTTTTAGGAGACTTATTTGATTAGTTGTAAAGGATATTTAAACTAATTACATGTACTGCCAGCCTTCTATTCTCATCTATTCTAGATAGATGAAAATTGCAATCCTAGAATAATTCAAACACATTATGATTATGGGTTCAGTTTCCTTGGATTAGAAGAATAAAGATTATAAAAGCACAGAAAATGTTAGATTCCTTATAATAATCTATACAGAAGAATTTAAGGCAGAAGTTTTCTATCAGTGAGAGTTCCTGAATAATATTTACCAAAGAGAACTTTTTAGCATCATACACTTTCCACTTCTCTAAAAAATTCAATCCAAATTTTGGTATCTTTCTTTAAGATATTCTCATTCTCTGAGACTTGACATAGGAGAAAAAATTGATAGTACTTTGGCCTTTTAAAAATATATTTGGGTGAAAAAAATGTTGTTGACTTTAGAAATTATTTCTTCAAGTAACACTTATTGAATTCCTACTGCATGACACACTTTTCCAAAAAGGTAAAAAATAAGAGTACAGTAAATAATCATAGTCATATGACATTACAATTGTTTTACTTTTCTTCCCATTTTCAAAAATTATTGAAGTCATTGTCTCGCTCTGGCCTTATTACTTAGACTAGAAAAGCCTTTCAGGGGTTCCAAGAGCATCCTGCCTCCCTGTGGGAATCTTTTTGGGCCCCAAACTAGTTTGGTAACATGCCTTAACACTCATCCTAGTTGAAGCCAGCTGCAGTGCCACCTGAGTCTCAGTGGCACATAGACTGCATAGTACAGCCTGCCCTAAACATATCCTGCAGAATGAGTCTGCCTGAGGCATAACCAACAGTGTAGGGTACCCTGATTTTCATAGTCTGCTCCATGACTCACCCCACTTTCACAAGCAGTCCTGCTGCCATCAGCAACCAAAACTAGGGGAAAAGAGATGCTTAAAAGAAAAAGACCCAGGGCAATATGGCACCACTAAAGTCCACCTATACTCCTACAACAAACCCTGGATATTCTAATGAAACTGAATCACAAAATGATAGAGACCTTTAAAGAAAAGATGAATAATTCATGTAAGGATATATGGGAAAACACATTGAAAAAGGTTGAGACATTAAAGACGAAGCAAATAAATATAAAGAAAAAACAGGAAAATACAATAAAATAGGTGATGGATATGAAAAAGTTGTTCAGGACCTGAAAGGGGAAATAGAAACAACAAAGAAAACACAAACTGAGATAACCCTGGATGTAGAAAACTTTGGAAAGAGAACAGGAGCTACAGACCTAAGCATCATCAATAGAATACAGGAGAAGGAAGAGAGAATCTTGTGTATAGGAGATATGATAGAAGAAATCAATATATCAGTCAAACAAAATGAAAAATCTACAAAGTTCACAACACAAAACATTCAGGAAATTTAGGACATTATGAAAAAACCAAACCAAATAATAATATAAATAGAAGAATATTTCCAGCTCAAAGGCCCAGAAATCATCTACAACTAAATCTCAGAATACTATTTCCCTAACCTAAAGAAAAAGTTGTCTATAAAGGTACAAGAAGCAAATCAAATGACAAACAAATTTGACCAGAAAAGAAAATCCTTCTACCACATAATTACCAAAACACTAAATATACAGAACAAAGAAAAAGTATAAAAATTCGCAAGGGGAAAAGGCCAAGTAACACATAGAGTCAAACTTGGGAAAATTGCAACTATTTCTCATCAAAGACTATAAAAGCTAAAATGGCCTGTACAGAAGTCTGGCAAGCCCTATGACACCACAAATGTAAGCCCAGACTATTGGACCTAGCAAACTTTCAATCAACACAGATGGAGAAACAAAGTTATTCTATGACAAAATCAAATCAAAACATTAACTTTCCACTAACCCATTACTATGGAGGATACTCCATAGTATCCAAGGAAAACTCCAACCCAAAAAGGCTAACTATGCTCAAGATAACACAACAAATAAGTAATTTCATACTATTGAAAGCAATAGAAGAAAAACTCATAAACACACCCACACACTGAACTACTACCAACATCAAAATAACAGGAAATAACAATCATTGGTTATTAATATTTCTTAACACCAGTGGACTCAATCCCTCATTAAAAAGACACAGGCTAACAGAATGGGTGTATAAACAAAGCCCACCATTCTGCTATATACAAGAAAGACATCTCTCAACAAAGATAGTCATTATCTCAGTAAAAGGGGCAGGAAAAAGGTTTTCCAAGCAAATGAATACTCTTCCCAAAAAAGGCTAGAATAACAATTCTAATATATAATATAGTAGACTTTCAACTGAAAGTAACCAACACAGATGGAGAAGACATTTCACACTCATCAAAGGAAAATATCCACCAGGAAGAAATATCAGTTCTGAACATCTCTGCCCCAAATGCAAGGGCACACACATTTGCAGAAGAAACATTACTAAACCTTAAATCACACAACACAACTCTCAACTCTCAGCAATGAACATGTTATCAAGATAGAAACTAAACAGAAATAACAAAGCTAACAGATGTTATGATTCAAATGGAACAAACTAATGGGTATCTATAGAAGTGGTGAAGAGACTTGAACATAAGGTAACAGGGAAAAAATTCCTGAACATAATAACAATGGCTTGTACTCTAAGATCAAGAATAAACAAATGGGACCTCATCAAATTGCAAAGCTTCGGTAAGGCAAAGGACACTGTCAAGAAGACAAAAAGGCAACCAACAAATTGGGAAAAGATCTTTACCAATCCTAAATCCAATAGAGGGCTAATATCAAATATATAAAAAGAACTCAAGAAGTTAGACTCCAGAAAACCGAATAATATTATTAAAAAATGGGGCATAGAGCTAAACAAAGAAATTTCAACTGAAGAATACCAAATGGCTGAGAAGCACCTAAAAAAGTGTACAACATCCTTAGTCATCAGGGAAACACAAATCAAAACAATCCTGATTTTCCACCTCACACCAGACAGAAAGGCTAAGATCAAAAACTTGGTGACAGCAGATACTGGTGAGGATGTGGAGAAAAAGGAACACTCCTCCATTGATAGTGGGATTGCAAGTTGGTAAAACCACTCTGGAAATCAGCTTGGTCTTTCCTTAGAAAATTAGACATAGTACTACAAGAAGATCTTGTAATACCACTCCTGGGTATATACCCAGAGGATGCTCAAAACTATAATAAGGAAACATGCTCCACTATATTCATAGCAGCCTTATTTATAATAGCCAGAAGCTGGAAAAAACCCAGATGTCCCTCAACAGAGGAATGGATTCAGAAAATATGGTCCATTTACAGAATGGAGTACTACTCAGCTACTAAAAACAATGAATTCATGAAATTCTTAGGCAAATGAATGGATCTGAAGGATATAATCCTAAGTGAGGTAACCCAATCATAAAAGAACACACATGGTATGCACTTACTGATAAGTGGATATTAGCCCATAATCTCAGAGTACCCAATATACAATTTGCAAAACATATGAAATTCAAGAAGAAGGAAGACCAAAGTGTGGATACTTAGATCCTTCTTAGATGAGGAAGCAAAATATCCATAGAAGGATTTACAGAGGCAATGTTCAGAGCAGAGACTAAAAGTATGTCCATACAGTTCCCGCCCCACCTGAGGATCCATTCCATAAACCACCACCAAAACCAGACACTATTGTAGATGCCAACGAGAGTTTGTTGACAAGAGATTGATATAACTGTCTCCAGAAAGGCTCTGCCTGTGCCTGACAAATACAGGAGTGGATGCTCATAGACATCCTTTGGACAGAGTACAGGGTCCCCAATGAAGGAGCAGGAGAAAGTACCCAAGGAGCTGAAGGGGTTTACATCCTTATAGGAGGAACAACAATATGAACTAACCAGTACCCACAGAGCTTCCTGGAACTAAACCACCAATAAAAGAAAACACATGGTGGGACTCAGGGCTACAGCTGCATATATATCCAAGGATGGCCTAGTTGGTCATCAGTGAGAGGAGAGGCCCTTGTTCCCGGTAAGGATCTATGTCCCAGTTTAGGGGAATACCAACACCAGGAAGCAGGAGTCGGTTGGTTGTTGAGCAAGGGAGGTGGGGGGAATAGGATATTTTCAGAGGGAAACTAGGAAAAGGGATAACATTTGAAATGTAAATAAAGAAAATATCTAATTAAAAAAAGATGCTCCCAGTCAGCTATTGGATGGAACACAGAGCCCCTAATGGAAGAGCTAGAGAAAGTACCCAAGGAGCTAAAGGGGTCTGCAACCCTATTGGTGGAACAACAATATGAAACTAATCAGTACCCCCAGACCTAGTGTTTCTAGCTGAATATGTAGCAGAAGATGGACAAGTCAGCCATCATTGGGAAGAGAGGACCCTTGGTCTTCCAAACTTTATATGCCTCAGTACAGGGGAACACCAGGGCCAAGAAGTGGGGTGGGTGGGTATGGGAATGGGGGGCAGGGTATGTGGGACTTTTTGGATAGCATTTGAAATGTAAAATAAGAAAATAGCTAATTTTAAAAAAAGAACATTTCACTCAAACGTAAAAGAATACACCTTTTTTTTTTCAGTACCTCACAAAACCTTCTCCAAAATTGACTATAAAATCAGTCACAAAGCAAAGCTCAACAGACACAAGATGATTGAAATAACTCCATGCATCTTATAAGATCCCCATGGATTAAAGCTGGACTTCAACTATAACAGAAACAGCATAAAGTCTACATATTCATTGAAACAGAACAACTCTTGAATCATTGATCAATGGGTCAGGGAAGAAGAAAAGAAAGAAATTAAAGACTTTCTAGATTCATTGAAAATAAAGGCATAACATACCCAAACTTATGGGAAACTATGAAAGCAGTGTCAAGAGGGAAGCTCATAACACTAAGTGCCCTCATAAAGAAATGTAAAAGCTTTCATACTAAAGAATTACAAGAAGAGGCTAGGAGAATGGGAAGAAGAGGAGGAGCAAAAGGAGGAGGAAGGGGAGGAGAAGGAGTACAAGGAGTAGGGGAAAGAGGAGAAGAAGAAGAAGAAGAAGAAGAAGAAGAAGAAGAAGAAGAAGAAGAAGAAGAAGAAGAAGAAGAAGAAGAAGAAGAAGAAGAAGAAGAGGAGGAGGAGGAGGAGGAGGAGGAGGAGGAGGAGGAGGAGGAGGGGAGGAGGAGGAGGAGGAGGAGGAGAAGAAGAAGAAGAAGAAGAAGAAGAAGAAGAAGAAGAAGAAGAAGAAGAAGAAGAAGAAGAAGAAGAAGAAGAAGAAGAGCAGCAGTAAAAGAACAAGAGCAAGAAAAAGACCAACAAGAAGCAGCAGCAAACACATGCAGAAGGAATAGACAGCATGAAATACTCAAACTCAGGGCTTAAATATATCAATTAGCAACAAAGAGAACAATAAATGAATCAATGAAACCAAGAACTCATTCTTTGAGAAAATCAACAAATAGACAAAACCTTAGGTAAACAAAAAGGTAGAGAGATGGATAGAGGTACTCACAGTCAAATGTTAGATGGAGGTCAGGAGGAAGGATTGAAGACACTCAAAGTAATGTCAAACTCACAGGAAGACCAACTATGTCTACTAACCTGAACACCTGGGAGCTCCCAATGAGTGACCCACCTACCAAAGAAGAAACAGGTGCTGGTTGAGTCTCCCAGCACATATGTAACAGAGGACTGTCTTGTCTGGTCTCAGTAGAAGAGGATGTACTAATCCTGAAGAGACTTGATGCACCAGAGTAAGGAGATATGGTAGGGCTGTCCTCTCAGAGGCAAAGAGGAGGGGAAACTCTGAAATGGAGGACCAGGATGCTGGGAAGCATTTGAAATATAATTAATTTATTTATCTATTAATATTAAAAATTACTTAATTTTTGAATTTCTGGACTCAAACTATGTATTTTGGTTTCTCTGGGCAAATACCTAACCTAATTAATAAGGTGCTATTACTAATAAACAGCATGCTAAATGTGCTCATTTCAACATCTCTTACAATTGCATAGTTTAAGACATTGAGGCAGTATATCAGTAATATTTTATACAAGTAAAAGAATGAACAGTATAATTATCAAATCAATAGAAAACTTAATTCTATGTCTAGCTCCTTAGTCACTATTACCTTAATTGCAGTGCAGATACTTTCAACCTAATTTTTTCCCTTCTTCACTTTTTTATTGGTCTGCTTCTTTCAGGCCATCTAGCAATTGCTAACCAAAGGTAAATGCCTTCTTCTCTCTAACTAGATACATCATAATCTTGAGTGACAGGTAATATAGCTCTTTCAAAAAATGTAATTTTACAAAACACTAAAGAAAAATATTTTTAGCTTATGTAATATAAAGAACCTTGAAATTTCTCCTTCTCTTTCTAATTACACAACCTATAATATATGTAGAGGCATACATACCAGTATTTATTCAAGTTTTAAATGATGCTAACTCTCATTTACTTCAAAAGGAGGTACTATACAAACAAGGAATAAAATTCAAGAATTGGAAGTCTATTAACAAAGGGAGGAGGTGCTGCAGAGCTACTAATGATTTATACATTTTATGGAAGGTAGACTTTTCTTATGTTTTGTAGATGGAATGTGGCTTCTCTTTTATAAAGTTTTCATAAACAAATGGCTTGATTAGAGGTGAAACTATTTATTACCAAACATGTAACTATGAATTCTCTATTACATTGAACTCAGAAATTACTAAAACAGCCTGTATCATTAAAAAAAATCATACCCTGATATTTAAATTGTTCTCAATAAATAATTGCTGAAAGACATAAAGCACTGGTTCAGTAGTAGAAGTTGCCTAACATGTGCAAGGCACTGGGTTCAATATACAGCACTAACAAAACAAACCAATATGTAAATAGATCTATGGCATTTGACTGGCTATAGTATCTCAACATTCTGTCTTCAGTTAATATCCTCCATCAAAGGGCCAAAATGGAAAAAAAATACTAAAAACCAGAGCCTCTATGTTAAACTGTTCATTAGTTTTCAGGAATATAAAAACGTGGTAGTTGGTGTAAGCAAAGGACACAATAAGAAAACACCAAAAAGGCTGCTCAGTGACTAAGGGAAGGTATTTATTCTAGATAAGAAAGATAAAATACCCAGAGTCATTTTGATGTCCATTTCATTAATGACTATTGATGTTGAACATTTCTTTAAGTGTTTCTTGCCCATTAGAGATTCCTATGACAAGAATTCCCTGTTTAGATCTATACTGCATTTTTCAGTTGGGTACTTTGGCTTTTTGATGTCCAGTTTCTTGACTTGTTTATGTATTTTAGATATCAGCCCTCTTTGTAATGTAGGGTTAGAAAAGTTGGATCACCATTGTATAGGCTGCTGCTTTGTCTTTTTTACTGTGTCCTTCAACTTAGAGAAGATTTTCTTTCCTGTTTTGTTTTGTTTTGTTTTGTTTTGTTTTGTTTTGTTTTGTTTTTCAAGACAGGGTTTCTCTGTGTAGCCCTGGCTGTTCTGGAACTTACTTTGTAGACCAGGCTGGCTTCAAACTCAAAAATTCACCTGCCTCTGCCTCCCAAGTGCTGGGATTAAAGGTGTGTGCCACCATGCCTGGGCACATAAGCTTTTCAGTTTCATGATTTCCCATTTATTAATTTTTGATATTAGTACCTGAGTTGTTGGTGTTCTGGTTGGGAAGCTGTCTCATGTGTCAATGTATTCAAGGTTATTCCCAATTTTCTCTTCTCTCAGATTTTCTCTATCCTGTTTTATGTTGAAGTCTTTGATACATTCAGACTTTATTTTTGAGCAGAGTGGTAGATATATAACTATTTGCATTCTTTTACATGCATATATCTAGTTAGTCCAGCACCATATCTTGAAGATGAACTCTTTGTTCTATTGTATAACTTTTGTTTCTCTTTAAAAAAAAATATCAAGGGTCTGTAGGTGTGCAGGTTTACTTCTGGGTCTTCAGTTCCACTGACCAACTTGTCTATTTTTATTCCATTCACTATTTTACTAATAATGCTTTGTGGTACAGCTTGAAATTAAGATGTCAATACCTCAAGAAGTACTTTTATTGTACAGTATTGATTTGCTACTTTGGGTTTTTGTTCTTCCATATGAAGTTGAGTATTGTTCTTTCTAGGTCTATGAAGAATTGTCTTGAAATTTTGATGGGAATTTTGTTGCATCTGTAGGCTGCTTTTGGTAAAATGGTCATTTTAACCATGTTAATCCTACCAATCCATGAGCATGGAAGATCTTTCCATCTTCTGTTATCTTCTTCAATTTCATTCAATAAAGACTTGAAGTTCTCATCATACAGGTCTTTCATTTGATTCATTAGAATTACTTCAAAATAGTTTATATTATTTGTGACAATTGTGAAGGGTATTGTCTCCCTAGTTTCTTTCTCAGCCCATTTATCATTTATAAAATTAATGGCAACTGATATTTTTTAGTTAATTTTTATATAGCCACATTGCTGAAGTTGTTCTTCATCAGTAGGAGTTCCCTATTAAAGGTTTTGTGGTCATTTGTGAATACTATCATATCATCTGCAAATCATAATATCCTGAATTACTCCTTTCCACTTTGTATTTTTTATCTCCTTTAGTTGTTTTGTAGGTGTGTTGATGTCCACATTCTTCCACTGGGTCTTCTGACTAATGGAGGTGGTCTTTTCTGGTTCCTTATCTGTACTGTTTGGCACTTCAGCTAAGATCATCCACATTGAGTCATAGGACCTGCTCCCATCACAAGTCTCTGGGAATACTTAGAGAGTATCCCCACCCAACACCAATGCAGGTGTAGATTTCAATTCATTCTTCTGGCCCTTTGGGCCTCTCTCTAGTCTCTTCCCTTACATGATCATGCACCCCTATATTCCTCCTCTTCCCCTCTCCCACTCTGGTCCCTTCTTCCTTCTGCCTACACTGATTATTTTGTTTCCCCCTCTATCTGAAATTTAACCATGCTCATTTAGGCCCTCCATGTTGTTTAATATCTTAGGTTCTATGGGTATATCATGAATATTCTATAATTTTTGGCTAATATCCACTTATCAGTGAATATATATCATGCATGTATTTTTTTGTCTGGGTTACCTGACTCAGGTTGATATTTTATAGTCCAATCCATTTTCCTGCAAATTTCATGATGTCCTTATTTTAATAGCTAACTAGTATTCCATTGTGTAAGTGAATATCTTCTGCATCCATTCATCTGTTGTTGGACATCTGGGATTCTTCCTGTTCTGGCTATTACTAATAAGGGTGCTGTGAACATAGTGGAGCACATGTCCTTGTGGTATGGTGGTGCATCATTTGGGTATATGCACAGGAGCAGTATAGCTAAGCCTTCTAGTACAACTAGTTCCAATTTCCCGAATAACAATCAGATTGAATTTCAGGGTGATTGTAAAAGTTCACAGTCCTACCAGCAATGGAGAAGCATTTCCCTTTCTCCACATCCTTGCCAGCACGTGCTGTCACTTTTGATTTAAAGCAATATATGGCAAACCAATAACCAAAATCAGATAAAGTGTAGAGAAACTTGTAACAATCCTATTAAAATCACGGACAATATAATACTGCCCATTCTCACCCTATCTATTCAAGATAGTGTTTGAAACTCTAGCTAGTGAAAAAAAAAAAAGAAAACAGAAACAGAAACAAAAAACAACATAATAAAAAGAGATGAAGTAGATCTAAATTGGAAAGGAAGAAGTCAAACTATCAATATTTGTGGATGATATGATAGTATGCATAAGTAACCCCCCCCCCCCCAATTTTCCAAGAGACCCCTTGCAGCTGATACATACCTTCAGCATAGTGGCTGGATATAAAATTGTCTCAAAGAAATCAATAGCTCTCCTTTACAGAAATGATAATTAGGCTGACAAGAAATTAGGGAAACAACACCATTCAAGGAGCAACAAACAATAAAAAGTATCTTAGTCTAACTCTAAACAAGCAAGGCAAGAACTTCAAGTCCCCAGAGAAAGATATCAAAGACCTCAGAAAATGGAAAGGTGCCCCATGGTCATGTATTGATAGCATTAACATACTGAAAATGGCCATCTTTCCAAAAGCAATCTACAGATTATATGGTGGATTTCTTTGATCATTTGTATATGTTGAATGATCCCTGCCTCTTGTATGAAAACTAAAGTCTACTTGTTCATGATGTATGATATTTTTGATGTGTTTTTGGTTTCGGTTTGCAAGTATTTTGATGAGTATTTTTGTATTAATGTTCATAAGGGAGATTGTTCTGAAATCCTCTCTCCTTTTTGGATCTTTGTAAGGTTTAGGTATCAGGGTGACTGTGGCCTCATAGAATGTGTTTGCCAATGTTCTCTTTGTTTCTATTGTGTGGAATAATTTGAGAAGTTTTAGTATCAGCTCTTCTTTGAAATTTTGCACTAAAATCTTCTAACCTGTGGCTTTTATTATTTGAGAGACTTTCAATGGCTGCTTCTATTTCCATAGGGGTTATAGGCCTATGTACATATTTGTCTGACATTGATTTAACCCAGGCAACTGGTATCTATCAATAAAACCAACCATTTAATTTATATTATCAAATTTTGTGAAATGTAAGTTTTTGAAATAAGACCTAAGAATTCTTTGGAATTCCTTGGTATCTCTCCTTATGTTCCCTTTTCATTTCTGATTTTGTTAATTTATATATTCTTTCACTGCCTTTTAGCTAGTTTAGCTAAAGGTTTGTATATCTTGTTGATTTTCTACAAAAAACAATTCTCAATTTTGTTGATTCTTTGTATTGTTATCTTTGTTTCTAATTTATTTATTTCAGTACAAGTTTGAATATTTCATGCTGTCTATTAATCTTTGTTATAGTTGCTTCTTATTGTTCTAGAGCTTTCAGATGGACATTTAATTTATTAGTATGAAAGCACTCCAATGTATTTATGAAGGCACTTAATGTTATGAATGCTCTTAGCACTGCTCTCATTGTGTTTCATTAGTTGGGAATGTTCTGTGTTCATTTTCATTGACTTCTAGGAAGTCTTTAATTTATTTATGTCTTCCCTGACCCAGTAGAAAATTCTTCAGTTTCCATGAATTAGTTGGCTTCCTGTTGTTTATGTGGTCTTTGAAGTCTAGATTTAATCCATTCTTGTGAGATAAGATACAGATGGATGTTTCAATTTTATTGCATCTGTTGAGACTTGCTTTGTGTCTGCATATATAGTCAGTTTTGAAGAAGGTAACTTGTTGAGTACATAAGAAGCTCATCTTCTGTACAGTCTTTTCTGTTTGGGTAAAATATTCTGTTGAGGGCTGTTAGGTCAATTTGAGTCATAATGTCTATATTCTCTATTATTTGTTTAGTGTCTATCTGGAAGACCTGTGCATTGCTGAAAGGGTGGTATTTAAGTCTACCAATATTAATGCATTGGGGTAGATATGTGATTTATGATTCAGAGATGTTTCTTTTAAAAATATAATTGCCCTTGCATTGAAGGCATAGATAATCAAATTGAGAAGTCATCTTAGTAGAAACTTTCCTTTAATGTGTATAAAGTTTAACTTACCATCTCTTTTGATTAATTTTTGTTAAAGTCGAATTTCTTAAATATTAGAATGGCTACTCCAGGTTGCTTCTTGAGTCTATTCATTGGGAGAACTTTTTCCAAACCCGTTCCTCTGAGGTCATGTCTATCTGTTGCTGAAATGTGTTTCTTGTATTCTTGTATAAAGCAAAATAATGAATCTTGCTTTGCATGCACTCTGCAGGCCTGTGTCTTTTTTTCATTTTTCTTTATTAGGTATTTTCCTCATTTACATTTCCAATGCTATACCAACACTCCCCCATACCCTAACCCCACTCCCCTACCTACCCATTCCCACTTCTTGGCCCTGGCATTCCCCTGTACTGAGGCATATAAAGTTTGCATGACCAATGGGCCTCTCTTTCCACTGATGGCGAGCTGAGCTAGGAACTCTTCTGATAAATATGCAGCTGGAGACATGAGCTCCAGGAGTTACTAGTTAGTTCATATTGTTGTTCCACATATAGGGTTGCAGATCCCTTTAGCTCCTTGGATACTTTCTTTAGCCCCTCCATTGGGGGCCCTGTGATCCATCCAATAGCTGACTGTCAGCATCCACTTCTGTGTTTGCTAGGCCCCAGCATAGTCTCACAAGAGACAGCAATATCAGGGTCCTTTCAGCAAAATCTTGCTAGTATATGCAATCGTGTCTGTGTTAGGAGGGTGATTATGGGATCGATTCCCAGATATGGTAGTCTCTAGATGGTCCATCCTTTTGTCTCAGCTCCAAACTTTGTTTCTGTAACTTGTTCCATGGGTGTTTTGTTCCCAATTCTAAGAAGGGGCAAAGTGTCCACACTTTGGTCTTCATTCTTCTTGAGTTTCATGTGCTTTGTATCATGTATCTTAGGTATTCTAAGTTTCTGGGTTAATATACACTTATCGGTGAGTACGTATCATGTGAGTTCTTTTGTGATTGGGTAGCCTCACTCAGGTTGATGCCCTGCAGGTCCATCCATTTGCCTAGGAATTTCATAAATTCATCCTTTTTAATAGCTGAGTAGTAATTCATTGTATACATGTACTACATTTTCTGTATCCATTCCTCTGTTGAGGGACATCTGGATTCTTTCCAGCTTCTGGCTATTATAAATAAGGCTGCTATGAACATAGTGGAGCATGTGTCTTACTTACTAGTTGGAACATCTTCTGGATGTACGCCCAGGAGAGGTATTGTGGGATCCTCCAGTAGTACTATGTACGATTTTCTGAGGAACCACCAGACTGATTTCCAGAGTGGTTGTACAAGCTTGCAATCCCACCAGCAATGGAGGAGTGTTCCTCTTTCTCCACATCTACACCAGCATCTGCTGTCACCTGAAGTTTTGATCTTAGCCATTCTGACTGGTATGAAATGGAATCTCAGGGTTGTTTTGATTTGCATTTCCCTGATGATTAAGGCTGCGGAACATTTTTTCAGGTGTTTCTCTGCCATTTGGTATTCCTCAGGTGAGAATTCTTTGTTTAGTTCTGAGCACCATTTTTTAATGGTGTTATTTGATTTTCTGGAGTCCACCTTCTTGAGTTCTTTATATATATTGGATAGTAGTCACCTATCTAATTTTGGATAGGTAAAGTTCCTTTCCCAGTCTGTTGGTGGCCTTTTTGTCTTATTGGCGGTGCCTTTTGCCTTGCAGAAGCTTTGAACTTTTATGAGGTCCCATTTGTCAAATCTCCACCGTAGAGCAAAAGCCATTGCTGTTCTATTCAGGAATTTTTCCCCTGTGCCCATATCTTCGAAGCTTTTCCCCACTTTCTCCTCTATAAGTTTCAGTGTCTCTGGTTTTATTTGAAGTTCCTTGATCCACTTAGATTTGACCTTAGTACAAGGAGATGGGAATGGATGAATTCACATTCTTCTACATGTTAACTGCCAGTTGTGCCAGCATCATTTGTTGAAAATGCTGTCTTTTTTCCACTGGATGGTTTTAGCTCCCGGGTCAAAGATCAAGTGACCATAGGTGTGTGGGTTCATTTCTGGATCTTCAGTTCTATTCCACTGGTCTACTAGTCTGTTGCTATACCAGTACCATACACTTTTTATCACAATTTCTCTGTAGTAAAGCTTTAGGGCAGGCATGGTTATTCCACCAGAGGTTCTTTTATACTTGAGAAGAGTTTTTGCTATCCTAGGTTTTTTGTTATTCCAGATGAATTTGCAGATTGATCTTTCTATTTCGTTGAAGAATTTAGGTGGAATTTTGATGGGAATTCCATTGAATCTGTAGATTGCTTTTGGCAAGATAGCCATTTTTACTATATTGATCCTGCCAATCCATGAGCATGGGAGATCTTTCCATCTTCTGAGATCTTTAATTTCTTTCTTCAGAGACTTGAAGTTCTTATTATACAGATCTTTCAGTTCCTTAGTTACAGTCATGCCAAGGTATTTTATATTAATTGTGACTATTGAGAAGGGTGGTGTATCCCTAATTTCTTTCTCAGTCTGTTTATCTTTTGTGTATAGAAAGGTCATTTACTTGTTTGAGTTAATTTTATATCCATCAACTTCACCGAAGCTGTTTAACAGTTTTAGGAGTTCTCTGGTGGAAATTTTAGGGTCACTTATATATACTATCATATCATCTGCAAAAAGTGATATTTTGACTTCATCTTTTCCAATTTGTATCCCCTTGATCTCCTTTTTGTTTTCGAATTGCTCTGGCTCGGACTTCAATACAAAGTTGAATAGGTAGGGAGAAAGTAGGCAACCTTGTCTAGTCCCTGATTTTAGTGGGATTACTTCCAGCTTCTCACCATTTACTTTGATGTTGGCTACTGGTTTGCTGTAGATTGCTTCTATCATGTTTAGGTATGGGCCTTGAATTCCTGATCTTTCCAAGACTTTTATCATGAATGGGTGGTGGATTTTGTCAAATGCTTTCTCATCGTCTACCGAGATGATCATGTGGTTTTTGTCTTTGAATTTGTTTATATTATGGATTACATTGATGGATTACCGTATATTAAACCATCCCTGCATCCGTGCAATAAAACCTACTTGGTCAGTATGCATCATTGCTTAACTGTGTTCTTGGATTCAGTTAGCGAGAATTTTATTAAGTATTTTTACATTGATATTCATAAGGGAAATTGGTCTGAAGTTCTCTATCTTTGTTTGATCTTTCTGTTGTTTAGATATCAGAGTAATCATGGCTTCATAGAATGAGTTGGGTAGAGTACCTTCTAGTTCTATTTTGTGGAATAGTTTGTGCAGAGCTGGAATTAGATCTTCTTTGAAGGTCTTATAGAACTCTACACTAAATCCATCTGGTCCTGAGCTTTGTTTGGTTGTGAGACTATTAATGACTGCTTCTACTTCTTTAGTGGATATGGGGCAGTTTAGATCATTAACTTGATCGTGATTTAACTTTTGTACCTAGTATCTGTCTAGAAATTTCTCTATTTATTCCAGGTTTTCCAGTTTTCTTGAGTATAGCCTTTTGTAGAAGGATCTGATGGTGTTTTGGATGTCTTCAGGATCTGTTGTTATGTCTCCCTTTTCATTTTTGATTTTGTTAATTAGGATGCTGTCCCTGTGCCCTCTAATGAGTCTGGCTAAGGGTTTATCTATCTTGTTGATTTTTTCAAAGAACCAGATCCTCATTTGGTTGATTCTTTGAATAGTTTTCTTGTTTCCACTTGGTTCATTTTGCCCCTGAGTTTGATTGTTTCCTGCTGTCTACTCCTCTTGTGTGACTTTGCTTCCTTTTGTTCTAGAGCTTTTAGGTGTATTGTCAAGCTGCTAGTGTGTGCTCTCTCTAGTTTGTTTTGGAGGCACTCAGAGCTATGAGTTTTCCTCTTAGAAATGCTTTCATTGTATCCCGTAAATTTGGGTATGTTTTGTTGTGTCTTCATTTTCATTAAACTCTAAAAAGTCTTTAATTTTTTTCTTTCTTCCTTCTTTGACCAAGGAATCATTGAGAAGAGTGTTGTTCAGTTTCCACGTGAATGTTGGCTTTCTATTATGTATGTTGTTATTGAAGATCAGTCTTAGTCCATGGTGATATGATAGGATGCATGGGACAATTTCAATATTTTTGTATCTGTTGAGGACTGTTTTGTGACCAATTATATGGTCAATTTTGGAGAAGGTACCATGAGATGCTGAGAAGAAGGTATATCCTTTTGTTGTAGGATAAAATGTTCTGTAGATATCTGTTAAATCCATTTGTTTCATAACTTCTGTTAGTTTTACTGTGTCCCTGTTTAGTTTCTGTTTCCACCATTTGTCCATTGATGAAAGTGGTGTGTTGAAGACTCCCACTATTATTGTGTGAGGTGCAATATGTGCTTTGAGCTTTACTAAAGTTTCTTTAATGAATGTGGCTGCCCTTTTTTCATTTGGAGCATACATATTCAGAATTGAAAGTTCCTCTTGGTGGATTTTACCTTTGATGAGTATGAAGTGTCCCTCCTTGTCTTTTATGATAACTTTGGGTTAGAAGTCAATTTTATTCTGTATTAGAATGTCTACTCCAGCTTGTTTCTTCAGACCATTTGCTTGGATAATTGTTTTCCAGCCTTTCACTCTGAGGTAGTGTCTGTATTTTTCCCTGAGATGGGTTTCCTTTAAGTAGCAAAATGTTGGGTCCTGTTTGTGAAGCCAGTCTGTTAGTCTATGTCTTTTTATTGGGGAATTGAGTCCATTGATATTAAGAGATATTAAGGAAAAGTAATTGTTGCTTCCTATTATTTTTGTTGTTAGAGTTGGCAATCTGTTCTTGTGGCTGTCTTCTTTTTGGTTTGTTGAAGGATTGCTTTCTTGTTTTTTCTAGGGCGTGGTTTCTGTCCTTGTATTGTTTTTTTTCTGTTATTATCCTTTTAAGAGCTGGATTTGTGGAAAGATAATGTGTTAATTGGGTTTTGTCATGGAATACTTTGGTTTCTCCATCTATGGTAATTGAGAGTTTGTCTGGGTATAGTAGCCTGGACTGTTATTTGTGTTCTCTTAGTGTCTGTATAACATCTCTCCAGGATCTTCTGGCTTTTATACTGGTGAAAAGTCTGGTGTAATTCTGATTGGCCTGCCTTTATATGTTACTTGACCTTTTCCCCTCACTGCTTTTAATATTCTATCTTTATTTAGTTCATTTGTTGTTTTGATTATTATGTGTCAGGAGGAATTTCTTTTCTGGTCCAGTCTATTTGGAGTTCTGTAGGCTTCTTGTATGTTCATGGACATCTCTTTCTTCAAGTTTGGGAACTTTTCTTCTGTTATTTTGTTGAAGATATTTGCTGGCCCTTTAAGGTGAAAATCTTCATTGTCTTCTACTCCTATTATCCATAGGTTTGGTCTTCTCATTGTGTCCTGGATTTCCTGGATGTTTTGAGTTAGGATCTTTTTGCATTTTGTATTTTCTTTGATTGTTGTGCCGATGTTCTCTATGGAATCTTCTGCACCTGAGATTCTCTCTTCCATCTCTTGTATTCTGTTGCTGATGCTTACATCTATGGTTCCAGATTTCTTTCCTAGGGTTTCTATCTCCATCATTGCCTCATTTTGGGTTTTCTTTATTGTGTCTACTTTGCTTTTTAGGTCTAGTATGGTTTTGTTCATTTCCATCACCTGTTTGGATGTGTTTTCCTGTCTTCCTTTAAGGACTTCTACCTGTTTGGTTGTGTTTTCATGTTTTTCTTAAGGACTTGTAACTCTTTAGCAGTGTTCTCGTATATTACTTTAAGTGAGTTATTGAAGTCCTTCTTGATGTCCTCTACCATCATCATGAGATATGCTTTTAAATCTGGGTCTAGCTTTTCGGGTGTTTTGGGGTGCCCAGGACTGGCTGAGGTGGGAGTCCTGCGTTCTGATGATGGTGAGTGGTCTTGGCTTCTGTTAGTAAGATTCTTATGTTTGCCTCTACCCATCTGGTAATCTCTGGAGTCAGTTGGTATAGTTGTCTCTGGTTAGAGCTTGTTCCTCTTTTGAATCTGTTAGTCTCTATTAGCAGACCTGGGACACTAGCCCTCTCCTGAGTTTCAGTGGTCAGGGCACTCTCTGCAGGCAAGCTCTCCTCTTGCAGGGAAGGTGCCCAGGTATCTGTTGTTCGAATGTGCCTCCTGGCAGAAGTTGTTCCACTCACCAGAGGTCCTATGATCCCGTGGAGAGTCCTCTCAGGACCTTATGGGTGTCCGCAGACTCAGAGCTCAAGGTGCTCAGGTGCTGTTGCTGGTGTCCCCTGGAAGGGACTTGTGCCCCTGGTCAGGCCGGGTGTTCTGCTTCCCTAAGTAATGGTGTCTCAGGTCCCGTGCGATTGGATTGGAACAGAAGTTGTGTTCCACTCACCAGAGGTCCTAAGATCCCATAAAGAGTGCTCTGGGGACCTTGGGGGTGTTTGCCGACTCGGCGCCCAAGGTGACCTGGTGCTTGGGATGACTAGAAGGGACCGGCCTGTGTCTTTTTATTGAGAAGTTGAGTCCCTTGATATTGAGAGATATTAATGACCAATGTTGTTAGTTCCATTTAGTTTCATGGCGCTAGAAATGTGTGTGTGTGTGTGTGTGTGTGTGTGTGTGTGTGTGTGTGCATGTGTGTGTGTTTACCTTCTTTTACATTTTCTGGTGTGGAATTGTTTATTGCTCCTTTCCTTTGTAGAGCTGGATTTATGGACAGATACTGTTTAAATTGGTTTTCTCATGGAATATCTTGTTAGCCTCATCTATGGTGATTGAAAATATTGCTAGGTATCCTAGCCTTGGCTGACACACCTGGTTTCTTAGAGACTGGAAGATGCATTTCTGCTGAGAATTTTGATAAACCTGCCTTTATATGTTATTTTGCCTTTTTGTCTCGTAGCACTTAATAGTCTTCCTATATTCTGCATATAGTATTTTTTCAATTATTATTTGGAGGAGTATTTTATACTATGGTCCAATCTATTTTGTGTTCTGTAAGATTCCTGTTTGTTTATAAACACCTCTTTCTTTACATTGTAGGAATTTTCTTCTCTGATTTTGTTTAAAGTATTTCTGGACATTTCAAATGGAAGTCTTCTCCTCCCTTCTTCTATTCCTATTAATTTTTGATTTGTTATTTTCATACTGTCCCTGATTTCTTGGATGGTTTCTGTCAGGAAGATTTAGATTTAACATTTTCTTTGACTTGCATATTGATTTTTTTTCTGTCTACTACACTAAGGTTCTCTATTACATCTCTTATATTTTGTCAATGTCTGTGGTTCCTTATCTATTCCATAGGTTCTCCATATCTAGGAGTTCCTCACTTTGTGCTTTCGGTATTGCTTCTATGTCTATATTCGGTCATTAAACACTTTTATTTTTTTTCAACTTCTTGATGGTATTTTCCTGAATTTCATTAAGGAATTTATTCATTTACTGCTTAAAGGCCTCCATTGCCTTCATAAGATTGGATTTAAAGTCCTTTTCTTGTGCTTCAACTGTGTTAGTATTATCTGAGGCTTGCTGCAGTAGGATAGCTGTGCTCTTATAGTGCCATATTACCCTTGCTTTTCTTGATGGTGTTTTAGTGTCCTCCAGGTATCTGGGTTTGGAGTTATTATAGGTTTTGATGCTGATTTCTGAGGTTATCTTTGTTAGATGTTTGTTTTGGGGGATTTCCCCTTGCTTTTTGTTCCCTTGCTGGATGATAACCTGAATGGCCTGCATTCTGTTGACTAGCTAGTCTTCAGGTCCACTTGGATGTCTCTCCTGGGGTTTTATGGCCTGAGATACCCTTGGGGTTTTAGTTACTAATCTTGCCTTTGGGATCCCTAGTCTCAGCATGGCCTGGGGTCCTTGGTGCTGGTAGGCCTTCAGGAAAACCTGATGGTTTGAGAGAAGGAAAATGGGGTTCAGGGGTAGGGTTTACTGTAATCCTGTTGGGTGTGTTTTAGGGGAATATGTTGGACAAAGATTCAGTGCTGAGTCTTACCTTGTAGTTCTCTTGCCAGAGAGCAATGAAATGTAGGCAGAGTTATGGTATAGAAAACAAAGCATAAGGTATGGTGTACAATACACTGCTATTGGGGTTCTTTAGGGCAATTTTGGGGTATTGGGGGAAGAGGAGTATAGGGTTATCGGTCATGCATCCACTCTGCCACAGGGCATGCCCCTCATGGGTTGGGACACTGGAGTTGACCACGCTTATCCCAAGCATTTGCTGGGCAGATGTTGGGCCATAAGGAATCTCCAGGGCACCTCTCTGGGGGTGGGAAAGTGGGACAGCCAGAGCAGGATCAGAAGTCCCTGGGTCTGTAAGAAGTCTGAGACCACGTGGTTCTCAGGCTCTTGGAAACCCATGCAAGCCTGGGAGCTGCAGAAGAGATGAGAACTGAGTTGGGGCCCACAGGCTAGATCTAGCCCAGGACTGGGGGAAAAGGGGAGAGCTCTGGCTTGTCCCGCGGGGAAATCCTTGGCTTGACAGCAGCAGCTGGCTTGGGCTTGAGCTTGGTGGTGGCCATGGCTGGAAGCACAGAGAGGCCTTTTATGAGAGATTAGATAGTGACTCTCTAGGCAAAGGCCTTCTCCATTGCTCCCCACAGTGGCTCCAATGAAAAGAGGCAGTCCAAGGTTTTTAAGACATTTATTGTAATGGCTGAAATTGGATGAATAAACCATACCCCACTTCTCATGGTAGGCCTGAGATTAAATATCTTTTTCAAGGGAGAATGTCTGGGGAAAAAAAAAAGAAAAAAGCTTATTGGTTAAGCTCTCCAGGTCTCTAGGTACCTCATTAAAATGGAAATCTCTCAGGTCATGCCCTTTACATGTGGAGGGGCTTAGATTGTTGCCTCTAAGTGACTGATTACCACAAATCTATGGGGGGTGTGTCCAGTGATAAGGGCCTGGTGCGCAGGAACAGGTGAATCTCCTACCATCCCATAAGGATTTTCAGGGTTTCAAGCCTTAGCTCAAATGGAAACCAAGCTACCTTTCACGGTCCCACAGAGGAGTTTACCTGGTGTCCCTGGTGCTGGGAGCCTGCCATAAATGCAGGTATATTTGTCGGGTGGGAAGTGATGTATAGAAGTTAGATGCAGCTTACCATTGGGTGTACTTTCAAGCAAATTGGCAGGAAGTGACTTGGAGAGGGCAGAGAGTGGCATATTTTAAAATTAGTAATTGATGTGGGAGCACTCAGGACATTGTGGGTATGGCTACCCTTGTGCTATAAGAAAGGCTCAGCAACCATGAGTACCAAAACAGTAAATAAGGAGCACTTCTCCATGGCCTTTGCATCATCTCCCAATTCCTTCTTTTCTAAAATTCCTGCCCCGATTTTCTTTGATGCTGAACTATAATATGAAAATGTAAAACAAATATATCCTTTCTTCTAAAAGTTACTTTTTGACATGGTACTCTAGAAGGATCATAAAACACTAAAATCTTGCTTTAATTGGCTACTTTTACAGGTTAACTGTAATAGCACTTCTGGGAAACTTTGGGAATACTGATGATTGCTCAGTTTTCCTAATATTCCTGTTAAGGCACAACACACAGGGCCCACTATTCAATGCTGTGTTGCAGGTTTTTTGTTTTAGTTGTATTTTGTTTTGTTTTTTGTTTTGTTTTGTTTTGTTTTTTTGCAAGCACTTCAACTGAATGGTAACCTTGTAAGTATTGTATAATACACAACCACATAACACATGAGCACTATATTGGTACATTCAAAACATTACTGCAAATTCAAAGCATTTACAGAATATGTAAATGGAATTCAAAAGGCAAATTCCAAAATATCTCT
Organism: Mus caroli; assembly: GCF_978045245.1. Lineage (NCBI taxonomy): Eukaryota > Metazoa > Chordata > Mammalia > Rodentia > Muridae > Mus > Mus caroli. Next base: position 46,170,887 of record NW_028227260.1, read on the forward strand.
AGGCTTAAGCCTATTCAGACTGTCTAGGGTGCATAGAGTTGATAGAGGAGGCAGTGCGGATGATTTCTGAAATGTCCTTGAGGCCTTTTTCTAGCAGTCCTTGATAACTAGATTCTATGCTAATGTCTTTAGAAAATGGGAAGCATAAAATTATGCCTAGTCCATTAATATTAAGACTTAATATTTTAATGATATTGACTCTAAAAATTGATCTATGGATTTAATGCAATTAGAATGAATTCCCAAGGATAGAGTTTGTGCAAATTGACAAGATGATTCTAATAAGTATGGAAGTACAGATGTCCCAATCCACCCAAAAGGAGATAAATTATACTTATGTTATCAAACATTACTACATAAAACTAAAACATTATTTTCTGTTGGTTATTATTTTTCAAAATGTACTTTTATTAAAGATTCTTAAATGCTTTAACCTCCCTTCTAGCACACCACCCACCAGAAGTAGTGAAAAAGAAAGAATATTAGGATATGGAGGAAGGGAACATGTTTACAAATAGTTCCTCAGAGCAAATCCAAACTGCATTGTCAGCAGTCAAGTTCAGTAGTGTCAGGATAGCAAACAGGAATCAGCAGTTGACAGGACCCTGCAGAAACAGTCAGGCCTTCTCTGAATCAAGATGAGTCAGAAGGAGTCACCAGGAAAAGGGAGGACACCAGAAGTTCTCTGCCCTGCTTCTCTCAACAATGAAGAAAAGCAAAGATTCGAGAGCAAGTTTAGCTATGCATGCCCAAAAGTCACTGGGCATCAAATACTAATTATATTTCCTCCAGTCATCACTTGTCCTTTTATGGGTTTTGTCACAGCAAAACACCATGAGCCTATCTTAGCAAAAATCCATGTGAGTCTGTATCAGGTCACATCTTTCTGCCAATTGGCCTGAGGTCGTAGAAGCAGCAAAAAGCCACCAGAACACTACCAGATTATTTTTTGCTGTGTTTCTTTCTATGAAGTCATGACAAATAATGATAAGTAAGGAATGGCAAGGTAGGTGTTCGTATGCTGTCCAGTATTTTTCACTGACTGTTGAATTATATTTATATTCCTTCCTAACATCATGCATCATACTTTCATGTACTTGTTTTAGCAAAATATCCTTTCACCTGTGTCTGCATTAAGAAAACACTACTTTACATGTCTGCTCCAGTAAAATACCACCCACCATAACTGATTTTCCCAAGAAACTAGAAGTTTCCATTTCATATTCCCCCTTTCTATTTGAGAATTTTCCTTTTCTCTAACATTACCAATCTATACAAAATAGAATTAATTACAAGAATCGTCACATTTTAAATAAAAGGTTTATGTACAATATTGTCAAACAATAGTCTAATAAATCAATCTTAAATTTCTATCAATATACAATAATTAAACAAAAACCTTAAATTTCTATCAATATACAATAATTAAATAAGAACCTTAAATTTCTATCATCATACACTAATTAAACAGAGCGGTTTTAAATTTCTATTAATATAAAATAATTAACCAAGTGATTATATTTATGTTAATATACAATAACTCAAGCAAATGATTTGAAATTTCTATTAATATATAATTAAACAAAGACCTTATATTTTTATCAATATGTAATAATTGAACAAAACTTTAAATTTCTATTAATATACAATAATTAAACCAAAAATTTTAACTTTCTATTAATCCTTAATCATAACCAATAGCAACCTTCTATCCTAAATGATAGCAACTATAACATATTATGGAACCAAAACTATTCAGCCCAGCTTAAGGAATTGAGATGATGGCCTTCTTATATATGTTTGTTTCCTGCTGAATTGTGATAGAGAATTTCTCTTTTGGAGCCCCAACCAAAAAAAAAAAAAAATGGGTAGTCTGAAAAAAGCTAGCTATAGTATTTATTTCCTAGTTTCTGTGATTATGCATTCTTTATATTGTCTGTCCAGTATATATAATGCCCTATCTCTGTTTTATCCAGTTTATGTGTGATTGATCCTTTGGACTAGATCTTTTGGAGTTGATGTGCATGAATATTTTGGAGATATCAGTAAATGAATCTGTAAATTGAGTCTGTGAATCACCTGGGTTCTGTTTTAGGAAGACATCTATATCTCAGGTGATACGTTTTCTCTTGTCTGATCTAATCTTTATAAGTTTTGTTGATAACTACATTTTTTAAATTTCCTGTAGATGCATAAACATGATCATGTCCACATCTTAGAAGCATTACAGGTTTCCATTTTCATTCTAACACATCCTTAGAGTGTATTGGTTGGCCTAGTTCCTCAGTTTTATTCAATAATCCAGTGTCTCCCAGCTGCTGTTATTCCATATGCACCAACATTAAGAATATTGCAATTTAACAAAGCATTTTTTTGTTTCTCCTTGGGGGTTTCACTCTCCCTTTTGTGTAATAAGCATTTCTTCTAAAGTAACATTAGCTCTTTCTAAAACTGCTTGTCCTTTGGGGTTATGTGGTATACAAGTAACATGTTTTATACTGAAATGTACAAAAAATTGCTTCATCTTATTGGATACATATGCAGCAGCATTATCAGTTTTAATTTGTGCAAGTATCCCCATAATTGCCATTTTTTCTAAAATATGTATAGTTATACTAACAGCCTTTTCAGAACTTAAAGCAGTTGCCAACAGAAACCTTAAGTATACGGCAATGGCATGGTATATATACTTTTGTTTTCCAAATTCCGCAAAATGGAAACCATCCATCTGCTAGATGTCATTTCTTTTGGTACCCTTAGTGTTACTACCAGCAGTAACATAATTTGGTTGTATAGAGAGCACATAGAACATTTCTTCTTCTTCTTCTTCTTCTTCTTCTTCTTCTTCTTCTTCTTCTTCTTCTTCTTCTTCTTCTTCTTCTTCTTCTTCTTCTTCTTCCTCTTCTTCTCCTCCCCCTCCTCCTGCTTCTCCTGCTCCTCCTGCTCCTCCTCCTCATTATTATTATTATTATTATTATGTTGTTGTTGTTGTAAATTGATGGATATTTTTTAACCTTTCCCTTAAACATGATATTTCTCATAAAACTTTGAGACTTTTAACACATTTTCTATCAATAATTTGCCAATTTTCTCATTTCTTTGAGCTAATGGACCTGGAAAACCTGTGTGAAATTGAATATGAGTGGTATATAATAGATCATTTCTACTTCTGATGGCCTGTGGTAGTTGTATAAATAAAAAAGTTTTTTTTTTTAAATTATCAGGTATAAATACATTACCAACTATATGCAAAACAAGGCAACTATTTCTGAATATAGAGAATTAGTGATTATATTAAGAGATTAATGATTAACTAATAATATTATAAACTAGCATACAATTTTCAATTTTTAACCAATATATAGTACTTTTGACCATCTTGCTTATTTTATCGGACTTGAAACCTGACATAGTCATCTTGTTTGCATCAGTATAAAATGTTGGTGACTCTGGAATTTGTGTTCTCTTTCAATATGTTGTTGAATCCAATTAGTTCTTTTTATAAATGGTATATGTCTGCTTTTTGGATATTTGTTATTAATTTCACCCAAGAAATTATTACAGTTTTTTTGCCAAACCTCATTAATCACCCATAATAATGTAATCTCAGCATACTACAAGTTCCACTTTTCATGTTAGACATGCTTCAGCATTTAAACATCTTGAACCATTTAAATTTTAATCTCCTTGTAATTCTTAAAACAAATTATTTAACTCATTAATACTTAATCCAAGTGTAGAGCTCTCAGCCAATTAATATCTCCCACTGATTTTTGAAAATTGTTAAGAGTTTGCAATTGGTCTTTATGTATATGTAACTTTTGTGATCAAATGATTTGTTGACTGATTTTATAACCTCAAATAACAAAGTGAATCTCCGCTTTGTCTTTTTTTCTGGAACAATCTTTAATCACCAGTATGGCAGAATTCTTTGTGTTACCTTAAACAGTTTAGAAAATGTTTATTTTCTAAAACATCTTTGTCAGCATCAGCCAAAAGACTCATCCTTATAATGATGAGTGATAGACCTAAAAAATATTTACAAATAATGTCTAATGGTTGTGGCACAAAAACTGACATAAAGTTGTACTATTCATCATTTCTTGTGGAAGTACCATCTCTTTAATGCATGACTATTAATCAAATTAGGTACTGAAAGAGCAAACCTTTCCTATATTTCTGATGCAAGGACATTGAGAATAAACAACCTTTCAAGTCAACTATTATAGGCCATGGTCTCAATACCAAAAATGGTGAAGGAGGTCCAGGCTGTAAAGGACCAATTGGTTGAATTACTCTGTTAATTGGTCTTGAATCTATTGTCATCCTCCATTTACCTGATTTCTATTTTACATCAAACCCAGGGTAATTCCATGGGCTGGTAGACTCTTCTATATGTTGAGCCTCCATCTCCTCTTATACCAGATGCTCAAGTACCTGCAACTTTTTTTTTCTTTTGTTATGGACCCATAGTCTGTCAGCAGTGGCCCCGTTTATAAATATAGAAACTCAATCCCATATATATATATATATATATATATATATATATATATATATATATATATAATTTTTTTAATTAGGTATTTTCCTCATTTACATTTCCAATGCTATCCCAAAAGTCCCCCACACCCTACCCCCCACTCCCCTACCCACCCACTCCCACATTTTGGCCCTGGCGTTCCCCTGTACTGGGGCATATAAAGTTTGCAAGTCCAATGGGCCTCTCTTTCCAGTGATGGCCTACTTGGCCATCTTTTGATACATATGCAGCTAGAGTCAAGAGCTCCGGGGTACTGGTTAGTTCATAATGTTGTTCCACATATAGGGTTGCAGATCCCTTTAGCTCCTTGGGTACTTTCTCTAGCTCCTCCATTGGGGGCTTGTGATCCATCCAATAGCTGACTGTGAGCATCCACTTCTGTGTTTGCTAGGCCCCAGCATGGTCTCACAAGAGACAGCTATATCTGGGTCCTTTCAGCAAAATCTTGCTAGTGTATGCAATGGTGTCAGCGTTTGGAAGCTGATTATGGGATGGATCCCTGGATATGGCAGTCTCTAGATGATCCATCCTTTCGCCACAGCTCCAAACTTTGTCTCTTTAACTCCTTCCATGGGTGTTTTGTTCTCAATTCTAAGAAGGGGCACAGTGTCCACACTTTGGTCTTTGTTCTTCTTGATTTTCATGTGTTTAGTAAATTGTATCTTATATCTTGGGAATCCTACGTTTTGGGCTAATATCCACTTATCAGTGAGTACATATTGTGTGAGTTCCTTTGTGATTGGGTTACCTCACTCAGAATGATGCCCTGCAGGAACATCCATTTGCCTAGGAATTTCATAAATTCATTCTTTTTAATAGCTGAGTAGTACTCCATTGTGTAAATGTACCACATTTTCTGTATCCATTCCTCTGTTGAGGGGCATCTGGGTTCTTTCCAGCTTCTGGCTATTATGAATAAGGCTGCTATGAACATAGTGGAGCATGTGTCCTTCTTACCGGTTGGGACATCTTCTGGATATATGCCCAAATCCCTGTGATGTACTGATTTTGTTTGTTTGTTTATTTATTTGTTCTTTTTCTCACCATGGGCATGGCTTGTGATTTTTTTATATTACCCTTATCAATACCTTCTCCAGCGGCATTGACCATATCATCTATAAATGTCTTATTTGCTTTCACTGGGATTTCAGGAATATTAATTTGATTATAACTTTGTAGAATATCCCATTCGCATAAGTATGTCAGCTACATATGGCCTAAAATTCTCTGTTTGTCCTTCTGGTCTAATACATAAAATCTATTGGACAATTTGTCTTATTCATAATAACTTACCCATTTCTATAAATTGTATGTAAACCTCTTGAAGTGGCCAATCTGGAATCCAAGACTTTTGGAAAGTATACTAACATCAGCACCCATATCCACCAACCTTCTATGTTAACACCATTTATTTGTACCTTTACTTTACATCTTTGATAATAAATTACTGTTTGCTAGAATACATGCTTTCCAGTAGAGAAAATGTGGTTCCTTTACATAATGGAATACTATTCAGCTATTAAAAATGAAGACACCATGAAATTTTCAGGCAAATGAATGGAGGAAGAAAATATCATCCTGAGTGAGGTAAATGGAAGGAAGGCCCAAGTGTGGATATTTCAAACCCACTTAGACGGGGGAACAAAATAATCATGGTGGATTGTGGGAGGGGGGAACATAGGTGGGAGGGGAATGGGAAAATGGGGGCAGGATCAGGTATGTAGCAAGACAGGAGAGAGCACCAGAGGTACAGGAGAATGAATCGAAATATGAAGGAATGTGGAGTGGGGTAGGGTGGGGTAACACCTACAAACTATCAGAGACGTGAAATGTGAGAGGCTCCCATGAATCAATGGGGGCTGGTATTAGCAGAAATGTCCAATAGTTGGGAGATAGAACCTGAAGAGACCACTTCCAGTAGATAGGTATGGCTCTAGTAGGGGCATGAAGCCACCCACCCAACTTCAAAATTTTTGACTCAGAATTGTTTCTATCTAAAGGAAAGCAGGGACAAAAATGGAGCATAGTCTGAAGAAAAGACCATCCAGTGACCATATCAACTTGGGATCCATCCCATAAGCAGGCACCAAACCTTGACGCTATTACTGATGTTATTATTCACATGCAGACAGAAGCCTAGCATGGCTGTCCTCTGAGAGTTTCTATCAGCAACTGACTGAGACAAATGCAGATACTTAAAGCCTACCATTGGATTGAGGTCGGCTACCCCTTTGGAAGAGTTAAGGGAAGAACTGAAAGAGCTGATTGGGATCGCAGACCCATAGGAAAATTAAGAGTACGAACTAACCTAGTACCCTCAGATCTCCCAGAGTCTAATCCACCAATGAGCATACATGGACTTGTCATTTGTCCCTGGAACATATATAACAGAAGACTGCCTTGTTTGCACTCAGTGGGAGATGATGTGCTTAATCCTATAGAAATTTGATGCCTCAGGGAATCGTGATGCTGGTGGGGTGAAGTGTTTATGGGAGGCAGGGTGAGGGAGCACCATCTCAGAAGCAAAGTGGAGGAAGGATATGAAGAACTCGGAGAGGTGGAGACCAGAAAAGACTGGGGGCATTTAGAATGTAAATAAATAAATTAATTTAATAACACACACACACACACACACACATACACACACACACTAGCTGTCAGAACCCCACCAGAAATTTTTTGATGCATTTCTTTATATGGAGTCAGTAGAAATGGAGCTCAACACAGTGTAAGGCAAACTGATACATTGTGATCACTCATCCTTTCACAAGTGTGCCTAGGGAAACATCTTCTCACCTATGTCAGTTTCAGTAAAACACCACTTCACATTTGTCACAGCAAAAGAGCAAGTGATGTAATTATCTTTACAAAGAAACCAGAAGTTTCCCCTTCATCTGAGAATGCAAGAGGCAGAGAGGAAGGCCACAAGGCCAAGAGGAAGTCACAGAGGCCAAGATGCAGACCGAGAAAACAATGTGCAGACCAAGTGTCAAAGGGCAGAACAATAGTCCAAGAGGCATGAAAGTGGGCAGACCAAATGACAGAGAGACAGACCAAGTTCCTAGAGGTAAGCTGAGGGACTAAGGGGCTGAGAGGCAGTTTAAGGGATCAAGAGGCAGAGAGGGAGACCAAGGGGCTGAGAGGGCCAAGAGAACTGCTGAGGGACAGACCTAGGGACCAATTGGCAGACCAAGGGGCCAAAAAGAAAGGAGAAGAGGTAGGCCAAGGGACAAAGAGGCAGACCAATGAGCCTAGAAGTGGGCTGAGGGCAATTTTTAGGAGGTGAATATGTAAGAGGCAGAGGCAGAGCAAGGAGCTGAGAGGTACATAAGAAGGCAAAGGGGCCCATAGCAGACTTGGGTGCCAAGAGGCAGGAAGTAGGAGCAGGCTAGGGACAGAGACACAGATCAATGGACCTAGAATTGGGCTGAGGGGCAGTTTGAGGGGCACAGGGTGCAAGAGGCAGTGAGGCAGGCCAAGAGGTTGAGGTGCAAGCAGAGAGGCTTAGAGTCAGACCTAGGAGACAAGGGTCAGAGAGGAAGGTCAAGCCAAGGGACAGGGAGGTAGACCAAGGTCTTAGTGGTGGGACAGGCCAAAGGGCAGTCCAAGGGGCTGAGAGGCAGACCAATGGACCTAGAGGGGGACCAAGAGGCAGTTTGAGGGGCCAGTGGTACAGAGGGGCCAAAAGGCAGAAGAAGCTGCAGGCCTAGGGGCCCAGGGGCAGAATGAAGTACAGAGATGCAGGGTGGGATGTGTAAGGGATCAAACAAGGGGCAAGCTGAAGGGCTAAGGGGCAGGTAGAGTGTCTAGAGGCAGACTGAAGGGCCAGAAAAAGGGGGCTGGGTGGGGGGAAAAAGGAAGGCCAGGTCAAGGCAGGGCAGGGAGTCAGACTGAGGGACAAAGAGTCTGGTTGAGGTACAGGAAGAGGCATATAGATGTAGAGGGAGAGCCTGAGGGGGCAAGGCACCAAGGGTACTAGGGGCAGAGGGGAATACCAAGCAGCCATGAGGCAGGTAGAAAAGCCTAGATGTAGGCAAAAGGGCCTATAAATAGTTCAGAAAGCCTATAGGAAGACATTGGTGCTGAGAGGTCATAAGGAGGGGCAGGCCAAGGGACAGAGAGGCAGACCAATGCACATAGAGGTGGCACAAGAGGCAGTTTGAGGGTCCGGTATGAGAGAGAGAGTTCAAGGAGATGAAGGGAGTGGGACCAATAGGCAGCCCAAGTGGCCAATAAGCAGGTAGAGGGTACTGCGGGAAGACTGAGGTGTCAAGAGGCAGGAAGTGAGTATAAGCCAAGGGACAGAAAGGCAGAACAATGGGTCTACCAGTCAGCAGACTGGCAGATTGAGGCTAAGATGGTTATAAGAGAAAGAAAGCCAGGAAGAGGGACCAAGAAGAAGGCCAGTGGATGAGGTAGAGACCATTTAACAAAGGTTCAGACCAAGTGCCCAAGAGGCTGTGAGGAGGAAAAGGCCAAGGAATAGAGAGGCAGACCACTAGGCCTAGAATTGGTCCCATGTCAGAAGCCATAATGGGACAAGATAATAAGCAGGTGATCATCCTGAAATGGCCTGCTTTAGATTATTATATATTCTCCACCTTTATTAAGCAAGGCTGTAAGGGATTCATTTTAGAAAAAGATTCCTTTAGAAAAAGATTCATTTAGAAAAGATTCCTGCTAATTAATATGCTTTTCCTGTTATTATTAAACATATATAAAAATCACTAAGTAGTAGCACACTTTTAGAACAGATCTCTGCAGATCCACAAAGATGCACTAACTTGTAGTGATGCTGTAGAGACAAATAGATGATTTGAGTTTTAATGATGATCCTATAAGAATTCCTAAAATTATATCTGTGATTATTAAGATCTTTTATAGTGGAACTGCTATTAGGTCCTTTTCTATTGGTCAAAACTGAAATGAGAGCTCTGCCAGTCTCCCAAGTGTCACCAGTTAATTGCTCTTAGATAGTAACCAGACTTTCTCCTCCTCAGAACACATTCCAAGAGGTTGTAAAACAACCAAAGTTCATAAAAAGGGAACTAATGATTTATTATAGGTGCTAGGACAGAAGATAAAATATTGACTAGGACCCCAGAAGCAGAGAGACAGGCTGAGGTGCTGCAGCCTGGTGACAAGAGGCAGATCAGGGGGATGAGGAGCAGACTAAGGGGCCAAGAGACAGGTAGGAAGGGCAGGCCAAAGGATAGAGACAGGCCAAAGTCCTAGACATAGGCTGAGGTGCTGAGGGGCTGACAGGCAGTTTGAGGGGCTAAGAGACAGAAAGACAGGCAGAGAGTCAGAAAGCAGGACAAGGGGTAAAGGTGCCAAGAGCCAAACTGAGGAGGAACAGGTCAAAGTACAGGCCAGGGGCCTAGCCTCAGGCCTAGGGGCCAAGAGGTAGAGAGACAAGAAGTGGGGCTAAGAGCAGGACAATGGGTTTAGAGGTAGGCCAAGAAGCAAAACAAGGAACAGAACAAAGGGCAGGCCCAGAGTTCTAATCTCAAGCCAAGTGGTCAAGAGGCACACAGAGGAGCCAAGGGGCAGATGGAAATGCCAAGAGGTGGGGCAGAGGGATAGGCCAAGTTACAGAGTGGCCAAAGAAAATGCAAGAGGTGAGCCCAAGGGCAGTTTGAGTATGTAAGGGAAGAAAGGCAGAGATTCAGAAAGAAAGTTAAAGAAACAGGACCAGGGGATGAGGGGTAGACAAATGAGACAAGGGGCAGACCGAGGTGTCAAGAGATGGTGAGGAGTGGGCAAAGGGACAAAGAAGCAGACCAACAGGTCTAGAAGTAGTTTAAGCTGCTGTTTGAAGAACACAGTGTGAGAAAGAAGCAAAGGAAGACATTAAGCAGACAGAAAGGTAGGCCAATAGCCAAGGGCAAGGCCTGGGGCCAGGCTAAGGGCAGGATGAGGGGCCTGGACGCAGCCAGAGAAGCTAAGTGTCAGTCCAAGGGACTAAGTGGCCTAGGGAAAGGCAGAGACACAGACCCAGGTAGCCAGGCAACCTGGGACCTAGTGGCAGAGGGATAAGTCAAGGGACAAAGGGATAGGTAGAGGTGCCTTGAGGCAGGCTCAGGGTCCTAGAGAATTTATGAGGGGCCAAGGTGAAAACAGAGGTCCCAAGAGATGGGGAGGAGGGACAGGGCAAGTGACAGAGAGGCAGACCTAATGGGCCTAGAATTGGGTAGACAGACAGATTTATGAGCCAAATTTATGCACAAGAGTCAGACAGGCAGTCAGAGAGAATGAGAAACAGATCAAAGGGCCAAGGGGAAGAACAAGGGGCCAACAGTCAAGGAGGAGAGGGCAGATCAATGGGCTGAGGGACAGTATGAGGAGCCAATTGTGCAAGAGCCCAAGAGGCAGGCCAAGGGGACCAGAGGTACAGAAGCAGGTATAGGAGCCTAAGGCAGACAGAGGAGCTAAGAGTCAAGGAAGACTGGCAAGACAAGGGACAAAGAAGCATACCAGTAGGCCTAGATGGAGGTCAAGGGTCCTAGGGGCAGTCTGGTGCTCCAAGAGGTAGACCAAAAGGCCTAGAGTTAGGGCAAGGAGCAGTTTGTGAGTCTGAAGGTACAAAAGTCAGTAGGTGGAGAGGCAGCAAGGCATACAGAAGGGGCAAGAGGCAGAACAAGGGGCAGGCAGATGGGCCAAGGCTCAAGCCTAGGGGAGGAGCGGCAAACCTAAGGGGAGAGTTAACATCCAGTCTATGGTCCTAGAGGTAGGTAGAATACATGAGAGGCAGGCCAAGGTTCTAAGAGTTCAACAGATGGGCAAACAAAGGGGTCAAAGGGCCTAGGGAAAGTCTGAGGGACAGACAGGCTGAGTGGCAGAGGCAAACCCAGAGGGCCATGGGACTAGGAGCCAAGGGGCAGAGGGGTAGAGGGGCAGGCCAAGGAGCCAACTGGCAGGCAGAGGAGCCTAGTTGTAGGTCCAGGGACTTAGGGATAGTATGAGTGGCCTGGGGCAGACAAAGTTGCCAAGAGGCTGGGAGGAGAACCAGGCCAAGGGACAGAGTGGCAGACCAATGGGTCTAGATATGAGCCTAGAAGCAATTTGAGGTTTCAAGTGGACAAGAGTCAGAAAGGCAGGGCACAAGAGGCATAGAGTCAGGCAGTAGGGTCTAGAGCAGACCATGGTTTCAAGCAGCAGGGAAAAGGGACAAACCAAGGGACAGAGAGCGGCAGACCAACTGGCCTAGAGGTGGGCTTAGGTGCCTAGGGACAGTCAGCTACTTCAAGAGGGAGAGGGCAACCAACAGGCTTAGAAGTGGGGCAAGGGGCTGTTTGAGGGGTCTAGGTTGGGAAAGTCCGGGGATGTGAGAGGCCAAGTATGTGAGAGGCAGAGAAGAAGGGAGTGGTACCAAAAAGCAGACCAGGGTCAGGCCAATAGGTTGAGTGGCAGAGAGACAAGAGGAAGCACAGGTCTTAGAGCAGGCTGAGGGGCCTAGATGTAGTCAGAGGAGCCTAGAGGCCAGACAAGGGGCCAAAAAGCCAAGGAATAGGCATAGTAACAGAACAATAGACCTAAGGAACACCTAGGGGAAGGCCTAGGAGCAGACAGTCAGGCTGAGGGGTATAGTGGCAGGTCCAGTGTTTGAGGTGACTTAAGGGCCCAGCAGCAGATAGGCAGGCCAAGAGGCCAAGATGCAGGGAGTGACTAGAGGCAGTTCTAGGGCATTAGAGAGAGTATCATGGGCCTAGGGACAGACAGAGCAGCCAAGAGGCAGGGAAGAAAGGCAGACCAAGGGATTGAGAGGCAGACCAATGGGCCTAGAAGTGGGTCGAGGGGAAGTCTAAACAGATGAGGGACCTAATGGCAGAGAGGCAGGAAAAGGGGCAGAGAGGCAAGCATAAGGAACACAGGGCCTCAAACAAAGAAGCAGCTTGAAGGGCTAAGAGGCAGGCAGACAGGTCTAGAGGCAGAACATTGTCCCAAGTGGTAAGGGGAACAATTGTCCTAGAGGTGGAACAAGGAGAGGTTTGAAGTGGAGATGGTAAAAGAAGCTGAGAGGCAGGAAAGGTGCCCAGAGGCAGAGAGGCAGGCAGAGGGGCCTATGGCAAACCATGGTGCCTAAGAGCAGGACTAGGGGCCTAAAGGCAGGATGAGGAGATAAAAAGCAGGACAAGGGTCTAAAAGGCCAGTAGATGGGCAGACTTAGGGTCCAATGGGCCTAGGAACAGTTCGAGGGGCCGAGAGTCAGTCCCAGGGCACAGGTGACAAGGGTTCTTGGGACAGAGTGGCAGGCCATGGGGCCAAGAGGAAGGCAGGTACCTTGATAATGTACAAAGGATCTGAGGACAAACAATTGGCAAGATGGAGTGGAGGGAAGAGTGACAGGCTAAGGGACAATGAGGCAAACCAACAGGCCTAGAAGTGGTCTAAGGGGCATTTTAATGGGGCAAGTCCTCTAGAGGCAGAAAGGCAGGCTGAGGGGCAGGAAGGCAGGCAGTGGGGACACAGTGCCTGGGACGAAGAAGCAGCCAATGGGATTTAGAGGCAGGCAGAGGGGCCTAGGGGCAGACCATTGTTCCAAAAGGCAGGGGAGTCAGAACAAGTCATTGGGCCAAGAAGCAGGCAGAGGAACCTAGATGCAAGAAGCCTAGAGAAAGGATGAGGACCTTGCATGCAGAAAGAGTTTCTATGATGCAGCAAGAGGGGAAGGCCAAGGGACAGAGAGGTAGAATAATGAGCATAGAGATGGCCAGAGGGGCATTTTGAAGGGCCAAAGGTGTGAATGCAAAAAGGCAGGCTGAGAGGCCAAGAAGCAGGCTAAGGGGATGAGACACTGACCAAGGGGCCAAGGGGCAGTACAAAGGACCAAGAAACTCTGAGGATATTTAGGTTAAGGGACAGGGAGGCAGACTAACAGTCCAAGAGCTGGACTGAGGTGCATTTTGATGGGGAGAGTGGATTAGCAGCAGAGAAGCAGTCATGGGGACAAAAAACAGACAGAGGGAACATGTACAGACCAGTGGTAAAAGGCACAGACCAAGTGGCCAGGAGGCAGGGAGGAGGGGTAGGTCGAGGGACAGAGAGGCAGACCAACAGGAGTAGATATGTGCCGAGGGGTAGTTTGAGGGGCTGATGGTGCAAGATGAGAAGAGAAAGGCAAAGGGCTTGAGATGCAGAGAGGCTGGCCAAAGGCTTTGGGCATACCATGTTGCTTAGAGGCAGGGAGCAAAGGGCAAGTCAAAGGGCAGAGAGTTAGATCAAAGGTCCTAGAGGCTGGCTGAATGGGTGTTTAAGGGGTAAAGGGTGCAAGAGGTCTAGGCATCTAGAGGCAGAGGCACTGGCAGAGTGGCCAAGAGGCAACCCAAGGGCCATCATCAAGAAAAGGGATTATAACAGGGGCAGGTATAAAACTCTTGCCATTAAGAATAAACAGATACATGGGAGGAAGGAAGCTTGTGAACTGCAAGTAGTAGGGGAGCTAAAATAGTTGGGGAAGAGTGAGGGAGGTGAGAAAGGCCAGAGTAGAGAGCTTTGAAATGTATAAAAACTACATATGAATAAGGGCTGAAGAAGTCTAGAAGCAATAATGGGCTTTGATAAGCTATCACAGGTATGAGTCATGTGAACAACCATATATGCCCCTGCCAGACAAAAGGAAAATGAATCTGTGAACCTGTTTAACAAGTTCCTAAGGAATGTTGGATTTTATATAACCACAAGAAATCCTTCTAGTATCCAGTATTAGCAGAGCCTAGATTCAATATTGGTAATCTTTGGATCTGACAGTAGTTTTGAAGACTGAGATGAGCCACTTGGGGTTTTGTAGTCACATAGGATTTTAGTGGGGTTTTTTGTTTGTTTTGTTTTATTTTGTTTTTTCATTTTTTTCTTTTTTTTTTATTACGTATTTTCCTCAATTACATTTCCAATGCTATCCCAAAAGTCCCCCATACCCTCCCCTCCCACTCCCCTACCCACCCATTCCCACTTTTTGGCCCTGGCGTTCCCCTGTACTGGGGGATATAAAGTTTGCAATTCCAATGGACCTCTCTTTCCAGTGATGGCCTACTTGGCCATCTTTTGATACATATGCAGCTAGAGTCAAGAGCTCCGGGGTACTGGTTAGTTCAAAATGTTGTTGCACCTACAGGGTTGCAGATCTCTTTAGCTCCTTGGATACTTTCTCTAGCTCCTCCACTGGGGGTCCTGTGATCCATCCAATAGCTGACTGTGAGCATCCACTTCTGTGTTTGCTAGGCCTCGGCCTAGTCTCACAAGAGACAGCTATATCAGGGTCCTTTTAGCAAATGCTTTCTAGTGTATGCAATGGTGTCATCGTTTGGAGGCTAATTATGTGATGGATCCCTGGATATGGCAGTCTCTAGATGGTCCATCCTTTTGTCTCAGCTCCAAACTTTATCTCTAACTTCTTCCAGGGGTGATTGTTTCCAATTCTAAGAAGGGGCAAAGTGTCCACACTTTGGTCTTCATTCTTCTTCAGTTTCATGTGGCTAATGATGTTTTTTTCAGTTTTTAATTGGCTATTATTTTTATTTACATTTCAAATGTTATCCCCTTTCCCAGTCTCCCGAAACTCCCTATTCCATCCCTCCTCCTCCTGCTTTTAGGAGGGGTTTCCCCCACCCACCCCCTCCCACCTCCCTGCTCTAGCATTCCCTTACACTACTGGGGCATGGAGCCTTCACCAGACCAAGTGCCTTTCCTCCTTAATGATGGACAAGGCCATCCTCTGCTACATATGCAGCTGGAGCCATGGGCCCTCCTTGTATACTCTTTGGTTGGTGGTTTAGTCAGTTGGAGCTCTGGGGAGCCAGGGTATGGTTGGTTGATATTGTTGTTCTTCCTATGGGGTTGCAAACACCTTCAGGTCCTTCTGTTGTTTCTCTAAGTCCTCCATTCGGGACCCTGTGCTCAGTCCAATGGTTGGCTGTGAGCATCTGCCTCTGTATTTGTCAGTCATATAGTTTCCTATTGTCTGTACCTGAAAAATATAGACAATATTTCTACAAAGAGAGTTCTGTCAAGTAGAATCATACATAGAAAGGTTTGCAAGCTCTACAGATTTAGCAACCAATAAAGTTTTTAAGTTTTCATTTTATATCAAAATATATTTTCAAGGCTCAGTTATAGTCTTTTGTGGTCATGTTTTTCATTGATACTCAATCTGGCTTGACAGATTTTGAGAATCTTTTGGCTCTAAGTTCTTCATCAAACTCACTGGTAAAGCATTTGCCAGATAATGGTGAGGGTTTTACTTATCATTTTTGCAGTCATGATTGTCATGATTATTGTCTTTGTTGTTGTTTTCCTTTTCTATTAAAATTGACTACTCTTTTATTCCCTTTGCCACATGTGTCTTTGTTACCCAGATAGCTTCAATACCAGTACTTTCTGCTTACCACACAGGTTTGTTTTATACTAAAGCAAGGAAAGACAAGGTTGCAGTTTCACAAAACAAATGCTCTGAATCATTTCTTAATCTTCACTTTCATGTAAACTCTCTTATCTTAAAGAAATGGCATCTACTGATTGCAATCTTTGTGTGTTGCACCCTATAACTTTATGGTTCGTAACTCCTAAAGTTACTCCTGTACTTACAGAAACTGCACCTTTTATCCTTGCTAATTTCTACCTGATAAACCTCCATTGTGACAAAAACATAGAAAAAAAAAGAGATATAGAAAAAAGAATAGAGACATTAGAAAATACTAAAAACCATGAGACTTAAATACAAATTTTAATATTTCCATTCACTCACAAGATTTCAAGAAAGCCACTGTCCCTGTTTAGAGTGCATCAGCTGCCTTGTATTTATCTTGAAAGTAATGTATGCTGTTAAGAGTATAAATACATTACTTGCTTAGCTCTACTATTTACTAACTTGATGACCTTAAGTAATTTGTTTATCCCCTGTGGGCCTCAATTTCCATGTATGACTTCTGTGAAAATTAAATAAGTTAATAGATCTAACTTTATTAGTATAATGTCTTTACAGTAAATACTCAATAACTATAAACTGCTATTATCACTACTAAAAGCCTTTGGCACTGTTTCTTTCTGTAATGAGTCTTTCTTGAGTAATACAGGGACTCAGTAAATGAAACACAACTACTCAAAACTATTTTTCCTCAGTAGATCACAGTGCATCATCAACTTCTACAGTAACAAGTGTCAGAGCTAGCCTCACAGGTGTTGTAAAGGAACTGCAGTGTCTTATCACTAAAAAATTCCTCTCCATAACCACTACCACTGTTCCAAGAAACACACACACCCAAACACACATTTGCTATATGTTTCTGATTAAATATTAATTGTTCTGTTAAACACTATTCTTTTAGTGAGTTTTCTATTACAATGTTAATTCCCCAAAGACAATTAACACCTTAAGTCATTCACATGTTAATGTGACTGAACTTGTTAGATTCTGTTCCTTTAGACCAAAAAAAGTTCTGCAGAATGAGGCTCCTGGATTGTTATTGAGAGGTCATTCTCTAAATATAACAAACTGTGCTACTCCTCAAATTTGCCTCAGGCTTACTGGTCCTGACACATACTGTTATGTTTTCACAATAAAAACAAAAGACAAAAGAATACACCCTTACAAAAATTATACTTTCAAGGCTGATTTTTACAGATGTACTGAAAAGGGATAAATAAATCCACAAATCCATATAGAATATTGCTGAAAATATTTTTTAACAAAAGAGATTCAGGATTTTGTTGGAAATGGTTTATTTTTTATATAATAACTATCCTCCCTCAATTGCAAAAAAAAAAAATATCATACAGCATTTTGTTGTCTGCCAAGAAAGTGCTCATAGGAATCTTTAACTTACACATAACTAGTTACAGCTTTAATTCTGAACTGACATTTGCTCTTTAACTGTAATAAATCCCCTCTCAAACTTGTCTGCTTTGAATGTCTCTGGGATACATATCCTATTGTTCTGTTAGGTTATTCTGTTCTTTCTTCAGCAAAACTGCAAAGTCTTTCTACCATAGCATGAATATATTGGTCTGAAAAGCCATTAACAAATGTCCAAAAGGAGGAAGAACGAGGATGAATGAAACACAAGATGAGCAATACTTTCTGCCTCATTTGCCTCTTTGATTTTGACCACCATCTTTAGAAAATGGAAGCCAGTCTACTTGTATGTGGAGAATAGATTACAATAAAGAGAAGAGGGAGAGGAATGGAGAGTAATAGATGTAAGGTTTCCTCACTTGATGCTGCCTCTATCTAATAGGGAAGTTTGTTTCCGTTAGTCACTACAAAATTGTAAATTAGCAACCACCACATTCATGTCACACCCTGCAAAGAAGTACCTGTCTTCTGTGTTGTGATAGTTGATTTGAAGATAGGCACATTGCTAGTTATCCTAGAAGTCTCTGCATGTATTTCAGGTTTCACCTAAGTGGGATCCTTTCTCAGTTTCTCAGGTCCATAAAATAATCCAAATAATTAACCTTTCTTTTCATTTAACAACAAAATATAATCCAACATTTCCTGACATTTTTCATACTTCAAAAGAATCAATAGTTGTACCTCTACACTATACCAATGTTTATTTTCTTTTGTATTTTATGTTTAGTTTTTATGCTTTTGGATTTCTGACTTGGGGACTCATGTAACCGAAGCTACCTTTAACTCTGTATGTCAAAAGGGTAATTTTGAACTTATCATTCTTATGTCTTCACCTACAACTGCTGAGAACAACTATTTTTACTGTTGAACCATCTCTCCAGCCATTCCTATATATTCTTAATGTACACATTTCTAATATATGTATTAAATAATATGAAGTTTTATACCTGACCCAGAAGATAATATCAATAAAATACCAGATATGGTAGAGTCTTTAAAATGCAAAATAAAATAAATGAATTTTTAAAATTTTTTCAACATAACAATGAAATTCATTGTATGTGCTTCTTGGTTTTCAAAACATCTGCCTAGTCAAGATACCCAAGCAAATATAATATAGAAAATTTCTCTGTTCATTTCAGGATCTTGGCAAACCAACCAATACCTTGCACAAATGTTATAAGGGTTAATTATGAACAAATTCTACCTGCGTTTTTCAATCATTAAATGGTATTGCTCTGTGAACCTAAGTTTTCTTATCTCTTAAATGCATCCTTCATATCCTATCTCAGGCTCTGAAATGTTGGCAAGTAATTCACATCTCAATAGTATTTGCTATACTATTCTGGCCTTGGAATGCCTCTTTTATAATTGGAGGGGGATAATACCTAAATTTCATTCAGTTGTCCTCAGGATACAAGCTAATGTATGTAAAGTGCTTAAAACATGAAGCACTGCATAAATAGTAACCATCAGTATTAGCACCATTGCCTTTCTCAGTACTATATTCACATCACAAGCAAAAAAAAAAAAAATGAAAAACTTTTATCCATTGAAAAACGAGGAAAGAACCACATTATCTCCTGTTTTAGGTTCTGTCACTTTCCTTTTGCTTGATAATTCATTTTGTGAAACACTCAAGGTTCTTATCACAGGAGCAAAAAAAAAAAAAAAAAAAAAAATCAATTCCAGAATGAGAATGAGAATCAAAGTCAAGCAGAGACCTTTAAAATAAACCACAGGAGTTAATATGTGTAAAGTGCTAAGAATAGAGCCTGGTAGAGTATAAACTGTATATTTATTCATTGCTGAAAGTGTTCAATAAACACATTTAAAAAGAACTGTGAAAAATATATCAAAAGATTTAAAAAATGATGTAATTGTTGAAAAATCAAGGACATATCTATGACCTGAGTTGAAAACATCTATGTGTCACTGGGAGACAAATGGGGTTAATGGAGAGGAGAGAGCAGGGACAAAGGGAAACATGAATCCTTTGGTATTAGAGAGTTAAAGGTAAACTCACAGAGGCAATTTGGTCTGGATTGAACTTTGACTTCTTTTTAGAAAAGGGAAAACCAAACAAAATACAAGTGAAGTGGAGGTTCACAAAGGGCTCTGTCTTTCCACTTGGAGGTGGGAGTGCAGAAACCCAGACAACCAGACTACATGGAATAATGAATAATAATGTAATACTTTAATTGTTCTGTCTCAGTAGCAACTATTAATGGAGAATAAATTTTTGAAAAATGTTTTTATTATTATTATAAACTACTTTTGGTGCACGAGGGATAGTGCAATATTTAGTTGGCTAACTATGCAAATTCTCAACACCAACCTATATAATTAAAGAAAGTCTGAAACAAATCTTAAAAGAATCAAAGCATTTTTGTTAGTAGTGGCTTGACTTAATAAGTACAAAATATAAAGAAAACTTAGCTATAACTCAGCTTACGTTTTACAAAGTAATTTTTAAACTCACAAAAAATGCTTCTTTAAAACAAAAGAATATGTCTTAAAAATAAAATTCCTTCTTTGATTATAGTGAATAAATAAAGGCACTATAAGGTTAAAACTTTACAAATACCAATTAACATGCAAATCTATGAATAAAATAAATGAATAGGAGGACACAACTTTCAAAGACTCTCGAGGCCTAAAGTTACATTTCTTTTGGGAAATAACTTGCATGAGTCAACATACCACAAATTGAATTTTACTCCAAACATTTATCATAGAGTAAAAACTTCAAATGTAATATGACTGTAATGAACTACCAGAAGATAATGTTATTTTACATAATCTTCTTTTTGTTTTATATTTGATAATCCTATATCACCATTTATTTCTGTGAATCTTCTTTGGTTTTTATTAATTTTTCTCTCATAAAAGCCCCTTACAGCTATAGATCTTTGTTTCCCATCTGCTTGCTCCCTGATCTAAGGCTGTATCTCAGCCTTCTCCATCTGTATTTAAAATCTCCACTCCTTCTTTTTTTCCTTTTTTTCTTAAATATTTTCTTCATTTACATTTCAAATGCTATCCCTAAAGCCCCCTATACCCTCCCAAAACCCTGCTCCCCAACCCACTCACTCCCTCTTCCTGGTCCTGGCATTCCCCTGTACTGGGACATATGATCTTCACAATACCAAGGGCCTCTCCTCCCATTGATGGCCAACTAGGTCATCCTCTGCTACATATGCAACTAGAGACACAGCTTGCGGGGGGGGGGGGTTTACTGGTTAGTTCATATCTTTGTTCCTCCTAAAGGGTTGCAGACCCCTTTACCTCCTTGGGTACCTTCTCTAGCCTCTTTTAAGAGGGGCCCTGTGTTCCATCCAATAGATGACTGTGAGCATCCACTTCAGTATTTGCCAGGCATTGGCATATACTCACAAAAGAGACCTATGTCACAGTCCTGTCAGCAAAATCTTTCTGGCATAAGCAATAGTGTCTGGGTTTGGTGGTTGTATATGGGATGAATCCCTGGGTGGGGCAGGCTCTGTATGGTCTTTCCTTCCATCTTAGCTCCGAACTTAGTCTCTGTAACTCCTTCCATAGGTATGTTGTGCCCCATTCTAAGAAGGAATGAAGTATCCACACGTTGGTCTTCCTTCTTCTTGAGTTTCAAGTATTTTGCAAATTGTATGTTGGATATTCTAAGATTCTGGACTAATATCCACTTATCAGTGAGTGCAAAATTCCATTTGGGGTATGTTGACTCATGCAAGTTGTTTCTCAAAAGAAATGTAACTTTAGGCTTCGAGAGTCTTTGAAAGTTGTGTGCTCCTATTCTTTTGTGATTAGGTTACATCACTCAGGGTGTATCCTTCAGATACATCCATTTGCATAGGAATTTCATGAATTCATTATTTTTAATTGCTGAGTAGTACTCGATTGTGTAAATGTACCACATTTTCTATATCCATTCCTCTGATGAGGGAAATCTGGCTTCTTTCCAGCATCCGGCTATTATAACTAAGGCTGCTATGAACATAGTGGAACATGTGTCCTTATTACAAGTTGGAACATCTTCTGGGTATATGCCCGGGAGAGGAACTGCTGGATCTTTCTGTAGTACTATGTCCAATTTTCTGAGGAAATGACAGACTGATTTCCAGAGTGGTTGTACCAGCTTGCAATCCTACCAACAATGGAGGAGTTTTCCTATTTCTCCACATCCTTGCCAGCATCTGTTGTCACATGAAATTTTGATCTTAGTCATTCTGACTGGTGTGAGGTAGAATCTCAGGGTTGTTTTGATTTGCATTTCCCTGATGATTAAGGATGTTGAATATTTTTTTCAGGTGCTTCTCAGCCATTCAAAATTCCTCAGTTGAGAATTCTTTGTTTAGCTCTATACCCCATTTTTTAATGGGGTTATTTGAATTTCTGGAGTTCATCTTCTTGAGTTCTTTATATATATATTGGATATTAGTACCCTATCTGATTTAGGATTGGTAAAAATACTTTCCCATTCTGTTGGTGGCCTTGGCAATTTTATGAGTTCCCATTTGTTGATTCTTTTTTTTTTTTTTTTTTTCGCAAACCTAGAGCAACTCCAGATATGCTGATTGCTACAGAGTTGTGTTGCTTCTAGGCTTTTTTTTTTTTTTTTTTAAGATTTATTTATTTTTACTATATGTAAATACACTGTAGCTGTCTTCAGACACTCCAGTAGAGGGAGTCAGATCTCATTACGGATGGTTGTGAGGCACCATGTGGTTGCTGGGATTTGAACTTTGGACCTTTGGAAAACCAGTCCGGTGCTCTTGCCCACTGAGCCATCTCACTAGCCCCATTTGTTGATTCTTGATCTTACAGCACAAGACATTGCTGTTCTATTCAGGAATCTTTCCCCTCTGCCCATATCTTCAAGGCTTTTCCCCACTTTCTCTATAAGTTTCAGTGTCTCTGGTTTTATGTGGAGTTCCTTGATTCACTTAGACTTGACCTTAGTACAAGGAGATTAGCCTGGATCAATTTGCATTCTTCTATATGATAACCGCCAGTTGTGCCAGCACCATTTTTTTTTTTAAATGCTGTCTTTTTTCCACTGGATGGTTTTAGCTCCCTTGTCAAAGATCAAGTGACTATAGGTGTGTGGCTTCTTTTCTGGGTCTTCAATTCTATTCCCTTGCCTTTCTCTACACAAAGGATAAACAGGATGAGAAAGAAATTAGGGAAACAACACCTTTCACAATATTCACAAATAATATAAAATACCTTGGTGTGAATCTAACTAAGGAAGTAAAAGATCTGTATGATAAGAACTTCAAGTCTCTGAAGAAAGATATCAAAGAAGATCTTAGAAGATGGAAAGATCTCCTATGCTAATGGATTGGCAGGATCATTATAGTAAAAATGGCTATCTTGCTGAAAGCAATCTACAGATTTAATGCAATCTCCATCAAAATTTCAACTCAATTCTTCAAAGAATTAGAATGGACAATTTGCAAATTCATCTGGAATAACAAAAAACCTAGGATAGCAAAAACTCTTCTCAATGATAAAAGAACCTCTAGTGGAATCACCAAGTGGTACTACAGAGCAATTGTGATAAAAACTGCATAGTACTGGTCCACTTGTTCTTCTAATTCAAGTGAAGCACAATAAAAAAGGTAGAAAGCCAAACTGAGAACAATTTCTACAGTTTACTCTAGCTTGCCCAGCAGGATAATGTTGAAACAGGGAGCGTTCTGATCAACTCTGAAAACTTGCTTTGCAGTTAAAATTTCCACTACAATATGTTCATTGTTATAAGCATATACACTTAGTGTATGAACTTCACATAATAGAATTTCCTATTCAAATTAACAGATATTTTGGTGGAATTTTATTGATGGCAGAAAAAAGACTATCACCAACTCCTTTTGATTGATTTTCCCCCCAAAGTCAAAACATTACAGCTTGTAAAAGAAAAGTAAAAGAAAAATTCCATTATTTCCCTGTAATATATGGCAACAATTTAGAGGCTTTGAAGAGCAAATGTTTGCTGCTTTTACTATGATAAAAATAAATTTCTTCCAAAATGCAAACTATTATCTTTTAAAATAAAAGTCACCTCCTAAAGCTGAAGAATACAACCTTGAAATTTTAGTATGTGACAAGTTATCACAACTGTTCTATTCAAATATTGGTTTTACTATGTTGTGTAACATGTGATTAGCAATCTTGATTGTCAATTTGCCTAGAATAAAGAACACCCAGCAATTTGAAAAATACATATTCTCCCAGGCTTCAGATGCTACAGGTTTGTGCTACCATGCTAAGGTGAATTTATATTTAAATACTAAAATTACCTGCAACAATTAGAGGCATTCTCACAATGGTTTTAGCCTGAAAACCTCATGACTATAATATTTACATTCTTTTTCTATTCAGATACCATCTGAGAGGGATCTCTTAATATGACTCTAGCCACTGCAATAGATAGCACAGTGCCTAACACCATACTAGGTTCATCACTCTTGAATCCAGCCTTAAAAACCAATAGGAAAAAGAATATATGAATGCTTTACTAGGCAGTTGAAACATTCTAGCTATTGTAAATGTAGCAGTAATGCATATGGCTGATCAATTATCTGTAGAGAAGTAGAATGTCAAGTCTTTTGAAAATATGCCTAGAAGTAGTATATCTGAGTCATGTGATAGATTTATTTTTAGCTTTTTGAGAATTTTCAAACTGATTCCAATAATTGCTACACTACTTTGCAATCCTTCTAATGCTGAATGAGGGTTCACTTTCCCCACACCCACATTGAGTTTTTTACATATTAAATATACTCATTCTAGGTCATGTTTAAGAATGACAAAGGCCTAGCAAACACAGAAGTGGATGCTCACAGTCAGCTATTGGATGGATCACAGGGCCCCCAATGAAGGAGCTAGAAAAAGTACCCAAGGACCTAAAGGGGTCTGCAACCCTATAGGTGGAACAACAATATGAACTAACCAGTACCCACCGGAGCTGGTGTCTCTAGCTGCATATGTATCAGAAGATGGCATATTTGGCCATCAGTGGAAAGAGAGGCCCATTGGTCATGCAAACTTTATATGCTTCAGTACAGGTGAATACCAGGGCCAAGAAGTGGGAGTGGGTGGGTAGGGGAGTGGGGAAGAGGGTATGGGGGCCTTTTGGGATAGCACTGGAAATGTAAATGAAGAAAATAACTAATTAAAAAAAAAGAATGACAAAAGTGTTCTCTGATTGTGGGCTTCTTTTCACTCAGGTTTTTCTTTCTTTAGCTGTGCAGAAGCAGGTTAGTTTAATGAAGTCCTACTTATCAATTGTTGGTTTTAATTCTTGGGCAAATGGAGTCCTATTCTAAAAGTTCTTCCTTACACCTAAATCATATAGGAAAACACTTTCTTTTAGCACTTTCATTGGGGTTCAAGTTTCACAAAAACTTATTTGAGGAACCTAAAGTTAGTTTTCAAGCAAGGTAGTAGATTCAGGTCTAATTTCATTCTTCCTCATGTGGATATCCAGTTTTTACAGGATCATATATTGAATTTGCTTACTTATCTGCAGCATTTATATTTTTGTGTCTTTGTCGAGTAATAATTTGCTGAAGTTATGTGTATTCATGCTTGGTTCTTTGATTTTGTTTTCTTGGTTTATATATTTATGTGTGGGTTTATAATGTATTGTTTCTACTGCTGTGGCTTTATGTTATATCATAAGATTTGGTATGACAAGACCTCTAGGATTGTTTTTTTTTTTTTTTTTGTTCAGGACTGTTTTGTTCAGATATGTTTTTTTCTGCTTTATCCAAAATAGCTATGAAATGGAAGCAACCTAAATATTCTTCAATGGAGGAATGGATAATGAAATTATGGTAAATATAGACTATGGAATAATATTTAGCTACAAATATAAATGAAATCATGAGCGTTGTGGTAACTAGATGGAACTAGAAAATATATTTATTAAAGTAACCTAGTCCCAGAATAACAGACATAACATATTCTCTCTCTTTTGGTGTTCTCAATAAATGTGTGTATATACTCTAGAGTAACTGCAGAAATCAGGAAAATAACAGGGAAATATTTCTGGGGTGAGGGGATGAGGAACAATAAAGAGTAGAATAGCAGTGTCCAAGTAATCTGATGAAGGAAATGGGAAAAAAATCAAAGGGGCACTAATTAGAATAGAGGGAGGAAAATACAGAACTAGAAAAGGATGCTAAAGCAATACTAAAGATGTTTGAAAAGGTCATAAGAAATCCTACTATTAACTGTTTAGAAAAAGTGTGATATATATATATCAGTGAGTGGTCAGTGAGTGGGTATCATCTGTGTTCTTTTGTGATTTGGTTACCTCACTCAGGATGATATCCTCCAGATCCATCCATTTGCCTAAGAATTTCATAAATTCATTTTTTTTAATACCTGAGTAGTACACCATTGTGTAAATGTACCACATTTTCTGTATCCATTCTTCTGTTGAGGGACATCTTGGTTCTTTCCAGGTTCTGTCTATTACAAATGAGGCTGATATGAACATAGTGGAGCATGTGTCCTTATTCCAACTTGGAAAATCTTCTGGGTATATGCCCCGGAGAGATAATGCTGAATCTTCTTGTAGAACTATGTCCAATTTTCTGAGGAAAAGCCAAACTGATTTCCAGAGTGGATGTACCAGCTTGCAATCCCACCAGCAATGGAGGAGTGTTCCTATTTCTCCACATCCTCACCAGTATCTGCTGTCACCTAAATTTATGGCCTTAGCCATTCTAATTGGTGTGAGGTGGACTCTCAGGGTTGTTTTTATTTGCATTTCCCATATGATTAAGAATGTTGAACATTTTTTCAGGTGCTTTGCAGCCATTCAGTATTACTCAGTTGATAATTTTCTGTTTAGCTCTATATCCCATTTTTTATAGGGTTATTAGATTTTCTGGAGTCAAACTGCTTGAGTTCTTTATATATATTGCATATTAGTCTCATATCAGAATTAGGACTGGAAAAAATCCTTTCCCAATCTGGTGGTGGCCTTTTTGTCTTATTGACAGTGTCTTTTGCCTTACAGAAGCTATGCAATTTTATGATGTCCCATTTGTCGATTTTTGATCTTATAGCACAATCCATTTCTGTTCTCTTCAGGAATTTTTCCCCTGTGCCCATACATTTGAGGCTTTCCCCCTCTTTCTCCTCTGTAACTTTTAGTGTCTCTGGTTTTATGTGTAGTTCCTTGATCCACTTAGACTTGAGATTTGTACAAGGAGATAAGAATAGATCAATTTACATTCTTGTACATGACATACACCAGTTGTGCCAGCACCATTTGTTGAAAATGCTGTCTTTTTTTCCACTTGAAGGTTTTAGCTCCCTTGTCAAAGATCAAGTGACCATAGGTGTGTGGCTTCATTTCTGGGTCTTCAGTTATATTCTATTTATCTACCTGCATGTCACTGTACCAGTACCAAGCAGTTTTTAATCACAATTGCTCTGTAGTAGAGCTCAAGTTCAGGCATGGTGATTCCACCAGAGGTTAATTTATTGTTGAGAATAGGTTTTGCTATCCTAGGTTTGTTGTTATTCCATATGAATTTGTAAATTGCCCTTTCTTTTGTTTCTTTTTTCTTCCAAGCCATTGAGATTTATTAGATATTTTCTTCATTTACATTTCAAATGCTATACCCAAAGTCCCCTATACCCTCCCCCTGCACTGTTCCCCAATCCACCCAGTTCCTTTTTCTGGCCCTGGTGTTCCCCTCTACTGCGGCCAATACCAAGGGCCTCCCTTCCCATTGATGGCCAATTATGCCATCCTCTGCTAGATATGCAACTAGAAACACAACTCTGGGGGTACTGGTAAGTTCATATTGTTGTTCCTCCTATAGGGTTTCCCACCCCTTTAGTTATTTGGGTACTTTCTGTAGCTCCTTCATTAGGGGTCCTGGGTTTCATCCAATAGATGACTGTGAACATCTACTTCTGTATTTGCCAGGCATTGGCCTAGCATCACAAGAGAGAGCTATACCAGGGTTCTGTCAGCAAAATCATTCTGGCATATGCAATAGTGTCTGGGTTTAATGGTTGTATATGGGATGGACCCCTGGGTGGGGCATTCTCTGTGTGGTCTTTCCTTCTGTTTTAGCTCTGAACTTTGTCTCTGTAACTACTTATATGGGTATTTTGTTCCCCATCTTAAGAAAGAGCAAAGAATACACACTTTGCTCTTCCTTCTTCTTGATTTCATGTGATTTGGAAATTGTATCTTGTATTTTGGGTATTCTAAGGTTCTGGGCTAATATCTACTTATCAGTGAGTGCATACTATGAGTGTTCTTTTGTGATTGGGTTACCTCACTCAGGATGATATCCTCCAGATCTATCCATTTGCCAAAGAATTTCATGATTTCATTCTTTTAATTGCTGAGTAGTATTCCATTTTGCAAATGTACCACTTTTTCTGTATCCATTCTTCTGTTGAGGGACATCTTTTTAACTCAGTGAAGAATTGAGTTGGAATTTTGATGGGGATTGCATTGAATATGTAGATTGCTTTAAGCAAGATTACTGTATTGCTATATTAACCCTGCCAGTCCATGAGCATGGGAAATCATTCCATCTTCTGAGATCTTGTTTGATTTCTTTCTTCAGAGACTTGAAGTTCTTCTCATACAGGCCTTTAACTTCCATAGTTAGATTCACACCAAGGATTTTTATATTATTTGTGACTATTGTGAAGGGTGCTGTTTCCCTAATATGTTTCTCATCCTGTTTATCCTTTGTGTAGAGAAAGACCATTGATTTGTATGAGTTACTTTTATTTCCAGCTACTGCAAAGAAGCTGCTTATCAGGTTTAGGAGTTCTCTGGTGGAATTTTTAGGCTTACTTATATTTACTATCATATCATCTGTAAACAGTGATATTTTGAATTCTTCCTTTCCAATTAGTATCCACTTGGTCTACTTTTCTTGTCTAATTGCTCTGGCTAGGACTTCAATTACTATACTGAATAAGTAGGGAGAAAGTGGGCAGCCTTTTCTAGTCCCTGATTTTAGTTTGATTGCTTCAAGTTTCTCTCCATTTAGTTTGATGCTGGCTACTGGTTTGCTGTATATTGCTTTTATTATTTTTGGTATGGGCCTTGAATTCCTGATCTTTCCAAGACTTTTATCATGAATGGGTGTTGGATTTTGTCAAATGCTTTCTCAGCATCTAAGGAGATGATCAAGTGGTCTTTGAGTTTCTTTATATAGTGAATTAGGTTGGTGAATTTCCATATATTAAACCACCCCTGCATCCCTGGGATGAAGCCTACTTGATCATGATGTATGATCATTTTGATGTGTTCTTGGATTTGGTTTGTGAGAATTTTATTGAGTATTTTTGCATCGATATTCATAAGAGATGTTAGTTTGAAGTTCTCTTTCTTTGTCAGGTATTTATGTAGTTTAGGTAACAGAGTAATTGTGGCTTCTTAGAATGAATTGGGTAGAATACCTTCTGTTTCTATTTTGTGAAATAGTTTGAGGAAAATTGTAATTAGGTCCTCTTTGAAGGTCTGATAGGTATTGGCACTAAACCCATCTGGTCCTAAGCTTTTATGGTTGGGAAACTACTAATGACTACTTCTGTTTCTTTAGGGGATATGTGGCTGTTTAGATTTAACGATCTAAATCTGATCCTGATTTCCTTGAGTACCTGATATCTGTCTAGAAAATTGTGCACTTTGTCCAGGTTTTCCAGCTTTGTTGAGTATAGCCTATTGTAGTAGGATCTGATAATGCTTTGGATTTCCTCATGTTCTTTTGTTATGTGTCCTTTTTCTTTTACTCTTTTTCCAATTTTTTATTAGGTATTTTTTTCATTTATAATTCAAATGCTATCCTGAAAGTCCTTTATATCGTCTCCTTCCCTGCTCCCCTAACCACCCATTCCCACTTCTTGCCCCTGGTGTTCCCCTGTACTGGGGCATATAAAGTTTGCAAGACCGATGGGCCTCTCTTCTCAATGACGGCCAACTAGGCCATCTTCTGCTACATATGCAGTTAGAGACATGAGTTCTGGGGGTTAATATTGTTGTACCACCTATAGGGTTTCAGACACCTTCAGCTCCTTGGGTACTTTCTCTAACTCTTCCATTGGAGGCCTTGTGTTGCATCTAATAGCTGACTGAGAGCATCCACTTCTGTGTTTACCAGGTACTGGCATAGCCTCACAAGAGACATCTATATCAGGGACCTGTCAGAAAAATCTGGCTGGCATATGCAATGGAGTCTTCATTTGGTGGCTGACTATGGGATGGATCCCCAGGTGGGGCAGTCTCTGGATGGTCCGTCCTTTAGTCTCAGCTCCAATCTTTGTCTTTGTAACTCCTTCCAGGGGTGTTCTGTTCCCAATTCTAAGAAGGGGTTAAGTGTTCACACTTTGGTCTTCTTTCTTCTTGAATTTCATATGTTTTGCAAGTTGTATCTTGGTTATTCTAAGTTTCTGGGCTAATATCCACTTATCAGTGAGTGCATATCATGTGAGTTCTTTTGTGATTGGGTTACCTCACTCTGGATGATACCCTCCAGATCCATCCATTTGACTAGGAATTTCATAAATTCATTGTTTTAAATTGTTGAGTAGTAATTCATTGTGTAAATGTACCACATTTTCTGTATCCATTACTCTGTTGAGAGACATCTGGGTACTTTCCAGCTACGGGCTATTATAAATGAGGCTACTATGAACATAGTGGAGCATGTGTTCTTATTACCAGTTGGAACATCTTCTAGATATAGGCCCAGGAGAGATATTGCTGGATGCTAGAGTCCAATTTTATAAGGAACTGCCAGACTGATTTCCAGAGTGGTGTTACAAGCTTACAATCCCACCAACAATGGAGGAGTGTTCCTCTTTCTCCACATCCTCGCAAGCAACTGTTGTCACATGAATTTTTGATCTTGGCCATTCTGACTGGTTTGAGGTGGAATCTCAGTGATGTTTTGATTTGCATTTCCAAGATGATTAAGGATGTTGAACATTTTTTTTTTCAGGTTCTTCTCAGCCATTTGATATTCCTCAGTTGAGAAATCTTTCTTTAGCTCTGTGGCCCATTTTTAAATGAGGTCATTTGATTTTTTGGAGTCCATCTTCTTGAGCTCTTTGTATATATTGGATATTAGTCCCCTATCTGATTTAGGATTGGTAAAGATCCTTTTCCAATCTATTGGTGGCCTATTTGTCTTATTGACAGTGTCTTTTGCCTTACAGAAGCTTTGCAATTTTATGAGGTCCCATTTGTCAATTCTTGGTCTTACAGCACAAGGAATTGATGTTTCTGTTCAGGAATTTTTCCCTTGTGCCCATATCTACTAGGCTTTTAACCACTTTCTCCTCTATAAGTTTCAGTGTCTCTGATTTTACGTTCAGTTTCTTGATCCACTTATTCTTGACCTTAATACAAGGAGAAAGGAATGGATTAATGTGCATTCTTCTACATGATAACTGCCAGTTGTGCCAGCACCATTTGTTTAAAATGCTGTCTGTTTTCCAATGGATGGTTTTAGCTCCCTTGTCAAAGATCACGTTACCACAGGTGTGTGGCTTCTTTTCTGGGTCTTCAATTCTATTTCATTGTTCTACCTGTCTGTGGCAATACCAGTACCATACAGTTTTGATTACAATTGCTCTGTAGCATAGCTTTAGGTCAGGCATAGTAATTCCAACACAGATCCTTTTATCATTGAGAAAAGTTTTTGCTATCCTATGTTTTTTGTTATTCCTGATGAATTTGCAAATTTCCCTTTCTATCTCTGTGAAGAAATAAGTTGGAATTTTGATGGGGATTTCATTGAATCTGTAGTTTGCTTACAGCAAGATAGCCATTTTTACTATATGGATTCTCCTAATCCATGAGCATGGGAGATCTTTTCATCTTCTGAGATCTTCTTTGATTTCTTTCTGCAGAGACTTGAAACTCTTATCATACAGGTCTTTCACTTCCTATGTTAAAGTCACACCAAGGTATTTTATATTATTTGTGACTATTGTGAAGGGTGTTGTTTCCTTAATTTCTTTCTCAGTCTGTTTATCCTTTGTGTAGAGAAAGAGCATTGATTTGTTTGATATAATTTTATATCCAGCTATTTCACTGAAGCTGTTTATCAGGTTTAGGAGTTCTCTGGTGGAATTTTTAGGTTCACTTATATATACTATCATATCATCTGCAAAGAGTGATATTTTGACTTCTTCCTTTCCAATTTGTATCCCCTTGACCTCCTTTTGTTGTCTAATTTCTCTGGCTAGGACTTCAAGTACTATATTGAATAGGTGGGAGAAAGTGGGCAGCCTTGTCTAGTCCCTGATTTTAGTGGAATTGCTTCCATCTCCTCTCCATTTACTTTGATGTTGCCTACTGGTTTGCTGTAGATCGTTTTTATTAGGTTTAAGTATGGGCCTTGAATTCCTGATCTCTCCAAAACTTTTATCATGGGTGTTGGATGTTGTCCAATGCTTTCTCAGCATCTAACAAGATGATCATGTGATTTTTTTTTCTTTGAGTTTGTTTATATATTGGACTATATTGATGAATTTCCATATATTAAACTATCCCTGCATCCCTGGAATGAAGCCTACTTGGTCATGATGGATGATTGTTTTAATGTGTTTTTAAATTTGGGTAGAGAGAATTCTATTGAGTATTTTTGCATCGATATTCATAAGGGAAATTAGTCTGAAGTTTTCTACCTCTGTTGGGTCTTTATGTAGTTTAGGTATACAGAGTAATTGTGGCTTAGTAGAATGAATTGGGTAGAGTACCTTTTGTTTCTATTTTGTGGAATAGTTTGAGACCAACTGGAATTAGGTCTTCTTTGATGGTCTGATATGACTCTGCAATAAACCCATCTGATCCTGTAATTTTTTTTTTTTTGGTTGGGATAGTATAAATAAAGGCTTCTATTTCTTTAGGGGATACGGGACTGTTTAGGTCATTTATCTGATCATGATTTATCTTTGGAACCTGATATCTGTTTAGAAATTTGTCCATTTCATCCAGGTTTTCCAGTTTTGTTTAGTATAGCCATTTGTAGAAGGATCTGTTTTTATGTTTCCCTTTTCATTTCTGATATTGTTAATTAGGATGCTTTCCCTGTGCCCTTTATTTAGTCTGGCTAAGGGTTTATATACCTTGTTGATTTTCTCAAAGAATCAGCTCCTGGTTTGGTTGATTTTTTGTATAGATCTTTTTGGTTCCACTTGGTTGATTTCGACCCTGAGTATGATTATTTCCTGCTGTCTACTCCTCTTTGGTGAATTTGCTTCCTTATATTCTAGAGCTTTTAGGTGTGCTGTAAAGCTGCTAGTGTATGCTCTCTCTAGCTTCTTTTCAGAGACACTCAGAGCTATGAGTTTTCCTCTTAAGAATGCTTTCATTGTGTCCCACAAGTTTGGGTAAGTTGTGGCTTCAATTTCATTAAACATTAAAAAGTCTTTAATTTCCTTATTTATTTCTTCCTTGTCCAAGGTATCATTTAGGAGAATGTTGTTCAATTTCCATGTGAATGTTGGCTTTCTTTTATTTATGTTGTTATTGAAGATCAGCCTTAGTCCATGGTGATCTGATAGGATGCATGGGAAAATTTCAATATTTTTGTACCTGTTGAGTCCTGTCTGGTGACCAATTATATGGTCAGATTGGGAGAAGGTACCATGAGGTGCTGAGAAGAAGGCATATCCTTTTGTTTTAGGAAAAAAATGTTCTGTAGATATCTGTTAAATCCATTTGTTTCATAATTTCTGTTAGTTTCACTGTGTCTCTATTTAGTTTCTGTTTCCAGGATCTGTTCATTGATGAGAGTGGGGTGTTGATGTCTCCCACTATTATTGTGTGAGGTGCAATGTGTGCTTTGAACTTTACTAAAATTTCTTTAATGAATGCGGCTGTCCTTGCATTTGGAGCATAGTTATTCAGAATTGAGAGTTCATCTTAGAAGATTTTACCTTTGATGTGTATGAAGTGCCCTTCCTCGTCTTTTTTGATAACTTTGGGTTGGATGTCAATATTATTCGATATTAGAATGGCTACTCCAGCTTGTTTCTTCAGACCATATGCTTGGAAAATTGTTTTCCAGCCATTCACTCTGAGGTAGTGTCTCTCTTTTTTCCCTGAGATGGGTTTCCTGTAAGCAGCAAAATATTGTTTCCTGTTTGTGTAGTCTGTCTGTTTGTCTATGTCTTTTTATTGGGGAATTGAGTCCACTGATATTAATATATATTAAGGAAAAGTAATTGTTGCTTCCTCTTATTTTTGTTGTTAGAGTTGGAATTCTTCTCTTAGGTTTGTTGAAGGATTATTTTCTTGCTTTTTCTAGGACGTAGTTTCCATTCTTGTATTGGTGTTTTCCCGTTATTATCCTTTGTAGGGTTGGATATGTGAAAAGATATTGTGTGAATTTGGCTTTGTCATGGAATTCTTTGGTTTGTCCATCTATGGTAATTGGGAGTTTTGCTTGATATAGTAGCCTGGGCTGGCATTTGTATTCTCGTAGTGTCTGTATAACATCTGTCCAGGATCTTCTGGCTTTCATAGTCTCTGGTGAGAAGTCTGTAGTAATTCTAATAGGCCTGCCTTTATATGTTATTTGATTTTTTTCCCTTACTGCTTTTAATATTTTGTCTTTATTTAGTATATATTTGTTGTGATTATTATGTGTTGGCAGGAATTTCTTTTCTGGCCCAGTCTATTTGGAGTTCTGAAGGCTTCTTTTATATTCATGGCATCTCTTTCTTTAGGTATAGGAAGTTTTCTTCTCTAATTTTGTTGAAGATATTTGCTGGCCCATTAAGTTGAAAATATTCATTTTCATCTACTCCTATTATCTGTAGGTTTGGTCTTCTCATTGTGTCCTGGATTTCCTGGATGTTTTGAGTTAGGATCTTTTTGCATTTTGCATTTTCTTTGTTGTTTCCATGTTCCTTATGGAATCTTCTGTACTTGAGATTCTCTCTTTCATCTCTTGCATTCTGTTGCTGATGCTCCCATCTATGTTTCCTGATTTCCTTTCTTAGGGTTTCTAACTCCTGATTTTTCTCCCTTTGGGTTTTCTTTATTGTCTCTACTTTCATTTTTAGATCCTGGATCGTTTTGTTCAATTCCATTACCTGTTTGGTAGTGTTTTCCTGTAACTCTCTAAGGGATTTTTGTGTTTCCTCTTTAAAGGCTTCTAGCTGTTTACCTGTGTTTTCCTGTATTTCCTTCTTAAAGTCCTTCATCAAAATCATGAGAAATTACTTTAAATCCATTTCTTGCTTTTCTGGTGTGATGGTGTATCCAGGACTTGCTATGGTGGAAGAGTTTGGTTCTGATGATGCCATGTAACCTTGGGTTCTGTTGCTTCTGTTCTTATGCTTGCCTTCTGCCATCTGATTATCTCAAGTGCTAGCTTCCCTCAATATATCTGATTGGAGCCTGTCCCTCCAATAATGCCAGTTGATTCAGGACTCCTCAGAGTCCAGCTTTCTCTGTTATCCTTTGTTTGTGGGCTCCTGTGAACCTGAAATTCTGGCTGTGTCAGAGTTCTTGGCAGTCAAGCTCCTTTGAGACCCTGAAATACTGGTGTGAACCAGCTCCTGTTATGCTGGGATCCTGTTGTCCTAAGATCCTTGCCATGTTACAATGCCTAGAAGTGGAGTTCTGAAGGTCTCCTTTGAGGACCATGGAACTGTCTGGTCTTTTTGAAACCAAGGTAAACCAGAACTGATCAAAAGGAACCTGAGCATCTGGTCAGGAAGGGCTCTGGTATCCTTGTTCCTGCTGTCACAGGCGTTTGGACTGGAACTGATGTTGTGTTCCACTCACCAGTGATCTTAAGATCGAATGGAGAGTCCTCTGGGGACTCTGGGCATGTCTGCCTATTCCACACCCAAGGTGACCCGGCATTGGTCTCCCTTTTCATTTCTGATTTTGTTAATTAGGATACTGTCCCTCTGCCCTCCAGTTAGTTTGCCTAAGGGTTTATCTATCTTGTTGATTTTCTCAAGAAAACAAACAAAAAAAAAACAAAGCAAACAAACAAACAAACAAAAAAGAGCTCCTGGATTGGTTGATTCTTTGTATAGTTCTTTTTGTTTCCACAAGGTTGATTTCAGCCCTGAGTTTGATTAATTCCTGCTGTCTACTCCTCTTGGATAAATTTGCTTCCTTTTGTGCCAGAGCTTTTAGGTGTGCTGTCAAGCTGCTTGTGTGTGCTCTCTCTAGTTTCTTTTTGGCAGAAATCAGAGCTATGAGTTTTCCTCTTAGGAATGCTTTCTTTGTGTCCCATAAGCTTGGGTATGTTGTGGCTTCATTTTCATTAAACTCTAAAAAGTCATTAATTTTTTTCTTTATTTCTTCCTTGTCCAATGTATCATTGAGTAGAGTGTTCTTCGGCTTCCATGTGAATCTTTGATTTCTATTATTTATGTTGTTATTGAAGATCAGCCTTAGTCCATGGTGATCTGATAGGATGCATGGGACAATTTTAATATTTTTGTATCTGTTGAGTCCTGTTTTGTGACCAATTATATGGTCAGTTCTGGAGAAGGTACCATGAGGTACTGAGAAGAAGAAATACCCTTCTGTTTTAGGCAAAAATGTTCTGTAGATATCTGTTAGATCCAATTGTTTTATAACTTCTATTAGTTTCAGTTGTCTCTGTTTAGTTTCTATTTCCAGGATCTGTCCATTGTTGAGAGTGGGGTGTTATATTCTCCCACCTATTATTGTGTGCAGTGCAATGTGTGCTTTGAGCTTTACTAAAGTTGATTTAATGAATATGGATGTCCTTGCATTTGGAACATAGATATTCAGAATTGAGCGTTCATCATGGAAGATTTTACCTTTTATGTGTATGAAGTGCCCTTACTTGTCTTTTTTGATAACTTTGGGTTGGAAGTCAATTTTATTCGATATTAGAATGGCTGCTCCAGCTTTTTTGGGGGGTGGGGAGGCGGGGCATTTGCTTGGAAATTGGTTTCCCTGCCTTTTACTCTGAGTTCGTATATGTATTTTTCAATGATGTGGGTTTCCTGTAAGCAGCAAAATGTTGGGTCCTGTTTATGTAGCCAGTCTGTTAGTCTATGTTTTTTGGGTTTTTTTTTTGTTTTTTTTTTTTTGATTTTTAATATTTTTATTACATATTGTCCTCAATTACATTTCCAATGCTATCCCAAAAGTCCCCCATAGCGCCCCCCACTTCCCTACCCACCCATTCCCATTCTTTTGGCCCTGGCATTCCCCTATATTGGGGCATATAAAGTTTGCAAGTCCAATGGGCCTCTCTTTCCATTGATGGCCGACTAGGCCATCTTTCGATACATATGCAGCTAGAGACAAGAGCTCCGGGGTTCTGGTTAGTACATCATGTTGTTCCAACAATAGGGTTGCAGATCCCTTTAGCTCCTTGGGTACTTTCTCTAGCTTCTCCATTGGGAGCCCTGTGATACATCCAATAGCTGACTGTGAACATCCACTCCTGTGTTTGCTAGGCCCCGGCATCGTCTCACAAGAGACAGCTATATTTGGGTCCTTTCAGCAAAATCTTGCTAGTGTATGCAATGGTGTCAGCGTTTAGAAGCTGATTATGGGATGGATCCCTGGATACGGCAGTCTCTGAATGGTCCATTCTTTCATCACAGCTACGAACTTTGTCTCTGTAACTCCTTCCCTGGGTGTTTTGTTCCCAATTCTAAGAAGGTGCACAGTGTCCACACTTTGGTCTTCATTCTTCTTGAGTTTCATGCATTTAGCAAATTGTATTTATATCTTGGGTATCCTAAGTTTTGGGCTAATATCCACTTATCAGTGAATACATATTGTGTGAGTTCTTTTGTGATTGTGTTACTTCACTCAAGATGATGCCCTCCAGGTCCATCCATTTGGCTAGGAATTTCATAAATTCATTCTTTTTAATAGCTGAGTAGTACTCCATTGTGTAAATGTACCATAATTTCTGTATCCATTCCTCTGTTGAGGGACATCTGGGTTCTTTCCAGTTTCTGGCTATTATAAATAGGGCTGCTATGAACATAGTGGAGCATGTGTCCTTTTTACCGGTTGGGACATCTTCTGGATATATGCCCAGGAGAGGTATTGCTGGATCCTCCGGTAGTACTATGTCCAATTTTCTGAGGAACCGCCAGACTGATTTCCAGAGTGGTTGTACAAGCTTGCAATCCCACCAACAATGGAGGAGTGTTCCTCTTTCTCCACATCCTCGCCAGCATCTGCTGTCACCTGAATTTTTGATCTTAGCCATTCTGACTGGTGTGAGGTGGAATCTCAGGGTTGTTTTGATTTGCATTTCCCTGATGATTAAGGATGTTGAACATTTTTTTCAGGTGTTTCTCTGCCATTCGGTAGTCCTCAGGTGAGAATTCTTTGTTCAGTTCTGAGCCCCATTTTTTAATGGGGTTATTTGACTTTCTGGAGTCCACCTTCTTGAGTTCTTTATATATATTGGATATTAGTCCCTTATCTGATTTAGGATAGGTGAAGATCCTTACCCAATCTGTTGGTGGTTTTTTTGTCTTATTGATGGTGTCTTTAGCCTTGCAGAAGCTTTGTAGTTTCATGAGGTCCCACTTGTCAATTCTCGATCTTACAGCACAAGCCATTACTGTTCTATTCAGGAATTTTTCCCCTGTGCCCATATCTTCAAGGCTTTTCCCCACTTTCTCCTCTATAAGTTTCAGTGTCTCTGGTTTTATGTGAAGTTCCTTGATCCACTTAGACTTGACCTTAGTACAAGGAGATAGGAATGGATCGATTCGCATTCTTCTACATGTTAACAACCAGTTGTGAAAGCACCATTTGTTGAAAATGCTGTCTTTCTTCCACTGGATGTTTTTAGCTCCCTTGTCGAAGATCAAGTGACCGTAGGTGTGTGGGTTCATTTCTGGGTCTTCAATTCTATTCCATTGGTCTATTTGTCTGTCACTATACCAGTACCATGCAGTTTTTATCACAATTGCTCTGTAGTAGAGCTTTAGGTCCAGCATGGTGATTCCACCAGAGGTTCTTTTATCCTTGAGAAGAGTTTTTGCTATCCTAGGTTTTTTGTTATTCCAGATGAATTTGCAGATTGCACTTTCTAATTCGTTGAAGAATTGATTTGGAATTTTGATGGGGATTGCATTGAATCTGTAGATTGCTTTTGGCAAGATAGCCATTTTTACAATGTTGATCCTGCCAATCCATGAGCATGGGAGATCTTTCCATCTTCTGAGATCTTCTATAATTTCTTTCTTCAGAGACTTGAAGTTTTTATTATACAGATCTTTCACTTCCTTAGTTAGAGTCATGCCAAGATATTTTATATTATTTGTGACTATTGAGAAGGGTGTTGTTTCACTAATTTCTTTCTCAGCCTGTTTATTCTTTGTGTACAGAAAGGCCATTGATTTGTTTGAGTTAATTTTATATCCAGCTACTTCACCAAAGCTGTTTATCAGGCTTAGGAGTTCTCTGGTGGAATTTTTAGGGTCACTTATATATACTATCATATCATCTGCAAAAAGTGATATTTTGACTTCATCTTTTCCAATTTGTATCCCTTTGATCTCCTTTTGTTGTCGAATTGCTCTGGCTAGGACTTCAAGTACAATGTTGAATAGGTATGGAGAAAGTGGACAGCCTTGTCTAGTCCCTGATTTTAGAGGGATTGCTTCAAGCTTCTCACCATTTACTTTGATGTTGGCTACTGGTTTGCTGTAGATTGCTTTTATCATGTTTAGGTATGGGCCTTGAATTCCTGATCTTTCCAAGACTTTTATCATGAATGGGTATTGGATCTTGTCAAATGCTTTTTCCGCATCTAACGAGATGACCATGTGGTTTTTGTCCTTGAGTTTGTTTATATACTGGATTACGTTGATGGATTTCCTTATATTGAACCATCCCTGCATCCCTGGGATGAAACCTACTTGGTCAGGATGGATGATTGTTTTGATGTGTTCTTGGATTCGGTTAGCAAGAACTTTATTGAGGATTTTTGCATCAATATTCATAAGGGATATTGGTCTGAAGTTTTCTATCTTTGTTGGGTCTTTTTGTGGTTTAGTTATCAGAGTATTTGTGGCTTCATAGAATGAGTTGGGTAGAGTACCTTCTGTTTCTATTTTGTGGAATAGTTTGTGAAGAAATGGGATTAGATCTTCTTTGAAGGTCTGATAGAACTCTGCACTAAACCCATCTGGTCCTGGGCTTTTTTTAGTTGGGAGACTATTAATGACTGCTTCTATTTCTTTGGGGAATATAGGGCTGTTTAGATCATTAACCTGATCTTGATTCAACTTTGGTACCTGGTATCTTTCTAGGAACTTCTCCATTTCATCCAGGTTCTCCAGTTTTGTTGAGTATAGCCTTTGGTAGAAGGATCTGATGGTGTTTTGGATGTCTTCAGGATCTGTTGTTATGTCTCCTTTTTCATTTCTGATTTTGTTAATTAGGATGCTTTCCCTGTGCCCTCTAGTGAGTCTGGCTAAGGGTTTAACTATCTTGTTGATTTTCTCAAAGAACCAGCTCCTTGATTGGTTGATTCTTTGAATAGTTTTTCTTGTTTCCACTTGGTTGATTTCACCCCTGAGTTTGATTATTTCCTGCCGTCTACTCCTCTTGGGTGAATTTGCTTCCTTTTGTTCTAGTGCTTTTAGGTGTGTTGTCAAGCTGCTAATGTGTGCTCTCTCTAGTTTCCTTTTGGAGGCACTCAGAGCTATGAGTTTTCCTCTTAGAAATGCTTTCATTGCGTCCCATAAGTTTGGGTATGTTGTGGCTTCATTTTCATTGAACTCTAAAAAGTCCTTAATTTCTTTCTTTATTCCTTCCTTGAACAAGGTATCATTGAGAAGAGTGTTGTTCAGTTTCCACGTGAAGGTTGGCTTTCTATTATTTATGTTGTTATTGAAGATCAGCCTTAGTCCATGGTGATCTGATAGGATGCATGGGACAATTTCAATATTTTTGTATCTGTTGAGGACTGTT
Organism: Mus caroli; assembly: GCF_978045245.1. Classification (NCBI taxonomy): domain Eukaryota; kingdom Metazoa; phylum Chordata; class Mammalia; order Rodentia; family Muridae; genus Mus; species Mus caroli. Next base: position 46,211,240 of record NW_028227260.1, read on the forward strand.
TTGTGACCAATTATGTGGTCAATTTTGGAGAAGGTGCCATGAGGTGCTGAGAAGAAGGTATATCCTTTTGTTTTAGGATAGAATGTTCTGTAGATATCTGCCAGATCCATTTGATTCATAATTTCTCTTAGTTTCTCTGTGTCCCTGTTTAGTTTCTGTTTCCATGATCTGTCCATTGGTGAAAGTGGTGTGTTGAAGTCTCCCACTATTATTGTATGAGGTGCAATGTGTGCTTTGAGATTTACTAAAGTTTCTTTAATGAATGTGGCTGCCTTTGTATTTGGAGCATAGATATTCAGGATTGATAGTTCCTCTTGGAGGATTTTACCTTTGATGAGTATGAAGTGTCCCTCCCTGTCTTTTTTAATGACTTTGGGTTGGAAGTCAATCTTATCAGATATTAGAATGGCTACTCCAGCTTGTTTCTTCATACCATTTGCTTGGAAAATTGTTTTCCAGCCTTTCATTCTGAGGTAGTGTCTATCTTTTTCTCTGAGATGAGTTTCCTGTAAGCAGCAAAATGTTGGGTCTTGTTTGTTTAGCCAGTTTGTTAATCTATGTCTTTTTATCGGGGCGTTGAGTCCATTGATATTAAGAGATATTAAGGAAAAGTAATTGTTGTTTCCTGTTATTTTTGTTGTTAAAGTTGGCATTCTGTTCTTGTGGCTGCCTTCTTTTAGGTTTGTTGAAGGATTACCTTCTTGTTGTTTCTAGGGCGTGGTTCCTGTCCTTGTATTGGTTTTTTTCTGTTATTATCCTTTGAAGGGCTGGATTCGTGGAGAGATAATGTGTGAATTTGGTTTTGTCGTGGAATACTTTGGTTTCTCCATCTATGTTAATTGAGAGTTTGGCTGGGTATAGTAGCCTGGGCTGGAATTTGTGTTCTTTTAGTGTCTGTATAATATCCGTCCAGGATCTTCTGGCTTTCATAGTCTCTGGTGAAAAATCTAGTGTAATTCTGATAGGCTTGCCTTTATATGTTACTTGGCCTTTTTCTCTTACTGCTTTTAGTATTCTATCTTTATTTAGAGCATTTGTTGTTCTGATTATTATGTGTCGGGAGGTATTTCTTTTCTGGTCCAGTCTATTTGGAGTTCTGTAGGCTTCTTGTATGTTCATGGGCATCTCTTTCTTTAGATTTGGGAAGTTTTCTTCTATAATTTTGTTGAAGATGTTTGCTGGTCCTTTGAGTTGAAAATCTTCATTCTCATCCACTCCTATTATCCGTAGGTTTGGTGTTCTCATTGTGTCCTGTATTTCTTGGATGTTTTGAGTTAGGATCTTTTTGCATTTTACATTTTCCTTGATTGTTGTGCCGATGTTCTCTATGGAATCTTCTGCACCTGAGATTCTCTCTTCCATCTCTTGTATTCTGTTGCTGATGCTCGTATCTATGGTTCCAGATTTCTTTCCTAGGGTTTCTATCTCCAGTGTTGCCTCATTTTGGGTTTTCTTTATTGTGTCTACTTCCCTTTTTAGGTCTAGTATGGTTTTGTTCATTTCCATCATCTGTTTGGATGTGTTTTCCTGTTTTTCTTTAAGGACTTCTACCTGTTTGATTGTGTTATCCTGTTTTTCTTTAAGGACTTGTAACTCTTTAGCCATGTTCTCCTGTAAATCTTTAAGTGAGTTATTAAAGTCCTTCTTGATGTCCTCTACCATCATCATGAGATATGCTTTTAGATCCGTGTCTAGCTTTTCCGGTGTGTTGGGGTGCCCTGGACTGGGCGAAGTGGGGGTGCTGGGTTCTGATGATGGTGAGTGGTCTTGGTTTCTGTTAGTAAGATTATTACGTTTACCTTTCGCCATCTGGTAATCTCTGGGGTTAGTTGTTATCCTTGTCACTGTTTAAAGATTGGAGCAGAAGCTGTGTTCCATTCACCAGCAGTCTCAAAATCCTGTGGCGGGGGTCGTGGGTAGCTGGCGGTACCCTGGTGCTGGTCCAGCCGGAAGAGTCCTGTGGTCCTACTCAGGCCGGTTTTCTGCTTCCCTAACTAATGCAGTCTCAGGTCCCGCGCGCAATTGGATTGGAGCAGAAGCTGTGTTCCACTCACCAGAAGTCTTAAGATCCTGTGGCGGGTGTTGTGGGTAGCTGGCGAGTGTCAGTCGACCCTGCGCCCTAGCTGCCCTGGTGCTTTTCTGACCGGAAGAGGCTTGTGGCCCTATGTAGGCTGGATTTCTCTCTCCCCAACCAGAGCAGTCTCAGGTCCCGCGTGATTGGACTGGAGCAGAAGCTGTGTTCCACTCACCAGCAGTCCCAAAATCCTGCGGCGGGGGTCGTGGTTAGCAGGCGGGTGTCAGGCAACCCTGCGCTCTAGCTACCCTGGCGCTGATCCGGCCGGATGAGGCCTGTGGCCCTACTCAGGCTGGTTTCTGCTTCCCTAACTATTGCAGTCTCAGGTCCCGCTCGCAATTGGATTGGAGCAGAAGCTGTGTTCCACTCACCAGAAGTCTTAAGATCCTGTGGCGGGTGTTGTGGGTAGCTGGCGAGTGTCAGCCGACTCTGCGCCCTAGCTGCCCTGGTGCTTTTCTAGTCTATGTTTTTTTATTGGGGAATTGAGTCCATTGCTATTAAGAGATATTCAGGAAAAGTAATTGTTACTTCCTGTTATTTTTGTTATTAGAGTTGGGATTCTATTCTTGTGGCTATCTTCTTTTACATTTATTGAAGAATTACTTTCTTGCTTTTTCTAGGGTGTCATTTCCTTCCTTGTGTTGGAGTTTTCCCTTTATAATCCCTTGAAGGGCTGGATTCATGGAAAGATATTCTGTGAATTTGGTATTGTCATGGAATACTTTGTTTTTTCTGTTGATTATAATTGAGAGTTTTGCTGGGTATAGTAGCCTGTGCTGACATTTGTACTCTCTTATGGTCTGTATAACATCTTTCCAGGATCTTCTGGCTTTCATAGTCTCTGGATAGAAGTTTAGTGTAATTCTAATAGGTCTTCCTTTATATGTTACTTGACCTTTTTTCCTTACTACTTTTAATATTCTATCTTTATTTAGTGTATTTGTTGTTCTTATTATTATTTGTAGGGAGGTATTTTTCTCCCGGTTCAGTCTATTTGGAGTTCTGTAGGCTTCTTGTATGTTCATGAGCATTTCTCTTTTAGGTTAGATAAGTTTTCTTCTATAATTTTGGTGAAGATATTTGCTTTCCCTTCAATTTGAAAGTCTTCATTCTCATCTATACCTATTATCCTTAGGTTTTGTCTTTTCATTGTGTCCTGATTTTTCTGGATGTTTTGAGTTAAGATCTTTTTGGATTTTGCATTTTCTTTGATTTTTGTGTCTATGTTTTCTATGGAATCTTCTGCACCTGAGATTATCTCTTCCATCTCTTGTATTCTTCTGCTGATGCTCACATCTATGGTTCCTGATTTCTTTCCTAAGATTTCTATTTCGAGAGTTGTCTCCCATTGTGATTTCTTTATTTTTTCTACCCTCATTCGTAGATCTTTGATGGTTTTGTTCAATTCTTTCACCTGTTTAATAGTGTTTTCCTTGAACTCTTTAAGTGATTTTTGTGTTTCCTCTTTAAGGGCTTCTAGCTGTTTACCTGTGTTCTCCTTTATTTCTTTAAGAGAATATTTCCTTCTTAAAGTCCTCCATCAGCAACATGATAACTGATTTTAGATCCATGTCTTGCTTTTTCTGGTGTGATGGTGTATTCAGGACTTACTATGATGGAAGAATTTGGTTCTGATGTTGCCAAGTAACCTTGGTTTCTTTGCTTCTCTTCTTATGCTTGCCTCCTGCCATCTGATTATCTCAAGTGCTTGCTGCCCTCAATATATGTGATTGGAGACTGTCCTTGCTATAATCCCAGTTGATTTAGGACTCCTCAGATTCTAGCTTTCTCTGTGATGCTGTGACTCCAGGATCCTATGAACCTGAGATTCTGGCTGTGTTAGAGTTCTTGGTAGTCAATCTTCCTTTGAGACTCTGAGAACCTGGTGTGACCAAGCTCCTGTAATCCTGCTATCCTGAAATCCTAAGATCCTGGGAGTGTTGCAGTGCCTGGAAGTGGTGTCTCCTCTGGGGACCATGGGGCTGTATAGTGTGCTCAAACAAAGGTATATCAGCACTGATCAGAAGGAAGCTGAGCCGCTGGTCAGGCAGGGCTCCTGTGTCCTTGATCCTGCTGGCACAGGCCTGTCACAATTAGTTCGGAACAGATGTCCTGTCCTACTCACCAGTGATCCTAATGTCCTGGGCATGCTAGGGCACCTGTGGCATGGAGAATGCTCTGGAGACTGTGGGTCCTTCCGCTGAGTTTTTGCCTAAGGTTGCCTGGAGCTGGCACTGACTGGAAGGAGGCTTACCTCTTTAAAGGAAGTAATGATGAGATAAAGAACTTTCTTGTCAATTTAAGGTAAAAGAAACTCAAAACAAAAGTATCAGTTTCATTCTTTACATTGGATCCTTTGCAGCCTTGTCCTTGTCTAGATGTCAGAGATTCTAGTGAACCTGAGGAATTTTATCCCTGATTAGACTCTAATACAATTTTAGGATTACCTATTTATAAGGCGATTGCAGTAAAGGTCCATTGGAGTGGGGGGGCACAGTTCTGGTTAAAAGAATTGAATCCCTGGGCTTGTACTTAGCTAACATTCCTGGGTAGCCAGTTCAGTCACCTAGGCAATGGAAACGAGGCTTAAGGTAAGACATGCTAAAGAGATAGGCAGAGATTCTTTACTGAGATTCTGCACTTTTTCTTCCCCTATTTAACAACCTATAGTGTAGTTCCTATGAGTCATTATGGGACTCAGATTTGTATGCTCCCCTTCTGGGGTCTGAGTAGAAAACTATAACTTTTCTTTTTCCTTATTTGTCTCTTTCTTTCAGATGTTGGCAAGTACATACTAGGTTTTCATATGTTTGTTTGTTCATTTATTTTGTTTTAGAGTTTTTGGGGGTACTTTTTACTTTCTTATATATTTCTAGTAAACCTCCCTCCACATCATATGGTTGTTTGTCTGCCATGTTTCTGAACCACCATGCCAGCATTAATAAAATAGTGTATTGTTCTTCTCACTTCCTTTATTATTACCTCTGAGATTTATAGTTTGCCTCAACTGATATTTACTTTTTCTTCAAGCTTAATAAGAAAAAAAAAGGTATAAAGTTATGTTCAATTTCAGTAGTAAATATAAACACCCCAAACACATACACACATGAAAACCAAGTAGTATCTATTACCCACCAAGTAAACATTCTTTCTTTGCATTAGGACAGTATTATAATAAATAGAGTGACCACATTTAACAATAACATGCTTGTTTCAAAATAACTACAAGACAGGATTTTTAAAAAATATTTTTGCCACAAAAATAATGAAAATTTGAAATGCTGAGTTAATTATCCAAATGTAATCATTCATTCATTTCACATAAGTAAAAATATGTGCTTCTGCTGTTGCTTTGTTTTGACATATTATTCCAAGTTTCTGAGGTTTTCCTCAAAGTCAGTAAATATTGAGACTGGGCATGAACTCATAATCTTACTGAATTCATTTTCAAATGTTTTGATTGTGTGTATGTGCCATTATATCTAACAAAAAGGTACTTTAAAATATGTATATGATATGTAAATATGACAAGTACAAAGGAGGATATGAACAGCATTCTGTAGTACTGGTTTAAAGGAAAATTCATCTGAACTTTCTCTATAGTTGCTGATAATCTGTATTATAAATATTGAAATATCCAAAATATTTAAAGAACTCAAGAAGCTAACCATGAAAAAATCCAAACAACCCAATCAAAAATTGAGTATAGAACTAAACAAAGAATTCACAACACACGAATGTTGAATGGTTGAAAATTACCTTAAAAAATGCGCTTAGAGATGAGGAAAATGCAAATCAAAATGATCCTGAGATTCCATCTTACACCAATCAAAATGGCTAAGATCAAAAACTCGGGTGACAGCAAATGTTGGAGAGGATGAGGAGAAAGAAGAACACTCCTCTATTGCTGGTAGAATTGCAAATTGGTACAACCACTCTGGAAATCAATCTGGAGGTTCTCAGAAAATTGGAAATAATTCTACCTGAAGACCCAGCTATACCACTCTTAGATATATACCCAAAAGATGTCCCACCATGCCATAGGGGTACATGCAACACTGTGTTCATTGTGGCCTAATTTGTGATAGCTGGAAACAAGCCAGATGTCCCACAACATTAGAATGGACACAAATCATGTGGTTCATTTACAAAATGGAATACTACTCAGCTATTAAGAACGAGGACATCCTGACTTTTGCAGGCAAATTGATGAAACTAGAAAACATCATCCTGAGTAAGGTAACTCAGAGACAACAGAGATGCATGGTATATACTCACTAATGAGTGGATATTAGCCAAAAACCTGTACATAATACCCATGATATAGTCCACAGAACTCAAAAAGTTTAACAACACAAAGGACCCAAGTGAGGATGCCTCAATTCCACTTGGGAGAGAAAATAAAATATTCACAAGAGGGGGTCAGGAGTGAGGGTCCTAGATAGAAAATGGGAACATCATGATGTATTGGGTGGGGAAAAAGGACTGAAACACTGAGGGCCAACAGAAGAAATGGAAACAGGAAACCTCGGGCAGTAGGTGGTAGGGGAACCCTCCAGAATGTATCAGTGATCTGAGTGGTCAGAGACACTTAGGACTAAAAGGGAGGAGACCTTAGATGAAATGCCCTACAGTGGGAAGAGGAAACTTGTAAATCCCACCTCCAGCAGAAATACAGGGTGTCAAGTGAGGGATGGGGTTGGCATTCCACAGTCAAAAACTCTGGCCCATAGTTGTTCCTGTCTGAAAGAACTGCAAGGACAAAAATGGAAAGGAACCTGAGGAAAAGGAGGTCCAGTGACAGACCCAACATGGAATCCAGCTCCAAGGAAGGCTCCAAAGCCTGACACTAATACTGAGGCTGTGGAGTACTCACAAAAAAGGAGCCTATCATGCATGCCCTGTGAAAGACCCAACCAGCAGCTGAAAGAGTCAGATGCAGATATTTACACCCAACCAGTGAATAGACACTGGTGACCCCTGTGGTTGAATTAGGGAAAACCTAGAAGAAGATGAAGAAGAGGATGACCCTGTAGGAGGACCAGCAGTTTCAATTAACCTGGCTCCCTGAGACTTCTCAGACACTAGACCACAAACCAGGCAGCATACACTGGCTGATATGAGGCCCCTAACACACATAGAGTAGAGGACTGTAGGATCTGTGTTCACTTAGAGTTGATGCACCTAACCCTCAGGAGACTGGAGGCCCCAGGGAGTTTAGAGTTCAGGGGTGTGGGGACTGACTTCAACTGATGTGAATTTAAGTTGGGCCTTGCAACTCAGATAAAACAACCAAGTAAAATCCCTCACATGTTCCCCTAGATGTTTTAGTTAACTCTAAATTTACTCAAGTTGAACATCATCAGAAAGTATGGAAATTTCAAAAACTAGGAAGGTTTTGGGTCTGAGTAACTTTACCCAGGATGATATTTTCTACTTCCATCTATTTACTATAGATACTAAAGATTATATATATATATATATATATATATATATATATATACACATATGATAGTATTTTCAGTCTATAGTTGACATTCCTTTGACTTCTGTAACTGCCCACTTAGCAATTCTACCAAAGTGCTTCTAAAATGGCTAGATTTATAACTTTCTTTTTTCTTTAACTGTAAAAACAATATAAAATGGCTTACATATAGGAAATTACATTTTGAGAGACCTAAATATATGTCTTGGGACATAGTGATTTGGATCCAGAATAAACTATCTCCCTTTGAGTGGGAGTTCTGTTATTTGAATTAAAAGAGACTGTCAAACTTTAGGAGTAGGGACTAGTAGTGGAAGTCTGGGGGTAGGTTTTGAGTAATACTTTTCTGTTTTTTAACTATACTCAATATATATAATGTGTTCTCTATTTCTATAGGAGTCTTTCTTTGTATTTCACTCAACATCACTAAATAAAAAAATGGTAAGCAAAAAAATCAACAGATTCTCAAAAACTTCTGATTTTTAAAACATTTATTTTTTTTCATTCCAAATGTTGCCCCCCTCCCCTTTCCAGTTCCACTTGCAGAGTTCTTCACCCCCTCCCTGGCATCCCTTCACTGGAGCTTCAAGCCTCTACATGATTAGCCATAATGCCTCCCCCTGTGGCCAGGCAAGGCAATTCTCTGCTACATATGCGACAGGGACCATGTAGCAGTGCATCTATGCTCTTTGATTGGTGGCTTAGTTTCTGGAAGTTCCCATTGTCCAGGTTATTTAAAACTGCTGATCTTCATATGGGGTTGCAATATTCTTCAGGGCCTTGAATCCTTTCCCTAAATCTTCAATAGGGAGCCCTGACCTGAGTCCAGTGGTTGGTTGTAAGTATCTGCATTGTTCTCAGTTAGCTGCTGGTAGAGCCTCTCAGAGGACAGCCATGACAAGGTCCTGCCTGTAAGGACAAAATAACATCAGTAGTTGTTTCAGGGTTTGGTCATGGGATAGATCCTAAGGTGGGATGGTCACTGGCCAGCCTTTCCTCTAGTCTCTGCTCAGTTTTTTCCCTGTATTTCTTTTAGAGAAAAACAATTTTGGGTTAAAAATATTGAATGTGGCATGGTGACCCCATTCCTCCACTGAGGGCCCTCTCTAACTACTGAAGGTGGTCTCTTCAGTTTCAAACTGCACAATGTTGGGCATTTCAACTAAGGCTGCCCTCATTGATTCCTGGGAGCCTCTAAGATTCCAAGTCTCTGGTACTTTCTAGAGGTTACCTCCCTCCTCACCTCCATCAGCTTCATATTTTCATTCATTCTTCTGGCCCTCTAGGCTTCTCTCTTGTCTTCCCCATACCTGATTATGCCTCCTTTCCATCCATCCTTTCCCATTAATTTCTTTCTCTCCCTCTCTCTTGTGATTTTATTGTGTTCTCCCTTCTAAGTTGGATTGAAACATCCTCAGTAGCACCTTCCTTCTTGTTAAACTCCTTATGGTCTGTGGGTTGTATCATGAGTATTCTATACTTTTGGTTAAATTCCATTTATCAGTGAGCATGCATAATGGCCCAAGATTCATTCTTACACCAATCACAATGTCTAAGGTACAAAACTCAGGGCTAGCACATGCAGGCAGGTTGTAGAGAAAGAGTAACATTCCTCCATTGCTGGTGGGAGTGCAAACTGGTATAGCTACTCTGGAAATCAATCTTGTGGTTCCTCAGAAAATTGGAAATAGTTCTACCTGAAGATGCCACTCCTGGACATATACCCAAAAGATGTTCCACTGTACCACAAGAACACATACTCTTCAATTCTTACCCTTTGATGGACAGAGAATAAGATTTTTGTTCAGGTAATAGAGTCAAAATTTTAATCTGTTTTTTTTTCCTTTTTCTTTTTGGAAAAGTTCTGATGTAAATATGGGAAAAGTATAGCTCTTCAAGACCCTAATGGTGGCTCTAAGGAAATTATAATTAGGCTATGGGATAGGAAACTCTATTAACTCTGTATACTCACTGAAAGTTTTATTAGTTGATCAGACTATTAAGACAGCTTCTTTCCTAGAATACTCATTCACTTGCTTGAAACAACAGCACCAATTGGTGACTGACATTTCAAGTATAAGATCCTATGTAGGGCCATTTTACATTCAAACTATACAGTGATAAATGTTATCAACAGAAAAATAGGTAAAATGATTTAGTTATGTACAAGGATCAATGTACAAATCAGTAATAGGAAAGAATGCAACTCTATAACATACAACAGGATGAATGAGGAAACTTAAGACGGATGTTCTACTAGTTAGAACACTCTATTCCTTATTCATTAACCAATCATTTTTAGATGTATCTATATGTTGTATATACCTAGATGTTGAAGCTCTACCAAATTCAGGACTCTAGTATGTTGCTTATGACCATTATTGAATAAAATAACTGTTTTTTTTTAAACACAAGAGCTGAGATACTGAAAGTTGATATGTAAGCAAGAGAATTATTACATAATTAACAAAGAACACATGTAACATTGATATAGTAGTCAAAGGGATGATTGATGCCCAGGTCAAGACAGAATGGGGCAGTCCAATACAGCATTATGATACTTAGAATAGTGTGTAATGAAATGTATCAATTATTTATTTCTAGAATTGTGCATTTAATATCTTTGACCTCAGTTGCTTACTTGAGAACATTAGTGAAAATAAAACTTTATCTAAAGGGTGACTATGTAGTAACATAATATCATTGAACGCAACATTTTCCCATGGAAATGTTTGCTAGTGTTTCTTCTTTTAATGCATGTATATAATTACAGGTTATTTCTATCCACTAAGAAGAATGAATTGAATCATCTAATTTAACAATTAGATGGTAATTCCATACCTCCACTTGATGCCCTGTTTAAATACTGGAGGTGGAGTCTTTGAATTCCCTTTCCTCACTATTGGGCATTTTGGCTAAGGTCACCATCATTGAGTCCTGAGAGTCTCTCACCTTCCAGATCTCTTGTACTTTGCAGAGTGTCCTCTTACCTCCCACACCTAGACACTGCATATTTCCATTCATTCCCTTGGCCATCTGAGGTTCTCTCCTGTCTCCCCCAGAATGCCCCATACCTGATCCTGTTCTTCTTGTCCTCTCCCCATTCCCTCTGCCACCAAGGTCTTTCTCTTCCTCTGATTCTCATGATTATTTGTTCCCCCTTTAAGTGGAGTTGAAGCGTCCACACTTGGGCCATCCTGCTGGTTAAACTTCTTATGGTTTGTATGTTATATCGAAGTTTTCAGTAATTCTTGACTAATATCAACTTCTCAGTAAGTACATACCATGTATGTCCTTTTGGGTCTGTGTTACCTCACTCAGACAGATATTTTCTACTTCCTTTAATTTGCTTGCAAAATTCATGATATCCTCATTCTTAATAGCTGAGTAGTATTCCATTGTGTAAATAAACCACATTTTCTGTATCCTTTCTTCAGTTGAGGGACATCTGTGTTGTTTCCAGATTCTGGCTATTACAAATAAGGCTGCTATGAATATAGTGGAGCATGTGTCCCAGTGGTGAGGTGGTACATATTTTTCCAGGAATGGTATAGCTGTGTTGAGGTAGAGCTATTTCCAATTTCCTGAGGAATTTCCAGATTTATTTCCATAGTGGTTGTAGCAGTTTGCAATCCCACCAGCAATGGAATGGAAGAGTGTTTCTATTTCTCCACATCCTTGGGAGAATGTGCTGTTTCTTGAGTTTTTGATCTTAGCCATTCTGATTAGTATAAGGTGGAATCTCAAGTTCATTTTGATTTGCATTTCTCTGATGACTAAGGACTTTGAACATTTCTTTCAGTGCTTCTCAGCCATTCTGGATTCTTCTGTTTGCGAATTCTTTGTTTAGCTCTGTACCACATTTTTAAAAAGGGTTATTTGTTTTTTTGGAAGTTAACATCTTGAGTTCTTTATATATTTTGGATATTTGTCCTCTCTCAGATGTAGTAAATATTTTTCCTAATCTGAAGGAAACCTATTTGTCATATTGACAGGGTCTCTTGCCTTATAGTGGCTTTTGAATTCATGAGGTCACATTTATCAATTTTTGATCTTACAGCCTGAGCCATTTATGTTTTGTTCAGGAAATTTCCCCTCTGTGCAAATGGGTTTGAGAGTCTTTCCCTCTTTTTCTTCTATTATATTCAATGTATCTGATTTTACATTGAGGTCCTTGATGCACTTTGATTCGAGCTTTGTACAGCTGATAAATATGGATATATTTTCATTATTCTATATATAGCCAGTTAGAACAACACCATTTATTGTAGATACTTTCTTTTTTCATTCTATGTTTTTGGGTTCTTCACCAAAATCAAATTCCCGTAGGTTTGTGAGTTTACTTCTGGGTTTTTATTCTATTACATTGATTGACCTCTCTGTCTCTGTACCAATACCATCCAGTCTTTTAAGTATTGCTTTGTAGTACAAATGTCTTCCCCAGGAGATCTTTTATTTTTGAGAATTGTTTTGGCTATCCTGGGTTGTTGTATTTGTTTGTTTGTTTGTTTGTTTTCATAGTAAGTTGAGAATTGCTTTTCTATATCTGACAAGAATTGAGTTGAAATTTTGATGGGGGATGGACCATCCAGAGACTGCCCCACTCGGGTCCATCTCATAATCGTCCACCAAACTCAGACACTATTGCATATGCCAGCAAGATTTTGCTGAAGGGACCCTTATATAGCAGTCTCCTGTGAGGCGTTGCCAGTGCCTCACAAATACAAAAGTGAATGATCACAGTCATCTATAGGATGGAATACAGGGCCCTCAATATAGGGGCTAGAGAAAGTACTCAAGGAGCTGAAGGAGTCTGCAATTCTATAGGTGGAACAACAATATGAAGTAATCTTTATCCCCCGAACTCGTGTCTCTAGCTGCATATGTAGCAAAAGATGGCCTAGTAGGTAAGGCATCATTGGAAAGAGAGGCCCCTTGTTCTAGCAAACTTTTTATGCCCCAGTACAGGGGAATGCCAGGGCCAAGAAGTGGAAGTGAATGGGGAGGAAACAGGGAGGAGGTAGGGTTTAGGGGACTTTTGGGATAATATTTGAAATGCAAATGAAGAAAATATCTAATAAAAAATGTGGGGGAAAAAAGAAACTGAAGGGGAGGGTTACCCCATAGGAAGAATAGCAGTCTCAACTAACCTGGACACATGAAGTTCCCAGAGACTGAACCACCAATCAGGCAGCATTCATGGGCTGGTCTGAGACACTTGGCACATGTATAGTAGAGTACTGTCTGATCTAGCCTTAATTGGAGAATATGAGTCTAATTCTGGAGAGACTTAAGGCCTCAGGGAAGGAGGATGCCTGGTGTGGAGGAGAGGGAAAGCACTCTGTCAGAGGCAACATCGAAGAGGAATGGATGGTGAACTGTAGAATGGGAAAAGGGGGAGGATAGCAAAGGCTGGAATGTAAATAAATAAAATAATAAAAATGTAAAAATGGAATTAGATGATTTCCTTAAATCACTCCTGATATATTATGCATACACAATAGAACACACTCATTTTGTTTATGTAATAAATTAATGACAGCAAAGAATTTATTTCTTTTTCTCACCGAGCAAAGTGAGGAGTTGCCCATGCTTCTGTAAGCAACTCCTCACTGGATACAACTGCATCATTGCAAAGTCCCACCCCAGCATGCTCAACGACTTCATGGAATATCCACTTTTAAGTTGGGCTTTTAATCAGCCTTTTATCTCTATGTCTCTGAAGATCACTTGCAGCTAGATAAGGGAATAATAATTGGACTCCTTGGCAAATTTTCCTGATGCTCAATATCAGTAGGAACATTACCATTACCAAAGACAAGGCTACTATTCTGTTGTTCTGCTCTAGATGGCATCACTACTAGAACTAAATTAATGAATGGTATATTGTATATTTTGTATACATATATATATATATATATAAGCGTTTGTGTGTGTGCATCCTCATCCCTTTGATGAGTATATCGATGCTGCATGTGTTCTATATCAGTTAATTGTGTGCTAATTCTCTTACTTCCATGTTGGTTTGCAATGTTTATATTAAAGAAACACTTATTTTACTCAATAATGAACCTAAACTACAAATAGGAATGTTGAAGCTGGTACTTTAGATATGCTAAATATGATACCACTAAGTACTTCCTTTCATTGAAATGTTGAAAGCCACTTACCCAATAAAATAGATTCTAACTCACACCAGTCAGAATGGCTAAGATAAAAAAGACTCAGATGACAGCAGATGCTGGCAAGGATGTGGAGAAAAAGGAAGACTCCACTGCTGGTGAGATTGCAAGCTGGTACAACCACTATGAAATCAATTTGGTGCTTCCTCAGAAAATAGTACTACCTGAGCACCCATCAATACTACTCCTGGGCCAGAGTACTACTCCTACCCAGAAGATGCTACAACATGGAATAAGGACACATGTTCCACTATGTTCATAGTAGCCTTATTTATAATAGACAGGAACTGGAAAGAACCCAGATGTCCCTTAACAGAGAAATGGATACAGAAAATGTGGTATATTTACACAATGTAGTAATACTCGGCTATTAAAACCACTGAATTCATGAAATTTGTAGGCAAATGGATGAAACTAGAAAATATCATCCTGAGTGAGGTAACACAAACACAAAAGAACACACATGGTATGTACTCACTGGTAAGTGGATATTAGCCAAGAAGCTCAGAATACCCAAGATGCAATTCAAAGACCACATGAAACTCAAGATAAAGGAAAACCAAAGTGGATACTTCAGTCCTTCTTAGAAGGGGGAACATATTACCCAAGGAATGATTTACAGAGACAAAATGTGGAGCAGAGACTGAAGTAATGATCATCCAGAGACTGCCCCACCTGGTGATACATCCCATATACCTTCATCAAACCCAGACACTACTGTGGATGCTAACAAGTGCTTGCTGACAGGAGCCTGATACAGCTGTCTCCTGACAGGCTCTACTGGTGCCTGACAAATACAAAGGTGGATGCTCGCAGCCAACCATTGGACTGAGCACAGGGTCCCTAATGGAGGAGCTAGAAAAAGGAGCCTGAAAGGGTTTGCAGCCCTATAGGAGGAACAACAATACAAACTAACCAGAATTCCCCAGAGCTCCCAGGAAATAATCCACCAACCAAAGAGTACATATGGAGGGACTCATGGCTCTAGCTGCATATGTAGCAGATGATGATTTTGTCATTCATCAATGACAAGAGAGACCCTTGGTCCTGTGAAGGCTCTATCTATGCCCCAATGTAGGGGAATGACAGGGCCAGGAAGCAGGAGTGGGTGGGTTGGTGAACGGGGGTGGGGTGGTGGTGGGATAGGGTGTTTTGGAGGGAAAATCAAGAAAGGGATAACACTTGAAATGTAAATAAAAAAGATATCTAATACAAAATAAAAATAAATAAAAAATGGGAAAAAAGAAAAAAAAACAATATAAGATCTAAGATAATTTAAAACATAGCATATATAGGACTAAATACTGTCTATAGTTTCAGACATCCACAATGGAGTTTGTAATGCATCCCCAGCAAAGGGTGTGAATTAATATATAGCAAGTTGATGAAAACGCCACCGCTGCAGTAGCTACCTCTGGGAAATGAGAAGCAAAGGAAATAGCATTCCATTAACCAGAAGAGGTCTCTCCTTTGCTCTTTTGCCAATGGTACTTCTGCGTTGACCTGGCCATAAGCCCATTTAATAATTCTACAACTCATCAGGGAAACTGCAGTGTTGGCAGCATGTATATCAGGGGAAAGCAAAATGATTATCTGGACAAAAAGTAAAAGGCTATGGATTTTTTTACATTTAAATTTTTACTCTGGTTAGACACAGAATCCTACAATTTTTTTCTTTCTTTCTTTCTTTTTTTTGGTAAAACTTCATTATACAAGATATTCTTGTATGATTTTCTCATTAAAACTTAATGAAAAACAATTCCCAACATTAGACTCGGCTCATGGGCATCATTTGAAAAATCTGATCGATTATGTTAATATCTATCATGCTGATATTGGAAACAGGGTCCTGATGAGATGTTTAGGTTGTGATTACTAAATTGCAATTTAAATGTGAATAAAAGAAGAATAAATGGATGCAAAGAAGGGTTGATTTGCTTATTTTCATGCCAATGTGTGAATATAATCTTATATTTGTTTCACAGAAACTGAGTCTTGATGCGATAATTCAAAATACAACCCCAGAAAATCCAGCATCAAGAAAATAAAAACTCCCAAGATCAGCTGCAAATGACCTTGTTGCTCTTGGAATTAGTTTTATATTTAGGTTTAGTTTTATATTTCATAAACAGTATAAGTTATTCAAATTCATTTCTTACATGTCTTTAATGTTTTTAAGTTACATGCTAAATATACCTACAATATAATAATAATAATAATAATAACATTATTATTACACATTTTAAAGCTTAAATAATCTAAATGGAATGCACTAGTTAGCATGAAATAAATAGCTTGAGATACTTTATAAACAAATTCAGAGAAAATAGTAGAGAGGTAGGGGTGGCAAGTGGGGCATGTGAGTTGGTGGAGATGAAAGGTAAGATTCTGTTGCTGCAGCATCAAAAAAGGAAAAGGATGTTTACATCTTTAGGATGCTTAATGGTACAGTACAGGTTGTATCAAAACAAAAACTCCCATAACAATGATTTCGGTGTGACTACTGCATTCTCCATTACCATACAATAAAATCCAAAGTAGAAAAGGTTCTTAACATGTTAATATAATGACTTTCCTGAAACTGAAAAAAAAAAAGTATCAAAAGTTGCTCTCTTCATTATATTTCCTCATTTCTGCAGACATATAAAAATATTAACAAGAGACTTTTTGTTCACTATCCAGCCTAGCCAAGAAAAACAAATCATTTTGATTTCTTGGTCTGTTCCTCATTCTAGCTTCTAGTCTGATTTATCAGGAGCAGATAGGTTTAGTTTTCTTCTCCTAAGAACTCAATACTTCCTAATACTTCAACTCTGATTTGAAATGATCTTTGATTCAGTTCAGTTCAGTGGTGCTGGTGCTTTAGGTCTATTGAACTTGATTGTCCTTTGTTCCCTCAACCTTCATGTGCTGCACACCACTATTTTGGCATGCTACAGAACAACTACTTCTGTCTTTTTACATTTATTACAAAAATCATTATTTTATGCAGATATATTTCTCCTTTTCTATTCCCCATTTCACTTATGTATATTAATATCCAAGATCTAATTAGGAGACTATCATAGGTCACTTATCTGACTTTCATAGAGCTTAAAACAGTGTTTAGTAAAGAATGTGTGCTAAATAAACAAGAGACTGAGTAATATATCAATATCACAACATTATTATGCTCAATATCAGTTCTTTTTGACTACATTAAAATAAAAACATCCTCACATAAGAATATACTATGAACTAAGAAAAAGGGAATATATGCTACAAACTTGTACCATGATCCTTGTGACAGATTTCCACGGGTATATAAACTTTATTTTGACTTCAGTGATTACAATCAGTTTACTGTAGCTCCCAATAATGTAGCTATAAAATATCTTCACATAATTAAATTCTGTACCAATTTCAAACTTACAAACATGAAAATGTTCCTCGGGGAGTTCACTTTCCTGGAATCTTTCTTCCATTCTTAATGGCAAATCAATTTCTATCTTCACAGTTACCCATACCTATATGATATCCCATTTATCCCAGTTACTCATTCAAGTTCATCACTACATGGTTACAATTATTTCAGACATTTAAAACTAACTTTTGCATTTACTCCCATTGCAAACAGGGATTCATTTTCCTGAAAATTACTTAGTTTTCAGAAAAGAAAGAATAGATCTTAAAGCTTTAAATTCAACCTTTCAAAATCCTTTTCTTTTCTTGTTTGGTTTGCTAAAGAAAGAAAGAAAACTACAGGTGAAGTTTCTTCTACCTTTGTCTCAATTTCTGCATACTAAGTGCTTTGTGCTTTCTGTATTGTTTTCACAGTTCTTATTTTAAAATTGAGTCACATTTTAACTGAGTCAAGTTAAAATGTTTGGATGAAACCAGTTTTAGCACTTTCTAAAGGTTAATATGTCTTTCTTTGTAGAAACATATATCATATTCTAAATTTGAAACTTTCCAGTTGAAGAACTCATTTTTAGGAAACCAATAGATCTAGTTTTTCATTGTGTTAATGCATTCTTAGATGTTTTATTCATAAATTTGAATGCAAAGGAATGCATGTAATTGTTCTGACTGATCATAACTCTTGGTTCTTTCTCTTTTATTGTTTTCTTTTTTTTTTTGGAGGGGGTGCTTAAATTGTGTTTTATAGCTTCCTCCTGAGGTTCAAGCTACTATATTATTCAGACCTACCAACTATTGAACACATTCCTGTATAGGTCTACTCTTAGTTTCCTGATATATGAAAAGCATAATGATTAAAAGACAATTGTTTTAAAATTATAGTTCCACTTTTAATAACAGGACCTATAGGCAAAATTTTTTCTCAACCTATTTTAATAAGTGTATAACCTCCTCTCTTGAAAATCACCCACCAGAGGTAGTAGAAAAGAAAATTTATTAGGACACAGAGAAGTAGACTTGTTTTGAAACAGTTGTTTTGGTGCTAGTCCAATTCTCATTGTCAGAATATCAGCAGCTCAGTCCAGTACCCAAAACCAAATATGAATCAGCAGCTACAGTCCAGTGCATTTGGAGACACTAAACACAAATCAGCAGCTGCAATCTAGTAGACTTGGCAGTGACCACACACAAACCAGCAAGATCAGTTCAATTCTGAAGAAATTTCAAGACTCCCCAACTGGCTTGAGTCCTTGGAAGGAAGTACTTTGGAGAGCTTCTTTCCATGTCATCACCACAAACAGAGCTCAACAACACAAAGTAAGGAAAACCAATGTATGTATGTTCTTAGTGAAGAATAATGATGCAGAGCAGAGCAAACTAATGCTTGAGCTTTTGGGTCATATTTATATTCCTTCTGAATATCATGCATCTCTTCATGTGTTTGTAGTAGCAATATATCCTTTCACCCGTGTCTGCTTCAGGAAAACATTCTTTCATTTGTCTGCTTTAGCAAAGTATCTTTTCACCTGTATGCCCCAGCAAAACATGTGGCATATCTGATTTTCTAAGAAAACCAGAAGTTTCCACTTCAAGGACCTAAAGTGAAACTACATAACTTTTGTCATATACTGCACAATATCACCTCCTTTATCTAGATTTTTGGGAAATTTTAAGGGAAATTATATTGAACATCATTTGTTCAGGTACTGAACAAAATAAAAACAGTAGTAGCACAGAATGTACTAAGACTACTGGTCCTGACATTAAAAATATCTACAGGGCCAAGTTAGTTTTAAGAACAAATAAAAGCTATTGAATATTTATTAAATACGTGAAAAAAAGAGAAATTGGAGACCAGGGTATAGTGAAATAAAATTTTGTTTCTCGATGAGCACTCTAAAGACTACTACTACTACTTGTAGTAGTAGCAATAATACAAGAATTAAAATTCCTTAGAAAGAAAATTGCATATGCATACAATTGATAGTTCTCAAAGCAGTATTTACTCTGAAAAGTTCTCCAGGCAATTTATCTCTGGGACCATTGCCTAAGTCAGGAATTTAAGCCACACATTTAATGAGAAACTGTGATGGATAACAGGTTCATAATAAAAGCTGTTGAAAATAGCAAAGTTAAAGATTCACAAGGTAGGAACAATGCTATTGAGTGCTAAAGGCCAGTTAGAATCAGGAAATAACATTTTCCATTCCCTCTCACTAATTAGATTTAATGATGTACTGGCTATTTTTGTGTCAACTTGACACAGCTGGAGTTATCACAGAGAAAGGAGCTTCAGTTGAGGAAATGCCTCCATGAGATCCAACTGTAAGGCATTTTCTCAATTAGTGATCAAGGGGAAAAGGCCCCTTGTGGGTGGGACCATCCGTGGGCTGGTAGTCTTGGGTTCTATAAGAGAGTAGGCTGAGCAAGCCAGGGGAGGAAAGCCAGTAAAGAATATCCCTCCATGGCCTCTGCATCAGCTCCTGCTTTCTGACCTGCTTGAGTTCCAGTCCTGACTTCCTTTGGTATGGAAATGTAAGCCGAATAAACCCTTTCCTCCCCAACTTGCTTCTTGGTCATGATGTTTGTGCAGGAATAGAAATCCTGACTAAGACAAGTGACGTCTTTCCATTCCATGAAATTCTTCTCTACAGTATTGAGAAAGGGTATTACACTGAATTATATCTGTCTTCTTTCATTTATACATTCGATTATAATATAGTAAATGTTATGAAATGAGATTTCAACCCTTCTAAAGACATTACTCATAAAATAATTATTCATTTTTCATAATGCTCAAGATATTTTAATAAAGAAGATATAACTGAATTTCCTCCTGAAGTTTAGAAACAAGAACCAAAAGGGTCCACATTCTGTCAGGAGGAACACATGTTTAAAGCTTACTTAGTTAAGGAATAATACAATGTGATGTCTTCTCATGGGAATCATACATTTTGACTCTTCAGACCTTTGATGTGTCTGTGTGATCAAGCCAACAGGACTATAAAAAATGTGATTTATATTAAAATGTAGTGATTATTAGGTGCTATATCACCACTACATAAGGCATTTTTATGTTGATAAAATTTTACACCTACCAGAATATGGAGAAACAATGCACACATTTCTGACACATTTTAACTTCAAATTGATAAACACAGGAGAGCCAAAGAATTATAAGGAATTTTGACAACATTTTTTTCATAAAATATTTAACCCATTTGGAGAAAAGAGAGCTTCCTATTTTTCTGTGTAGTAATTTATTTCTGATTGTAGTTGGAAGAATTTTTTTGAGTTTTATAGATGTACAACTAAGCCAAAGAATATAGAGGCAAATACACACCATTGTAAAATATATGCCTAAATTTGGTGTCAAATTCTGAATATTTTTACTTGAAATAAAAGTAATATTAACAACTAGCTACACTATTATGACACATCTTTAAAGGAAATACTAAGTTTAAAATTTCAGGGTTAGGTAAGTATGTTTGATTTAATAGTTAATTCTATGCTGTCAGTTGCAGTAACCTAAGTGAAAAAGATTGAGAAAATAAACTGTTTGGGATATAGCAAAGAGGAATTACAATGAAAACACGTTTAATTTCTATTTACTAAAATCAAGAAATCAAAAAAGTTTTCATTACCAAACCTGTTCTCAATAGATATTGATATTGTCCATACTGCACTGTGTTGGAAGTAGGACAATAAAAAGTGAGTGTGATGATATATGTATATCTCCTTTAGCATACATAAAGGGTTTGCATTAATTTTGAGTATCAGTCTTGTGAAAACAAAACAGATATAATTGACATTATGGTTTCAGAGGTTTTATTAAATCCAGGATCACTTGGTCCCATTTGTTTCAAGCCCTGTAAAAAGCATATTTCATGGTAGGCAGCATATGTTAGAGGTGTTGCTCACCAACTAGAGGCAAGACAGAGATGGGATTGAAAAGCAAGGTGATGGATTGAAGCCAGTATGTGTCAATCAAGCGTGCACACTGAATTATATACCTTACCTCATAAAATAGTGGTTCTCAACCTGTGTGTTGTAACTCCTTTGGGATCAGATATCAGATATCCTGCATATGAGATATTTCATTAGAAATCATAACAGTAGCAAAATTATTGTCATGAAGTTGCAATGAAATAATTTTATGTTTGGAGTCACCACAACATGAGGAATCATATTAAAAGGTCACGGCATTAGGAAGGTTGAGAACATCTATTTTAACCATCTGTTATGGTTTGTTTCAGTTGTCTACTTGACCCACCAGGTAAGAGGACATATCAGTTGAGGAATTGCTTCCATAGGATTGGTCTGTGAGGCATTTTCTTTATTGATAATTGATTTAGAATGGCAGAGCCCACTATGGGTTACTAAGCCTGGGCTACATAAGAACACTGACTGAACTTCAACCTAGGAGCTAGCCAGAAAGTACCATTCCTCTTTTTCTTTGTCTTATTCCTTTCTTTCATGTCCCTGCCTTGATGTTTGCCATATATCCCCTTGATGATTGACTATAATGTGTATCTTACTTTTTGTTGCTGTTATAAAACATTGACCAACACAAATTTGGAAGGGGAATATGTTTGCCTTACCAGTTACAGACCATTACCAAGGAAAGACATGGCAGAAACTGAAGCAAATGTATGCTACTTACTAGCTTACGTTCTCTGGATTTCTTTCTGAACTTCTTACACAGCCCAGGTTTATCTGCTTAGGTATGATACTACCCAAGTTTGTTAGGTACTGATACATCAGTTAGCAACTGAGAAAAGTCATCATATATTGCCATAGACCATGCCAACAAAGGTAATTCCTCACTTTGAAATTCTCTTTTCACAGATGTCTCAAGTTGACAAATGAACAAAATATGTGAGCCTGCAAGTTAAAATAAACTTTCCTCCTGAAGCCGCTTTTGGTCATGGTGTTAATCCTAGCAAATGGGAATAAAACTAGAGTACCAACTTTCAACAGCCCATTATGTAGGGACCATGATTTTTAACACACGAAAATTTGGAAGGCATATATGATTCAAACCCATGACATATTCATGTGTGCAGCATCATGAAGACATATGTGCAACTTCATTGAACATTTTTGGTAATGTTGTTAGATAATGAGGTATGTTCAAAACATAAAAAAAAAAAATCAGTTTTGAGTCTCAGAGAGTTTATGCTTAAAAATATTTCACAGGCATTTTTATTTCTATAAAATTTGTGTACTTAAGATGGCTAGAAATTATTCGATCAATTATCTAAGCTGAGATTGGTCATTTTAAGGGTGCTATGCTGCCCTAAGATATACCAAATATACCTTGATTTTTGTATAGTCAATACTGAAACGAACCTTGGTAATAGGTTATTGGCAAAGTTGGCTTTGGAACACTAAATTCTCTACACACCATCCTCAAAGTTAGCATATCTAAATTTAGACAAAGAAAATAACAGATTTTAGCCCCCAAATAAAAATAAATATTAAATATTTTAACTTATATACAAATAAAATATGCAACATCTTTGTAATAGAATACTATTAATAAGAAATGTGATGATACATGGTATAATACTTATAGTCCATGAAAATATTATTTGTATTTAAAGAAGCTTGTAACAAAAAGCTACACATTGGAGGCTAGCAAGTTGGCTCTGCTTAGTGCCTTACAACTCTATGTAACTCCAGTTCCAAGGCATATGACTCTCCTTTTTATGACCTCTGTAAGCAACATGCACGGATATGGTACACACAGAAACTTGCTAGTCAAATTCTAATTCATGTATAGTAAATAATATAAAATAAAATAAAATAAAATAAAATAAAATAAAATAAAATAAAATCTAAAAGAACTTCTAAAGCCACTTTTTCCCCCCAATTTTTATTAGGTAATTACTTCATTTACTTTTCTTTCTTTTTTTTTTTTTTAAGATTTATTTATTATATGTAAGTACACTGTAGCTGTCTTCAGACACTCCAGAAGAGGGCGCCAGATCTCGTTACGGATGGTTGTTAGCCACCATGTGGTTGCTGGGATTTGAACTCTGGGCCTCTGGAAGAGCAGTCGGGTGCTCTTACCCACTGAGCCATCTCACCAGCCCTCATTAACTTTTCAAATGCTATCCGGAAAGTCCCCTATACCCCTCTCCGGCTCCCCTACCCATCCACTCCCACTTCTTGGCCCTGGTGTTTCCCCTGTACTGGGGCATATGAAGTTTGCAAGACCAAGGGGTCTCTCTTTCCAATGATGGCCGACTAGGCCATCTTCTGCTACATAAGCAGCTAGAGACATGAGCTCTGTGGTACAGGTTAGTTCATATTGTTGTTCCACCTGTAGGGTTGCAGAAGCCTTCAGCTCCTTGGGTACTTACTCTAGCTCTTCCATTGGGGGCCCTGTGTTCTATCCAATAGCTGACTGTGAGCATCCACTTCTGTGTTTGCCAGGCACTGGCATAGCCTCACAAGAGACAGCTATATCAGGGTCCTTTCAGCAAAATCTTGCTGGTGTATGCAGTATTGTCTGCGTTTGGTGGCTGATTATGGGATGGACCCCTGGGTGAGGCAGTCTCTGGATAGTCCATCCTTTCATCTCAGCTCCAAACTTTGTCTCTGTAACTCGTTCCATGGGTGCTAAAGCCACTTTTTGTATGATCTATTTTGGGTAAATTATTCTAAATAGGCAAACCTTCTTATAAATAAATTAATATGTTTTCTATATATAAATTATATATTTATTGTTCATATTACTTATATTATATATTGCTATATATAAAGTAAAAAAAATATAAAGTAAATCATTAGAAAATAGAATAATGGTGTAAATTTGGAGGTACAATTATTTTGGAGTTTATAGAAGTGTTTTGAATATAGACAGTAAAGTTATTTTGACAAATTATATTTTATAAACTATTGAATAGTGCAATGTGTGAATTATTTCTAGGTTAAGCAATGTATGTGTATGTGTGATGTGTGTGTGTCTATGTGTTCAAGTGTGTGTGACTGTGTATGTGTATGTATACAACTGCTTAGAAGACAGAAGACAACATTAGGTAGAAAAGGTAAAATTCCATCCTTTTTGAAGAAAGAAAATTAGATCTACCACTTCTCTTAAGGTACAAACAAGAAAAGGAAGCACAATTTGAACAAAGTTCATCCTGGGTAATCAAAGAGTTCATTAGGCTTCTTAGAGAGAAGAGGTGAGGGGGTTACTTACAGGAATGTGGGAACTCCTCCTTCAATATCTCAAAACTGAATAGCCATTTCCAAGCAAGGTTAAGGGCCTCTCTGTAGCAACATGGATTGTGATGGTTTGTATATGCTTGGCCCAGGGAGTGGTACTATTAGAAGTTGTGGTCTTGTTGGAGTAGGTATATGATTGTGGGTGTGGGCTTTAAAAACCCTTATACTAGCTGCCTGGAAGCCAGTATTCTGCCAGCAGCCTTCAGATAAAGATGTAGAAGTTTTATCTACTCTTGTTCCATGCCTGTCTGGATGCTGCTATGTTCTGAACTTGGTGATAATGGACTGAAACGCTGAACCTGTGGGAACTAAAAAGGGTATGGGAAAGATGGGGGATGGAGGATAGCCTGTACTTAGCAAGAGTCCCTCCTATGATCTGGGCAGGCAGACATGGGAGGGCTTCCAGACACTTTCCACTTGGCCCAGGGTGGGCATCTAAGCCACTGACCTCACTTGACAGGGGGTGGACAAGGGGCAGTCCCCGACCAGGGACCACGAGGCGACACCCTGTAGCCCCAGGGTTATTGGAGAGGGCATAGGAGAGAGGTTCCCATGCAGGCAAGAGTCTGCACAGTGGGAGTTAATGAACAGAGATAGTCTATAGTTTTAGAGCTTTATTGTAGAAAGGCAAGGGGAAAGAGAGAGAAGGTAGAAAAGAGAGAGAGACTGGCCATGGCCAAGAAGAGAGAAGGGGAAAAAGGAGAGAAAGAGTAGAAAGTCTAGAGAGAAATAGAGAGAGAGAGGAAGAGAGTGAGAGGAGAGAGAGGGGAGTAAGGAGAGTAAAGGAATAAGAGCAAGACTACAAACAATGCTGCACTAGTGCGGGCTGAGGGGGCTGTAACTTTGAAAGGAGCCAGGGCCAAGGAGACGTAAGAGAACTCCTTCTGTCCCATGTTAGGTGAATTATCACCACCAGGTCCCTGCATTCAACATCTAGCCTCAACTGGAAACCAGGCTGTGTGTGTATAGCCCAATGCCCAACAGAACCAATAAGCCAGCCATAATTAAATGTTTCCCTCATAAAAGTTATCTTGGTCAAGGTGTCTGTTCATAAGCAGTAAAACCCTAAGTCAGACATGGATGGAGCCTAGTCTTCCCTACTGTACCTCATTCCCGAGAGGATATCCACTAAGGGAACACCTAGATTATCAGACAAAAGTCTCAAGACCCTTCCTTCTCCTCTATGAGAGAATGCATATAATCAAAGAGCCCCAGAAGGAGTGATCTTTTGCAATTGTTCACAGCCAAAACCCCAGTATTACCGTATTTGTTTGTTTTGTTTGCTTGTTTCTGTTGGATCAGAGGATAGTCCTATACAACAGGTGTCTTTCTCTGACATGCTCCATCTCATTATTTTATTTTTTTCAGAAACTTTTTGACTTAACCTGGATCTCATTGATTCCTCTGAGTTGTTGACTGGAGTGTTCCATGGGCCTGCCTATGTCTTCTTCCCCACCACAAAGGCTGTAGATATATTTCATTTTACCTGATTTGTTTTATGTGGAGCTAGGGATCTGCAACCCTGATCATCATGCTTGCAAGCCAAGTGTTTTATTGACTGAGCTATCTTTTCATTACCCTATTTTTTTCAAGTCAATCTTATGAACAAAGAAGAGTTGTAAATTTCAGATATTATTTCTAAGCAAAGACATACTGAAAGAAGAGTGTTTTCTACATTTGATTTAATGGATTGTTTCTAAAATTTCATTTATTTATTATTGTATATTTATTTAATGTGCATGGGTGTTTTGTCTGCATGCATGTCAGCATACCTGTGAGTGCCTCGTGACTGTGGAGCTCCTTGGACTAGAGTTAAAGATGTGAAGCAGTATGTAGGAGCTGGGAATTAAACACAGATCCTATGGGCAAGCAGCCAATGTTCCTCACTACTGAGCCATCTCTTCAGCCTAAACCATCTCTTTCTTTTTAGTTATGTATTGTCTGCATTTACATTTCCAGAGCTATACCAAAAGTCCCCCAATAAACTCTCTCCCCCCACTCCCCTACCCACCCACTCCCACTTCTTGGCCCTGGCATTCCCCTGTACTGAAGCATATAAAGTTTGCACATCCAATGGGCCTCTCCACTGATGACCAACTAGGCCATCTTCTGATAGATATGCAGCTAGATACACGACCTCCAGGGGGTACTGGTTAGTTCATATTGTTGTTCCACCTATAGGGTTGCAGATCCCTTTAGCTCCTTGGGTACATTCTCTAGCTCCTCCATTGGGAGCCCTGTTATCCATCCAATAGCTGACTGTGAGCATCCACTTCAGTGTTTAATAGGTCCCAAAATAGTCTCACAAGAGACAGCTATATCAGGGTCCTTTCAGCAAAATCTTGCTAGTATATGCAATGGTGTCAGTGTTTGGAGGCTGATTATGGGATGGATCCCCGGATATGGCAGTCTCTAGATGGTCCATCCTTTTTTCTTAGCTCCAAACTTGGGATCTATTACTCCTTCCATGGGTGTTTTGTTCCCAGTTCTAAGAAGGGACAAAGTGTCCACACTTTGGTCTTTGTTGTTCTTGAGTTTGAGGTGTTTCACAAATTGTATCTTATATCTTGGGTATTCTAAGTTTCTGGGCTAATATCCACTTATCAGTGAGTGCATATTATGTGAGTTCTTTTGTGATTGGGTTGCCTCACTCAGGTTGATGCCCTCCAGGTCCATCCATTTGCCTAGGAATTTCATAAATTCATTCTTTTTAATAGCTGAGTAGTACTCCATTGTGTAAATGTACCACTATTTCTGTATGCATTCCTCTGTTGCGGGGCATCTGGGTTCATTCCAGCTTCTGGCTATTATAAATAAGGCTGCTATGAACATAGTGCAGTATCTGTCCTTCTGGCAGGTTGGAAAGTTTCTGGATATATGCCCAGGAGAGATATTGCAGGATCCTCTAGTAATACTATGTACAATTTTCTAAGGAACCACCAGACTGATTTCCAGAGTGGTTGTACAAGCTTGCAATCCCACCAACCATGGAGGAGTGTTCCTCTTTCTCCACATCCTCTCCAGCATCTACTGTCACCTGAATTTTTGATCTTACCATTCTTACTGGTGTGAGGTAGAATCTCAGGGTTGTTTTGATTTGCATTTCCCTGATGATTAAGGATGCTGAACATTTTTACAGGTGCTTCTCAGCTATTCAGTATTCCTCAGGTGAGAATTCTTTGCTTACCTCTGAGCCCCATTTTTAATGGGGTTATTTGATTTTCTGGAGTCCACCTTCTTGAGTTCTTTATATATATTGGATATTAGTCCCCTATCTGAATTAGGATAGGTAAAGATCCTTTACTAATCTGTTGGTGGCCTTTTTGTCCTATTTACAGTGTCTTTTGCCTTACAGAAGCTTTGCAGTTTCATGAGGTCCCATTTGTAGATTCTCGGTAATACAGCACAAGTCATTGCTTTTCTATTCAGGAATTTGTGCCCATATACTCCAGACTTTTTCTATGTTTCTCCTCTATAAATTTCACTGTCTATGGTTTTATCTGAAGTTCCTTAATAGATGTAGATTTGACCTTAATACAAGGAGATAGGAATGGATCAATTCACATTCTTCTACATGTTAACTGCCAGTTGTACTAGCACCATTAGTTGACAATGCTGTCTTTATTCCACTGGATGGTATTAGCTCCCTTGTCAAAGATCAAGTGACCATAGGTGTGTGGGTACGTTTCTGTGTTGTCAATTCTATTCAATTCCTCTACTTGTCTGTCACTATACCAGTACCATGCAGATTTTATCACAATTGATCTGTAGTACAGCTTTAGGTCAGGCATGGTGATTCCACCAGTGGTTCTTTTATCCTTGAGAAGAATTTTTGCTATCCTAGGTTTTTTTGTTATTTCAGATGAATTTGTAGATTGCCCTATCAATTTTGTTGAAGAATTGAGGTGAAATTTTGATGGGGATTGCATTGAATCTGTAGATTGCTTTTGGCAAGATAGGCATTTTTACTATGTTGATCCACCAATCCATGAGCATGGGAGATCTTTCCATCTTCTGAGATCTTCTTTAATTTCTTTCTTCAGAGACTTAAAGTTCTTATCATACAGATCTTTCACATCCTTAGTTAGAGTCACACCAAGATATTTTATATTATTCGTGACTATTGAGAAGGGTGTTGTTTCCCTAATTTCTTTCTCAGCCTGTTTATTATTTGTGTAGAGAAAGGCCATTGTCTTGTTTGAGTTACTTTTATATCCAGCTACTTCACTGAAGCTTTTTATTAGATTTTGGTATTCTGTGGTGGAATTCTTAGAGTCACTTATATATACTATCATATCATCTGTAAAAAGTGATATTTTGACTTCTTTCTTTCCAAATTGTATCCACTTGATCTCCTTTTGTTTTTTAATTGCTCTGGCTAGGACTTCAAGTACAATGTTGAATAGGTAGGAAGAAAGTGGCCAGCATTGTCTAGTCTCTCATTTTAGTGGGAATGTTTCCAGCTTCTCACTATTTACTTTGATGTTGTTGGCTGGTTTGCTGTAGATTGCTTTTATCATGTGTAGGAATGGGCCTTGAATTCCTGATCTTTCCAAGACTATTATCAAGAATGGGTGTTGGATTTTTTCAAATGTTTTCTCCACATCTATCCAGATGATCATGTGGTTTTTGTCTTTGATTTTGTTTATATAGTGGATTACATTGATGAATTTCTGTAGATTAAAACAGCTCTGCATCCCTGGAATGAAACCTTTTTGGTCAGGATGGATGATTGTTTTGATGTGTTCTTGGATTCGGTTAGCAAGAAATTTATTGAGGATTTTTGCATTGATATACATAATGGAAATTGGTCTGAAGTTCTCTATCGTTGTTGGGTCTTTCTGTGGTTTAGGTATCAGAGTACTTGTGGTTTCATAGAATAAATTGGATAGAGTACCGTCTGCTTCTATATTGTGGAATAGTTTATGCAGAACTGGAATTAGATCTTCTGTGAAGTTCTGAAAGAACTTTGCACTAAACCCATCTCTGATCCTGTGCTTTTTTTTTGGTTGAGAGATTATTAATGACTGCTTCTTTTTTCTTTAGGGGTTATAGGACTGTTTAGATCATTAACCTGATCCTGATTTAACTTTTGTACCTGGTATCTTTCTAGAAATTTGTCTATTTCATCCAGGTTTTCCAGTTTTCTTGAGTATAGCCTTTTGTAGAAGGATCTGATGGTGTTTTGGATTTCTTCAGGATCTGTTGTTATGTCTCCCTTTTCATTTCTGATTTTGTTAATTGGGATGCTGTCCCTGTGCCCTCTAGTGAGTCTAGCTAAGGGTTTATCTATCTTGTTGATATTCTCAAAGAACCAGCTCCTCGTTTGGTTGATTCTTTGAATAGTTCTTCTTGTTTCCACTTGGTTGATTTCGCCACTGAGTTTATTATTTCCTGCTGTCTACTCCTCTTGGGTGAATTTGTTTCCTTTTGTTCTAGAGATTTTAGGTGTGTTGTCAAGCTGCTAGTGTGTGCTCTCTCTATTTTGTTTTTGGAGGCACTCAGAGCTATGAGTTTTCCTCTTAGAAATGCTTTCATTGTGTCCCATAAATTTGGGTATGTTGTGGCTTCATTTTCTTTAAACTCTAAAAAGTCTTTATTCCTTCCTTGACCAAGGTATCATTGAGAAGAATGTTGTTCAGTTTCCATGTGAATGTTGGATTTCTATTATTTATGTTGTTATTGAAGATCAGCCTTAGTCCATGGTGATCTAATAGGATGCATGGCACAATTTCAATATTTTTGTATATGCTGAGGCCTGTTTTGTGACCAATTATAGTGTCAATTTTGGAGAACGTAACATGAGATGCTGAAAAGAAGGTATATCCTTTTGTTTTAGGATAAAATGTTCTGTAGATATCAGATCCATTTGTTTCATAACTTCTGTTAGTTTCACTGTATCCCTGTTTAGTTTCTGTTTTGACGATCTGTTTATTGATGAAAGTGGTGTGTTGAAGTCTCCCACTATTATTGTGTGAGGTGCAATATGTGCTTTGAGCTTTACTAAAGTGTCTTTAATGAATGTGGCTGTCCTTGCTTTTGGAGCAGGGATATTCAGAATTGAGAGTTCCTCTTGGAGGATTTTACCTGTGATGAGTATGAAGTGTCCCTCCTTGTCTTTTTTGATAACTTTGAGTTGGAAGTCGATTTTATTCGATATTAGAATGGCTAGTCCAGTTTGTTTCCTCAGACCATTTGCTTGGAAAATTGTTTTACAGCCTTTCATTCTGAGGTAGTGTCTGTCTTTTTCCCTGTGATGATTTTGCTGTAACCAGCAAAGTTTGGGTCCTGTTTGTGTAGCCAGTCTATTACTTTTTTTTTTTAAATTGGGGAATTGAGTCCATTGATATTAAGAGATATTAAGGAAAAGTAATTGTTGCTACCTATTATTTTTGTTGTTAGAGTTGGCACTCTGTTCTTAGGGCTGTCTTCTTTAAGGTTTGTTTGAGGATTATTTTCTTGCTTATTCTAGGGCATGGTTTCCATCCTTGTATTGGTATTTTTCTGTTATCATCCTTTGAAGGGCTGGATTCATGGAAAGATAAATGTGTGAATTTGATTATGTCATGGAATACTTTGGTTTCTCCCTTTATGGTAATTGAAAGTTTGGCTAGGTATAGTAGCCTGGGTTGGCATTTGTGTTCTCTTAGTGTCTGTATAACATCTGTCCAGGATCTTCTGGTTTCATAGTCTCTGGTGAGAAGTCTGGTGTAATTCTGATATGCCTGCCTTTATATGTTACTTGACCATTTTCCCTTACTGCTTTAATATTCTATCTTTATTTAGTGTATTTGTTGTTCTGATTATTATGTGTCAGAGGAATTTATTTTCTGGTCCAGTCTATTTGGAGTTATGTTAGCTTCTTATATGTTCATGGGCATCTCTTTCTTTAGGTTTGGGACGTTGTTTTCTTCTATAATTTTGTTGAAGATATTTGCTGGCCCTTTAAGTTGAAAATCTTCATTCTCATCTACTCCTATTATCCGTAGGTTTGGTCTCATTGTGTCCTGGATTTTCTGGATGTTTTGAGTTAGGATCTTTTTGCATTTTGCATTTTCTTTGATTGTTGTGCCAATGTTCTCTATGGAATCTTCTGCACCTGAGATTCTCTCTTCCATCTCTTGTATTGTGTTGCTAATGCTGGCATCTATGGTTCTGGATTTCTTTCCTAAGGTTTCTATCTCCAGTGTTGCCTAACTTTGGGTTTTCTTTATTGTGTCTACTTCACTTTTTATGTCTAGTATAGTTTTTTTCATTTCCATTACCTGTTTGGATGTGCTTTCCTGTTTTTCTTTAAGAACTTCTACCTGTTTGGTTGTGTTTTCCTGGTTTTCTTTAAGGACTTGTAACTTTTTAGCAGTGTTCTCCTGTATTTCTGTAAGTGAGTTATTAAAGTCCTTCTTGATATCCTCTACCATCATCATGAGATATGCTTTTAAATCCGGGTCTATCTTTTCGGGTGTGTTGGGGTGCTGAGGACTGGGTGAGTTGGGAGTGCTGCATTCTGATGATGGTGAGTGGTCTTGGTTTTTGTTAGTAAGAGTCTTATGTTTGCCTTTCTCCATCTGGTAATCTCTGAGTTAGTTGTTATAGTTGTCTCTGGTTAGAGCTTGTTCCTCCCATGATCTGTTAGCCTCTATCAGCAGACCTGGGAGACTAGCTCTCTCCTGAGTTTCAGAGGTCTGAGCACTCTCTGCAGGCAAGTTCTTCTCTTGCAGGAAAGGTGCACAGATATCTGGCTTTCAGACCTGCCTTCTGGCAGAAGATGAGTCTGGAAACAGGGCCCTTCCCAGAAGCTGTTAGCTTCTGTAGACCACACTCTCACCTGCAAAGACTAGTCTCAGAGGGATCCGGGAACCAAGATGGCTCCCCTAGGTGCTCTGGCAAAGCCCTCCTGGGCTGGGAGGACACCTGTCCTCTGGCAGGGAAAGTGCCCGAATGTCTGGAGCCTGAAATGGGGTCTGCTAAGAAGCTGTCCTCTAGTCACCTTGTGGGTGTCCTCTGACTCCTCCTCCAGTTGACCAGGTGCTGGCGCTTACTGGAAGGGACTTGTGACCCTGGTCAGACCAGGTTTTCTGCTTCCCTAATGCTGTCTCAGGTCCTGCACGATTGGAATGGAACAGAAGATGTGTTCCACTCACAGGTTGTCCTACAATAGTGTGGAGAGTCCTCTTGGGACCTTGTGGGTATCTGCTGACTCTGCGCCGAAGGTGACCAGGTGCTGGCGCCAACTGGAAGGGACCTAAATCATCTCTTCTTGTAACAACTCTTTGATTATAAACTGCAAAGTACTATATCCACTCCAATTATTAAAACAGAGCTTTTCGTCCTCAATGGATAAGTTTTACAAGCTTAAATTTTTTCAGAAAATAACCATTGAGAGCACATAAATTAGTCGTTCTCAACCAGTGGGTCATAACCCCTCCAGCAAGCCTCTATCTCCAAAAGTATTTGCATTATGATTCATAAAAGTACAGTTATGGGCCGGGTGTTGGTGGCACACGCCTTTAATCCCAGCACTCGGGAGGCAGAGGCAGGCAGATTTCTGAGTTCGAGGCCAGCCTGGTCTACAAAGTGAGTTCCAGGACAGCCAGGGTTATACAGAGAAACCCTGTATCAAAAAACCAAAAAAAAAAAAAAAAAGTACAGTTATGGAATAACACAAATATAATTTTATTGTAGGGGATTATCACAATATGATAAAAAGTGGCAGATTTAGGAAGAAGGTTGAGAAGCTCTGACATGAATGATCCATTAGTACATTCTTATTATTAAAGAAGCAAGTGATTAGTGATGAATGTTGGTGATTATGTATCTATGCAAAACAGGTCTGCTCATTTCAAAGTGTAGCAACTTATCAGAACAAAAGTTCAAAGGTATAGTTTAAAACGAAAGAAATGAGTAAGAGGGTTGATTGTAGCAATATTCCTAGGAAAGCTTCTGGTTCATGGACCATATATGAAGCAGAAAATTTTAAATTCCATTCACTGAGCCAAACCAAAGTACTCTGGGTTAGGTGAGTTGTTGCTAATGCTTTCAGTTCTAATGACAAGGAACAGCTGGCTCACAGGTTGGCAGACAACCCCTCAAGGCCAGTAAACTACACATGCATAATAGGACATTAACTGCAGTGATAATTTGTTCGTCTAGGCTGAAAATTATAAAGTTCATTTTTGTATAGCAGTTAATCAAAAGGCATTAGAGAAACAATCAAGAGCTGGTATGATTTTAATTGACCAGACTGTTTCTCAGCCGCAACATGTTTGCTTTTTACAAAATTATAATTTTCTGACTCTTTATGTGGTCATTCTTTGCTGGTTTCATTGATATTATACCCACATAGCAAATTCTCTAACCTGTCTGCTCTTGATATTAAATGATTTCATCTCTGAGATAAGCATTAAATGATCCGCAATTGAAGCTAATTGTACCAAAGTCATACTCCCCCTCTTTACCAAAAAAAAAAGCCTACTGAATATGAATATTATTATTCATAAAGCCATGGAGGCAGTTTGTCCAACTAAGCATAACCTCAATGTATTATGCATTCATCCCTCTTTATTTCCAAAGGCACAACAAAATTAAACATGAAAATCAACACCACAGCCTTCTAAAAGAATATCTAATAATTGTAAAGTTCAATTTACAGTGACAAACTAGAAAATATAAAACTTTTAGAAACTGAAAACATTAATATATTTTCTAAGGTCACATTATAATTCCAACTGAATTTAAACAAAGATATTTTACTCTTTCTGAATATTTTCATGTTATAAGACATTTTAGTATCAAAAGCTGTTTATAAAAACACCTCAAAATAAGGGAGAAAATTCATATGATTTAGTAGTCCAATTATTTTATATTGGAGAATAACCATAGGAAGGCTGTTATGAAGTTCAAATAATAATATTAATGGAAAGTTGGTATTGGTTGTCTACTGGAATAAATTCAAAGTTACCTAGGAGAAACACTTCTGTACATGTGATTAAAGGCAATGTTACCTAAACAGAAAATGTTTACCCTTAAAGTCAAAACCCTCCAATAAATGATCTAGATATAAATAAAGGTGAGAAAACAGCTGAGTTTACCTCTCACCCATTGATTACTCTTTGTGAATTATTCTATTGCTAAAATCCTCTATTGCCTTCAGACACCAATTTCATTAGCCTTCCAGTGAATAGTTCTTTTCAGTGATACTTGAGGAATTTTCCTTTTTTTTTATTGGTTATTTTATTTAGTTTTCAAATATTACCCCCCTTCCCGGTTTCTGCTCTAAACCCCACCTCATTCCAACCCCTCCCCTGCCTGCAAGAGTTTGCTCCTCTACCCACATGCCCACTCCTGCCCCACCACCCTAGCATTCCCCTATGCTGGTGTATCAAGCCTTCACAGGACCAAGGACCTCCCTTCCCATTGATATCAGGCAAGTCCATCCTCTGCTACATATGCAGCTGGAGGCATGGGTCGATCCATGTGAATTCTTTGGTTGGTGGTTTAGTTCCTGGGAGCTCTAGAGAATCTGGTTGGTTCATATTTTTTCCTCCTATGGGGCTGCAAACTCCTTCAGCTCCTTCAGTCTTTCTGCTAACTTCTCCATTGATATTCCCCTGCTCAGTCTGATGGTTGGCTAGAAGCATCCACATACATATGGCAGACCTTTTCAGGATACATCAATATCAAGCTCCTGTCAACAAGCACTTTTTGGCATCAGTAATAGTGTCTGGGTTTGATGGCTGCATGTGGGATGGATCCCGGGGGGGGGGGGAGGTTCTAAGTAGCCTTACTTCAGTCTCTGATCCACTCTTTGTCCCTGTATTTCCTCCAGACAGTAGCAATTCTAGGATAAAATTTTTAGAAAGGTGGGTGGTTCCATCCCTCAACATGACTAACCACTGGATATGGTCTCTACAGATTCTCATTTCTCTTTCTTGGGTATTTCAGCTAATTTTAACACTAGATTGGGATTGCTGAGGCATCCAGCATCACAGACAGAGCAGCTTGGCTCTCTAGTACATAAGGAACAACTATCCAGTCGCTATTTTGTAAAAAAGGCTAGTATTTCATATTTTACATAGGTATTTGTTCTGTCACTTCTGTTCCTCTATAGCACTCTGCCTAATGCAACAAACTACAATCATTTTATATGTTTAGTGTTTCAGTTTGAGGACACTGCTCTCAATATTTCATGAGTATTAAGTTATTTAATGTTTGTAATAACCCCAAAAGGTAATTATTTTCATAATTGAAGAAACATACACAGGGAGGTGAAAGAATTTAACAAAGCCATAAGATCTCACAACAAGAAAAATAAAATTCAGACAATTGACCATAGAGTGTTCCCAATTATGCATTATTACATACTTTTCAACACATATCAAGGTAGACTAGCTTGAAATTATTATTTTTCTATCTCCATTTTTTTCAACAATATATATCTGGAATCAAAAAAATAGAACCACTTAAAGGCAAAGTGTAGCTAGGTTGGGGTGCAGTTTTCCAGCATATGCAAGGCCTTCAGTTTGATCCCTAGGATATCAACAAAATACTTGTTCCAGAGCTATAGAGTAGTGTTACTTTAGATGGATAATAGTTAAGAGTTGTATCTGAGTTGCCAGTAATGTAGTACTACATTAGCTGTGAAAGATGTAGTTAGTTGAAATATGAAATGATTCATTGAATTCACTATGCTATGATGGGGGGACTTACTTTTTAATCATACCTTCACTGGAATATTATACTATTCACATTCTAGTAATTATACTTCATCTCCATTAAATGAGTTTCCATGTAAGTATAATATAGGTCACAAACTTCCCCATTTCCATTCATGCTTTTTAGAATATCATATACAATTTCAAGATGGAGGATAATTTTCCTTTTACCCATTTGTAAAAGTTAATAGCTAGAATCTACATCTATTATTTGTCTTTATGA
Source organism: Mus caroli (assembly GCF_978045245.1). NCBI lineage: Eukaryota > Metazoa > Chordata > Mammalia > Rodentia > Muridae > Mus > Mus caroli. The sequence continues at coordinate 46,247,550 of NW_028227260.1, forward strand.
GTGTGTTCCATCACTTAATGTAATATTTCATCCAAGTTCCTATAAAGTTCAGAATATTTCATTATCTATTTACCTTTAAAATTCTTTATATTGTTTGAGAATTTCATGGATGCTATGGTGATTTGAATGTGAAATGTTTTCCATATGATTTTTAAACACTTAGTCACAGTTGGTGAAGCTTACTGTTTGGAGAAGTTTAAGTTTGGCTTTGGTGGTAAAAGTGTTCAACTGCAGACAACCTTCCAGAGCTTACAGGCTCACTCAATATCCAGTTTTGTTCATTGTTTTCTATTTTTGGTAGAGATGTGGTCTCTCATCTTCCTGTTTCTGCAAAAAAGCATGCTGTTGGGTGCCTTGACTTCCTGCTGTGAAACTTTAGGCCAAAATAAACTCTTCTATAAGTTACTTTCAGCCATGGTATTTTACCACAGGAAATAGAAAGTTTACTAAAGCATATGCAAATGATGTGTGGTTATATTCTTAATAATTTTTAAATAACTAATTAAAATATAATTACATTATTTATGCTTACCTTAGTTAAGCTTTGTATTGTTGTGATAAAACACTACAAAAAAAAAAACAGTTTTGGGAGGAAAGAATTTTGTTTTTATCCTACAGCTTGTAATATGTTATTTAGGGAAGCCAAGGCAGAATCTCAGAGCAGGGATTTAGAGGCAGACTGGAGCTGATTTAGAGATCTTAAGAGTGCTGGTTACTGGTTTGCTCATTATGGCTTCCTTAGCCTACTTTCTTAAAGAATCCAAGACCACCAGCCCAGACATGGCACCACCTGCTGTGAGTTGGGCCATCTCATATCAATCATCAATCAAGTATATACACTAAAGTCTCTTTTGCAAACCAAGTCTATGGAGGCATTTTTTCTTCCATTAAGATTCCTTCTGAGATCAACTATTCCTGTGTTCCCTTTATTCATTGTCAAATTCATAGCTTCTTTTTAAAAATCCAATTATATAATTACAATTTGCTGATCTCATTTAGTACTTCTTGGGTATAAATGCTGACTCAGCTAGTTCTTCTAATTCTTGAAATTAAAACATCATTAAAGCAGATGGTAATTAAAAGATTAACTATATTCTCTGGTATGAAACAAGTTTTCAGTTTTTGCTAACAGTTTATTATTATTATTATTATTATTATTATTATTATTATTATTATTATTGAAATTAACTTAGCAAAAATTGAAAACTTGTCTCATCCCAGACTATAGATAAATGTTGAATTATAGGAAAATCAGCCATACCATCTGTAGACAGTAATAATGAACAGACAGTATTTATTTTAATTCATTGCTTAAAAAGAAAATTGTTGCAAATTCAGGGTGGGGAAGGGAGGATAAGAGTAGTGTGAGAAGGCACCTGGTAAAATAAAATCCTACTAGCACTATGATACTAATAAAATCACCTAAATTTTTAAAGCACCAGTGAATGGAAGATAGAAATCTCCACATCACAAAATGTTCATGAGAATGATACGGCACACATAAAATTTTGAACATAAAGTTTGGCATCTGGCAGCATCCAGGAAGGATTCTATCTGTTCTCATTATTTCACAGACAACTACAGTCTGACTACAAAGAGGATTCTTAACAGTTTCCTAGAAGTTAGAATTATTGATTCTGAGAGTGGCACGACTTCTCTTCTTCCCTCCTTACCAATATACTGTATTTCCCTGAACAAAAATATTCTTGAAGTAGAAACTGGCAAATCAGAGAGTAATTTACCTACTATGCATATGAGAAGTATAAAATTTATGAGTCTTGCTCATAACTGGGTTTGAACAACTACCATGTACAGAGTTGGTTGTGAATTGAAGATATTGCTTAATCTCCCACTGCTATCAATTCTCACCCTTGGTAAGTCTTTTACTTGCAGGCTAAGAAGAAAGAAGGATAAAAAGAAAACTGTGGTTTCCTTTTGAACACAAAGAACAGAGCAGCCACCTAAAAGAAGAAATCTGTTCTTTCACCTTATGAAAGGAAAAAAATTAAAGGACTCTTAAAGGATGATGGAAAAAAAGTGTCACATAAAATTAGAGCAAACTGTAGTGTTAAACCCAAAGGGATACCTTTCTTCTTCGGTTCTGTATTTCCCTGTAGCAATTCTAGAGAATTTCACCATAGCTGTTGCTAATGATCTGAATCAAAAGAAGAAAGCAATTTGAAAGCACATTGGAAAAGAAGTTTCAGTGTGCACATATATACATGTGCACACATGCATGGGTGTGAGTGTGTTTTAAATTGCAGTACATCTTCAACATTGGGTTTTAGGGGAAAAGGTTTCATGTTCTACAAAGCAAATCTTTAAAGCATGTAAAAGGAAAAATGTTGCCTTTATGGTAGAGAAGGTTACCTTTTTATCTCAAGAAAGCAAAAGAAATATTTTGTCCTTTATACCTGGTATTTAGAGACTTTCATCCTTTTCGCAAAGGAATTTTTGAACTAGTAGAACTTAATGTTAAAGTTAAGTTTCAGTTTTCATAGAAATACTTTGAGTGATGTGGCCAAGAATTAATAATACATTACACATACCATTGTGTCTGATAGTCTAAATAAAAAAAAATGTGTTTGCAGAGTTCTTTCATGAAGACACACACAATTTAAAAAATATGTCAATGATATTTTAAATATTAGAACAAAAGGTCACTTATCAAACACAATTCTTACTCCTAACTGAATATACCTCATCTTCCTACAAAAACAACCAAGATAGTAATACAGAAAAAAGAATTATCAGATATTTCAGAAACCTTAGACATAAATGCTACATATACAGGTATAATTTGCCTGCTTCCACAAAACAGTTGGTGGTAGGTTCCTAGAGTAAAGTAGACCAAGTTTCTGGTGGCAACATATTTCATATACTAAGCTCTAACTTTACATTTAAACTGAATTGGTAGCTGTATTTAAGACAAAATTCATGCTGAGTGTATTTTCCTAATAACTTGTGCAACAATCACTTTTTCTCTAAAAATCATGTGGGAGGATTTCCTGCTGTTTCAAAAATCAGAACCCAAGATATCTTAATATAACTTGTCAACCTTCTCATACTCTATACCCTTCTACTATTTTCTCACCATCTCTGCTCTAATAACCCTGCTCTCTTGTGTTATGTGCAAACTGTTACATCTGTCTCAAAACCTTGCTGTCCCATCAATTTGGCACTCTCTACCTCTTCATAATTCAGAGCTCATATCAAATGTCATCTCTTATAGGAGGCTATCTGAGACTATCCTGTTTAAGGTAACAACCATACTTGCCATTACCATCACCTTTCTCTAATTCCATATATGATTTTAAATTCTTCATACCAAAATATACACAACTAGTATTTACAAGATGAAGAAACACTCTGTGAGATAATACTAAAAAATGCCTTCTTAGCCAAATGAGCATATGGAGTTCTCAGACTAAATAATATTCTAAATTACAATAAGAAGAACAAAGGAAAATCAATGTTGCATTCCCAAATAGCTAACTATATTATGTCAAAGAGAATACAATGATTATTTGTATCATTTTTTATTGTTCATCTATCAAATAGCATAGGTAAAACTCATTGTGCCATGGGTCTTAACAAAAACTATATTCTTTGAGAAGTGGAAAAAGGAGAGGAAATATCAAGTCAAGCATCTTCCTTTGAGATCTATGTTTTCAGTCAAAATAAAGTCATCCTAATCTGCTTTGTACTTAGACATTACATTTTATTGAATATATGGAGAATACACTGGCTTGCTACAAAGTGGCTAGACATACTTGAGCATATTTCATAAGTGTCATTCTCTGTTTTATGAAAATGAGAGTTCCTGTCTTATTTAATTCATAGGAATATTTTGAACTTCAAATTGAAGTTTAAAACATGACATTTTGTTGTCAAACTCTATGAAAGAAAAGTAGATTTTTTTCTTCCAAAAGAGAATAATAATCTTTTTTTTTTCAATATTCAAGAATTTCTACAAAATAAGTTCTTTGCTTAGCGATTAATATTCTATACCCGTTAAGGTTTTACTCTGTAATATCTTTAGTATTCTCGCTAGAACCATATAGACATATGGAAGAATTACTTTGTAACATTAAAACAAATTGGAAATGCTTCCAATTGTGCATAACAGAGCATAAATTTACCTGCTAAGAATGTGATGGATTCACTCGAATAAAAGACAGAACTGGCAATGAAAGATGCCCAATAATTGAATAGATCAAGTTTTATATCATAGTCTGTATAGTATGATTGAGAAAGTAATGAAGGCTGTAAAAATATCTCCACATGACTATGATATTGTCTTAAATTTTATCAATAAAAAACATTTTGCATATATTAGTAGATTTAATTTGGTTATGATAATCATTTTGGGTTTTTTTGGCTAGAACAACCCAGTACTTCAGCAATGCATAGCATAGATTAATTTATCTAATTCACCTACGCCCAACCACTACCTCTTAGTGCAAAATTTTAATGAAATCTCTGAGGAAACTATGAACAATATACTTTACCAAGATAAAGGAATAGGAGTATAGTTTTGTGCTTTAAAAGAAGGATGGTTTACATGGACCCTAGGCAGACAAGAAAATTCAAAGATGATATGTAGAAAGGATCTGGAAACTCCATGTGACTATAGAACATGCACACAAAATTTCAAACTAGCAGGTAGTCTATCATGAACCCGAATTTCATTTCAGCCTTTATGCATCTTTAGTTTTATTTAAATATACATACAGTGTTAAATTATATTGACAAGATCTATACTAAAATAAACAAAACCTCCATACTTGTTCCTGGTAATTCTACATTTGTCTTTTGTTAAAGAGTCTGTCTTTGTACATATGGATGATTCTGAAACATGGTAACCATTAAACAATATTTTATAATGTCTGGATCCATGAATTTTGGATGATTATAACTTAATAGAGACACCAGCTTCCAGTAAATATTCAGATGATCCTATACCCTTTATCCACTATGGAAAAAAACATGCATAGTCATTCAGTTTGTTTTACTGAAAACAACCTCATTGTTCACTTTAACCTCTGTATGAAAAAAATTGTGCTTTTACTAACTTCAACATGACCCAATTTTTATTGAAAAATAAATCTTGAAAGTCTAATGAGAGCACATTGTCCCCAAAATTCATGAATTTTTGAATGGAATATTACAAAGGGCAACCTTTTTACTCATCATCTGACACAAATAAGCTGGTATAACATTATGAAGCCTCCCTAGTTGACTATATTTTCCTTATTATTTATCAATATTTCAAATGTTCCCTGCTATAAACAATCATTATTTCTTTCTTTGCTTAACTTGTCGAGAGGCTATATTAGTATATATGGATGATTATGAACCATAGTAACTATTAAACAAATATAAAGTACATTCATATAAAATAGACAGGATTTCTTTCATTTAGTGCCAGCAATGAGTACAGAAAAATCACTACAGAAATCAAATATTTTCTGCAGAAAAAGAAGGCATCCATGTATTGTATACAGTAGTTAGGAATGGTTCATGTTCACAGCTCATTTCCAAGATTCAGTAACAAGCTGCTAATTGATAAATGCCAATTTTATAAAGAAATGACAATGTCCCATGTTGTATTATTATATTTTATTGTGTGAACTGTGTAATATCCATCAATACTATCACCACATTTTTATTATTTACAAAGCTGTAATTTTATCAACATTTATCAAAGTAATCACTTAGTAAATTTTATCCTAAGGAAATAATTTAATAAAAGAAGAGGAATAAAACCCAAAATAAGAGGTGGATTTTGTTTTCAGATTGGCAAGATGGCTCTTGAAACTACACAGTGGAGAAAATGAATTAGCCCAAGTTTTCCATTCACCTCTATGTGCTAGCATGGCAATGATATATATGTATGTTCCCTGCACACCCATTCCTCTAGGGAATTCTAGTATGCTGTATTTTAGTATTGTAACTGTTCCATATTGTAAGGTATCACAGATAAAAATTTAAAAAACAAACAAACAAACAAACAAAAAAACAACAGCTAGAAATCAGTGATGACCTTCTTTTTTCATGGTTCTTCATAAAGTTATTGGAGTATCCCTAGAGGACATAATAGATATGTCAGGCAGAAATGTTCTATTACAATTACAGCATCAATACCCCCAATGATTATTAGAAATTACAGTTGTTTTAGAGAATAAATATTATTCGGTTCCATTAGAGCCAGGAGGTTAGAAAACACAATTACAATTCCTAAACTATATCTTAAAAAATACACATTCTATCAGAATCATATCAAGCCTTTAAAAAGCCAGTTCATAATGAAACAAAATTAGTGTGAAATGTCAAACACAGTAGTAAGATAATAACCTGATGATAAAAATTAAATTATGGAAAATATATTCCAAAAATTTAAATTAGAAGAGAGATTAAAATTAGGCTGAGCATGCAATAACCGTTTCAGTTATGAAGATGATGATGAGCTCATATACAGCCTCTAATTTTTTTTCCAACTAGTGCCTCCAAATCCAGAACCTACAGGAGTATATTACTCTATTAATCCAGAAGCCAAATTTTAAAACAAAATCAAGATTTTGATTAAAAATAAGTATAAATAAATAGGATCAGGGAGATGTTGACTGACTACAGAAAACAAATATTTCAGTGAACAATTTGAGGAAGAAGAGCAAATGCATCTGTCATGGCTTGGGTTTGAAATTAGTCTCCCCAAACTTATTTTTTTTATCGGATTAATTTCAGCTCACAACTATTGTATAGTGGTAGACTTTATAAGAAATCTGGTCTATTCAGAGGCCTTTGGGTCATTGGTGGATGAGTTCAAAAAAGAGGTTGTAAGACTCCTCCCCCCATCTCTTTGATCTTGGCTATTGCTCTTTGATCATTGGATTTTTGGTTTCTTTCATCACATATGTTCTCTACTAGGTACCAAATAAATCTTTTATCTTTTATAGGGGTGGGGTAGGACAAGTTTTCTCTACATAACATTGGATGTCTTGAAGTATACCATGTAGATCAGGTTAGTCTTGAACCCACAGACAGCTGCTTGCCCCTGCCACTTCAGTGTTGAGATAAAATGTGTGAGCCACCATACCAAACACTAACCCTTTTATTTCAACTAACTGATGTATCTCAAGTTTTACTATATGGTAGAAGCCTAAGAGAATATCAAAATTATTTCAGAATATGCCTAGTGTCATACATTAATTACTTTATGGTTGTTTTGCAGTCTGACAAATCCTCCTGTTGTATATTTTAGAGTATTAAAAAATCTGAAAGCAATAAGTAAAAATAATAAATACCATGGTGATATACTTATTCCTAATCACTTCTTTCATTGTTATCAGCCATTTAATCTTTCTCTTGGGGTCATTATATCCATGATACATCTAATATATATATATATATATATATATATATATATATATATATACAGATAAAGTTCAGTTTTAATTATTTAGAATAAACTAGAACTGGGAAGAAATAGATAAAGAGTAATGGAGACCAAACTGGTCAGTTGCTTTCTATGTACAAAAAATATAGGTAATAAAGATCATGTTCATATTGAGCAGCACAGTTTGGTAGAAAACACACAGAGGCCCACCTTCTCTGTGGCCCACTTTGGTTGTGAGCCACAGTGCTGTGCACTTATGTGGTAGAGAGATGGAAGAGAAAGAGAAGCTGAATGGTTTGAACATTAAGAAGAGTTATGAAACTTGACATACAAAGATGGAGATGAATTGACTTATATGAGTAGCTTGTCTGGCCATCTGAAGTTATGGTGAAGTCCCAGCCCATACTGCCACTGAGGGACATGTCTGGGTCCATGTTCATGAGCAACAGACATGTGTTGACGTCCTTGGCTCATTTTTCACCAAAATCCATGCAAATTTCCCAGGTCTTTGCTGTCATCTTGGACCATATTGATGACAAAAGGCCTAACAGAGTTGGCCCAGCCTATTGTTGGATGCAGCATTCAAGAGATAGGCCCTGCACCATACCTTGCCTTAGCAGCACACTAGAGCTGGCCTTGGTGGAGTGTAAGTGGGCAAGCATGCCAGAATAGTGTAAAAGCCAGAGAGTGACCCTGGATGTTACAGGCTGTGGAATTGAGTGAGCTAGCTAGGATCATACTGAAGAGATTTCCCTAGTGGTGTGGGTGCAGAAGAATCTGCAGACTGCCAAACTCCTCTACTACCCAGGCCCAGATACAGAACTTTTAGTTGGCATGCCCCAATATCTATCCCATATCTGAACTTCTGGAGCACATGAAGAGGCCAGTGCTGCCCATCCAAAGCTACAGAATCTTCATGGCATAAGGCAACATCAGGTATCTGAGAGGAGTGCTGGTGAGGACCCAGTATGGATAGTGTAGCAGAATCCAGAGGCCAGGTGTTAACCCAATCACTCATTGCAATGAACATTTTCAAAATAAGATACAAAGAGATGGTGTTTATGATGTGATATTCTAAAATTATTCATTTAAAAATTATTTTATTATATTAAACAAATAGACATCTAACTTGTGTCTAACTCTTTTCTAGCACAGCTAGAAGAATATCTCTCAGGGACAGGCAACAGCATTGGGGGTAGCCCCCACTCCAGTTGTTTGGAACCCACATGAAGACCAAGCTTCAGATTGGGCTAGATTCAGCACACTTATGTTCTTTGATTGGTTGTTCAGTCCAGAATGTTTATGTTTTTGATTGGTTGTTCAGACTCTGAGAGTCCCAAAGGTCATCATTAATGAACTCTGTTAGCCTTCTTCTGAAGCTCCTATCCTCTTTGGGGCCTTCAATCTTTCCTCCTATTCTTCTATAAGAGTCTCCATCTATTGTTTGGCTGTGGGTGTCTGAATCTGTCAGTCAGTTGCTGGGCAGATCCTCTCAGAGGACACACATGCAAGGCTCTTGTCTCCCAGCATAATAGAGCATCATTAATAGTGTCAGGGATTGGTACTTGTCCATGGGATATTCTACTTAGCTGGGCTGACTTGTCTGACTTCAGTGAGAGAGGATGACCTTATGTCATAGAGACTTGAAATGCCAGGGTGGGGAAATACTTAGAAGGGCCTATCCACTCAGAGGAGAAGGGAAGGGGGAATTGGGGAAAGAATTCTGAGAGGGGATGACAAAGAGGGACAATGAAAGTAATGTAAAGTGAATAGGTAAAATAATAATAGGAAGAATGATATGATTGTCAAGATAAGATATAATATCACTTAAGAAGATGATACAACTTTCCCTTGAGTTTAGTCTTTCTTTTAGCATTATTTTTATTGGATATTTTAATTATTTATATTTCACATATTACTCCTTTTCTTCCAGAAAACCCCTATACCATTCTCCCTCCCCCATCCACCCACCCACTCCTGCCTCCCTGCCGTTGTATTCCTCTACACTGTAGCATCAAGTCTTCACAGGACCAAGGGCGTCTCCTCCCACTGATGTCCAACAAGGCCATCCTCTGCTACTTATGTGGTTGTAGTCATAGGTCTCTACATGTGTACTCTTTCATTGGTGGTTTAGTCCCTGGGAGCTCTGGGGGTTCTGTTTTGTTGATATGGTTGTTTTTCTTATGAGTTTACAAATCCCTTCAGCTACTTCTGTCCTTTCTCTAATGCCTCCATTGGAGACCCCATGCTTAGTCCAATTGTTGGCTGCAAACATCCATCTTTGTATTTGTCAGGCACTGACAGAGCCTCTCAGGAGACAGCTATAACAGGCTCCTGTCAGCAAGCTCTCCTTGGCATCCACAATAATGTATGAGCGTTTTGTCTCTATATGAGATGGATCACCAGGTGGGGGAAGTCTCTTGATGGCATTTCTTTCAGTCTCTGCTCCACATTTTGTCTCCATATTTTCTCCCATGAGTATTGTGATTCCCCTTCCAAGGACTGAAGCATCTACACTTTGGACTTCCTTCTTGACAACACCTCGGCATATACACAAAAGATGCTCCAACATATAACAAGAGTTTAGCTGTAATTTTTAAAAGGTTTATTCATTTTATGTATATGAGTACACTGTAGCTGTCTTCAGACACACCAGAAAAAGGCATCAGATCCCATTAGATATGGTTGTGAGCCACCATGTGGGGGCTGTGAATTGAACTCAGGACCTCTAGAAGAGTACTCAGTGCTCTGAACCACTGAGCCATTTCTCCAGCCCCAAGTTTAGCTTTTCAATTACCTATATACAATACAACTCATATATTTACAGAATGGAAAGACTAAGGAAAATACCAATGGTAAGTAAGTAGTTCAAGGATGACACCAATGATGGTATAAAATTTCCAAAGTGAAGGTATAGTAGATTTATAATTATTTCACAACAAGAAAAGGGTATATGTCATATGGAGGCATAATCAATGTTTCTACTACTGTGAATAAACACAGTGACCAGGGAAAATCTTGAAAAAAAACATTTATTCAGGATGGCTTAGAATTTTAGAAGTATAGTCCATTATCATCATGGTAGGATACATGGTGCCACACAGGCAGACATGAGGCTGAGAAGACAGCTGAGAGTTTTATATCCAGATTATTGGACAGCAAGAAGAGAGATAGAGAGAGACCACCAAATCCAAGAACATATCAAAACCATAATTCACCATAATCAAGGATGCTTCATCCCAGGGATGCAAGGTTGTTTCATTAAAGTAATCCACTATATAAACAAACTCAAAGACAAAAATCACATGATCATCTCACTAGATGCTGAAAAAGCATTTTAAAAAACACAACACCCCTTCATGTTAAAAGTATTGGAGAGACCAAGAATTCAAGGCCAATAACTAAACATAATAAGAGCAATTTACTGCAAAATAATAGCCAATATAAAGTTAAATGTAGAAATACTAGAAGCAATCCCACTAAAATCAGGGACATGACAAGGATGCTCATATCTGTTCAATATAATACTGGAAGTTCTAGCTAGAACAACAGGCCAACAAGAAGAGATCAAGGGGATACAAATTAGCAACGAATAAGTCAAAATATCACTATTTTCAGATGATATGATATTATACATATGTGACCCCAAAAATTCTACCAGAGAACTTCTACAGCTGATAACTTAAGCAAAGTAGCTAGATATAAAATTAACTCAAATAAATCAGTAGTCTTCTTTATACAAATGATAAACAGGCTGAGAAATAAATTAGGCACACAACTCCCTTCACAATAGTCACAAATAATATAAAATAACTTCTAGCAACTCTAACCAAACAAGTGAAAGTTCTTTATGACAATAAATTGAAGTCTTCCAAGAAAGAAATAAAAGCTCATAGAAAATGGAGACATCTCCCATGCTCGTGGATTGGCAGAATTACAATAGTAAAAATGGCCATGCTACAAAAGCAATCTATAGATTCAATGCAATCCTGATTAAAATTCCAACACATTTCTTCAAAGACATGGAAAGAGCAATTTTTAAATTTATCTGGAAAAGCACAAAACCTAGAAAAATGAAAACAATTCTTAACAATAAAAGAACTTCTGGGGGAATCACCATCCCTATCTCAAGCTGTACTACGTAGCAGTAGTGATAAAACTGCATGGTATTGGTACAGGGACAGACAGACTAATCAATGGAATAGAATTGAAGACCCAGAAATAAAACCACACACTTAACGGTCACTTGAACTTTGACAAAGAAGTCAAATCTATACAATGAAAAAATGAAAACATCTTCAATAAATTGCGCTGCTCTAACTGACAGTCTGTATGTAGAAAAAGGATTGTCACCTTGCACAAAGCTCAAATCCAAGTGCATTAAGGAACTCAATATAAAATTGGATATAATGAATCTAAAAGAGAAAGTGGGGAGAGCCTTGAACTCATTGGGACAGGGGGGAAATTTCCTAAATAGAACTCCAATGGCTCACTCTTTAAAATCAAAAATTGATAGATGGGACCTTATAAAACTGGAAAGCTTCTTTAAGACAAAGGACATAGTCAATATGACAAATTTGCAACTTACAAATTGGGAAAAACATTCACTAACCTGATTTCTGATTGTAGACTAGTATCCAAAATATATAAAGAATTCAAGAAGTTAACCACCAAAATTTCCAATTAAAACATGGGGAATGGAACTAAACAGAGAATTTACAACAGAGGAATCCTAAATGGCTGAGAGGCAATTAAAGAAATGTTCAGAGTCCTTAGTGATCAGGGGTATGCAAATCAAAAGATCCAGAGATTCCGCCTTACATTAATCGGAATGCTAAGATCAAAACCTCATGTGACATTGTAGGACCATGAAAGTCAGCCTGTTTTCTTGTTGAGCTATGCTTACACTCTGGAGACCCAGAAGATAACTCTGCAAGGAATGGAAGGAAGTTTGTCATGCTCCCAGATACTTGGCTCTTGACAGGAGGCCTCAGTTCCATAATTCTGTGGCCATCAGTCATGTAGGACAATGCCCCAAGTCCCTGGTATTCTGTCTGGACTCCACCCTGACAGTTACCTGGCAACAGCCAAGTAGGACTAACCCACTATAAATGGGGCTGCTTGCCCCCTTCTGCCTCTCTTACTCATTAACCCTTGCCTCACCTTTCTTGCCCGTTTGCTCTCCTTCTTTCTGCATTTCCTTTCCCCCTCTCTCCATGGCCATAGCCAGCCTCTAGATCTCTACTGTCACTCTCTTTGCCTTTCTCAGCCTTTACTACCCTCTTAGCTCCCCTTCTCACCATGTCATAAAAGCCTTAAAGCCATGGACTGCCTATTCTCATGGGGATCCGTTCTACTGAAGCAATGGAGCAGGTCTTCCTCTAAAGTGCCATGTCTATTCTCACACAGAAGGCCTCTCTGTTTTCCCAGCCATGGCTTTAACTGAGCCAAGCAGCATCTCCTTCATCCCAGCAAACCAAGGACTCTCCTCCCCTCAGGAACCAGTTGGAGTGCTTACCTTCTGCTCTTTTCCCTTCAACCCTGAGTCAGAGCCAGCTTGTAGGCCAACACTGTGTTATCTTTGATGTTGAAGTTTGATCTTCTATGCAGCAGAGGGATGGAATTTTTTTTTTGTATGCATTTTACTAGCTTGTGTCTTTTTATGGGGGGATTGAGTTCACTGATTCTGAGAGATATTAATGACAAATGATTTTTAATTCCTGTTATTTTGTTGTTGCTAAGGAGTGTGTGTGTGTGTGTGTGTGTGTGTGTGTGTTTGTGTATGTGTTGGTGTGTGTGTCCCTTCTTTGGGTTTCACAGACATGACATTATTTATTTCCCATGTTTTCATGAGTATAGTTAATGTACTTGGGTTGGAGTTTTCCTTCTATTACTTTCTGTAGAGCTGTATTTGTGGATAGATACTGTTAAAATTTGATTTGTCATGAAATATCTTGTTTTCTCCACCTATGATGATTAAAAAAATTGCTAGGTATAGTAGCTGGTTTGGCATCTGTGGTCTCTTAGAGTCTGCAAGACATTTACCCAGGCCCTTTTGGCTTTTAGAATCACCCTGGGGAAGTTAGTTGTAAATCTATTAAGTCTGACTTTATATGTTACTTGGCCTTTTTTCCATTTCAGCTTTTACTATTAGGTTTTTGTTCTATATTATTTCTGTTGATTATTATGTGGAATGAGAATATTATTTTCTGGCCCAATCTATCTGAGATTTTTATAAGTTTATTTTTATAGGCAAGTCTTTTAGGTTAGGATTTTTTTTCTTCCATGATTTTGTTAAATATACTTTCTAGGTTTTTGAGATGGTATTGTTCACATGCTATTCCTATTATTCTTAGGTTTGGGCTATTTTTTTTTTATAGTGTTCTAGATTTCTTGGATGCTTTGAGTCAGGAATTCTTAGTTTTTACATTTTTTTGACTCATTAGATTGAACTATTTTTTTCTATTGTGTCTTCAACACCTAAGATTTTCTTTCATTTCTTATATACTGTTGGTGATATGTGTATGTATAGTTCCTGTTTACTTTCCCGGATTTTACATTTTCAAAATCCCCTAAGTATGTTCTTTCTTAATTACTTTTATTTCCATTTTTATGCCTTGAACAGTTTCATTCACTTATTTTTTCCCTTGGCTTTTTTGGCATTCTTTAAGAGATTTATTGATTTCCTTCATTTCTTTTGTCCTTCTCTTGATTTCGTTAAGTAATTTATTTTCATTTCCTCTTTAAAGACTTTATCATCTTCATAAATTTAGTTTTAAGGATGCTTTCTTTTGGTGTTGTAATATTTAGGGGTTGTTATTGAAAGATAGCTGGGTTCTAGTGGTACCACATTGCTCTGGCTGTTCTTAATGTTATTCTTCCATCTGGGCTTGAGATGTTTATAGTTCTGAGTTCTGAGTTGATTTCTGAGTTTATTTTGTTGGATGGTTGTTTTGTTCCTTGTTCTTTGTTCCTCTTTGATCTTCTGGTCTTTTTGTCCTGGATATCTGGCACAGCATGACCTCTGATCCAGTGGGGTATAGCTGTCTTTAGCTACTATTTGAGCTCCTCTTTCTTCCAGTCTTCCAGTCCCCCTTTCTGCCCTTTCAACCCCACAACACTAGACAGGAGAAATAAAAAGGACAGAGTAGAGATTGTGCATGGTTATCATTAGATTATTTCTTGCTGATTGGAAATGTTGAGTTCCATTTTAGATATTTCCCAACAGGATATCTAATTTCTTTTTGGTTTGGTTTTGGTTGGTTTTTTGTTTTTTGTTTGTTTTTTTTTGTTTGTTTGTGAATGACTACGTAACAAACCATAATCAACAGCAACCAACAGCAACCAACAAATAAACAACAACCCACCCTGCTTCTCAGGACCTAGCATTTATTTACCCTGTGATAACCTGCAGAATTTCCAAATCACGCAGTAGTGGAAACTATCTGTTGCTTGCAAAATCACACCACTACTCCAGTATAGGACAATCATAGTCAGCTACTGTTGATAATCTGTAGAAGACCAATATCCTACACCTGTGATTAAAATTAAAACATATTTTTATAAAATTCTGTGGTTTTTAAAGAAACCAAAATTCTTACTACAGTAGGGAGTACTGGTTAGTTCATATTGTTGTTCCTCCTATAGGGTTGCAGACCCCTTTAGCTCCTTGGGTACTTTCTCTAACTCCTTCATTAGGGGCCCTGTGTTCCATCCGATAGATGACTGTGAACATCCTCTTCTGTATTTGCCAGGCATTGGCATATAGTGACAAAAGAAAGCTTGTTAGGGTCCTGTCAGCAAAATTTTTCTGGCATAAGCCATAGTATCTGGGTTTGGTGGTTGTATATGGGATAGATTCCCAGGTGGGGCAGTCTCTCGATGGTCTTTCCTTCCATCTTAGCACCGAACTTTGTCTCTGTAACTCCTTCCATGGGTATTTTGTTCCCCATTCTAAGAAGCAGCGAAGTATCCACACTTAGGTCTTCCTTCTTCTTGAGTTTCATTTGTTTTGCAAATTGTATCTTGGATATTCTAAGTTTCTAGGCTAAAATCCGCTTATCAGTGAGTGCCTATCATGCGTGTTCTTTTGTGATTGGGTTACCTCACTCAGGATGATATCCGCCAGATCCATCCATTTGCCTAAGAATTTCATGAATTCATTGTTTTTAATTGCTGAGTAGTACTCCATTATGTAAATGTATCACATTTTCTGTATCCATTCCTCTGTTGAGGGACATCTGGGTTTTTTCCAGCTTCTGGCTATTATAAAGAAGGCTGCTATGAACAAAGTGGAGCATGTGTCCTTATTATAAGTTGGAACATCTTCTGGGTATATGCCCAGGAGAGGAATTTCTAGACCTTCAGGTAGTACTATGTCTAATTTTCTGAGGAACCACCAGACTTACTTCCAGAGTGGTTGTACCAGCTTGCAATCCCACCAAAAATGGAGGAGTGTTCCTCTTTCTCCACATCCTCGCCAGCATCTGCAGTCACCTGAATTTTTACCCACTTTTCTTCCAAATATTAAATTCTTATGAGGAGAATTTTTGAAAGTTTAAAGGAAAATAGTTTCCATAGGCTTTTATACTTGAGTGCTTAATTGTTGGGGTATGGAATAGTTTGCAATGGATTAAGAGATGTGACCTTATTAGAGGGGGCAAGATCTTATTGAAGAAAATTTGACCATTTTGGAAGAGGGATATAACTGAGAGTGGGTATTGAAGTTTCTAAAGCCCATGCCAGATCTTATGTCTCTCTTATTGATGTCTGCAGATGAAGTTGTAAAGCTTGCATCTACTGCTTTAATATTCTGCCAGTCTGCTTCCTCCCATGATGGTATAAAATTACCATCATGGGAGGAAATTACTTTAAACTAGATCTCAATTAAATGCTTTATTTTATAAGAGTTATCTTGGTTATGCTGTCTATTCACAGAAACAAAAGACTAATTAATACAGATTTTAAATGTATTATGATCATTAATATATTTTACTGGGATTCTCTTCATATATAATGAAAATAATCATGTATGAAATTATTCAATACATACTCATTGACAGAAAAACTATTATTTAATGCAGAAAATATTCAAATTTCATATCATTTTTCATTGCTACCATTTTTGAAAGCAATATTAAACAGCTCTTTGTTGTTTGAAATGAATAACCAAAGGAGTGAATTTATATAATAGAATTTTTATATTGTTTTTAGATATATGGTAACTGGTATAGTGAATGGAGTTATGGGTCTGATGTTTGCTTGCAGAACTTCTGAATATTCACCAGTCATTTTATAATTTGCATTTTGTAAGGGCCTATGCTCACTTACTTGGCCAAGGTCACTTGATATGGATAAGAGGAATAAAACCATTCCATTTGGAGCAGCCACAGCACAAGTAATGTTTTAACCATTTTATTTAGAGCAACCAGAATTTTTAAACCATTATCAAGAAACAGAAAATAGTGGCAATTGCCAGATCAGTACATTTGTAGTTGCCAGGAAACAATAGTTGTAAGCTATAAAGGATATACACGATTAATGTCTAAGACCAATTGTTCTGTCAAAATTTAATGCTTCCTTGCCTTCCAAGGGAACCTCAGAGAAACACAAAGAAGTGTAAATGCTTCACTGCCTTAGGAAATGCATCTGTCTCTCAGGAAGTGGAAGGCATATTGTGCTACAAGAGTTATGAACTCTAACCTGAAATACCTGATGGTGTAGGCCTCTCAAGGCAGTTAGTCCAGGCCAACTCTATGGTTCCCTTCAACCTTACACATCATTTTATGTTATACTTTTGGTATTCTCAGTGTTCAATGCACATGTCATCCCTTTCTCTTCTTCAAAATAGCCTTTCTTCATCTTTAGAGAAGTATAAATCTAAGGCAGGAATATACAAACAAATTCTGAGAAATCTTGTCAACAAAGAGGAATGATTCCTGGGAGTGTTTTGAAGTCTAATGGAAAAGATTTTTACAAACCAAAATAAGATTATATGAGCACTCATAACACTAATAAATACAATTTGCATATATCAAATATGTTAAAAGTTGAAGGTTTAATAATAGAGTATGACATAACATGAATATTTAAACATGTATTTAAGCTAACTTTACCTTTAACTGTTCAATTCATAGGGAGTGGATTTATCTTAATACTTAACGTTAAAAAATAAACACAAACAAAAGACATAAAACAATAGTTTTCAAGATATAAAACATCAAAAACAATAACATTGGTAACCATAGAGAGACTAAGAGCAAGGTGGTCTATTCAAATGTTTTCATGAGCTTTTAGGCCATCATTGAAAGAATTTTGCAGCATAGAACTTTCCCAGCTTTCTGAATTTAAGCAATAAACTTTATAAGTTAGTCTAGAAGGAACATATCTAGAGCCAATTTCTACTGGTGTTTAAATTCTATAAAATAAGGGCTTGAAGAGGTAATAGTTACAGAGACGCTACTCAAAATGTGTGCAGAGGGCTTCAGTGAAGTATGCACATGTGTACTAATCAAACATATAAGGAATTTATTCAGTCTTGAGGAAGAACCTTATACCTACCTAAAGCACAGCATGAATGTTAACATATACTGAGGAATGATTCTTCTAAATATTAGAATTGAATAAAAAAATAAAAGCTTCAAAGTTGGAGACACTGAACATCTGAAAGGACTTCCTATAATAATGAACAAAGACTACTCTAAACTGACCTAAAAATTTTACAAGAATGTTATGAAAAGATCAAATATTTACAAGAATGATACTCACTTTACATATATTAAACACATAAATTACATATTAATTAAACTTAACATTCTTACAAGATTATGAAATACTTGAAGTGGCAAGACTTTGCTCTGTAATGAGGAAAAGGTAACAATTACAACTATTCCTGAACTAACTCATATCTAAAACTTGACAAACCAAATTATTAAAAATAATTACTGTAACATTACTTTATGCATTAGACTGGTAAAGATATTGAAGTTGTAAAAGACCCAAGCCAAATTTCTAAACATAAGTATTATAATGTTTTATATGATATATTAGTATAATCATGGTATCATTAACTTATTCATGTTGTATAATACATATTATAGAGCATGAAAGCTGTACTGATTGCTTGTTTGCTTGTTTGTTTATCCACATAACAAATCTCAAATTATATGGAAAGTAGGAACCTCAATTGATAATATGCTTCCAAAATTTGCCTGTAAATAAGTCTGTGAGGGCATTTTCTTACTTAATATTTGATATGCAAGGATTATTTGTATATCTGTGAACACTGTGGACAGGGCCATACTTGTGCAGGTAGTCTTTGGTAATATCAGACAAAAAGCTAGGAGAGCAATGAGAGAGTTGTTAATCCATGTATCTTCCCGGTCTCTACCACAGTTCCTGTCCCTAGGTTTATGTCCTAACATATTTTCATGATGTACTCTGATCAAGATATTCAAGCTAAATGACTACCCTTTCCATGAACATTTGTTTGTTTGTTTGTTTTGATTATTGTGTTTTATCACAATAAAAGAAGGCAAACTAAAAGTACATCATAAATTCTATCCAAGCTAAAATAAGAAAAATGAAATAAGCAAGAAAAGTAGTGTGCTATGGAAAAATATCAAACAACTCTGAAGAAGAGTAGTGAACAAACATGGAAAATACCTGAAGCCTTTCCAAACAACATGGAAACCCATTAAAAACACAGCAACTCAATGAATTATGAACATAAGAAATAATAGTAAAGTTACACCACAATGAAATTGTTCACATAAGGGACAAAGAAAAAATGATTTAATTTTCAAAAATCAAAATAGACACTTTTCTACCAAAATATCAACAACTGGAGCATGTGTAGAATTTTGTTAAACACAAGTGAAAAACAGTGAAACAAAGACTTTGCTGAAAGAAAACAAGAGGTCAGACTAGAATTCTGTACCTCATAAAAATATGTTTTTCTAAAATAAAGATAAAATATGCATGCTGTTTGATAAAAAGGAAGGTAAAATAAGTCTCTTCAGGTAGAAGGAACGCTGTATCAGAGGGAAAGTGGCCTCAATACAAAGGAATGGGGATAATTGAAGTGATAACTGAGTAGATACATGATTTATTTTTCAATGAAAATCTACTTTACAAATTTCAGATTGTCTTTGGAATCAAATACTAGTTCTGACTTCCTCTGATGAAATCTTCTTCAGGTAAGAAGGCATTTTGACAGAAACAATAACATAAAATTATGTCTTTGGTGCTGTTGAAATTTCTCAGTAATGAAGGGTACTTCCTGTTACTGCAAAAGAATTGCATTTCTGTTTTTAACAGCCATATGGTGGTCCAGGCACACTAGGAATGTCAGTTGGATCATAACTGACTCCTTATTTTTGCTTGTACAGAAACTTCACTCATTCATTTACATATAAGAAAAACACTCATACAAATAATGTTAAAATAAATAGTACTATTTAAAAATAGAATGACATTTAATAAATGAAAAATCATAGGTTAAAAATATCAAGAAAATTAACTTCAATTCCCTATTAAAGTTCAGAAGAAAGTTTCTCTAAGAAAAAAATGTCATTGATAATTTCATGGATGAGTACTATATTATAGTATTTCATTTTACTTAAGTTACATTTTCCTGAAAAATATTCTTTTCATACAAAGAAAACCATTTAACTGTGGTTAGCTTACAGTTTTAGAAGTTTACTTCACTATCATCATGATGGGATGAATGGCAGTGTGGGCAATTGCAGGCTGGTTTCCAGTTGCGCTGAAATCTGAACCCCAATGGTCATAATTCACCTACATGACATGGTAGGCATTCCCTCATGCTCCTGGAACCCCTGCCCCTGCCTAAGGTACCACCACTCACAGCCCCCACAAGAGAAGCATGGTCAGTAGACACGTAAGCAATGGCCCAAGCTTCTGACCTTCAGGCTAAACTCCTTTCCAGTTACCTAGCAACAGTGAAGACCACAAAAAGGGGTGCTCAGCCCCATAAAAAGGGGTGCTCAGCCTGCACCTCGCTCTCTTATTCCTTTGTCCTCTCACCTCTCTCTTCTCTCACCCCTCTCTCCTCTTCCCTTTCTCTTTGTCTTCTTTCCTCTCTTCTCTCTTCTCTCTCTCTCTCTTCTCTCTCTCTCTCTCTCTCCCTCTCTCTCTCTCTGTCTCTCTCTCCATTCCTCCTTTCTACCTTTCTCTCTTTCCCCTGCATTTCTATAATAAAGCTCTAAAACCATAGAGTCTCTGCTCTGCTCCTTCAAGTTCCGCTGCCCACTATGGTCAGTGTTGGGAACTTCTTCCCTTTCTCCCACACCCCAGGTGGCTTTAGCAATGTAGCTCCTGGGGGTGGGGGTGTGGGGGTGAGGGGGGGCGGTTCCCAGGCAGGGCTGCTGCTTAAACACCCCCTGAAGAATGGGATAGAGGAATGTCCACCCAGGGATGAGTGGATAGGGTAGATAGCAGCCTTTGCACGCCTGACTGACCAGAAAATAGGGAAACTCTGGCGGGGTGTGGGCATCTTTTTCCTTCCATTCTTCCACAGGGCCCCAGCCCTCCCCTCCCCCCTTTTTTTTATTCCCAACATGGAAGCATGCAGGCAGACATGGTGCTAGAGAAGGAGCTGAGATGTTTCCATCTGATCCTGATCTGTAGGCAGCAGAAGAGACTAGGTGCCACACTGGATGTAGTTTGGGCAAAGAAGATCTCAAAGCCAATCCTTACAGTGAAACACTTCCTCTTAAAAGTCCACACTTAATTCCAACAAGGACACATGTCCTAACAGTGGAAATACATATGGGCAAAATATAGAAACACATGCATTTTATAGGGTCCATACCTTTTCAAATCAGGACATTCCAGTCCCTGGCCCCTCACAGGCTGGTAGTCATATAACATAATGCAAAATGAATTTATTCTACCTTCAAAAGTTCCCATTGTCTATTACATCCTCAACAATGTTTAAAAGTCCAAAGTTCAAAGTCTCTTCTGAGATTCATGCAATTTCTTAACAGCAATACCCTATAATGTCAAAATAAAAGCAGATCACATATTCTAACATTCAATGGCACAAGATATGCATTAGTATTCTAAAACATAATTTAAGAGGGCATAGGAAGGAAATACTGGACCAAAGCAAGACTAAAGCCCAACTGGGCAAATTCCAAACTCTGCATCTCAATATCTGATGTCAAAATGTTTGGCAGATCTCCAAGTTCTTTCATCTTTGTTGACTGCAACACAATTCTTTCTCTTGAGCTATTTTCAAATCAAGTTAGCAGCTTTCACTGGCAGATATTCCACAGCTCTGGTTAGATACATCTTACAGTTTCAAAGACAATACAGACTTCACTTTCACAGCACACAATGGCCTTCCTAGGAACCCATGCAAGGACATCCCTGCCATACACCTGGCCTCGATGGCTTTCTTTGTCATCATGAGTGATTCCGTAAAAACTTTCCTTTTTTTATTGACTCTAATGCTAGAACCACATGAACAAAGCTGCCAAGTTTTGCTGACTGCTGGGGCTGGAACATGAATACAAGCATAAATTGGAATTTTTGTTTGTGGTAGCTTGAATAAATATGGCCCCTATAGACTCATGTGTTTGAATGCTTGTCCCATAAGAAGTGCCACTATTAGGAGGTATGGACTTTTTGGAATATGTGTGGGATTTTTGGAGAAAGTTTTTCATGGTGTGGGTGGGCTTTGAGATCTCCTATGCTCAAGCTACAACCAGTGTGGCATCTAGCCTTCTGTTGTGTACAGATCAAGGCCACAAACTCTCAGTTACTTATCTAGCATTGTTTTAGTTATGGCTTCTATTCCTGCACAAACATCATGACCAAGAAACAAGTTGGGTAGGAAAGGGTTTATTTGGCTTACACTTCCATACTGCTGTTCATCACCAAGAAAGTCAGGACTGGAACTCAAGCAGGTCAAGAAGCAGGAGCTGATGCAGAGGCCATGGAGGGATGTTCTTTACTGGCTTGCTTCCCCTGGCTTGCTCAGCCTGCTCTCTTATAGAATCAAGATTACCAGCCCAGAGATGGTCCCACCCACAAGGGGCCTTTCCTCCTTGATCACTAATTGAGAAAATGTCTTACAGTTGGATCTCATGGACGCATTTCCTCAATTGAAGCTCCTTTTTCTGTGACAACTCCAGCTGTGTCAAGTTGACACAAACTAGCCAGTACAAGCACCATGTCTGCCTAGGCACTACCATGCATCCCACTGTAATGATAATAAACTAAAGCTATGGAACTAAAAGCCAGCCCCAATTAAATGTATTCCTTTATAAGAGCTACCTAGGTCAGGTTGTCTCTTCAGTGCAATAAAATCCTAACTAATAGAGAAATTGTTACTAGGGACTGGGATTTCTGTGATAGGCTGAACCATGTTTTGTTTGAAGGAATATGGACTTTGAAATTATGGATTAGAAAAGCAACTGAATGCTTTAAGTGGGGCTTAATGTGTCATTCTATTAGGAACAGGGAAGACTGTTGTACTCAGGGTTATCTTAACTGTAGAGGCCTAGATTAAGAAGTTTCAGAGAAAAATAATATTAGTATGTGGCCTAGAAACTGTTCTTGTGATATTTTGGCAAAGAACTTGCCTGTTTTTGCCCTTGTTAGAAAAATTTTCCTGAGGTTATAAAGTAAAGCATTTTTGTACTCATTCTATTGGTAAAGGAAATCAAAATAGCCTGGTATAGACTCATATACTATATTCTGCCACAGACCAGGCTCAGTTGGCTCCCCTCAATCCATGGGAATCAGGGTCTCAGACAGATGGGCATAGAGTTGGCAAGAATGGGGTGACAAACAGATGCAACACAAGGGAGTGTTGATCTGAATGTAATTTATCAAATCGAGCATCAAACTTCTTATACAGAAGAAAATAAGGAAGTTAGGTGACACACCCGCAAGGTACAACCAGATTTTTATTTATTTATTTATTTATTGATTGATTGATTGATTGATTGATTGATTGATTTTAGTTTTTGTGAGACAGGGTTTCTCTGTATAGATCTGGCTGTCCTGGAGCTCACTCTGTAGATCAGGCTGGCCTCGAACTCAGAAATCTGCCTACCTCTGCCTCCCAAGTGCTGGGATTAAAGGCATGTGCCACCACACTGGCCCAGGTTACTGGATTCTTACATAAAACAGTGGAATGCAAACACGGAACGACTGGCAGGAAGCAGCTGGTCAAAAATTCAATGTTAGGGGCTGGTGAGATGGCTCAGTGGGTAAGAGCACCCGACTGCTCTTCCGAAGGTCCAGAGTTCAAATCCCAGCAACCACATGGTGGCTCACAACCATCCGTAACGAGATCTGGCGCCCTCTTCTGGAGTGTCTGAAGACAGCTACAGTGTACTTACATATAATCAATAAATATTTAAAAAAAAAATTCAATGTTAACAACTGGGATCAAAAGCAGCCCCACCTAAGATCGGCTTTATTTTAGAAGCCATGGGCAAGGACTTCGTGCCCTTGCCATAGTTCCTATTCTAGTCTATTGTATAGTCCACCTTCCCCCTAGGCCATTGTAAATTCTTGTGTATGGGTGTAACTCAGCTATCTATAGTTCTAAGTATCTACTCTGGTTCCTCCTTAGATAGTAAAGTTCCTTCTTCCTAGATAATGGTAAATTCCTGTGTAGGGCAGTTACTTAGCTATCCATGCTCAGGGTCTGCTCAAGTTCTGACTGCCAGGACTGGTGAAGAATCTAACTTAGCTATATGTCAAAAATTCAATCCTTAGAAGCAATATTAAGGGAAAGCACACAGATCTGTTTACCAACTAATGCAAGGACACTGGTACAGGATGCTACAGTTCCAGGAGATAAAGTTTCCGTGAATGTTTCACCTTAGGACTGCACCCAGGATTTTCTGCCTATCAGGCAGATCACTACTGGAGTAGATGTAGCAATATTCTGATCATGGCTTCTAGGTCCTCATCTTCTATAGATTCTCCGTACTCATCCAACTCTATGTTTTCTTCTCCTTCTCCTTAGAAAGAAAACAAGGAAAGAACAACAAAAAAGAACCATAATTAAAAACAAAAAAAATAGAAATGCACACATATACAAACATACACACATACACACCATAAAATCACAAAATCAATAGCCTTCCTTTATACAAATGATAAATGCAATGAGAAAGAAAACAGGGAAAAACACCCTTTTCAATAGTCATCACAAATAATATAAAAATAGATTGGAGTAACTCTAACCAAACAAGTGTAAGATCTGTATAATAAGAAATTCACCTCTCTCAATACTGAAGAAAATTCAGAAAATGGAGAGATGGTCCATGTCCATGGATTAGTAGGATTAACATAGTAAAAATAACCATCCTACCAAAAGCAATCTACAGATTAAATGCAAACCCCATCAAAATTCTAACACAATTCTTAAAAGACACAGAAAGAGCAATTCACAATTTCATATGGAAAAAAGAAAAAAAAAAACAGCATAGCACAACCAACTCTTAACAGTAAAAGAACTTCTGGGGTAATCATCATCACTGACCTCAAGCTGTACTACAGAGCAACAAGGATAAAAACTGCATGGTATTGGTACAACAACAGACACACTGATCAAGGGAATAGAACTGAAGACCCAGGAATAAACCCACACAGTTATGGATAATTGATCTTTGACAAAGAAGACAAAGGAATAAAGAATATATATACAATGGAATTAATAAAGCATCTTCAATAAATCATGCTGGTCTAACTGGCATTCAGTATGTAGAAAAGAAAATAAATCTGTATTTGTCACTTTGAACAAAGCTCAAGTCTAAGTGGGACAAGGACCTCAACATAAACCTGCATAAACTGGATCTAATAGAAACGAAAGTGTGAAAGATACTTGAAATAGTGGCACAGGGTAGAGTAGGATTTCCTAAACAGAATTCCAATGACTCAGGTGCTAGGATCAAGAATTGATAAATGAGCCCTCATGAAACTAAAAAAGCTTCTGTCAGCTAAAGGATATAGTAAATAGGACAAATCAGCAACCTACAGATTGGAAAAAAATCTTAACTAACCTCATATCTGACAGAGGGCTAATATCCAAAATATATAAAGAACTCAAGAAGCTAACCTTCAAAAATCTTAACAACTCAATCAACAAATGAGGAATAAAACTTAACAGAGAATCCACAATAGAGAAATTGCAAATGGCCAGAAACACTTAAAGAAATGATCAAAGTCAAGGTCGGAATACTCAAGATCTAATTCACAAACCACATGAAATTCAAGAAGAAGGAAGACCAAAGTGTGGATACTTTGATCTTTCTTAGAAGAGGGAACAAAATACTAATGGAAGGAGTTACAGAGACAAAGTGTGGAGCAGGGACTGAAGGAATGACCATTCAGAGACTGCCCCACCCTGGGATACATCCCATATAAAATCAACAAACCCAGACATTTTTGTGGATGCCAACAAGAGCTTGCTGACAGGGGCCTGATATAGCTGTCTCCTGAGAGGCTCTGCCATGACTGACAAACACAGAAGTAGATGCTCACAGCCATCCACTGGACTGAGCACAGGATCCACAATGAAGGATCTAGATAAAGGACCCAAGGAGCTGTTGTGGATTGCAGCCCCATAGGAGGAACAACAATATGAACTAAGGAGTAATCCCAGAGCTCCCAGGGACTAAACCATCAGCCAAAGAATACACATGGTTGAACTCAGGGCTCCAGATGCATATGTAGCAGAGAACAGCCTATTCGGGCATCAGTGGGAGGAGAGGCCCTTGGTCCTGGGAAGGCTCTATGCCCCAGTGTAGGGGAATACCAGGGCCAGGAAAACAGGAGGCAGTGGGTTGGTGAGCAGGGGGATGATGGAGGGGATAGGGGTTTTTTTGGAGGGGAAACCAGGAAAGAGGATAATACTTGAAATCTAAATTTAAAAAAATCTAATAAAAAAAAGAAGAAATGTTTGAAGTCCTTAGTGGTCAGAAAAATTCAAATCAAAACAACCCTGAGATTCCACTTCACACCAATCAGAATGTCTAAAAGCATAAACTCAGGAGAAAGCACATGTTGGTGAGAATGTGAAGGAAGAGGAACACGTCTCCATTTCTGGTGGGATTACAAACTTTTACAGTCACTTTGGAAATCAACCTGTTTGTTGCTCAGAAATTTAGAATTAGTTCTACCTGAAGACCCTGTTATAACACTACTACATATATATCCAAAAGACACTCCAACATAAAACACACACACATTTTCCACTATGTTTATAGAATCCTTATTTATAATAACCAGAAGCTAGAAACAACCCATATGTCCCTCAAGAGAGAAATGGACACAGAAAATGTGATACATTTACACAATGGAGTACTATGAAGCAATTAAAAACAATGACTTCATGAAATTCACAGGCAAATGGATTGAACTAGAAAATATCATTCTGAGTAAGATAACCCAGATACAAAAGAACAGACATGGTATATACTCACTGATAAGTGGATATTAGCCCAAAAGCTCAGACTACCAAGGATCCTACCATCAAACAATATGGAGCTTAAGAAGAAGAAAGAACAAGTGTGGATGTTTCAATCCTATATGTTATCTTTATAAAAAGATATGGAAAAAAGGAGTATGTTTGGTGGAGGTATATTCAGATGTGGGGGGTAAGGGGGAATGCTTTTGTGGGATAATACTGCCACATGAATTCCCCCTGAGGAACCAGCCACAGGAAGGTATATGATAGAATCAAGTTTATTTAGGGTATGGGGAGAGGATTTGAGATGATAGTAAACACAGAGAAAGGCAGAGAGAGTAGAGAAGGAGAGGCCAGCCATTAGTATGTTGAGAGAGAGTGGGAAGGGGAATGGAGAGGGGGGAGGAGGGACAAGAGGACAGAATGAGTGCAGGAAGGAAAGCTTGCTATGAGTGCATTCAAAAAGAAACTGGAGAGAGCATACACTAGCAGCTTTATAGCACATCTGAAAGTTCTAGGAAAAAAAAAAAAAAAGAAGCAAATACACCCAAAAGGAGGAGACAGCAGAATACAATCTAAATCAAGGCTGAAGTCAAACAAGTAGAAACAAAAAGAACTATACAAAAAAATCAACAAAACAAGGAGTTGGTTCTTGAGAAAATCAGCCAATTTATTAAGATAAATAAACCTTTAGACAGGCTAGCCAGAGGGCACAGAGAAAGTATCCCAATTAACAAAATCAGAAATTAAAAAAGAGACATAAGAACAAAAACTGAGGAAATTCAAAAAATCATTAGATCCTACTACAAAAACCTATACTCAACAAAACTGGAATATCTGGATGAAATGGACAATTTTTTAGACAGATACCGGGTACCAAAATTAAATCAGGATCAGAAAAACCATGTAAACAGTCATATAATCCCTAAAGAAGTAGAAATAGTCATTAATATTCTCCCAACCAAAAAAAAAAAAAAAAAAAAAAAAAAAAAAGCCCAGGACCAGATTGGTTTAGGACAGAGTTCTATCAGACCATCAAAAAAACTACTAACAATAATCTTCAAACTATTCCACAAAAAAAAAAGAAAGAAACAAAAGGAAACTATCCAATTCCTTCTATGAAGCCACAATTACACTTATACGTAACTGAACCACATAAAGACCCAACAAAGAAAGAGAACTTCAGACCAATTTTGCTGATGAATATAGATGCAAAAATACTTTAAAAATCCCATAAACCAAATCCAAGAAAACATCAAAACAATCATTCACCATGATCTTTTAGCCTTCATTCCAGGGATGCAGGGATGGTTCAATGTACAGAAATCCATCAATGTATGTTGCGGCCCGCCCGCGGTCCACAACACGAACGGTTCAACTGAGAATGGCAGTTCCCTGCAAAGAGAGGTAACTAGATAGGGCGGAAGAAACAATGGAGTCAAGACAAAACTCTGATCAAGACTCAATTTAATATTTCCAGACACTCAGTTTATAAAGGAAGGGGGAGGGAACCCAATTTCCCGCCAAGTAACTCAGGGTCCAGTAGCAGGACGAACACGTGTGTGCCTCCAGGCAGCAAGGTCAGGTTCCAGCAGTGGGCGTGGCAGGACGAATGAGCCGGTAGCTCCACCCTAGAGCAGGCAGGTTCCAAGCTGGGGGGAAGGGAGACCACAAATGTATACCACTATATAAACAAACTCAAAGGAAAAAAATATCATCTCATTAGCTGCTGAGAAACCATTTGACAAAATTCAACACCCCGTCATGGTAAGAATCTTGAAAAGATCAGGAATTCAAGGCCCATACCTAAACATAGTAAAAGAAATATACAGAAAACCAATAGCCACCATCAAACTAAATGGAGAGAAATGTGTAGAAATCTCACTCACATGAGGGACTAGACAAGACTGCCCACTCAATCCCTACCTATTTGGTATAGTACCCAAAGCCCTAGCCAGATCAATTAGAAAACAAAAGGATGTAAAAGGGATACAAATTGGAAAGGAAGAAGTCAAAATATTACTATTTTGATGATATGATAGTATATTTAAGAGACCCCTAAAATTCCACCAGAGAACTCCTAAATCTGATAAATAATTTCAGCAAAGTGGCTGAATTTTTTATTTAAAAAAAAAATAGTAGCCTTCCTCTACTTACAGAATAAACTGGCTGACAAGAAATTAGGGAATCAACACCCTTAACAATAATTACAATTTAACATACCTTGGTGTGATTCTAACCAAGTAAGTAAAAAATCTGTATGACAAGAACTTCATTCACGTCTCAGAAGAAAGAAATCAAAGATCTCAGTAAATGGAAAGAACTCACATGCTCATGGAATGGCGGAATTAATATAGTGGAAATGCCCATCTTGCCAAATGCAATCTATGCATTCAATTCAGTTCCCATCAAAATTCCATATCAATTTTTCATAGAGTTAGAAAGAGCAATTTGCTAATTCATTTTGAATAACAAAAAACCAAGGATAGGGAAAACTATTCCCAACAATAAAAAAAGTTCTGGGGGAATAACCATCCTTGACCTCAAGCAGCATTAGATAGCAGTAGTGATTAAAAACAAAAACAAACAAACAAACAAAAAACCCAAAAACTGTATGGCATTCATACAAAGAATAGATCAGTGAAATAGATTTGAAGACCCATAAATGAACCTACACACCTATGGTCACTTGATCTTTGACAAAGGAGCTAAAACCATCCAGTGGAAAAAAGATAGCATTTTCAATAAATGGTGTTGGATCAACTGGTATTCACCATGTAGAAGAATGCAAATCAATCCATTCTTATCTCCTTATACAAAGCTCAAGTCCAAGTGGATCAGGGGCTTCCACATAAAACCAAATTCACTGAAACTAATAGAATAGAATGTGGGGAAGAGCCTTGAATATATGGGTATAGAGAAAAGTTCCTGAACAGAATAGCGATTGTTTATGCTCTAAAATCAAGAATAGACAAATGGGACCTCATAAAATGCAAAGCTTCTGTAAGGCAAAGGGCACTCTCAATAGGACAAAAAGTCAATGAACAGGTTGTGAAAGATCTTTTCCAATCCTACATCTGATAGATGGCTAATATACAATATATATTAAAAACTCAAGAAGCCAGACTCCAGAGAACAAAATAACCCTATTAAAAATGTGGTAAAGAGCTAAAAAAAATTCTCAACTGAGGAATATCGAATGGCCAAGAAGCACCTAAAAAAAAAAAATGTACAACATCCTTAGTGCAGGGAAAATCAAATCAAAACAACTCTGAGATTTTACCTCACACTAGTCAGAATGACTAAGATCAGAAACTCAGGTGACAGAAGATGCTGGTAAGGATGTGGAGAAAGAGGAACACTCCTCTATTGTTGGTCAGATTGCAAGCTGTTACAACCACTCTGGAAATCAGTCTGGAGGTTCCTTAGAAAATTGGACATAAAACTACCTGAGAGCCCAGCTGTAGCACTCTTGGGCATATACCCAAAAGATGTTCCAACATATAACAAGGACACATGCTTCTCTATGTTCTTGGCAGCCTTTTTTATAATAGCTGAAAGCTTGAAAGATCCCATTTGTCCTTCAACAGAGGAACCAATATAGAAAACATAATACATTTACACAATGGAGTACTATTCAGCTATTAAAAACAATGGATTCATGAAATTCTTAGGCAAATGGGTGGAACTAGAAAGTATCATCCTGAGTGAGGTAAACAAGTCATGAATAAATATACATGGTATGCACTGACTGATAAATGGATATTTTCCCAAAATCTTGGCATACCCAAGATACAATTCACAGACCACATGAAGCTCAAGACAAAGAAAGACCATTGATGCTTCAGTCCTTCTTAGAAGGGGGAGAGAAATACTCATAGGAGGAAATATAGAGACAATGTGTGGATCAAAGTCTGAAGGAAAGGCCATCCAGGGCCTGACCTACCTGGGGATCCATTCTATGTACATCAAATAAACCCAGACACTATTGTGGATGCCAAGGAGTTCTTGCTGACCAGAGACTGATATATCTGTCTCCTGAGTGGTTCTGCTGGATTCTGACAAATAGAGAGGCATATGCTTGCAGCCAAACCTTGGACTAAACCCAGGGGACCCCAATGGGAGAGTGAGGGGAAGAAAGGAAGGAGCTGAAGGGGTTTGCAACTCATAAAAAGTAAAACAATAACAACCAACTAGGCCCTCCTAGAGCTCTCAGGGACCAAACCACCAACCAGTGTGTACACATGAACAGATCCGTAAATCCAGACACGTATGTAGCAAAAGATGGCCTTCTCTGATATTAGTCCGAGGGGATGCCCTTGGTCTTGTTGAGGTTTGATGCTACAGCATAGTGGGATCCTAGAACAGTGAGGTGGGATTAGATGAGTGGGTTGATGATCACCATCACAGAGGCAAAGTGGAAGGGGTAGAGGGAAGATGGAATGTGGGGTTGTGAAGAGATAACTGGGAAAGGGGTTATTATATGAAATGTAAACAAATAAAATTATAAATTAAAAAATGTAAAATGAAGTTGCTTGCAAGATCTTGTTTGGGAGGTATTTGTTTTTTGGAAAAAGTATATTAGTGGACACAACAGTGATGTATTATTCCCACTCCTTCTGCAAATTTTAACATTAGCTCCACTTGGAAAGCTTATCCTTATGAGACACTCCATCATCAGTTGTGGAATACTAATGGGCCCAAACTTACGGAAGTATGATACAAACTGTTGTGAGTTCATAGCTGAATCAACCATGCCATGTCCAGCAGATAATATTTTGAAGCATTTCATTGCATCCTCCATATTTTACCCTCTTTCCTATTCTGAAATGTACCATGAGAATTGAAGTGGTAGAATAGGTGTCCCATTAAAGGAAGGAGGCTCAGTTTTTTATTTTTAGAATATGAATTGTTATGATTCTCTGTTTAACCATTTTTTAGTGTATAAAGAAGCTTCTTTGAGCCTTCCAGTCCACTCCAGCACCGGGGTTCCTTGCCCGGGGAGTCTCCAGACACCCACAAGGACCCACACAGGATCCCCCAGGGAATCCTAAGACCTCTGGTGAGTGGAACACAGGGTCTGCTTCAATCTAATCACGTGGGACCTGAGACTGCATTAACTAGGGAAGCAGATAACCCGGCCTGATCAGGGGCACAAGTCCCTTCCAGTCCACTCCAGCACCAGGGTTCCTTGCACGCGGAGTTTCTGGACACCCCCAATGTCCTCACAGGAACCTCCACGGGATCTTAAGACCTCTGGTGAGTGGAATACAACTTCTGCCAAGAGGCAGGATCGAACACCAGATATCTGGGCACCTTCCCTGCAAGAGGAGAGCTTGCCTGCAGGGAGTACTCTAACCACAGAAACTAAGGAGAGAGTTAGTCTCCCAGGTCTGCTGATAGAGGCTAACATAATCACCTGAGGAACAAGCTCTAACCAGAGACAACTATAACTACTAGCTTCAGAGATTACCTGATGGCAAAAGGCAAACATAAGATGGGTCATAGTGGAGTAAAACCTCCCATTTTCTGTTATAAAAAAGATGGATTTGTAAGGTTGATGCATTGCCAAAGCATTTGCCAGGCAACGAATTATTTAATGTAGACATTGATTTGTTCTGTGATCATCAAAGCCAACTTGCTTTCTCCACTTAACGAATTATTTTCAATCCTTGATGGTAATCCCTGCTGTGATAAAGCAGGAATTAAGCCTTCAGTCAGTAAAGAACTTTCTTAGCTCAATACATTAACCTGCAGTTACTTATATTTGGACTTGTTATCTTCTTTCATAATTCCTAGCTGTGGTCTCTGGCTATTCTACTTTCAAATCAGTAACCATTTCCAGGTCATACAACTCCTCCTATGTTCAGATTGATGAATGTTCTTAAATGACCACTAGAAGACAGCTCCTACATAACAAGCTCCCTTCTGAACTACAAAATAGCTGTCAAATTTTTCAGTAATGACAAGTTGATACCCTTTATAGTATTGCTCAAGCCTGTCTACAACCAAACTACAGTATTAGAGTCAGCCTTCAAAGGGTCATACATGTACTACTCCTGTCAAAATCAGTGTGTCACAAGGTGAGTCTCAGGTTAAGTTCTACAATTCTTCCTAAGATGACTTTGTGTTAGTGACAGTTTCTCACCTCATATAACCCAAAACCTAAAAACCCTGTGTGCCACTTTTTTTGAAGTTTGATGGATACACAGTTTTTGTGTATCAGTGCATGTATAAGACCTTACCAGGGGAGGGGGAAATGTCATACGTGTACAGTTACGTTGATATTCTCACCTACTCGTGTGAACTAAATCCTACCTAATATCCCCGCTGGGACACTCTGATGAGTCCATAGCCACATCTCATTCCCAATTTTCATTGTTATTTTACCCTTCAAAATGATCTAGAATCAGTATTTTTTTAAGTTTTCAGTACCCTAGTCCAAAAACATCATCAGATTCTAAAACATTGTTTTTTGCCCATATGTTTCCATTCAAATATATTCTCCACATTACACTCAAAGTGAAAGTTTGAAATTTAAAAACTTTAATAAATTTCAGCTGTTGGAACAACACAGATAAAAATCTTAAATTTGGTTTATTATGACTTTAAATGATCCATCTGTTATTTTGCTCTATCCTGAAATTCCTATCTTTATACATACCTGTTGGTACTTAAGCCACTTGTACAATTAGCTAGTTCTTGAACTTTTCATGATCATTTATTTCTTGGGGATTTTGCCATGTTGCTCTTCCTGCCTTGGTTGCAGTTCTATTTCCATCTCCTGTCTCAACAGGTTTAACTTCCATTCAACATTCAAAAATTTACTCAAATATCTTTGGGCATTTCTACCTGAATATTTCTGCTTCCCTGTGCCAAAAAAAAAAAGAAACAAAGAAAAAGAAAAAGAAAAAAAGAGAAAGAAAAAGAAAAAGAAAAAAAGAGAAAGAAAAAGAAAAAGAAAAAGAAAAAGAAAAAGAAAAAGAAAAAGAAAAAGAAAAAAAAAAGAAAAGAAAAAATCCCTGTGCTGCATACTACAATATTTCTGGGTTCTTTTCCTTATTATTTCATCTATTTTAGTCATGTGTTTTATATATATTTAAATTGATATCTGCCTCCTTTGCTAAGCTATTAACTCAGGGAATGAGATATATTAAATCACATTTTTTAGTCCAAAGCCACACATATAGGGATTGATGTGGATTCATAAATTTATGAAGCAAAGAATATATCAGTGAAAAAATAGATATGCAAAAGAAGTTGTTAGGTGCTATATGCTAATATACACTGAGTTATGATTAAATAGTCTGTCAACTATATGAGTGGATTCTTCAACCATATACTACATTTGCCAGGAGACATGGAGATTTTTAAACAAACAGAAAAAAAAAACCCTAGAATCATCTATTGCATTTATTTTTCTTTTTAAATATTCAATCATTTATTCACGTTCCAACCCATATCATCATGACCTCTCCTCCAAATACCCCCTAACATAAGTAAGTCCTCACCACATTCCAACTTCTGCTTACTTTTCAAGAAGGAGAAGCCCCTTACTGGGTATCACCCCCACTAATACCCACCCTCAAATATTAGAAATAAAAGCAAAGCAGCAGAGTCAAAATGGGTTTACTCTCAAAATAACAACACAATATTTCAAAGACATGGAAAGAGCAATTCTCAATTTCATATGGAAAATTAAAAATGCCAGCATAGTGAAAATAGTTCTTACTAATAAAAGAACTTCTAGGAGAATCACCATCCCTGAACTGAAGCTGTCCTGCACAGTAATAATGATAAAAACTTCATAGTATTGGTACAGAGACAGACAGGTTGATCAGTGGAATAGAACTGAAGACCCAGAAATAAAACCACACACTTATGGACACTTGATCTTTGACACAGACTAGAAAAATATACAATGAAAAAAAAGCATCTTCAATAAATGGTGTTGGTCTAACTTGCTGTCAGTATGTGGAAAAATGAAAATAGATTCATATTTGTCACATTGCACAAAGCTCAAGTATAAGTGGATTAAGGATGTCAACACAAAACCAGACAAAATCTAATAGATGAGAAAGTGGGAATAAGCCTCAAACTT
Source organism: Mus caroli (assembly GCF_978045245.1). NCBI lineage: Eukaryota > Metazoa > Chordata > Mammalia > Rodentia > Muridae > Mus > Mus caroli. The sequence continues at coordinate 46,282,506 of NW_028227260.1, forward strand.
ACTGGCACAGGGTGAAATTTCTTAAACAGAACGCCAACGGCTCAGGCTCTAAGATCAAGAATTGATAAATGGAACCTCATGAAACTGCAAAGCTTCTGTAAGGGAAAGGACATAGTCAATTGGACAAGTTGGCAGCCTACAGATTGGTAAAAATTTTTCACTAACCCTGCATCCGAAATAGGACTAATATCCAAAATATATAAAGAACCAAAGAAGCTAAGCTTCAAAAAACACAAACAACCCAATCAAAAATGTTGTATAGAACTAAACAGAGAATTCACAACAGAGGATTCCTAAATGGCTGGAAGCATTTAAAAAATGTTCAGTGTATCTAATTTTATGTGGAGGTCCTTTATCCATCTGGACTTGAGTTTTTTACATGGAGATAGAACAGATCAATTTGCATTCTTCTACATGCTGAACTCCAGTTGAACCATCAACATTTGTTGAAAATGTTGCCCCCCCCCCCCACTGGGAGGTTTTAGATCCTTTGTCAAATATCAAGTGAACATAGGTAAGTGAGTTCATTTCTGGGTCTTCAATTCTATTCCATTGATCTACCTGCCTGTCTCTCTACCAATATCATACAGTTGTTTTTTTTGTTTGTTTGGTTTGTTTTTTGTTTTTTTTTTTATCACTATTGCTCTATAATACAACTTGAGGTCAGGGATGGTGATTCCCCAAGATGTCCTTTTATTTTTGAGAATAGATTTTGCTATCCTGGGTTTTTTTGTTATTCTAAATGAACATGAAAATTTCTCTTTCTAACTCTATGAAGAATTGAGTTGGAATTTTGATGGGGAATGTATTGAATCTATAGATTTCTTTCCACGAGATGACCATTTTTCCTATATTAATCCTGCCAATCCATGAGCATGGATCTTTCTGTTTTCTGAGATCTTCTTTGATTTCTTTCTTCAGAGACTTGAAGTTCTTGTCATATAGATATTTCACTTGCTTTGTTAGAGTCATACCAAGGAAAGGCCATCCACTTGGGAATCCATCCCATATACAGTCACCAAACCCAGACACTATTGTGAATAGCAAGAAGTACACACTGACAGGAGCCTGATAGAGATGTCTCCTGAGAGATCTACAAGAGCATGAAAAACACAGAGACAGATGCTTGTTGCCAACCATTGGACTGAGCACAGAGTTCTCAAAGGAGGCGTTAGAGAAAGGACTCAAGGAACTGAAGGGGTTTGCAACTGCAACTCCATAGGAAGAACAACAATATCAATGAACAAGAAACCCTAGAGCTCCCAGGGACTAAACCACCAACCAAGGAATACACATGGAGGGACCCATGGCTCCAGATGCATATTTGGCAGTGGATGGCATTGACAGGCATCAATGAGAGGAGATGCCCTTGGCTCTGTGAAGGCTTTATGCCCCAGTATAGGGGAATCCCACAGTGGTGAGTTGGAAGAGAATGGGTGGGTGGGGGAACACCCTCATAGAAGCAGAGAGAGAGGGAGGGGATATGGGGATTCCAGAGGTCAAACTGGAAAAGACAATAATATTTGAAATGTAAATAAATAAAATATCCAATAAAATAGTTTCATAAAAAATGAAAAAAGAAAGAAAATGTCCTGAAATACAACAGACTTTGTATCTGAGTGAATGAATTAAAGGTGCTTATGTAAGTGATGACTCAAATATGACAAATGTAAAATGTAGAGTATAGGTGACCAGTGTTCAGACTATTATTTAACAATTTTTTACATTTTCTGATTTAATTTTTTAAAAATAATTTTCTCAGTGGTGACAGTGAAAGTACTCAGAGTACATACTTAGGATGGTCTTTATTATACTTTATATACACCTCATCACATTGGTTTTCAATATGGATTTCATTTTTTTTAACTTTTTAATTTTCACACTATACTATATACATTGAAGAAGAACAATATATAATAGATAGATAGATAGATAGATGATAGATAGATTGATAGATACATAATGTTTGTAATTTACAAATATATTAAAGAAATCCAAAAGAGGCGAGTACATAGCTGTCCATTCATTCTGTTGAATAACATTGCATTGGTTCTAAGAGCTTTGATTCTTGTTTGCTTTCCATCATGCCCAGAAATACATGATGTGCTTCATACAAACTACTTCATTTAAACTTTCAAACAGTTCAGAGATTTTGAATCATTATTCAGGAATTAAGAGTAAGTGTCTTGGCGCCATCTTGGATCCGGGACTCCACCGAACTTAGGAACTTAGTCTGCACAGGTGAGAGTGTGCACCACAGAAGCTGACAGCTTCTGTGACCTGCCAAAGCAACACAGCTTCTGGGAAAGTTCCTGTTTTGGGCCTTCTTCTTCGGCCAAGAGGAGGTCCAAACGCAAGATTTCTGTGCACCTTCCCTGTAAGAGGAGAGCTTGCCAGCAGAGAGTGCTCTGACCACTGAAACTCAGAGGAGAGAGCCTGTCTCCTAGGTCTGCTGATAGACGGTAACAGAATCACCAGAAGAACAATCTCTAACAGAGTCAACTATAACAACTAACTCCAGAGATTACCAGATGGCTAAAGGTAAACGTAAGCATCTTACTAACAGGAACCAAGACCACACACCATCATCAGAACCCAGCACTCCCACTTTGCCCGGTCCAGGGCACCCCAACACACCCTAAAAGCTAGATCCGGATTTAAAAGCATATCTCTTGATGATGGTAAAGGACATCAAGAAGGACTTTAATAAGTCACTTAAAGAAATACAGGAGAACACTGCTAAAGAGTTACAAGTCCTTAAAGAAAAACAGGAAAATACAACCAAACAGGTAGAAGTCCTTACAGAAAAACAGGAAAACACATACAAACAGGTGATGGAAATGAACAAAACCATACTAGACCTAAAAAGGGAAGTAGACACAATAAAAAAACCCAAAGTGAAGCAACGCTGGAGATAGAAACCCTAGAAAAGAAATCTGGAACCATAGATGCAAGCATCAGCAACAGAATACAAGAGATGGAAGAGAGAATCTCAGGTGCAGAAGATTCCATAGAGAACATTGGCACAACAATCAAAGAAAATGGAAAATGCAAAAAGATCCTAACTCAAAACATCCAGTAAATCCAGGACACAATGAGAAGACCAAACCTATGGATAATAGGAGTGGATGAGAATGAAGATTTTCAACTCAAAGGACCAGCAAATATCTTCAACAAAATTATAGAAGAAAACTTCCCAAATCTAAAGAAAGAGATGCCCATGAACATAGAAGCTTACAGAACTCCAAATAGACTGGACCAGAAAAGAAATTCCTCCCGACACATAATAATCAGAACAACAAAAGCACAAAATAAAGATAGAATACTAAAAGCAGTAAGGGAAAAAGGTCAAGTAACATAAAAAGGCAAGCCTATCAGAATTACACCAGATTTTACACCAGAGAATATGAAAGCCATAAGATCCTGGACAGATGTTATACAGACAATAATAGAACAAAAATTCCAGCAAAGGCTACTATACCCAGCCAAACTCTCAATTACCATAGATGGAGAAACCAAAGTATTCCATGACAAAACCAAATTCACACATTACCTTTCCACGAATCCAGCCCTTCAAAGGATAAAAACGGGAAAAAAAAAACAATACAAGGATGGAAACCACGCCCTAGAAAAACCAAGAAGGTAATCCCTACACAAACCTAAAAGAAGACAGCCACAAGAACAGAATGTCAACATTAACAACAAAAATAACAGGAACCAACAATTACTTTTCCTTAATATCTCTTAATATCAATGTACTCAACTCCCCAATAAAAAGACATAGACTAACAAACTGACTACACAAACAAGACCCAACATTTTGCTGCTTACAGGAAACTCATCTGAGAGAAAAAGATAGACATTACGTCAGAATGAAAGGCTGGAAAACAATTTTCCAAGCAAATGGTTTGAAGAAACAAGCTGGAGTAGCCATTCTAATATCTGATAAGATTGACTTCCAAACTAAAGTCATCAAAAAAGACAGGGAGGAGCACTTCACACTCATCAAAGGTAAAATCCTCCAAGAGGAACTATCAATTCTAAATACCTTTGCTCCAAATACAAAGGCAGCCAAATTCATTAAAGAAACTTTAGTAAAGCTCAAAGCACATATTGCACCTCATGCAATAATAGTGGGAGACTTCAACACACCACTTTCACCAATGGACAGATCATTGAACCAGAAATTAAACAGGGACACAGTGAAACTAACAGAAGTTATGAATCAAATGGATCTGGCAGATATCTACAGAAGATTCTATCCTAAAACAAAAGGATATACCTTCTTCTCAGCACCTCATGGTACCTTCTCCAAAATTGACCACATAATTGGTCACAAAACAAGCCTCAACAGATACAAAAATATTGAAATTTTCCCATGCATCCTATCAGATCACCATGGACTAAGGCTGATCTTCAATAACAAAATAAATAATAGAAATCCAACCTTCACGTGGAAACTGAACAACACTCATCTCAATGATACCTTGTTCAAGGAAGGAATAAAGAAAGAAATTAAGGACTTTTTAGAGTTCAATGAAAATGAAGCCACAACATACCCAAACTTATGGGACGCAATGAAAGCATTTCTAAGAGGAAAACTCATAGCTCTGAGTGCCTCCAAAAGGAAACTAGAGAGAGCACACATTAGCAGCTTGACAACACACCTAAAAGCACTAGAACAAAAGGAAGCAAATTCACCCAAGAGGAGTAGACGGCAGGAAATAATCAAACTCAGGGGCGAAATCAACCAAGTTCTTGCTAACCGAATCCAAGAACACATCAAAACAATCATCCATCCTGACCAAATAGGTTTCATCCCAGGGACGCAGGAATGGTTCAATATACGGAAATCCATCAACATAATCCAGTATATAAACAAACTCAAAGACAAAAACCACATGGTCATCTCCTTAGATGCGGAAAAAGAATTTGACAAGATCCAACACCCATTCATGATAAAAGTCTTGGAAAGATCAGGAATTCAAGGCCCATACCTAAACATGATAAAAGCAATCTACATCAAACCAGTAGCCAACATCAAAGAAAATGGTGAGAAGCTTGAGCAATCCCACTAAAATCAGGGACTAGACAAGACTGTCCACTCTCTCCATACCTATTCAATATTATACTTGAAGTCCTAGCCAGACCAATTCGACAACAAAAGGAGATCAAAGGGATACAAATTGGAAAAGATGAAATCAAAATATCACATTTTGCATATGATATGATAGTATATATAAGTGACACTAAAAATTCCACCAGAGAACTCCTAAACCTGATAAACCGCTTCGGTGAAGTAGCTGGATATAAAATTAACTCAAACAAGTCAATGGCCTTTCACTACACAAAGAATAAACAGGCTGAGAAAGAAATTAGGGAAACAACACCCTTCGCAATAGTCACAAATAATATAAAATATCTGGGCGTGACTCTAACTAAGGAAGTGAAAGATCTGTATAATAAAAATTTCAAGTCTCTGAAGAAAGAAATTATAGAAGATCTCAGAAGATGGAAAGATCTCCCATGCTCATGGATTGGCAGGATCAACATTGTAAAAATGGCTATCTTGCCAAAAGCAATCTACAGATTCACTGCAATCCCCATCAAAATTCCAATTCAATTCTTCAACGATTAGAAAGTGCAATCTGCAAATTCATCTGGAATAACAAAAAACCTAGGATAGCAAAAACTCTTCTCAAGGATAAAAGAACCTCTGGTGGAATCACCATGCCTGACCTAAAGCTTTACTACAGAGCAATTGTGATAAAAACTTCCTGGTAGTGGTATAGTGACAGACAAGTAGACCAATGGAATAGAATTGAAGACCCAGAAATGAACCCACACACCTATGGTCACTTGATCTTTGACAAGGGAGCTAAAACCATCCAGTGGAATAAAGACAGCATTTTCAACAAATGGTTCTGGCACAACTGGTTGTGATCATGTAGAAGAATGTGAATTGATCCATTCCTATATCCTTGTACTAAGGTCAAATCTAAGTGGATCAAGGAACTTCACATAAAACCAGAGACACTGAACCTTATAGAGGATAAAGTGGGGAAAAGCCTTGAAGATATGGGCACAGGGAAAAAATTCTTGAATAGAACAGCAATGGCTTGTGCTCTAAGATCGAGAATTGACAAGTGGGACCTCATGAAACTGCAAAGCTTCTGCAAGGCAAAAGACACCATCAATATGAAAAAAAGATCACCAACAGATTGGGAAAGGATCTTTACCTATCCTAAATCAGATAAGGGACTAATATCCAATATATATAAAGAAATCAAGAAGGTGGACTCCAGAAAATCAAATAACCCCATTAAAAAATGGGGCTCAGAACTGAAGAAAGAATTTTCACCTGAGGAATACTGAATGGCAGAGAAGCACCTGAAAAAATGTTCAATATCCTTAATCATCAGGGAAATGCAAATCAAAACAAACCTGAGATTCCACCTCATACCAGTCAGAAGGGCTAGGATCAAAAATTTAGGTGACAGCAGATGCTGGCGAGGATGTGGAGAAAGAGGAACACTCCTCAATTGTTGGTGGGATTGCAAGCTTGTACAACCACTCTGGAAATCAGTCTGGCGGTTCCTCAGAAAATTGGACATAGTACTACCAGAGGATCCAGCAATACCTCTCCTGGGCATATATCCAGAAGATGTCCCAACCGGTAAGAAGGACACGTGCTCCACTATGTTCATAGCAGCCTTATTTATAATAGTCAGAAGCTGGAAAGAACCCAGATGCCCCTCAACAGAGGAATGGATACAGAAAATATGGTACATTTACACAATGGAGTACTACTCAGCTATTAAAAAGAATGAATTTATGAAATTCCTAGCCAAATGGATGGACCTGGAGGGCATCATCTTGAGTGAGGTAACACAATCACAAAGGAACTCACACAATATGTATTCACTGATAAGTGGATATTAGCCCAAAACTTAGGATACCCAAGATATAAGATACAATTTGCTAAATGCATGAAACTCAAGAAGAATAAAGACCAAAGTGTGGACACTGTGCCCCTTCTTAGAATTGGGAACAAAACACCCATGGAAGGAGTTACAGAGACAAAGTTTGGAGCTGTGATGAAAGGATGGACCATCTAGAGACTGCCATATCCAGGGATCCATCCCATAATCAGCTTCCAAACGCTGACACCATTGCATACACTAGCAAAATTTTGCTGAAAGGACCCAAATATAGCTGTCTCTTGTGAGACTATGCTTGGGCCTAGCAAACACAGAAGTGGATGCTCACAGTCAGCTCTTGGATGGATCACAGGGCTCCTAATGGAGAAGCTAGAGAAAGTACCCAAGGAGCTAAAGGGATCTGCAACCCTATAGTTGGAACAACATGATGAACTAACCAGTACCCCAGAGCTCTTGTCTCTAGCTGCATATGTATCAAAAGATGGCCTAGTTGGCCATCACTGGAAAGAGAGGCCCATTGGACTTGCATACTTTATATGCCCCAATACAGGGGAATGTCAGGGCCAAAAGAATGGGAATGGGTGTGTGGGGAAGTGGGGGGGGTATGGGGGACTTTTGGGATAGCATTGGAAATGTAAATGAGAAAAATACCTTATAAAAAATCAATAAAGAAAAAAAATATGATGATGACCAGTTGTCCCTACTCGAAAAAAAAAAAAGAAACTCAAAGACAAAACCACATGAAAATCTCGTTAGATGCAGAGAAAACATTCGACAAGATCCTACACGCATTTATGACAAAAGTCTTGGAAAGATCAGGAATTCAAGGACCATACCTAAACATGATAAAAGCAATCTACAGCAAACCAGTAGCCAACATCAAAGTAAATGGTGAGAAGCTGGAAGCAATCCCAATAAAATCAGGGACTAGACAATGCTGCCCACTTTCTCCTTACCTATTCAACATAGTACTTGAATTCCTAGCCAGAGCAATTCGGCAACAAAAGGAGATCAAGGGGATACAAATTGGAAAAGATGAAGTCAAAATATCAGTTTTGCAGATGATATGATAGTATATATAAGTGACCCTAAAAATTCCACCAGAGAACTCCTAAACCTGATAAACAGCTTTGGTGAAGTAGCTGGATATAAAATTAACTCAAACAAGACAATGGCCTTTCTGTACACACAGAATAAAAAGTCTGAGAATGAAATTAGGGAAACAACACCCTTCTCAATAGTCACAAATAATATAAAATATCTTGTCGTGACTTTAATGAAGTGAAAAAAAAAAAGAAGCTTCTTTGAGTAAATCAGAGAGCAACACTTATCTATGACTATCAACAGAAATATGTAGAAGACGGTTTGATACTCTATATATTGGATAAAGTAAGTATAGTTTCTTGGGTTATCCTTAGGGCATTTGAACTCTGTAGTCATGACTTTGATGATGTTTATAGTACCAGTGTTGAGTTTGTGCTGTGTAATGGTCCTTAAATCTAATCAGAAAGTAGTTGGTTATCCTCAGATCTAAAAACTCCCATGGCAGTAGCAGGAACATTTTGCCTGATAGATCATTATTTTAGCTCACAATTTTTATGTCAGGATAAGATCATTTATAATTTATAATTTTTCACTCTCAGAATACTGAGTTGCACCTTATACCACTATGAAAGCTACTCAGCATGGAATAAGATTCCAATTTTGTAATAGATGGATTTCTTTATTTTATGCAAACAATGTGTGTGGTTTTTTCAGCAAGAGAGTCTTGTCAGTTAGTGTGGGTAGACAACCAAGAAGAGTGGATAGATATTGCAATGCTTGGGAGTCTCTGGTGCTTGCTTCATAAAAAGCTCACAGTTGATGAGAAGAAGAATTAGTTATTCATGCAAGATAGCATTTCCAAACACTTTTAAAAGAGAAACTAAAGACTCTACTAAGGAGATACTTTTTTCAGCCATATTCTCTACAATCCTATTCATAATAGTTAGGAAATACAATCAGCATGGATGTCTATCAACAGTTCAACACAATGAAAATGTAGTGCTTATACACAATAGAATCTAGTTCAGTTGTAAATAAAAATGAAATTGTAGGGAAATAGACGACAGTAGTAAACTTATATTGAACATGGTAGTCCAGATCCAGAAGGACAAATGGCACATGCTTGTTCTGAGGTGTGGTAACTTGCCTTGAATCTTTAGATTTGTGTGCTTAAATACAAGTATCTTAGAAGTCAGAAATGAAAAATTTGCTATTATGGGAGGGGATACATTAATATAGGAAGTAATAGCAGAAAGGAGGAAATAATTAAAGAGAGAGAAGAAACATTGGTTGTGGAATGTTTTACCAGGGTTATAAGTAGGTGCACAGGAAAGAAGATTGTTATTCAATAAAAGATCATATGGAAGAGCAATATGTAACCCTAATATTCTGTAAGGCAATTTAAATTATAAGTTTATAAAAGAATCAGAACAGATAGCCTTATATACTGAAAGGTTGAATAAGGCTGTGCCAAATTTCATGGGTCTTTAGACAAATATCCTAATATTAGATGTGGAACACCTACTTATAAGCTGTGTTCAGAGAAGCTCCACAGACTTTCTTAGCAAGGCTGATACAATTCTGCTACATTGCCATCAAGAACTAGTTGATGAGATCCAACTGCTGAAGACACCTCAAAGCTTATTTGTAACATATAGAGAAATCAAGATAACTCTGAACTATATGCTTTTTCTCAACTGGTAAACTCTCATACTGTTAGAAAGTGCTAGTAGACTGCCATGGGAGAAAGGGTATCAACAGTCTTATCCCTTCCTGGGCCTATACCCTATGACTGTATCCTATATCAAAAAAATGTTCTCATGCATATCCATTGCTATTCTATTCACAATAGCTAGGAAATGAAAGCACTCTAAATATCTATAAAGTGAATAATGAAAAAAATTTAATGAACAAAATGGAATTGTATTTAATATAAAGAAAATGAAATAATGAGGTATGAAGGTATGTGGAATACTAATATATTCAACTATATTACAGTAAATAAGGTAACCCAGGAGCAAAAGTTAAATGCTTCATAATCTCTTTCAGATGTGGATCCTAGCTTCCAGTTTTTTTATGTGTGTGTGTGTGTGTTTATCTTTGAGTTCTTATAGACTTGTAGAAACTAGCATGCCAAAACAAGAGCCACTGTGTTGTGCAGAATTCCTTCTAAGAGGAGTACAGAGAAATATACATGATATGAAAGTAGTGAGGGGAAAAACAGAGGGTTGAAATGTTTATATGGAATTAGGGTTGGCAAGAGAGTGATGAGAGGACAGAAATATGTAGGAGAAATTCAGGCATGAACTGGTAGCTAGCCTTCCTGACACATGACATAATGCACTTCTGAGTAAGAAGCATGGCACACCAGACCCAAGAAGTTAGAACCCTGAAATCTGAAGTAACATGTTAGTAGTTAGACTGCATATGAATTTATCAACATCTCCTTGCCTACTTTAGTGTGGTTCTTGTGCATAGAGACCCTGGTGATATGAGTGTTCACTATCCAATCTGGGGTAATTAGCTAACCAATCACAGCTGATAGGCTTCCACTACACAAGTAGCTGTTCTTTTGCAATAAATCCAATGCTGGATGCTTAAAGTGTCTCCCAAAGTCCATCTTTGCACCCTTTTTGACCCATGGACATTGCTATCTTGTCAGGGGATGGCCTGGTAATGACTGACTGCAGAAAGTTAATTTTGCAAACTAAACCAGTTTTTTTTCTTCATTTTTTTTAAAAAATCCATTTGCTTAATCATATATGAAGTACACCATGTGCATAAATTGGTATGATAATTTAGGATTTTCTTTAAAATAATCCATACAGATTGAAGCAAGATCAGCTCTTGATTAATAATGGCTAGTTAGGTGATTGCTACTCAAGAGTTCATTCTATTATTTGCTTTTGCATATCTTCAACACATTCAGTGATTAAGAACACACTGTCCTTTTATTTATTTTTAGTTTCAACACTAGATCATAGGCTTCAGATGGCAGGAACAATAAGAAATGAACATCAGTAAACTTGGTATTCCCATAGAAAATAGACATAAATGAGAGAGGGTGGAGGGGAAAGAGATAAAGAATACCAAGAAATTCAAGTAGAGTAACCTCAAAATCTAGTTAGCATATTTTTAAATAATTACTTGGTGTATAAGATTTAAAAGATTAGACCTTAACACATTTAGGGTTTGATGATAAATACAAGTTTGCCTATACATAAATCAATCACCATCTTAAATATTTCAGTTCTGAAAACCTACAAAGATACTTCTAAGGTTCAAGAAGTATAATATGCTAAAAATAAATGAAAAATACAATGTTTATTTTGTATTATATGAAAATTGGGTTATTTTTAACTGAATGCATGTTCATGTCCAATAGATAGATAGATAGATAGATAGATAGATAGATAGATAGATAGATAGATAGATATCCTCTTTTGTCTTAATCACCCTTTCTCCTTTTCTGGATAATTTTTGCTTCTGGAATGTGGGCTATCATCACAGAATATAACATAATGAGCAATATTAAAAAGAGAAATAAGTAGAAACATATTAATGAAATCTTATCTCATTTAACAAATTCACAACCTTCCAAAGTCTTTCTTATGTATTTTATTTGACCCCTATTTTATATTTGATGAAAACAGAAAGCCAAACAATTAAAGCCCAGAAATGACTGTCTGTGTCTAAGCTCTTGTAGATTGAATTTCATTTGAAACTTGTGTGTATTAATCACAACCTGAGGAGCAGGCAGGTTTACATATATGGAAGTAAGGAAAAAGGGTTCTACAGCAGATGAGGGCAGTATATACCAAGTCTAACTTAAATTTTTCCATAATTCCAAATAAGCAGAGGAAAAATGAAAATTCACTTGTGACTGACAGTGAGAAACATTCAGATATTTCAAACTCTCTGCAATTTTCACTTTGCAGGATGATATTAAGTTTACTCAGCTATAACAATATGATTCTATAGATATGTCCATGAGTCTATGATTTCATGCAATTTGTTTAACTGTCATGACATATATCTAAGTGACAGTTTTTATCACTGGAAATCGCTAGTGCCCATGATTATCTTTTGAAAGCAATGGAGCTTAGCAGGGTTTTACAAAGAAATAAATGGTCTTTCTTTTTCTTTTTTTTTTAAATGTAGACTCTGAACATGGAGTAGAAGAAAAAGCACTGAAATGGCAGTTTTAACAGTTGGAATTTAAATATAATTCTACCATAGTTTAGCTATATGAGCAAGGACAAGTCAGTTCAACTCTTAACTCTTGTTAAAGTATTATTAAAAGAATCCACTTAAATGATTATTTGTATATTATTTTGAGTTCTAATTCATTCATTGAATACATAGTCCTTGAAAACTTATATTAAAGATTCAACGTAATGGTTACCTATATGCTACTGAAATTGTACTCCTTAATTTTAAGTCATGTTTTGGCTTACTATATTTGTATGCCACTAACACTCTTAATGCTTCAGGGAATTTATTTATTTATTTATTTATTGGTGGTTATTTATTGAAATTAAATTCTTCTCTAATGCAATACATCAAATCAGAATTTCCTCTACCTCTTTACCTCCACTCCTCTCAGATTCCTTCATCCTGACTCTCCTCAAGATCTACCCATCCTCCTTTTCATTTTCAGAAATCAACATGTCTCCAAGACAGGGCAACCAAACAGTCTAAAACAAGAAACTGTAAGAGAAAGAAAAAAAAGTCCTCCTGTCAAAGTTGGAAAAAACATCGCAATGGAAGGAAATGTCTCAAGAACAGGTAAAGGAATCAGAGCCAGACATTATCCAAAGAGAGAGTCCAAATTGAAGGTCTCCATCTGTTCCCTGCCCTATGAGATTGGGCAACCCCAGGGAAAAGGCTGAATAAAAATTGTATATATGGATCATAGATGATGGCAGACATGAAGAGAACATGGTCATCTGAATCAATTATGCAGGGTTTACATGGGCTAACAGAGGCTGACCAAGCACAACAGGGTCTGTACAAGTTTCTCTGCTTATGTACTAGGTCTGTTAGCTTAATGTTTTTGAGGGACTGCTAACAGTTGGAGCAGGTGTTTCTTTGACTCTTTTCTTTCCCTTTTTTATTGAATATTTTATTTATTTATATATCAAATGTGTCTCTTTTGTCTGCTCAGGACCCTAATTTATAATGGTAGCTAAGGGTAGTACATATGTCATTGACTTATCAGAAATAAAAAGGAATACTTCACTTAATAAGCTTCTAAGATTGCTTGGTGTTCAATAAACTTTAACTAGGATTATTATAAACTGAATATCATATATATAATGTAAATTGGTGGTTTAAATGAGAATGACATAGGCTGCTTAATCTTATTTGGTGTTTGCTATAGGACTGAATTGCTGCAAAATTAGATAAAGCTAACCCCCAAAGAAATATTGCTGAACATGTTCACTTCCCTCTATCCTACTTACCTTTTTTTTTTTACCTCTGTTGGATAGTGGGCCAGAGGAAAGGTTGAATACTTATTAAAAGTAGGTTACAAAAATGTATGCCTACATTCTTCTTAACATGTATTTCACAATTTATAAAAGAGATGGTTATGGCCAATTGAAGAATTTTGTGAATTTGTATTTACCTCTCCTTTATGTCACTATAACCCTTCTGCTTTCAAATCCAGAAGTATAACCAAAAAGTAATAAATTATGAAGGAACCACTGATCACACGTACAATTTGCAATAACAAAACTAATATAGCAAGGTGGCAGATGGCATATCAGTTGTAGAGTAAATAATATACTTGTCATTCTCCTTATGATTAAAATGCTATGTTTTACACATGCATTCACTAAATTTACTCATATAAGCAACAAGGTTGGTGACATATCTTTTTATGATATTATATTTATATTATTTCAAATACATATGAGTAATTACTTGATTTCCCACCACTTTTCTTGTGCTCACCTGTCTGGGCACATTATGAAGTCTACACACTCCATCACATTTTAAACCATGTAGGTCAGTATACCCTGTTTATGGGGATGGCAGCAATCTTCTCATATTTATCGGGAAAATAAAGGAATCAAAATATATCTCTTATACTAACGTTTCAGGAAATGCTATCTCTTATAGAATCTATTTTTGGTCATAAAGCTTCAAGTATTTAAGAACTCAATATAATATACTTAGTTTCTTTAAGTTACCATGTCATAATCCCTATAGTCCTTAAATGTAACCTTACACTTAACCTTACACTTTTGCAGCTATGTTAAATATTTTGGTATGTCAAGATTATATTGAATTATTAAAATAATTCCTTAATCCAATCACAAGTGCTTCATAAGAGACAAGCAGAAGAATATTATAAGACTATTGATTATAAGGCTGTTTGAAAAAAAGCACAATGTAAAGCAATGCAGCCACACACATGAAAGCAAAACTGCAAGATGCTAACATATAAAATGGAAAATGTAAGAATGAACCCACATTTTATAATCTACACAGAATAAGTATTTTAGCATTTTACTTTAAATTAAACATTTCATTCTGGAGAAAGTCATCAATATGCAGGATGTAAAAAACATTCATGAAGATCCTGAGACTTACAAGATTCACAAGACTCTTCCCGGTGTTATATAAATCAATAATAACTCCCAGAAACAAAGAGACTTTCCATTTGGTCAGATTTCTTGCAAATCATACAGGGATTTTCAACTACACAGCTTTCACAGTTTTTCACCTAGAATGAAGTAAGCTGTAGGGTCATGTAACAGATTGAGTAACACATGCTCCTCTAATAACTCCTCATCTCTATTCCTGTAAATAACCTCAATAAACTCATTGATTGATTAAGTTGGGCTTTTATGAAATAATTATTTTAATATGTTGTTATTTCCTTGTTTGGAGTTACTAGATGGTTTTCATTTCTTTCCAGAAAAAGTTACATGGTAAATATGACTATGCCTAAATAACATTGAATTTAGCTCTGTAAAATTTATTTCATGCTTTTAATCTCTAAAAGAGTGAGTAAATTAATTTCCTTTTGTTTAGGCCTAGAATTTATGCTAATTTATTATAGCAGTCACCAAAAGCTTATATACCACTCTTAGCCCCTAATGGGAAAATGCACCACATTGTAAATATGTATGCATGTGAATGGGATAGATTGACAGAGATTCAATATGGCTATACGGCTTACCTTTGTTTTCTATCATCTATGAAAGTTAAAAGTTTTCTAGTAATGATGAGATTATAAACACTACCAGCTTCCCTGATACATGATATAATTTCCCTAGGACAATGCCTAATCTTAACAAAATATTTTTGAAGAGAATGAATGATTAAAATTTTACTTTTGTTGATGTTTGAAGACACATTGATTTCTTATCTTTTATGATAGAATTATATTTTAACACATGTAGTTTAAACATGTTTTTTTAAAACTTGATTTTTGTTAACATTTAAGATGTTGACGAGAACATTTGCAGTAATTGGGGATTATTCAGATACATTATAGATTTCACCTTGTTTCTCCTGAGACTTAATCATTTAGCAAAGTCTTCTAGGAACATTAAATTTGAGAAGTATTAATATATGATTAATGTGGAAATTTTGAATTCATTATTGATTATATTAAGGATTTAATTATAACATTTTAGTATTAATGGTAATATTTGGCTGAGTAATTGAAAGATACATACAGAAATACTTATGAATAAACTTAATGCATTGAATTTGCTTCAAGCCATTCTAACAGTAATAATGTGAGGATGAGAACATTCAATGAATAATTTAGACCATGGAATAGCAATTTATTGGTGCTGTATAATATGGATATGGAGTTTAATTATATGCTATATATTATTAGATATAATTGAAGTTAGCAATATGAAGTCTTTCTACAAGCTTAAGTATAAAGTAAGTTATTTCTACTGTGTTATATATGACCATCAGCATACTTTCCTAATAAAAGGAAATAAACCCATGTTATTATTATATGGAGGGGAAATACACCACCCTGACACTTTTCTCTCTTACTACTACCACCTATTTTCTGGAAGATAGTTTTGGTGTGAGATAGATAAAATTGACCTTAACGAAAGTTTTCATATAGGATTCCTGGGAAGTATGTGGCCTTCCTGGACTTAGGAAAAGAGCCTTCCCAATGTCTACACAGGCCCTCTGAAAAAATGCTCTTGACACTCAGAATTCTTGATAGTAAGTTGAGAGCTCTAACAGCACAATCATTATGGGATGAACAAAATGGATAGGTATTTAAATAGGAGAGATTCTAGTATCCCTTCAAGGTACAGTGAGAATGAAATCAAATGATTTAAAACAGGAACATGAGATTCATTTTACTTCATCAGATTACCATTATTACAGAGAAGTATTTAACTGATAAATGGAGTACACTAACTGATTCTCAGGCAGCATTCTCAAAATGTACTTTTCCTGGGTTATTTACTTCCATGTTGAGAATTTTCGACAGTGGTTATGACTCATCTCTTTCTTAAATTCTACCTCTGCCGGCACTGCAGGAAAGTTGCAGCAGTAGCTGCTCTAGGAGTGTTTGGCAGGTAAAATACTGGTATTCTCTCCTGAAACAGCTGCGCACTAAGCCTTCTTTTACTAGGCAACCATGTGCTCATCGCTGCTGAGGTTTTGATTCATTCAGTTAAAAAATTCACTGAGTTATAGTTATAGTACATTTGCCTACAGAAAACCAGAGGGTTTGATTGTTCTCATCAGCCCATCTTTCTTAATACCTTATAAAGGCATATTGAGTAGGTATAAAATTATGACAATGCTTTTAAAAGTATGTGGAGGCTTTTCAGCCTGCTTGGAATTCACTCTTATTTATAACTTATCAGGTCACATCTTGATTGGGAGCCTAAAATAATAGGCAGATAAATTAGCTTCAGCAATAAGACTGTGACAGAATTTGCCTCCTTTTAACTGCTTTGGGAGCTGAAAAGTAGATGGGTGGGATGAGCAAGATATGGGTTTTTTAAAAATACTGTAATTATTCTGTATAATTTAAAATTCAATTACATTCATTTTAAGATCAATTTAATGATACCAACTTTGCAGTCCTTTCAATGTCAAATCCCCTTTTCTCTAAAAAGCACTATAGATACTAATCTTTGAACTCAGCATATGAGAACTTCAGATTTCAACTACATCTTTCTTATGTTATTCTTTAGCTAAAAACAGAGATCTGTTACTGTGGAAGGAGACCTTTGGATCTGAAGAATGATGTGAGCCATATCACTTAAAATGTGAAGTTGTCACGTTGAGATAAAATGAAATATTGTTGGCAGAAGCCTGCTACTATCTGTTGCTGCCCCAAATCTAGTGGATCCTTACAGTAATTTCAACCCCATTATCAAAACCCCAGGGGACTCTAATTCCCTCAATAATGATGTAAAGTCCAGAGAAACAGAGAAAGAACATGGCATGTAGATAAACTAGATGAAGAAAAGAAAGCATGTGCACAATTGGAGGCTGTAAATCCATAGAGAAGAACAAAGTCATTTGTAGTAAAATCTACATAAACTTGGACATCAAAACATCTGGCTGTGGTGGGGGGGTAACACAGAGCATAGTTTTAGCAAAGATCACAGTTATCAGCATGGCTTCCAGATAGCAGCTAGTATCCTTGAGGCCTTCTGAGGAGTCCCAATCAAGAAAATGAATGGTTTTCTATCCCTGACATCCTGTCATTGCTAAGAACCAGGGAAATCATGCTGATAGGCAGCATGTTAAAGGATAGAGCCTGCTGGAGTGCCAGCATAATCTCACTGGTTCTTAGTAATGATAAGAAGTCAGAGATGAAGAACCATTTATTGTACCATATCCCCAGGATGTTTAGATGCCCAAAGTTTCTGTAGAGGTCCCTGGTCCTGCTGCAGATGGGTTTCTGTGGATATCCATGGCCCACCTTACTGTAACAGGAGGCCATATGATCTGTACTACCATCAAAACTATGTTGATGTTCATAGGCCATGTTGTAGCCAAGGGTCATGTTGATGACTGTGGCCTGAGCTGCCAACAAAAGCCATGATGGTTTTCATAGGCCATGCTGTGGCTAGAGGCTATGTTGATATCCTTGTCTGTACTGCCACCAAAGAACATGCTGAGATTATTTTTCTATTATGTTGTTATAAGTCATGTGGATGTCCTTGATTCATGTTATCACTAGAAAACATATGAAGTCCATGTTCCATGTTTCTGTTGACTGTAAAGGGCAAGGAAACTTCTTTTGCAGTGTGATTGATGACTGTAGACTCATAACTGAGAATGAAAGACATTGAAGGCTTCTGTGACTAACCCCTCCACATCCTACATCCTGCAAAAGAGTACAGATGGCAATCTATTGAAGAGAGTTCTTTAAAAATGTGACAAAAATTATTGAATTACTCACAGTTTATAGTTACTATTGGGGGAAAAGAACTTAATTATTCTTTAAGGGACTGAACTCTGAGAGACTGACCATGGTCCAGTGAGTATATGGGCAACAAAAATTAGACTAGGTATTTCTGTTTCATTTTATTCTTTTCATTTATTTTGGGGATGAGATTACAAGGGAGATCGACCTAGGAAGACTCAGAGTAAATGTGAGTGGAATGTATTATGTGAAGCCCCCCCCCAAAAAAAATCAATAAAAATGTAAGGTTGAAAAATATTTGGGATACCAAATCCTAATTATTATTTTTTTAATTTTATTTAATCTTTTTTATAGTCCAGAATTTGTTCCCCTCCTGGTCCACCCTCTGATTGTTCCACATCCCAGACCTCTTCTCCCAACTCCCATCTCCACGAGTATGTCCCCAGCCCCCCAATCCTCCACCCACCCCACCACCCCAGTCCCTGTGGCCACTAGTCTCTCGAGGGCTAGGTGCATCTTCTCCGAGTCCACATCCAGCAGTCCACTGCTTTATATGGTTGCGGGTCTCCATTGTCAATTTTCAGCAGATACAACTAAATTCTGGATAACTATGAAAAGAGATCGCAGTTTTGAAAGTAAAGAAATAGAATCATTTGTAGGGCGTACTGTTTTGTACACAGAACATCTAAGGGTATCAAGTCAAAAACTGTCAGAATTAACATGAGAGTTTAGCAAGTTGGTTATACAAAAATGAAAAATAAGCAAATAAGCATATCCCCTTGTGTGCTTTAAAAGAAATTATGAGAGTATAATTCTATTTACAAAATATTATGGAGGTGTAGGATCTACTTGAAGAAGAATCATAATTTATGGCAGTAATAATAGGGGAAAAGGTCAGGTATCCAAGAAATAATTTTGAACATTCTATAAAATGTGTCCAGAAAAGGTAGTAGTCTCTAAATGTTTATTTTTTATGCCTTTAACATCGGAAATTAAGAAGTATTTAAGAAGTAGGCAGAGGAAAACAAAACAAACATTTATTGAGCATCTACTGTATGTAATGTATTACCTTAGGAAATTCAAAAAGATTACATACATTAACTCTGGCACTATTTCAACTAAATAGAAGAACATGAGGAATTATAAAATCAAGTAACTGATATCTTTATTTTAACTTTTAATTTTTACATTAATTAAATAAAATGCCTAGAGATTGAAATAAACTTCTGTGTATGATAGACTACTCAGAGACATGAACATTATGAACTATATGATCTAATCACTAAATTAATATTTACTAATATCTTCATAATATGATGATATTATTGGTAAATTGGGAAATGTGTAGTTTAATTGGAAGAAGTATTACACTGGATTCATACCATTGAGACCTACCTCTATCTTGCTCTGAACCTTTATTCTGTCCCCTTCATTTTTTCCTGTCTATCAAGATGTGAACAGATGTACTGTGAATTGCCCAATACAATGTATTCATTGACCATAGAAACATATTGATACTTCTGGAACTGTGACCAAAAAAAGTCTCTCCTCCCCTTTAGTTTTCCTTTCAGATATGCTGGTCATAATTAGGAAGAAAATATCAAACACAATACATGTCATCAATTCTAAGTTATAGAAAGAATATTTAAGTTCAGGTTATATAATAAAGTCAATCTTTTAAAATATTATATTAATGAGACTGGACATGCTAAATAACTTATGTCTTATTTTTTAAAATGAAAATAAGAACTGTACTCTTCATTGAATTGTGAGGAAAAAGTTATTTGAATCATTGAACTTTTGGACACAACTGGTGACAAATAGTCAATTAATGTCAATATTAGTATTAATGTTATAAATTTCATAGTGTTAAGATAGTTACTACCATCAGCTTACTTGAAATACCTGTTTCTGCTACAGAGGTGATGTGGTTTTTAACAGATAAATAAATATAAACTAAATGCTTATTGTTATATCAATATAACTCAAAACATATGTTATAGATAAAATACAGGAATAAAAATAAATGGGGTACAGATAATTTACCTGACCTAGTAATAACAGTACATTTGTAACATATGAAATGTTATATCAAATATACACCCTGTTTACAAGATTATTTCCACATGTTTATATGTCTAAATAGCACATGAGCTAAGAGTTTCTATTTTCCACTTTCAATTAGTAACTAATTGAATTAACAGAAAAACAACTAATATTTATATCTTTTTAGCAGTAAGTTCATAACATACTTCTCCAGCAAATGGTTTCTTCTCCTAATGTATTTCTTTGGCTCTTATCACTGACTAAATTTCATAATTTTAAATCTTAACTTTCCTGTATACCTAACTTATTAATCTAGCAGCACCTCATGTAATTAACAATGTAGCCATGCATTATTTACTTATACTAATTTGTAGAATTTTTAAATTTTTCAATAACTATATATGCTAATGAAGTTATATTAATATATTAAAGTATTGACATGCAGAATATATATTTAATATATTTAGGTGAATTAAGCAAAATAAATTTCATAGAATCTTGTCTACTATAAATTATAGACAGCAAAATTCTAATATGTGACATGGAAATTGTATTTGCAGAGATTTGAATGAGATTTGTTCCCTAGAGGCTCATGTGTTTGATCCCCAGGTAGTGGTACTGTTCAGAGAGTTGGGGTAGTCTTACTGGAGGAACTTAATTTTTTTGAAAGGTTTCAGAATTAATTGTTTTGCTTTACCTATACTTTATTCTCTGGTTCCTGTTATTGTTTTTGTAAGTTATGATTTTCAGCTTCCTTCCCCTCGATGATTCATACTTGTTGCAAGCACAGTTCACTCACCCCATGATGAACTCTTTCTTATAATTAATGTCAAAACAAACTCTTTCTTCCACAAATTGCTTTGGATTGTGGTGTTTTGATTAAAAATAACAACAAAAACACAAAAACAAAAACAAACAAAACAAAAAACCAGAAAAGTCACTAATGCAGAAGTTGATTTGCTCTCCTGGCTTGCAGTCTTGCTTTGAATCATTATTTCTTTTTTTTTTTTTTATATTTTTACTACTTATTTTCCTCAATTACATTTCCAATACTATCCCAAAAGTCCCCCATAGCGCCCCCCACTTCCCTACCCACCCATTCCCATTCTTTTGGCCCTGGCATTCCCCTATATTGGGGCATATAAAGTTTGCAAGTCCAATGGGCCTCTCTTTCCATTGATGGCCGACTAGGCCATCTTTCGATACATATGCAGCTAGAGACAATTTTCTCTTTTGGAATGGGAATGTATATTCTGTGCCATTTTATGAAGTATGCAATTTGTACTTTAACACGGGAGTCACAATTAAGAGATTGCCTTAAGACTGAGGAAAGACTCATAACATTTTTAAAAAGATTGTGACTAAGAAACACTATGGGAACTTTTAAGGTTGGACTAAATATATCTTAGTTTATGGTATTTTTATGAGCTTATGGGAGGCAAGGAGTAAAATGTTTTGATTTGAATGAGAAATGTCAAACGTAGGCTCACAGATTTGAGTTACTGTTTACCAGGTCTTGGCAGAGTATGGAGCAATTTCATATGAAATACCCAACAAAGGGGAGTGATAATCTGTAGAGAGTGTATCCAGGGGTTAGGCAATGAACCTAACCTACCACCTACCAATGGGGTCACCTACCAATCTTAAAAAATATTAACTCAGAATTGCTCCTGTCATTCACAGACCACATGAAGCTCAAGAAGAAGGAAGACCAAAATGTGGATGCTTCAGTCATTCTTAGAAGGGGGAACAAAAGACAAAGTGTGGAGCAGAGACTGAAGGAAAGGCTATCCAGAGATTGCCCCACCTGGGGATCCATCCCATATAAAATCACCAAACCCAGACATTTTTGTGGATGCCAACAATAGCTTGCTGATAGGAGCCTGATATAGTTGTTTTCTTTGAGGTTCTGCCAGAGCCTGACAAATACAGAGGTGAATATTCACAGCCAATTGATTGGACTGAGCACAGGGTCCCTAATAGAAGAGTTAGAGAAAGGACTGAAGTATCTGAAATGTATTGCAACCCCATAGGAAGAACAACAATATCAACCAACCAGAACCCCCAGGGAATCCCAGGAACTAAACCACCAACCAAAGCTTACACATGGAGCAACCCATGGCTCCAGCTGCACGTGAAGCAGAGCATGGCCTTGTCAGGCTTGAATGGGAGGAGAGGACCTTGGCTCCGTGAAGGTTCAATGCCTTCAGTGTAGGGGATTGCCAGGTCAGGGAAGAAAGAGTTGGGGACGGAGCACCCTCATAGAACGAGGAGGAGGGGGATGGTATAGGGTGTATCTTGAGGGGAAACTAGGAAAGGGGATAACATTTGTAATGTAAATAAATAAAATATCCAATAAAGGCAGGAACAAAGAGTGGATCAGAGACTAAAGGAAAGGACACCCAGAAACTGCCTCACCTAGGGATCTATCCCATCTACAGACGCCAAACCTGGACACTATTGTGTCCACTATTGATGCCAAGAAGTACTTGCTGACAGGAACCTGGTATAACTGTCCCTTGAGAAGCTATGCCAGAGCCTGACCAATAAAGATGCAGAAAAACTTAGCCAACTATCAGATTAAAAGTAGGTATCCCAAATGGAGTGGTTAGGGGAAGAACTAAAGTAACTGCAGGGGTTAGCAACCCCACAGGAAGAACAACAAACCAAAGATGTGTATCCTGGAGGAAGTATGCTTTAACAATTTATATCCTTGCCCCACTTTCAGGTTGTTCTTTATGCTTCATTTTTGTTGTTTAGTCATGTAATCATGTAGTTTTCTGCTTCCATTAATTTGAATACCACTGGAAGTTGTTATGCCACCCCAACGTGATGGGTAAAACTTTTTAGAACAATAAGCCAAAATGAATTTCTAAGCCAACTAAATTTCTATTTAGTTGCTTTTTATCATGGTATTTTTATCACACTAAGAGGAGTAACTAACTAATACACTAATTTCAGAAGCAAATATTATCAAATTCTATATATCATTTTTTACATTATAAAAGAAATTAAAGAAGCCATATTACTAGCAGAGGAAAGAAGCTTTAAACAAAAGTCAGAAATGAAGAGAATTTGAGAATGATTCAATATATGCAGAACTAAAATGTGATATAATATATCAATTAAGTTCATGTGATCATATCAGATCATATCAGAAGGTGCAGAAAAAGTATTTAATAAAATTTAAAAATACTTCATTATTTAAAAATGCAGGTCAAATTATCTGTAGAAAGAATATTTCATGATAAGGTCTATCAACACAAAGTGCTTAATTTGCACAACAATGACAAATATTATAGTAACTGATACAAACATGCTTTTTGGCTAAGATGTCTAACACCTGACTTATGGCAACAATGCCAAATTTTAGTACATTTATTGAACAAAGTACTAAAATTTTTAGGCAGAGTAATCATTAAAGGGAAACAAAGGGACATACTGATTAAGAAAGTGAAGTTAAGTTCTCAATCTTCATTGATAGCATCAACATTTTTCCTTTTCATTCATTTTACAGTCTGATTACAGCACCCTTCCCTCCCAGTCCTACTCTCATAACCCTTCTTCCATTACCACACAAAGAAGAGGAGGGCCCCCATGAGTACTATCACCATGTAGAAAATTGTTTCAGATGCACTAAGTTCATCCGTGGAGGCCTTGAAGACCACCCAGTTGTGAGAAATAGATTCAAAGGCAGAGACAGACACAGCCTTTGCTCTAATTGTTAGGGGACCCATGTGAAAGATCTGCTTTGACATCAAGGGAAAACTGAGGCAGTAAGTGTGGACTTGGTGATTGGAGTCAGTGCTATTAGCACAGGAAAGTGTAAACACATCCTTTGATTATTGATTAGGAGAATGAATGTGAACAGCTTTGGTCAAAGTAGCTTCAATGAAATGAGGAGCAATTAAGTCAGAAACTTAACAGATCAAAGTGATGAGAACCACTTTTGGGTAAGTGTATGTTGAGATGGCTGAAATTAGATACAAGGGGAAAGTGGCCCCATTGGAGGGGTGTCAAAGAAGGAAAGAGGTCAGTAAAGATAAAACATAAATTTAGAAAGTGTTACCTCAGGAATACTGGAGGGGAATGTGTACTAGCCTTGGGAAGGTTTGTAATTGGCCAATCATTGAGCTACTTAAGGCATTAAAAAAAAAAAAGCCTCCTTCTGCCCTACACATTCTACCAGGATAGATCATCAGCATGTCTGCCCCTCTGAAGACCTCACAGTCTGGAGGCCTCCCAGGAGAACTACTGCACCCAGTGTTAAGACACCACAGTCTGAAGGCCTCTCAGGAGATCCACTACAGTCAGGGCAATAGATAATCAGAATACTTGCCTGTCTGAAGACTCCACAGTCTGAATTCCTCCTAGGCAATCTGCTGCATTCCTGGTCATCAGTCTCCAAGGTAGAAACCTGAAGCAACCCAGGGACAGAGGAGGCAGGCTCCAGACAGACACACCCAGGCCAGTTAACATGAGAGATAACTAGAAGGTGAGAAGCAAGCTCAAGACCTTATGTAACAGAAGCCATTATACTTTGGCACCATCAGAACCCAGTTCACTCAGCACAGAAAGCCCTGGATACACCCAACAAACCTAAAAAACCATGATTCTGACCTGAAATCATGAAGACATTGGAGTCCCTTAAGGAGGATATAAATAACTTATTAAAAGAAATAGAGGAAAACATAGGTAAACCGGTAGAAGCCCTTAAAGGGGAAACAAATGCCTTAAAGAAATACAGAAAAACACAAACAAACAGGTGAAAGAATTTAACAAAGCTGACCAAGTTGTAAAATGGAAGTAGAAACCATAAAGATATCACAAATGGAGGCAACCCTGGAAATAGAAAACCTGGAAAAGAGGTCAGGAACTACAGATGCAAGCATAGCAAGAAAATACAAGTGATAGAAGAGAGAATCTCAGACATAGAATATACCTTAGAAGGTATTGACAGAATGGTTAAGCAAAACACTATATATATATATATATATATATATATATATATATATATATAAATCTGGGGCTGGAGAGATGGCTCAGTGGTTAAGAGCACTGACTGCACTTCCAGAGGTCTTGAGTTCAATTCTCATTACACATGGTGGCTCATGACCATCTGTAATGTGGATCTGATGCTCTCCTCTGGTGTGTCTGAAGACAGTGACAGTATTCCCACATACATAAAATAAATTTTAAAAAATCTTTTAAAAATGTCTTATAACAAGGACACATGCTCCACTATGATCATAGCAGCCTTACTTCTAATAGCCAGAAGCTAGTAAGAAGCCAGATATCCTTCAACAGAGGAATGGATACAGAAAATGTGATACATTTACACAATGGAGTTCTACTCGGCTATTAAAAACAATGACTTCATGAAATTCGTAGGCAAATGGATGTATCTAGAAAGTATCATCCTGAGTGTGGGTTAACCAGACGCAAAAGAACACACATGCTATGCACTCACTGAGAAGTGGATATTGGCTCAAAAGCTCGGGATACCCAAGATACAATTCACAGACTACATGAAGCTCAAGAAGAAGGAAGACCAATGACTGTGTGCTTCAGTCCTTCTTAGAATGGAGAATAAAATACTCATAGAAGCCAATATGAAGACAAAGTATGGAGCAGAGACAGAAGGAAAGGCCATCCAGAGAGTGCCTCACCTGGTGATCCATTCCATATACAGTCAGCAAATGCAGACACTATCGTGGATGCCAATAAGTGCTTGCTGACAGGAGTCTGATATAGCTGTGTCCTGAGAGTCTCTACCAGAGCCTGGCATATACAGAGGAGGATGTTTGCAGCCAACCATTGGACTGATCATAGGGTCCCCAATGGAGGAGTTAAAGGACTGAAGGGGTTTGCAACCTCATAGGAAGAACAACAATATCAACCAATGAGAACCCCCAGAGCTCCCAGGGTCTAAACCACCAACCAAGGAGTTCATATAGGGGGCCCTATGTCTCTAGTTATTTATGTAGCAGAGGATGGTCTTGTTGGTCATCAATGGGAGAAGAGTCCCTTGGTCCCATGAAGGCTCAATGCCCCAGTGTAGGGGAATGCAAGGGCAGGGTGGGGATGGGTGGGGTGGATGGGTGAGGAACACCCTCATAGAAGCAGAAGGAGGGAGAGTGTGCTATATGGTTTCTGGGGTGGGGAGTTGGGAAAGGGGGTAGCATTTGAAATGTAAATAAATAAAATATCCAATAAAAAAATTCCTAACTCAAAACATCCAGGAAATTCAGGACACTAGGAAAAGACCAAACCAAAGAATAATACAAATAGAAGAGAGCAAAGATTCCCTGATCAAAGGACCAGAAATTTCTTCAAAAAAAAATCAGAAAAAAACTTCCCCACCCTAAAGAAAGAGATGGTCATAAATGTACAAGAAGCCTATAGAATACCAAATAGATTTGACCTGAAAATAAAATCCTCTCATGAGATAATATTCAAAACACTCAATGCACAGAAGAAAGAAAGAATATTAAAAGCAGTAAGGGAAAAAGGCAAAGTAACACATAAAGGCAGACCTATCAGAATTACACCAGACTTCTCAAAAGAGACCCTAAAAGCCAAAAGACCCAAAAACTCTCAATCATCATAGACCGAGAAACCAAAATAGTCCAGAACAAAACCAAACTTAAACAATATCTACCAATAAATCCAGCCCTACAGAGGATTCTAGAAGGAAAACTCCAATACAAAGAGGGTACCAATACCAAAGAATATAAACAAGAAATTAATCATCTCACAAGAAAACCAAAAGGAGACAATTGCGTACACATAATACCACCTACAGCAAACACAACAGGAACTAACAATCACTTTCCTTTAATATCTCTCAGTATCAAGTGACTCAATTTCCCCAATAAAAAGACACAAGGTAACAGAGTGAATACTCAAGCAGGATCCAGGATTTTGCTGCATACATGAAACACACTTCAATGACAAAGGCAGGCACTATCATAGGCTAAAAGGCTGGAAAAACTCTTCCAAGCAAATGGTCCCAAGAAACAACTGGGAGTTTCCAGTCTAACAAAATATACTTTCGACCAAAAGTTATCAAGCAAGATGGGGAAGGACATATCCTATCCATGAAGAAAATGTCCACCAAGAGAAAGTATCAATTCTGAACATGTCTGCCCAAAATGCGAAGGCACTCACTCACACACACACACACACACACACACACACACACACACACACACAAACAACTACTAAATCTAAAAACACACATTGAACCCCACATAATGGGAGACTTCAACAGTCCACTCTCACCGATAGACAGGTCATTGAAATAGAGAACTAGAGACACTGAAACTGGTATGATGCAAATGGATTTAAGACAAACACACAACACAATATATATAAACAACAATATATATAAACATTTCACCCTAAAACTAAAGAATATACATTTTTTTTCTCAGCATCTCATGGTACCTTCTCCAAAACTGACTATATAATCAGTCACAAAACAAGCCTCAACCTATAAAAGAATATTGAAATAATCCCATGCATCCTCTCAGATCACCAAGGACTAAGTAACAAGAAAAACAACAGAAAACCCACATACCCATGGAAACTGAACAACTCTCTACTCAATGATAACTTGGTCACGGAACAAATAAAGACGTTAAAGATTTCCTGAGATTCAACAAAAATTACGACACAGCATACACAAACTTATGGGACACAATGAAAGCAGTGCTAAGAGGAAACTTCAAAGCACTAAGCGCCCTCATAAAAAAATTGGAGAGGTCCTACACCAGCAACTTAACAGCACACCTGAAAGCCCTAGAACAAGAAGAAGTAAACACAGACAGGAGGCATAGAAGGCAGGAAATAGTCAAAAAGAAACAATGAGAACTTTACAAAGAATCAACAAACCAAAAGGTGGTTCTTTAAGAAAATCAACAGGATAGTTAAACCCCTAGCCAAACTAACTAAATGGCACAGAAATAGTAGATAAATGAACAAAATCAGAAATGAAACAGGAGACATAAAAACAGAAAAAGGAAATTCAAGCTGTACTGCAAAGCAACAATGATAAAAACAAACAAACAAACAAACAAACAAAAAACCTGTGTGGTATTGTTACAGGGACAGAAAGGTTGATCAATGGAATAGATTTGAAGACTCAGAAATAAAACTTATGGACAATTATTCTTTGACAAAGAAGCCAAAAGAATCTTGAATAAATGGTGCTGGTCTGACTGTCAATATGTAGAACAATGAAAATAAATCCATATTTGTCACTTTGCACAAAACTCAAGTCCAAGTGGATTTATCAACATACTCAACATAAAACCAGATAGACTGAATCTAATAGAAGAGAAATTGCGGAAGAGCCTTGAACTCATTGGCATGGGGGAAATTCTTCCTAAACAGAACTCCCATATCTCTAAGTTCAAGAACTGATAAATGAAACCTCCAGAAATCAAAAAGCTTCTGTAAGGCAAAGGACAGAGTCAATAGATAACTAAACAGCAACATACAGATTGAGAAAAATCTTCACTAACCCCACATCTGATAGAGAGCTAATATTCAAAACTTGTAAAGAACACAAGAATCTAACCTACCCAAAACCTAACAATCCATTCAAAAAAAGGGTATAGAACTAAACAGAGATTTCACAATGGAATCTCAAATAGCTGAGAAGCACTTAAAAGAAATGTTCAAATTTGTTAGTCATCAGAGAAATGCAAACAGCTGACTGAGACAGACACAGATACTTACACTCAACAAATGGACTGAAGTAGGGAAGCCCTCTTCTTGAATTAGAAAAAGACTGGAAGAAGACTGGAAGAGAATGACTCCATAGGAAGACCAGCAGTTTCAAATAATTGGGATTCCTGAGATCTCTCAGACACTCAGCCATTAACCAGGCAGCATTCAGGAGCTAGTCTGAGGCCCCTCAATACATATAGAGCAGAGGACTGCCTGATCTGGCTTAGTGAGAGAAGATGAGCATAACCCTAAAGAGAGTTGTGGCTCTAGCTAGTGAACAGGCCTGATAGGGTATGGAGGATGGGGGGACATCCTCTTGGAGACAGTGAGTGGTGAGGAGGAATGAGAAACTGTGGGAGGGAAGATCAATGGGGGTGGGGTAAACTGGACTGTAAAAAAAAGGAATTAAATATATATAAAAATAAGCCAGAATTTTTGTCTTTCATTTGTGAATCCAGAGTTCTTGGATGGGTACAGAAGAGGCATGCACACCCACAGGGAGCATAGTGCAGTCTTTAACAATTTACAGCTAAATTATTTTTAAATATGACCTATTCCACTCTAAGGTTCTCATAACAATTCAATAATTTATAGAAAAAATATAAGGACAGAGTTTGAGAAATAATGCAATTAAATGTTATCTTTTAGGCATGATATGGCTCATGTTCTCATTAACTCACAGGAATTGTATTTACCTGCATAATACCTGCACAAGAAGGGGTCTCTCACAGTCCATCATAGAAGGAGAGGGACTCATAGTAGCCCACTTCTGTGTGAGGATGTATCAACATTAATACTTCCTATAGGACAAATAATCACCTTCATCAGAGTTGAGGAATGGAGAATGAATATCATTAAAGAATTAGTATACATTTATGGAGATACTGGATAATCAATGAAAATATTATTTAAATGAAATATAAATGATATTTGCAATCCCAGAACTCTAGAAATGTACACAAGAAAATCAGGAGTTCATTGTCATAATGTCTATGTAGTGATGGGATGCACAATCTCCTTTCCCAAACAAAAATTCTAATAGGCAAATGACAAGCAGATATCATCCATTAGATGATAGCACAGGGTTCCCAATGAAGGAGCTAGAGAAAGTACCCAAGGAGCTAAAGGGGTTTGCAGCTCCTTAGGAGGATCAACAATATGAAGTAACAAGTACCCCCAGAGCTCCTAGGGACTAAACCACCAACCAAAGAGTACACATGGTAGAACTTGTGGATCCAGCTGCATATGTAGCAGAGGATGTTCCAGTCAGTCATTAATGGGAGAAGAGGCCCTTGGTCCTGTGAAGGTTTTCTAACCCCTGCATAGGGGAATGCCAGGACCAGGAAGACGGGTGGGTTAAGCAGCTGGGGGAAGGGGAAGGGGATAGAATGGTTTTGGAAAGGAAACCAGGAAAGTGGATTACATTTGAAATGTAAATAAAGAAAATATCTAATAAAAAAGAAAAGGAAAGAAAATTAGCAAGAAATTCTAGTGTACTATTACTGCCTAGTAAGTTGAGTAGAGAAACCAGTACAATCACCCATGGAAGGACTTACAGAGACAAAGTTTGGAGCTGAGAGAAAAGGATGGACCATCTAGAGACTGCCATATCCAGGGTTCCATCCCATAATTAGCCTCCAAAGGATGACACCATTGCATACACTAGCAAGCGTTTGCTGAAAGGACCCTGATATAGCTGTCTCTTGTGAGACTAGGCCGGGGCCTAGCAAACACAGAAGTGGATGCTCACAATCAGCTATTGGATGGATCACAGGGCTCCCAATGGAGGAGCAAGAGAAAGTATCCAAGGAGCTAAAGAGATCTGCAACCCTGTAGGTGCAACAACATTATGAACTAACCAGTACCCCAGAGCTCTTGACTCTAGCTGCATATGTATCAAAAGATGGCCTAGTCGGCCATCACTGGAAAGAGAAGCCCATTGCACATGCAAACTTTATATGTCCCAGTACAAGGGAATGCCAGGGCCAAAAAATGGGAATGGGTGGGTAGGAAAGTGGGGGGGGGGGGAAGGGTATGGGGGACTTTTGGGATAGCATTGGAAATGTAATTGAGGAAAATACGTAATAAAAAAAAAAGAAATTCTAAAAGAAAATATATGAAAGCATCAAGTATAAAAATTAATTGTAAATATTGAATTTCTATTACTCAATATAGATGATAAATTCAATATTATCTTTAAAGTATTCAATACATATATAAAGAGTTATGTAAAAATGTATACAATGATTTAAACATTACACAATTTATATATGCACTTAAAATTGCATGGTATGCTATTAAATTTACTGTCTAATATTGTATATATATGCATATATATAATTTGAAAATAAATATATGTGAATTATAACATATTTCACTTTAATATGTTTGCAACATTTATTTTGGCCAAAAGCTAGAAATTTAACTTATTAATGTTTTATGACATTGTAAATCAATTTGTTTAAAGTATGTCAAATAAGACTAAATTAAAAAAAAAATCATAGCACAAATAAAAGTAATATATAAGGAAACTGAGTTCAAAAATCAGCCAATTTTTACCTAGGTTAGTAAGTTCATGTTATTATTATCATTATTATTATTAATGGTATTATGGAAATTTTCTTCATTTAGATTATAGGTATCTCTGGATCATTTTATTGCCGTTTTGTAATTTTTAAGCTTTATTTTTGAGTTAATGAGCAATTTTGCCAAGCTATCTTTGCACAAAAACTGGAATCTGAAATACTGGACTGTTATTTATTTTCAATGAAATAATCATGCAAATGTTGCTACGTCTTTCTAGTATAGTGAACAAGTATCTACTGATTAATAATTTAATGACATCTATTCTTATATTTAGATTTCAGAGGAAAATTTTAAAGTATATGAGGAAATATGTAATTATTTTACTGTAGAGAATAAGAGGTAAGTAAGAGTTCCCATCCTCCTATAGTATCCTAAGTTTCTGATTTCAGCATCTTTTATGGAATTCTTTTCTTGCTTGCATGCTAGAGAAGGCAAGAGAGACTTAATTATTAGCAGCATTTTTCTTCATTACAAAAACAAACTAAAAGAGGAAATGAAAACATTTAGCAGACCTATTACATAAAGAAAAATTCAACATGATGTACCATTGATTCACTTTGTCTTATCACTTTAATGACATGCATAAGTAATATTTAAAGCATGGTAATTATAATTATACTTCACAGATATTTCAGAGAAATTTAGAAAGATTCTGATTTGAGATTGTATTGCCACACTGAAATTATCTTTGAACTCTTTAACTTTCTTTCAATAACAAGTATTTAGTTTGTTTTTGATGTCTAAGTTCTTGTGAAATACACATTTTTAACTAAACAACAAAAATCCAATTGTATTTGTTCATCACAGTAATTCTTATTGAGGAATATTCATTTGAACATACTACAAGTTGTAAACATGTAAATTCTCCTTCAGTATGGTTGATATTTCAAAAATCTAAAGTTTTGCATTTGTAACAAATTCTATATAATGTGATTATTAATAACCCTGACTATACTTGTAGTGTCATGGAACTATAGTATCATATATTTTTCACGTTATGTGAAAGCAAGCACTAGTCCTGGCATAAACAACTGAACATAAAGTGAGACAATTATTTACATTCCCACTGGACTTCCCACATAAATGAGCTTAATTCTGAGTGGAATATTTTACTTTGTGTATTTTTTTTTAGAACGAAAAAATGCACTTTCCAAACATATCCCCATTAAATAATCATTCAGTATTTCCAAAGAATGACAAATTATGGAGAAGTTATAGTTTGCAAAAGGCCTGGTTTAAATATTTTATTAAGGTAACCATTGAAGTAGATTTAGTCAAATCTGTTGAGGTCCAGACTGGTCTTAAATTCTTTTTGAATTAGAGGTAGATAGCAACATCCACACTTCCAACTTTTATTTGTAAATTGGAGATAAAAGAGTTCTATTCTAGAAACAGAAGGTACTCTACCTAACTCATTCTATGAAACCACAATTACTCTGATACCTAAACCACAAAAAGACCCAACAAAGATAGAAAACTTCAGACCAATATCCCTTATGAATATTGATGCAAAAATCCTCAATAAAGTTCTTGCTAACCGAATCCAAGAACACATCAAAACAATCATCCATCCTGACGAAGTAGGTTTCATCCCAGGAATGCAGGGATGGTTCAATATACGGAAATCCATCAACGTAATCCAGTATATAAACAAACTCACAGACAAAAACCACATGAACATCTCCTTAGATGCGGAAAAAGCATTTGACAAGATCCAACACCCATTCATGATAAAAGTCTTAGAAAGATCAGGAATTCAAGGTCCATAACTAAACATGATAAAAACAATCTACAGCAAACCAGTAGCCAAGCCAACATCAAAGTAAATGGTGAGAAGCTTGAAGCAATCCCTCTAAAATCAGGGACTAGACAAGGCTGTCTACTTTCTCCATACCTATTCAACATTGTACTTGAAGTCCTAGCCAGAGCAATTCGACAACAAAAGGAGATCAAAGGGATACAAATTGGAAAAGATGAAGTCAAAATATCACTTTTTGCAGATGATATGATAGTATATATAAGTGACCCTAAAAATTCCACCAGAGAACTCCTAAACCTGATAAATAGCTTTGGTGAAGTAGCTGGATATAAAAATAACTCAAACAAATCAATGGTCTTTCTCTACACAAAGAATAAACAGGCTGAGAATGAAATTAGGGAAACAACACCCTTCTCAATAGTCACAAGTAATATAAAATATCTTGGCGTGACTCTAACTAAGGAAGTGAAAGATCTGTATAATAAAAACTTCAAGTCTCTGAAGAAAGAAATTATAGAAGATCTCAGAAGATGGAAAGATCTCCCATGCTCATGGATTGGCAGGATCAACATTGTAAAAATGGCTATCTTGCCAAAAGCAATCTACAGATTCAATGCAATCCCCATCAAAATTCCAACTCAATTCTTCAACGAATTAGAAAGTGCAATCTGCAAATTCTTCTGGAATAACAAAAAACCTAGGATAGCAAAAACTCTTCTCAAGGATAAAAGAACCTCTGGTGGAATCTCCATGCCTGACCTAAAGCTTTACTACAGAGCAATTGTGATAAAAACTGCGTGGTACTGGTATAGTGACAGACAAGTAAACCAATGGAATAGAATTGAAGACCCAGAAATGAACCCACACACCTACGGTCACTTGATCTTCGACAAGGGAGCTAAAACCATCCAGTGGAATAAAGACAGTATTTTCAACAAATGGTGCTGGCACAACTGGTTTTTATCATGTAGAAGAATGCGAATCAATCCATGCCTATCTCCTTGTACTAAGGTCAAGTCTAAGTGGATCAAGGAACTTCACATAAAAACAGAGACACTGAAACTTATAGAGGATAAAGTGGGGAAAAGCCTTGAAGATATGGGCACAGGGGAAAAATTCTTGAATAGAGCAGCAATGGCTTGTGCTGTAAGATGGAGAATTGACAAATGGGACCTCATGAAACTGCAAAGCTTCTGCAAGGCAAAAGACACCATCAATAAGACAAAAAAACCACCAACAGATTGGGAAAGGATCTTTATCTATCCTAAATCAGATAAGGGACTAATATCCAATATATACAAAGAACTCAAGAAAATCAAATAACCCCGTTAAAAAATGGGGCTCAGAACTGAACAAAGAATTCTCACCTGAGGAATACCGAATGGCAGAGAAGCACCTGAAAAAATGTTCAATATCCTTAATCATCAGGGAAATGTAAATCAAAACAACCCTGAGATTCCACCTCACACCAGTCAGAATGGCTAAGATAAAAAATTCAGGTGACAGCAGATGCTGGCGAGGATGTGGAGAAAGAGGAACACTCCTCCATTGTTGGTGGGATTGCAAGCTTGTACAACCACTCTGGAAATCGGTCTGGCGGTTCCTCAGAAAATTGGACATAGTACTACCGGAGGATCCAGCAATACCTCTCCTGGGCATATATCCAGAAAATGTCCCAACCAGTAAGAAGGACACATGCTCCACTATGTTCATAGCAGTCTTATTTATAATAGCCAGAAGCTTGAAAGAACCCAGATGCCCCTCAACAGAGGAATGGATACAGAAATTATGGTACATTTACACAATGGAGTACTACTCAGCTATTAAAAAGAATGAATTTATGAAATTCCTAACCAAATGGATGGACCTGGAGGGCATCATCTTGAGTGAGGTAACACAATCACAAAGGAACTCACACAATATGTATTCACTGATAAGTGGATATTAGCCCAAAACTTTGGATACCCAAGATATAAGATACAATTTGCTAAATGCATGAAACTCAAGAAGAATGAAGACCAAAGTGTGGACACTATGCCCCTTCTTAGAATTGGGAACAAAACACCCATGGAAGGAGTTACATAGACAAAGTTTGAAGCTGTGATGAAAGGATGGACCATCTAGAGACTGCCATATCCAGGGATCCATCCCATAATCAGCTTCCAAACGCTGACACCATTGCATACACTAGCAAGATTTTGCTGAAAGGACCCAGATATAGCTGTCTCTTGTGAGACTATGCCGGGGCCTAGCAAACACAGAAGTGGATGCTCACAGTCAGCTATCGGATGGATCACAGGGCTCCTAATGGAGACGCTAGAGAAAGTACCCAAGGAGTTAAAGGGATCTGCAACCCTATAGGGGGAACAACATGATGAACTAACCAGTACCCCAGAGCTGTTGTCTCTAGCTGCATATGTATTGAAAGATTGCTTAGTCGGCCATCACTGGAAAGAGAGGCCCATTGGACTTGCAAACTTTATATGTCCCAATACAGGGGAATGCCATGGCCAAAAGAATGGGAATGGTTGGGTAGGGAAGTGGGGGGGGGTATGGGGGTCTTTTGAGATAGCATTGGAAATGTAATTGAGGAAAATACGTAATGAAAAAATATTAAAAATTAAAAAAAAAGATTTCTATTCTAGGCATTCAATGGAAATGTCTACAGTCAAAGTACAAGGCAAGTACTTTAATGCATTAACACATTTATTCTCATTCCTCTGTATGATAGATATGCCTATTTCCTCCATTTTATATTAGAAATTTAGATATAAAAATGAAATAAAATCATAAAAGTAAAAATGTATAGTTAAAAATTAATTAAAATCTAATTTAACTTTGATCTAGTCTTAATTCCTGTGGTATATTTCCTTTGCAGAGATAGCATTATATTAGTAAGACTAAGAAACAGAGGTATAGAAGTTGAACACAAACGATATTCTATAAGTTAACTAACACTATTTTTAACTCAACTGAAAATGGTGGCTACATTATGAGAGGAAATGCGTGACTTGAGCAGTTTTATCTGTACTAGAAGCAGGAGCACATAGAATACAAAGGTTTTGCTTTTAGAGACATAAATCACAATCATATAGAATCTCCAAATGTATAGGTGATGCAATAATTGATCTGCATAATATTTAGTTCCTGCTGGTAATCATTATTTATTTAAGTTACTTAATGTAACCTGTTCAGAGAAGAAAATAGAAGTGATAGAAAGTACATGTTTTCCTCCAGAAATAAAATTCTACATACAATTTTCAGCTGAGGAGTGCATAAACGACAGATACTATACATAAAATATTAAATATTTGAGAACATAAAGCAGTATTTATTATATTCCTATCTTCTACCAAATAGTCCTTTATTCATTAATCATGAACAAGCAAAAGAGATCATTAAAACTTAGCATAATATAAAATGCTACCAATAAAGAAGCCCATATGATATATTTAATAAATTACTGAATTTTAAAATTCAGAAGGAAAGGTATGTTACTAAAATCTTTTGCCTGAAGTGACTACTGAAATGGCACTTTACATCAATAATTCAATTTTGTACAATGTCTTCAAATTTTCGTAAATGGGTCTGCAGTAAACCTATATTACTTTTCATAGCCTTCATATAAATTTATATACCCAAAAGTATTAAAATATGTAAATTAATAAAGTAATCAGAATAAAACAAAATAACATACTTCTCAATCATACATTTGACAAATTAAGTTCATTCGTTGATTGTTTACCATCATGTCATTGTTCACTATGGTCTCATTAAAAACCTATCTGTCAGTACTCTAATTTCATGTAATATATCAAATCTGTTTTCACATATATCTCCAAAATATAAATGATCTTTATGATTTACTTTTTGTTTCATGTATATGGGTATTTTGTCAGCATGTGTTTCTGTGTACCATATATATACTTGGTACAAATAGAGAGACTTGGCATTTGAACCTCTTCCTGGATGGTGAGAAATTAATCTGCATCCTCTGCAAAAGCAGCAATTCCTATAACCCACTGAGACAACTCTATCCCTGATATTTATGATTTTTATTAACTACAGTCTTACTAAGTAGCTACAAAATATTGCCTGAACTGAGTTTAAACTTATAATCTACCTATTTCCTCTAGCTCAGGGCTCGGATCACAGGCAAGTGTCAAATCATCAATTTGTAAATAATATTTCATTTCATTCAGTTCGCTACTCCCTTCCAATTCTCTTTTTAATTCATCAGGAGCCTCATTTTAATGTTACCATTCTCTTTTGACAAGTTTGAATCACTGATACATTTCTTCAATTATTTTCATGTTAGTATTCTCTACTTTCATATGTCTTTGAAATTTGTACTAATGGTGAACTGCAAATTATAAAATCTGTAACCAAGCATACTAATAAATCTTTCACTTCTATTCTACAAAATGGAAATTATATTCCTGTAAACATGACTTTTAATATTTCAAAAACCTTGAGATTCCAAGCAGAGCTTACCTCCCACGAAAACTAGGTAGTTTATCCAAGTATCCTTTTAAGATCTCTACCCCTAACCCCTTTTTTTATTTCCTACAGTGAGTATTTAGAAGGTCTTTCATACTTTACTCATCTGAGAAAAAGGAAAACAAAAAACAAAAATAAAACAAAAGATGTGTTCAGACCAAAAAAAAAAAAAAAAAAACTGATCTGTTTTCATGCTTTCAAGGTTTGCATTAATATCCGTCTATATTTAGCACTATTTCTGTTGTTTACATATCTTTCTTTTCAATATAAAAAATTATTACAGTTCTTTTTTTGGTTGAAATCTTCCTCCCACTATAATTTTTCCTCTTTAACTAGACAGCCACCCTACATTCTCAATTTTCTATCCAGTTTATACTATTCTGTAAACATTTTAATGTCTTTAATGTTAAAAATGCAAAACCATTGCTCTCTCCATATCTCCAGTTATGATTTGAATGAGAATGATCACACTCCCATAGGTTCATAGACTTGATGGCTGCTCCCCAACTTGGTGGAGTTATTTGAGAAAGATTTACAGAAGATGTGTCACCTGGAGGGGCTTTGAGGGTTCAAAAGTCTTGTAAAATTCCCAGTGTCTCTCTTGCTTTCTTTGCCTTGTGTTTGTGGGTCAGACATAAAATCTCTGCTATGTGTAACTAACTCTTAATTCCATCAGGAGGGAGGCAAAAACAGGTAGATCTGAGTTCAATGCCAGCCCAGTCTACAGAGTGAGTTCCATAATAGACCTGTTTACATAGAGAAACCTTGTCTTGATAGACAAAACAGAATATCTCACTATTCTTCTAGTGCTGTGCCTACCTATATGCCGCCATGCTACCATACAGGATGGTCATGAACTCTAACCTGCAGAATCTGTAAGCAAGTATCCAAAACCTCTTTTTTCTGTAACTTGCTTTGGCCATGTTGTCTCATTTCAGCATTTGAAAAGTCATTAGGACATCTTCTTTCAAGTCTTTGACTTTCTCTGCACTTTTCCTTACCCATTAATCACTGACAAACTGTTTCTTTCCTTACTCTTTCCATCTCATTCTTTTCCATTTCCTTTGTATAAGCATTTATTCTGACCCCCTCTTCCCATTACTACATCAAAAATGCATTAATTGTTTTAATCAGAATGCCATACATATCACCATAAAATTTGGTAATTCTATGAAAAAAATATAAGGAAACAGCTTCAGAAACTTAGTGCTAGTAAGAGCAAGCCATTTTTTATCACATATCAACTCTACTGGGAAAGAAAAACAGACAGAAATTTGGAACCTAGATATGTTGAATATCTAAACTTCACTATTTTCTTTTCCTCATGTCTCTTAAAAGAGATGCTTGCTCTATAGGTGAACCTATGTAGAAACCTGCTGGTTAAGTTGATATATATATATTGGTACCTAATACATCTGACAACTTTCACTGTGTTGTTTGGTACTTGCAACATTTGACACTGTTGTTCTCTCTGATCACATTAAATTGGTAGTACTTTCTGTTTCATAGATGAGAAATGTGGTTGAATATCTTATATGCTTACAGTTAGTTACAAGGCTAGTGATTGGCAGATGAAAGATGTAATGCACAGCTTTATGAACTCAAAATTTATGTATCTGCCAATATGCACATTGCCTTAGGGCCTGAACTTAAAGCAAAAATTCTTTGGTTTAATTCATATTTTAGAAGCTTACTAGGGGTTATGAGGATTTAAAAATCTCTATGTTGAACACTTGCAATACTCCCTGACATTTAGTTAGCACTCCCAAAATGTTAGCTACTATTATTAGACACTAGGCTTTAAGACATTCTGAGAGTTGAAAGAGTTAATTGCTTTCTAAAGCCTATACATTGATTGCTCCTCTCCCCTGACCCTTAATTGCTTTTCTTTAACAAACTGGAACATGAAATGGTACTGATCCTCATTCTGCATACAAGGCAGATTTTGCTTGAAAAAGAACTGCTGCACATTCTCATTAGAAATTCAAGACCACATTCGCCTGCAGCCTCACAGTGAGAACTCATCTCTTTTGAGCAATCACTTTGCAAGACAAGTTGAAAGGCACAAGTCCAGATATAGATTCTCATTCTGTAGCAGTGTGGGAAGTGTCTGCTGTAGATTTTGTTTGTCATTGGAAGAATGAAACTGCTTTTAGGCATGTTTGGAAAATGAACACCACGTCAATACCAAATCAATATGTGAGGACATTATTGAATTTATAACACACACACACACACACACACACACAGAGAGAGAGAGAGAGAGAGAGAGAGAGAGAGATTGCTTTATTCTTTTAACCACGCTCTGTTCCCACAACATGAGCGAATCATCCAGCATCATAACTGCCTACACAATAAAGAAACAGCAGTATCCTGTATCCTGTGTCTCTTTTGTCACTTCCAGCAGCCCTGGACCCTAGTGTCCATTTTTAACTGCCTCCTACTGAGGAAGAAGCAACTAAACAATACAGACATTTGTTTTTCTGTTTTTACATTAACATAGATGTATGCTCCTTTTCAGGATCTAGAGCCTTGTGAAAAACAATACAATTTGGTTTATACTGATGAAGACAAAGACTAACTTTTGCACTCTTTTGTTTTTTCATTTTGTGACCAGTGAATTAAAACATTTACTACATTCTTGAAAATTCTTCCCTGACTATTTTGTCACAAAAATATCTCTCACAGAATGTCATATTAAAACAATATTCTATAATCTATCTACTTATCAATCAATCTATCTATCAGTCTATCTCTCTTATCTCCCTTTTACTGTTTGTATTTCTCCCTCCATCACTTCTCATCTCTCTATTCATCTTCTTAAATATTTTAGTAAAAGAAAACCATACTCAATTTGATATGAGTTTCATATCATAAACATAAACACATTTGATAAGATCTACTCTCTGCCTTGAAGAAATTCCCATTTAAAGAAAGTGACTTGGCATATATTTATTAGGTATCACTATCAGTAAAAATATAACATGCAATTACTCATTTTTATGTAATACAGAGATAGTTAGCAACAGAATATTCTACTTTTAATTCACAAGAAAAATATTAACTAACTGCAATAGCAATGTAAAGTAAGTCTTCCCAGAGTGGATCAGTATCATATTGAAATAAGCCCTTTACAATTGTTTGCTCTTACTAGGATTTTAAACTTGTCATTTTAAGGACAATTTCAACTTATCTCAAAGAAAACAAAAAAAGAAGAGATCAGCTAATATAATGTCTGTCAGAAATGTTTGACTCCATTTAATGTTCAATCATTAGAAATCTTGCATCTCTTCTTATATACTAGGAATATATTCTTTTTGTATATCAAGATGATACTAATAGCCATACTTAGAGTGATCCATGGTTGAGTTGGGGAGTTAGATTAAAGCACATGGACATACCTTATGACTTTCTTGCCAAATACACCTTGAAATAGATCAAATATAGCCACTTAAAGCTTTTTGTGTGTGAGTGAGATAGCAAAATGACTCAATAGTTAACAGCACACTGGCTGCTCTACCAGAAGACTGGCATTCAATTATTGACACCCAACGTGGAAGAACAACACTGATATGCATAAAAATAATAAGCAAAAAATTGTATTAGCTATTTTTCCTGACATTGTGACAAGTTATTTCACAGAATTAACTTAAGGAAGGAAAGTTTTACTTTGGCTCAAAGTTCTTCAAAGATTTCAGTCTATTGTAATAAGAAAAGCACAGAGATGTGGTTATATTTTGTGTCGTCAATGCTTGCATTGACCAGTTTGTCCACACATTATAAATTTGTACATAGAGAACAATACAGAAATAAGAAAGGAATAATGCATTCCTAAGCATCTTTCCTCAGTTATCAATTTCCTCTTACAAGATCCCACATCTTAAATGTCCCAGATTGTTTCAAAAGCAATGCCACAAAGTAGGAAGCAGCTGTTCAAATTATGAACTTATGAAGGTCATTTAAAGCTCAAATCACAACAAAACAAGCTGCTGTTGTGACTATAAGGCAAAGCAAAGGTTCCCACTCTCCTACTAGAAATGCTACATTTAAAATGAAGACAGTTTAGAATGCTAATTGTCAACAATAGTTTTATATTAAATGTGTAAGTAGTCACTTGTCCTAATACATATAATTTTATGATTTCTGAATTCTCATCAGCAGTTGTTTAAGAAGGAAAACATCTTGGAAACTGGGTTGCAAAGCTACTGCTCTAACTAATCCCTAGTATGATTGATTCAGCAAAGACACAAATGAGTAGATTTTATATAAGTTCTTCCTGCTATATTAGTTCTTCATGGAAGAAAGTATATATTTGATGGTCATGAATTATGAATAGTTGAAACAAAGATATATGAGATTCAGATTTTCTACTTCTTAA
Source organism: Mus caroli (assembly GCF_978045245.1). Taxonomy (NCBI): domain Eukaryota; kingdom Metazoa; phylum Chordata; class Mammalia; order Rodentia; family Muridae; genus Mus; species Mus caroli. The sequence goes on from NW_028227260.1 coordinate 46,324,880, forward strand.
TAGTATTGATGTTGATATTATTGTGTCATACCGACTGTAGAGAGCCTGGTAAGCCATGAATTAATGTTTAAAGAATGGTTGAAGTCCTGAGTCAATGTGTATTATTGACATGGATACATGCCTCATAATCATGGGAATTTGGCAAAGCCTTCCCGTGGATAAGGTACACTCAGAGAGATGATAATCCCACTCTCTGGTAGGAGTGTGAATATTGGAAATGTTTGAAAAAGCATGAACCCCAGCTTCTTCCCACCCCAGAAATTTACAACCTGGACTGCCTATCTAGGTAGATATCCTACTAAAACTAGCTAATATTTCCCTCCTGTGCTGTATATAGTAAACATACCAAGCTTCATGCTGTGTGGTATTGGATGCAGCTCCATCAGAGTATTATATTTCACTTGACCCAGATTTCCCACCTATATGTCTGTTCTTTCTTCATTCTTAAGACTTTTTTCAACTTGATGCTCAAAGCTGTAAAGTACACTACAGTCAACATTCAGAATAGGTTGCCATATGTAGCATTGAATGTCATAATTTTAAACTGCTTTGACTTGAAATTATATCAGTAATATAATATGTTTTATAGTGAGCTCATTATGTATTCTTACTTGTAACACATATATTTCCATTATATATATATGAGTATGCTTGTACAGACTTGTCCATACACACACATGATTCAAAACATTCAAAAAGCAAAATATTCTTTTGAAATCTGTCATTTATTTTTGTATTTTCTATTCTGAATCACTGTTTTTAAATGTTTTCAAAATCATAATATAAAAATGTAGTGATTTGATGCCATGTCCAATAAATATGTTCTCTTGTTCTTTATTACTAAGCTATAGAGACTGCAGCAGCCTTTGCCAAACATCCTGACTTGCCAGAAGCCTCCAGGCCTGGAGAAGGTAGTGGTGGAGACAGAGTATTACTCTGATGATGGCTTTAAAGTCTGAGGGTGTCAGGAGGTTCTAGCTCTCTAAGTGTACTGAAATGCTGATGATAACTTCTAAAAAGTCCTAAAAAGTTTCTTGATCTTTGAGATGGTAAAAGAATGCTGGCTTAGGTGATTAACACTTGTAGCTTAACAGCAGAGGATTAAGCAATGTGGCCTTTGATCTATCTCAGCAGGAACTGCTCTGCTCTAATTTTTAGCCTGCTAGTCAGAAGTCTCAGGAAGAAAAAAGGACATTTAAAGAAGTGACTATAGAATTTATTACTAAGTTGTAAAACGTTTCCTATGAAAGCTACCTAAGGGGAAAGTGGAAATATCATAAGTGGGGAAAAGGAAATAAAAAATATAGTAAGGGAAAAATTTTTCTAAGGGAAAAATTTCTAGGTGGGGGAAAAGGAGAAATTCTCTCCATCTCCCTCTCAACTCTTTGTCCTCAGTACTTATATATCTTTCAGAATACATGGTCACATGATACAAAGTTCATCACAAGTTCACACAAAAATTCAAATCATAAATTGAAATAGAAGTTTACAACAGAGAATGTTTACATGCATATCCATTAGGAGTAATCACCTGTCACTTATCCACAGGTTCACTGAAGCTTTAAAAACATAACTAAGTTATTACTAAAGTTTTGTATAAATAAACTCAGTCAACATTTTATCTTCTGTCCTAGCACCTATAATAAATCTTTAGTTTCCTTTTTATGACCTTTGGTTAATTGTTTACAACCTCTTGGAATGTGCTGTGTAGGAGAAAGTCTGGTTACCACCTAAGAGCAATTAACTGGGGACTCTTGGGAGACTGGCAGAGTTCTCATTCCAATTTTGACTATCAGTAAAGGACGGAATAGCAGTCCCACTATAAAAGAGCTTAATAATCACAGATATGATTTTAGGAATTCTTTTTTTTTTTTTTTTTGGTTTTTCGAGACAGGGTTTCTCTGTATAGTCCTGGCTGTCCTGGAACTCACTTTGTAGACCAGGTTGGCCTCGAACTCAGAAATCCGCCTGCCTCTGCCTCCCAAGTGCTGGGATTAAAGGCGTGCGCCTTTAATCTCGAAAAACAAAACAAAACAAACAAACAAAAAAAGTGCACAAGATGGGGCAGGGGGAACCATAATCAGAATTTTAGGAATTCTTATAGGATCATCATTAAGACTTAAGAAGTCATATACATGTCTATATAGCATCACTACAAAACAGTACATATTCGTGGATCTGCAGAGATCTGCTTCAAATGGATGTGATATTACTTAGTGCTTGTTATATATGATTAATATAACAGGAAAATCATATTAATAGCAGGAATCTTTCCTAAAATGAATACTTTAAAATACTGCTTAATAAGGGTAAACCTGTTGCAGATTATATAATAATCTGAAGCAGGTCATCTCAGGACGATCACCTGTTAGTTATTAGCTTGCCCCATTAAGGCTCCTGACACTGACTACATATCAAAGATGCCTTCTTATTATTGATATAAATACCTCATTTATATCAAGTGAATGAGGGAAAAACAAAAAAACAAAATGTAGAGACAGTTCTTTGATACAAAAACAGATGTACAAATTCTCTGCTCATGTTTTTAACAGTATTTGGTGCAAAGACTAAGAGTGTAGAATCTCATAGAATAAGGAAATGCTTTCTTCAGAGATGTCTTTCTTAATCTCTAGTACATTTCATGTAAAGTAGAAATTGTTCTTTTTAAGTTCACAGTTGATACATAACAAATGTATCTAACTATATGATCAATATCAAAATGCTTAGAATATTTCCTTTGCTGAAAATGTTTACTCATGATGTCTTCAGGTAAACCCCTTCTTGTGGACTCCAGATTCTGAAAACTTGTGATATGTTTTTTTATCCCTATTATGTAGGCTTTTATAGAGCCTCATTTAAAAGAATAATACAATATACCATCATCTGTATGCCTAGTTTCTTGTATTTAGCATCATATTTTGAAGATTCACTTTTATTGCTTTAATTTTTTTCCTTACAGCCCAATTTATGGAACGCCTAGTTTTAGTATGAATCATTTTCCTCCTGATGCACAATTGAATTGTTTCCAGTTTGCAATTTTTCTCAATAATAGTAATTGTGTGTATATTGATACAAGGCCTAACTGTGAAGATGTATTTCTTTATCTTCTTTATACTATGACTTGGGGAATGTAGGAAATTATGTTGGGAAAAAATAAGAACAAAGATGATGCTTAATCTTAAATGCTGCTAAGGAAACAAAAATGTGAAATTAGTTTTCTCTGTGTCCATGTATATTCATGCATACAATTATTTTGTGTTTCTTTCCATTTATATTTTTGGTTTTGTTATACATTTAAGACTTGTTTAGTAGAAGATACTGTTTAAAACTCCTCTATGCCAATGCCTGGCAAATACAGAAGTGGATGCTCACAGTCATCTATTGTATGGAATACAGGGCCACGAATGGAGTAGCTAGAGAAAGTACCCAAGGAGCTAAAGGGGTCTGCAACCCTATAGGAGGAACAACCATATGAACTAACCAGTACCCCACCCCCAGAGCTGTGTCTCTAGTTGTATATGTAGCAGAGAATGGCCTAGTTGGCCATCAGTGGGAGAAGAGGCCCTTGGTCTTGTGAAGATCATATGCCTCAGTACAGTAGAATGCCAGGGCCAGGAAGTGGGAGTGGATAGGATGGAGAGCAGGGCAGGGGGAAGGTATAGGGGGCTTTGGGTATAGCATTTGAAATGTAAATGAAGAAAATATCTAATAAAAATGCCTTAAGAAAATGTTTACAAAACTCCTCGATATCTGTACTCTTTTAGATATTACTTGTACTATGTGTCAACTAAAACCAAGTTTGTTCTCACAGACAAAGCAATGACAAAATGAACTTACTAGGCTCTATCTTATTTACCTCATGAGTTATTTAGCATTATTTGCAGGGACAAAAGTGACTCAATATTTCCAAAACCCACCCTAATATGGGAACTGAAACATGAAAGCTATACTCCTTGCCCTTCAGCTCTATCAGAGTCTGTTCACTGCTTCTATAACCCTGAGAAGGTACCACATTTTTTTGTAAGCTTTTGAGCATCTTAAGACTTATACACTTATACACTTTGTTACCTTCATGAACTGGCTGAAATTTTACTAGCTTTCTTAATATCATGATGCTTATGAGTTTACTTCCTATTTTGAAGTGAGAATGTTTCAGTTTAGAGTAAATATCTTTACAACATAGAAGAATAAAGAGGAATTATATTGCCCTGTATAATGCAGGTACCACAGAGGTTCCACACGTGTACCAAGTTGGAAAATGTGTATATGTTAAGAGGCATCATGCTAAAAACTTGGAAGCAAAGTAGAAGAGGCCATCACTGGTGTTGTTAACCATGCTGAAAACCATTAAAGTGGATGGAGTAACTGCCTGGGTTCATGTAACTCCTGTCAGACTAACACCTTTGCCTCACACCAACTGGTTAGCAGCCAGACACCGGAGCAACCCTCTCAAGCTCAAAATCACCTTCCCTTCTGCAAGGTCAGAGAAACCATGAGATGGCGATAGTGTATCTTCCTTCTGGTGTTGAGCCTCAGCCCGCCCCATAACCCTACAATGTGATGTGGCAAGTACTCTCGTCCACTGGGGATGTAGCTTGGTCCACTACAGAGGAACACCCCCCCCCCCTTATACATGGTGGCCAGACCTTTTCTTTAATCTTGACTCCTGGGATATCCCCACACTAGAGTCACAAGGAGAAGGATATCCCAAATGTGGGGGGCAAGGGTCTTGCGAATCGAAACTGTGTCCCAGAAGAAGTCTTGGAGAGTGGGGCTTAGGGTGTGGACACTAGAAGTTGAGAAGTGTCCTGTGAGAAACCACCCTATATGTGTGCCCCCTGAGATGGGAGAAGCCGGCAGCAGGCTCATCAATGGGGGAAAGGACCAACCATTTTTTCTGTGCTACCTAGGAGCATGAAACATTAGGAAGCACATACTGGAAACCATTCCGGGAGTAGTTAGGGATTCAATGGCCAAAGTAGGAGAAGAGCTAGCCAAGCAGAAGAGAGAAAGGGAACAGAATCAGGACCGGTTCGAGTCTTGGTTTAACTCTTCCCCTTGGTTAACCCCCCTCATATCTACCTTGTTAAGGTCCCTAATTATTCATCTGCTAATAGTTGACCTTTGGAGCCTGCATATTGAACAAGCATATAGCCTTCATAAAAGAGAGAATAGAATAGGAGCAGTAGAGCTGATGATCCTGCACCAATAATAAGAGACCATGAGAACGGGATCTGAAGAATATAGTTAGTTACCCAAGACCCATGAGTGTAGCTCCAGGATTGTAGCTTGTAAAGGAAAAAGAGGGCAATGAGGAACCCTATGGGCTTTGCCAGACCCACACCCTCCTTACAGCTTTCCCCTCCTTCCAGGGATTAAGTCTAGGCCAAGTTCCATTCTCCACAAACAGGAACTTTCTTGAGTAAAAAAGTCTCGGGAAAAACAAAACAAAACAAAACATAGAATGTTCTGACTGATAGTCGCCTGACCCTCTGGAAAGTCCCAGACAGAGTACAAATGTGTATCATGATCTGTCCATGCTTGCTAGCCAATAGATTTAAAGATCAATACGCTTAGTCAATAAGTTTGAACTGTAATCTTGCTGATATAATCTGTATCTGTAAAAAGTATAAAACTGCTTGTAATAGCCATTCCGGGTAGCCTTCTAGTCACTTGACTTGAGGGACTAATTGAAGGTTGACCCTGACAAGCTGGAAAATAAACTTCTTGCTTTTGATAAGAAAGAAAGAAAGAAAGAAAGAGAGAGAGAGAGAGAGAGAGAGAGAGAGAGAGAGAGAGAGAGAGAGAGAAGAGGAATTATAGGTTTTTTTTTTCTACTCTCGTAGTTAGCTTTCTTTTGCCATAATAAATACCATAACTAAAAACAGCTTATGAGCCGGGCGTGGTGGCACACGCCTTTAATTCCAGCACTTGGGAGGCAGAGGCAGGCGGATTTCTGAGTTCGAGGCCAGCCTGGTCTACAAAGTGAGTGCCAGGACAGCCAAGGCTACACAGAGAAACCCTGTCTCGAAAAACCAAAAAAAAAAAAAAAAAAAAAAAAAAACCAAAACAGCTTATGGAGGAAAGAGTTTGTTTCAGCTTAGTGTATAGTCCATCATGAAAAAAGTAAGGGCAAGAACTCAGTTGAGAAACCAGGAAAGAGGAACTGAAGCCATGGAAGAGCACTGCTTATTTGTTTACTCAGCTTACTTTCTTATATATCCCAGGACCACATGGCCTAAAAGTGGCACTGACCACTGTTGGCAGAATACTTCCACATTAATCACAAAAATATGCTATAGACTTGATTATAGGCGAGAGTGCTAGAGGTGTTATCTCAGTTGAAGCTAGCCATTCCCAGATGCTGCTGCTTTTGTCAAGTTGACAAAAACTAACCAGTAAACTCTTTTGTATTTGACATTCATGTAAGTCATATATTTCCTTTTTGTTTATCCCAGAGATCCAATGTTAATATTAGTATCACAAAATAATTCACAATATTACAATAAATGTCCAATAGCCATTAAATATTTCAGCATTTAAATATGATTATTCAACAGATAACAAATGTCATCACCACCATGTGAATTCTACTATAATTAAGTAAAACATTTTTTCTTCCAAAATTTTTTCTCCAATTTGCTGTCAAGATTGTGAGTTTTTATACTAAGAGAAAAAATTTTAAAAGTGTACTCAAAAAGCAAAAACAAAACAAACAAACCAACAAAACTCCAGACAAATAAAACACTAAATTTATAAGATTGACTGGAAAATCAAGACAAATATTTATTCTATAAATAATGTGAAACAGTATCACTACTGTTCATGGGAGAACTCATATAATAAATGGTCCAAGAAAGAGAATGATTTATAAATATCTGCAAGTTGCAACTGACATTTAACTCTAATAAGTACTTTCAACTCTCTCCCTATCAATTCCGTACATTATTTGATGTTCTAGACAGAGCAATAAGACAACTAAAGTAGATCAAAAGAACAAAACTTGGAAAGGAAGTAGTCAAAATATCTCTATTTGCAGATGTTATTATAGTATACATAACTGACCCTAAAACTGTGCAACTTGGTACTCATATGGGATCGTTAACAAGTAGAGCATTGGTTTTCTCTGTCTCTGTTGCCTGTCCTTGGCTCCCTTTCACTCCTACGTAGAATGCCTGTTAGAGTTCCAGTGCAAGATGATGTGCCTAGTCCTGCTGGGAACTAAATGTCTCGGAGTGGGGGTGATACTAATGATTCCTACAGTGAAAAAAATGCATTAGGTAGCCAGTAGATTTAAAAACAGTTAATCTGATCTGGGCGTGGTGGCACATGCCTTTAATCCCAGCACTGGGGAGACTGAGGCAGGCGGATTTCTGAGTTTGAGGCCAGACTGGTCTACAAAGTGAGTTCCAGGACAGCCAGGGCTACAGAGAAACCCTGTCTTGAAAAAAACAAACAAACAAACAAAAACAAAACAAAATGAAACAAAACAAAAAAACAGTTAATCTGTAAATAGATGTCATGTTCAGTAAGATTTAGGATACAGGCCACACAACAAAAAATGATTTAATAACACTATGGAAAAAGAATGGATGAGGAATCAAATACTTATACAAGTAAACTGATTAACAACAGACAGATTCCCCATGTGTATGTGTCATTGATCATTGTCTCACTAATCCTTATTTCCCACTTTGATTTTTGTTGCATAAATGCTAATTATTGCAGTTTCTATAATAAGTTGATGACTGATAGCAAATGTAGCAAAAGTCTGAGTCAATTCTGAAGTTGAACTTGACTCTTTAATTATTGACTCTCTTCTTCTGATATTCCAGTGTAAATCTGTTCAAGGCTTTTCAGATGATGGGGCAAATTATTATCTCTGAGGAGTACCATAGAATGTGTTCATAGGCTTAGATCATTAAATTCTGGCACTATTTTCTTAATGAAATATGCAGTTTTTAAAATAATTGACTCTGCATTATACAAAGAAAACCATACTCTGTCTAGTGAGTAGCTATGTGCCTAGAATTTGTGATATTGTCTAAGAATTCGGACCAATGTTGTTCTCTACTAGTCAAAGTAAGAGCTCAGTGAAACTAGGTGAGAGATGGAATCTTAGCCCATGTTCATATCACAACACATTCATTTGGTCTCTAAAAACCACTGTGTGTTTTTCTTCTCAGGCTCGAAGAACATGTAGTAGGAGATAATGTATAAAGTAATTGACAAGATTTATTCAATTGATCCCTGTCTGATAGAAAAATAGCTATTTTGACAGAAAGGAATATGGAAGTTTTTCAGGACCATATAATCAGCAGCAGCAAGTACTTAGGAAATGCATGAGAAATATTTCTATAACTTTCCCTTTAGCACACTTGTCTGATAGTTCAAAAGCCAGATGTGTCAATGAGAACAAAAATAGAAAATCACAAATAACTAATAAGAAATGTAATGCCAGACACTGTCTCAAATGTGAAATCTTCACTAGTGTATAACCATAGATATATAGAAATATTACCTTTAATTTTTTTAAAGATTTATTTATTTATTATATGTAAGTACACTGTAGCTGTCTTCAGACACTCCAGAAGAGGGCAGCAGATCTCCTTACAGATGGTTGTGAGCCACCATGTGGTTGCTGGGATTTGGACTCAGGACCTTCGGAAGAGCAGTCGGTGCTCTTGCTCACTGAGCCATCTCACCAGCCCCTCCTTTAATGTTCTTGACAGAATTATAAAAAACAATACTTTATATATGTATGGGAAACAATATATTATTGACTGTATCATTATAAGGCCATGAACTTACCTCATATCAGTCACAATATAGTCTAAACATAGTTTGAGCATCTTAATATCCTATAGAATAATACTTTGGCCCAAATATTAGTTTTATAATATTGTGTGAACTTTATAAATTTAGTAGAATTATCAACCTCTCATCTTGAAGATCCATTTTTATTGCTCCTAATTTATTTTATTCCCTTTGGATAAGCCTGAAATGCTCAATTCTTCTACATTTTCTCCATAAATGTTCTGAGCCCTTTCTAAACTCAAATTTATATGATGACTTTCCAAAATTAAAATGATAATTGAAAGTAGTCATGTAAGCTTTATATATTTTAAAGTTTAGATTGCAGCAGAGGGAGAATTGGGAGGATGAAAGGAAGGGTAGGCTGAAGACAGGTTATACTATATAAAAGAAGAATAAACACTATTTAAAAAATAAAAAAAAATAAAATATTTCAAATATAGTTATATTCTAGTAAAACAGGCCCAGTCAAGTTCCTTAATTCATAGCAAAAACTAAGCCATACCTTCCATTATATGATTAACTGTAATAGTTAGCTTTGTTATTTTAACATAATGTAGTATGATTACATTAATTTCCATGAAAAGACAGATTGTGACCTAGAATTGTGAGCCAAATAGAATTTTTCTTCCTTAAGTTGCTTTTGTCATTTTGATACTTTATCACATACATAATGTTCTACATTGTGTATGAAGGATTCTACATCAGTTGTTACAAAATTTTACTCATTCTATATCATTATTTCTGATGTCCAACTTAATGTATTTGGATTTTTTTTTTATAATTCCTGGTCTATTCTCATGATTTGGAAGGCAACATATTGCATATTTGTTGGGCTGGTTTAGCACATCTCTTGGTGAACTGCAAATCTTCTAACTTTAATTTAATGTCAGCAAAGAATGAAATTTTATCAGCTCTAAATGAAAGTATAAAGGCTTTATGAAAGTCAGGTACTAAAGTTATCATCAGAAATTTGTGGGTCATAAAGACATACATAACTTTTGGTAATATTTTTCCTTAAGGATATATCCTTAAGGGGAAGATAAACAATATACTTCTCTCGGTTTTAGGATACAGACCTTAGCCTGCTTTATTTTCAACATGGAAAAATTTCCTGGAAGATGAATGAGATCTAGACAAATATATTGCTGATTATCAACTAGAATATTCTTTTTTTTGTATTTTACTTCAAATCTTTCTTTTATGTTCTTTGGGGGGGTATTTATTTCATTTACATTTACAATGCTATCCCAAAAGTCCCCAACATGCTCCCCCCACTCCCACCCCCAACTCCCACTTCTTGGCCCTGTCGTTCCCCTGTACTGAGGCATATAAAGTTTGCACGAACAATGGGCCTCTCTTTCCACTGATGGCCGACTAGGCCATCTTCTGATTCATATGCAGTTAGAGACTAGAATATTCGTAAATAATGATAAATTTGAAGGTATACAGTAACATTTAACTATAAACCGGAAATTATATATGCATAAATAAACCCAGTCAGAATTGCACAAATTGGCAGAAGATGATCCATCCATCACACTTCTTGGTATTTGCTATAATTTTTATATTAAAGGAATTTACAAAAGCCCCTGTGCTTGGTCCCCAGATGTTACTGTGAGGGCCATTCTTGAAACTTTAGGAGCTAGGATGCAACTAGTAGAACTAGATCTCTTTCAGGAGCATTCTTCGGGATATTTTCATTTATGTAAGTATTCTCTCTGATTTATGTCTAAAATGAAGCAATAAAGTTGCTCTGCCACAGGTTACCACTTCTCTCTCCTTCAGTCCTCCCTACACTATATCCCTCCTGTTCCCTTCCTCACCCTGTCCTTGATCAGTTCCTTCCCTCCATCATCCCTTGATGTCTATTTTATTTCACCTTGTAAGTAAGATTCAGGCATCCTTCCTTGGGCCCTACTTATTATTTAGCCTGTTTGGGTTTTTGGATTGTAGAATGTTTGTCCTTCACTTTATGGCTAATATCCATCAAAACTCACAGATGAAAAATTTCCTACCCTTAAGGAAGACATGCCTCAAAAGGTACAATAGCTTATAGAACACCAAATAGATTGGACCAGAAAAGAAAGGTCCTTCAACACATAATAATTTAAACGATAACCATAGAGAACATAGGAAGAAAAACTGCAAGGGGAAAACACCAAGCAACATATGAAAACATACCTATTTGCCTGCAAAACTCATGATGTCCTTGTTATTAATAGCTGAATAGTATTCCATTGTGTAAATGAAGCACATTTTCTGTATCCATTTTTCCTTTGTGGGACATCTGGGCTGTTTGCAGCTTCTGGCTATCACAAATAAGGCTGCTAAGAACATAGTGAAATGTGCCACTATGACATGATAGGGACATCTTTTGGGTATATGACAAAGAGTAGTATAGATGGGTCTTCAGGTAAACTATTTCCAGGTTTATGAGGAACCTTCAGATTGATTTCCAGAGTGGTTATATCAGTTTAAAATCCTACCAGCAATGGGGGAGTGTTCTGCTTTCTCCATATCCTTGCCACCATCTGCTATCACCTGAGTTTTGACCTTAGTTATTCTCAGCTTGCATTTCCCTGATCACTAAGTTCTTTAAGCACTTCTTTAGTGATTCTCGGCCAATTTTGAGATCCCTCTCTTATAAATTCTATTTAGTTCTATACACCATTTTTTGATTGGGTTGTTTGTTTTGTTTTTGGATAATAGCCACCTATCTGATGTACGGTTAGTGAAGATTTTTCCCCAATCTGTAGGTTGCCAATTTCTCTTATTGGCTATCTCTTTTGCCTTACAGAAGCTTTCCAGATTCATGAGGTCCCATTTTTCAATTCTTGATCTTAGAGCCTGAGCCATTGGGTTCTATTTAGAAATTTTCCCTCTGTTTCAATGAGTTCAATTTTCTTTCCTACTTTTTCTTCTATTAGAATCAGTGTATCTGGTTTTATGTTGAGGTCCTTGACACACTTGGACTTGAGTTTTGTGCAAGCTGACAAATATGGGCCTTTTTTCATTTTTTTCTACTTACTGACAGCCACTTATACCAGCACTATTTAATGATGATGCTTTTTTTTTCCATTGTATATTTTTTGCTTCTTTGTCAAAGAATAAGTGCCAATACAGTTCTATTCCATTGATGAATCTGTCTTTCTCTGTCTTTTACCACTATTGATCTGTAGTACAGCTTACGGTCAGGGATGGTGATTTTCCAGGAGTTCATTTATTGTGAAGAATTGTTTTCACCATACTGGGTTTTATGTTTTTTCCATATGAAATTAAGTATTGACCTTTCAATGTTTTTGAAGAATTGTGTTAGAATGTTGATGGGTATTGTAATGAATCTGAAGATTGCTTTTAGTAGGATAGCCATTTTTTCTGTTAATAGTACCAATCCATGTGCATGGGATATCTCTCCATTTTCTGAGGTCATCATTGATTTCTTACTTGAGAGAGGTGATGTTCTTGTGATATAGATCTTTCAATTATTTTGTTTAGAGTTACCCCAAGATATTTTATATTATTTGTGACTATTTTGAATGGTGTTGGTTCCCTAAATTCTTTCTTAGCTACTTTATCATTTACATAAAAGAAGGCTACTGCATGTGTTTTGCAGGCAAATGCATTGAAAAAGAAAATATTGTCCTGAGTAAGGTAACTCAGACCGAAAAGAACATGCATGGTATCTACTCATTAAAAAGTGTGTATTAGCCAAAAATTACCAAGATACCCAAGATACAAAGCACATAACTTAAGGTTAACAAGCCAAAGGGCCCAAGTGAGGATACCTCAATCCCACTTGGGAGGAAGAAGAAAATAATCAAGGGTAACAGAGGGAGGGAGGGTCATATGTTGGAGAGGGGACAGGGAGGGGAGAGAGAAACATGATCAGGTATTGGGAAGAGAACAAGAGTGAAGCCCTGAAGGCCAGCAGAAAGAATGGAAATGGGCTTATGGAGGTAGGAGGTGGTGGGAGTCTCTAGAATGTACCAGAGACCTGGGAGGTGAGCGATGCTCAGGACTCAAGGAAGGGACATTAGATGAAATGTGCAACAGTGGGGATAGGAAACTTGTAGAGTCTAACTCCAGTAAAAATACAGGGCATTTAGTGGAGGGATGGGGTTGCCATCCCACAGTAAACATCTGACCTAGAATTAATTATGTCTAAAAGAACTTCAGAGACAAAAAATGGAGAAGAGCCTGAGGGAAAGGAGGTTCAATGACTGTCCCAAATTGGGATGCAGCTCAAGGGGAGACTGTAAGGATTGACACTGTTACTGATGCTGTTGTGTGCTCACACACAGGATTCTAGAATGGTGGCCCTCCAAGAACCCCAGCAAGCAGCTTAAAGAGTCAGATGCAGATACTTACATCAAACAAATAGAAAGAAGTTGGGACATCTTTGGTTGAATTAGAGAAAGACTGGAAGAAGCTAATGCTACATCCACTCAAGTAGTGACCCATGTGACAGGCCCAAAAGCCCGGATTCAGTCCCGAGGCGAAATGTTCATGGAAACTTAGTCTTCTGAAACCGTGGCATCCTGTATAAGGAATGTTCCAATATGTCTCTGCTTTAGTTGGTGAACAGATCTTTGTGCTTTCCCTCAGTATTGTTTTATTATAGGTGTCTCCAAGCAATGACTTGCCAAATACCTAAGCCTTCACCAATGCCCTAGGTAGTTCTTAAGCTGACCCTGGGCTTGGAATCCAGTAAGCATGTTGCATATTCAGTGACATTCAGAATTGCTTCTAATATTGTAAGAGAGATAGTGAAAAAAAATCAGGCATTACTGTCTTCTACATAGAGTTAGAAATCTCAGGGCAAGCTTAGCAAAGTATACTTAGGATCTTCATTACAGTCAGGTATGGCAGACGATGTTGCATATTAGAATAAAGTTGGTGAGTTCTTCTGACAAATGGAGATTCCCTAGAGATACGTAAAAGAGCAGCAAAGTTACTCCCATAAGCAAGAGTTTACCATGACCTAGGAAGAAGGAAGGTTGTGGTCTAAGAAGGAACTAGGGTAAATACTTAGAACTATAGATAGCTGAGTTATACCCATACACGGAAATTTACAATGGCCTAGGAGAAAGGTAGACTATACAATAGACTAGAATTGGAACCATGGCAAGGGTGTGAAGCCCTTGCCCCTGGCTTCTAAGATTAAGCTGACCTTAGGTGAGGCTGCTTTTGATCCCAGTTGTTAACATTGATTTTTATCCCAGTTGGTATCTGTTAGCTTTCTGTATGCATTTCTCTGTTTTGTGTAAAAGTCACTTATATAAGTGGTGCTTCCTTTGAGACAAATTGCATCCAGATACAGGATTCCCTTGTGTCCCTGTCTGTTTTAAACCCTCTGCACCAACTCCTTGCCTGCCTGTCCAGGACCCTGATTTCTTCTGCGGATTGAGGGAGGCCAATTGAGGCCAGTCCACAGCAAGCTGAGAAGGGTGACCCCATAGGAAGATCAGTAGTCTCAACTAACCCGGACCCCTGGGATCTCTCAGACACATCCTGTATACCTACCAGGCAGCATACATTAGATGATATGAGGTACCCTACACATATGCAGCACAGTACTGGCTGAACTGTTCTCAGTGAGAGAAGATGCATCTAACCTTTGAGAGATTTGAGAATCCAGGGGGTGGGTTGGTCTGGTAGGGTGACATTGGGGAGAGGAGGACATCTTCTTCGAGATGGGAGAGGAGGAATGGGATAAGAAAAGTCAGAGGGCAGACCAGGCAGGGAATAAAGATGACTGGATTCAAAAAATAGATGTAATAATAGTAATAATAGTAATAATAATAATTAATAATAATAATAAAGCATACCTACAAGTATTATACCTAGGCAAACAAGACACTAAAGGTTAAAAGGACCTGGACAGATGTCTTAAAGAATCTATTTGACCACATTTGTTAGCCCACACTAATATATTCAAGAAAATGTTAAATTACAATAGATGCAAAAAACAAGACATTCCATGACAAAGTCAAAGTTATACAAAATCTATCCACAATATAGGGTTGCAGAAGGTAGCTATAGTCATGAAAACACAGAAAATTATCTCACACCAACAGAAGCACAAACATGCCGCCCCAAATACAATGACAAAAACAACACCAACACCAACGAAAACAACACCAAGCAACCACTACCAAGAAACACAACAACAACAGAATAACAGCAGTTAAGTATCATTGGAGATTAATATCTTCAAATATAGACTTAATTCTCCAATAAAATGTAACAGGATAGCAGAATGAATATGAAAACAGGATCTGTCCTACTGCAAAAAGAAACAAACTACAAAACCAAAGATAAACCTTACTTCAGAGTACAGGGTAGGAAAATGCCTTTATAAACAAATGGACCCAAGAAGAATTTTAGAGTACCCATTTTAATTTGTAACCAAACAGATGTCCATTCAAAATTATTCAAAAGACATGAAGAGGAATCCTTCATATCCATCAAAGGAAAAATTCCCCAAGATGTTGTCTCAATCCTTAACACCTATGCTTCAAAAAACAAAGGCACCCACATGTGTAAAAGAATCATTATAAGTTGTAGATTTTCTCTTTTCCTACAACCCCACTGCTCAGCCTGTCTCCCAGCATGGCTATCCTAACTTGAAACATAGAAAGGATGCCAGACCCAATTCTGGAAGACCTACTCCAACCCTGGATACACAGTTCTACATGGCACCCAGGGGCCCTGCTCCACCTTGCAAAAGCCAGGCCAGCCAAAATCACAGACAGCCATATGAATAAAGTCAATCTTAAGAACATAATCAATGCAATATGACCCTCACAAAACCCAAGTTCCTTACTACAGCAAGATCCTAACTTACCTAAAGAGAAGGATATGACCTTAAATTTCATCTCATGAATTCCCATAAATAAATAGAGGAAAAACAGTTCAATAAGTGAAGAAAATTAATAAACCCATCTAAGATCTAAAAATGGAATTATAGTCAATGAAGAATAAACAAATATAGACAACTCTAGAGATGGAAATCCATGGAAATAGAATTGGAATGACAGACACAAGCATCAATAACTAAATATAAAAGAAGGAAGAGGAGATCTCAAGAATAGAAGATACCATAGAAGAAATGGATACATCAGTCAAAGAAAATGCCAAATATAATTGCAAGCTGGAATTTAGTCTGGCCATTCCTCAGAAAAGTGAACATAGTTTTACCTGATGACACAGCTATAGCATTCCTGGGCATATACCCAAAAGATGCTCCAACATATAACAAGGACACATGCTTCTCTATGTTCATGACAGCCTTTTTTTTTTTTTTTACAATAGCTGGAAGCTGGAAAGATCCCAGATGTTCTTCCAATAGAGGAATGGATACAGAAAATGTGGTAAATTTACACAATGGAGTACTACTCAGCTATTAAAAACAATGACTTCATGAAATTCTTAGGCAAATGGATGGATCTAGGAAATATCATCCTGAGTGTGAAGAACACACATGGTATGTACTCACTGATAAGTGGATATTATGAAAAAAAGCTCAGAACACCCTGATACAACACACAGGCCATATTTAAGTCAAGAAGAAGGATGACCAAAGTGTAGATGTTTCAGTACTACTTAAAAGGAGGAATAAAATAATCACAGGAGGAAGAATAAGGAGGTAACTGGGAGGAAGAGAGGAAAGTGAAGAAAAAGGAGAAGCAGGAGACAGGAGAGAAGTACAGAGGGTCATGAAGTTGAACAGGGGTGTGTAACAATGGGATATGGGGAACTCGTGGTAGCCACTATCACATCCTAGATACCAGGAAAGTAAGAGACTCCCAGGACAAAATGGGAATGACATTAGCTGAAATACCCAATAAAGGGGAGAGAGAACCTGTAGAAACCATATCCAGAGGTTAGGCATGATCCCCAGTTGATGGATAGAACCACCTACCTATCTCAAAAATATTAACCCAGAATTTCTACTGTCTAAAGGAAATGTGGAACAAAAAGTGGAGCAGAGACTGAAGCAAAGGCCATCCAGAAACTGCCCCACCTAGGGATCCATATGGTCTGCAGACATCAAATCCAGAAATTATTGCTAATGCCAAGAAGCACTTGATGACAGGAGCCTGGTATGGCTGTTCCCTGAGACGCTGTGCCAGATCATGACCTATACAGATACAGATGCTTGAAGTCAACCATCAGACTCAGTACAGCAACTGCAATCGAGGAGTTAATGGGAGGACTGAAGGAGCTGAAGGGGTTTGTACCCTCATAGGAAGAACAATATCAACTAACCAGATGACCCAGAGATCCCAGGGACTAAACCACTAACCAAAGAGTTCATATGGAGGGAGTCATGGATCCAGGTGCATATGTAGGAAAGGATTGCCTGATCTGGCATTAATGGGAGGAGAGACCCTTAATCCTATGGAAGCTTGATGCCCCAGTGTAGGGGAATGCTAGGACAGTTAGAAGGAAGTGAGTGGGTAGGCTAGGGTGTGGGAAGCGGTTTCTGCTGTGCCTGCGTGGCCTAATTGGTAAACAAGCAATGTGCGCATGTGCGAGAGTGTTTTCACGCCAAGTCACAGCCCATCCCGGGGTGTGGTGATGAGGCTCTGGGAGAGCCAATCAGGTGTGGACATGTCACACTAAGGTGTATATAAGCAGCACCTTTTTAGTGCTTGGGGTCTTCCTCTTCATGTTGAAGCTAGTGTAATAAAGTTGCTGCATAAGGATCCGGTTTCTCACACATGTGTTCTTGCTGGCAAGACGATAGCACGGGCAAGAATTGGTGCTGAAACCCAGGAACCGCCTTACCATCGCTGGCACCAAGGAGACCCTCCGTTGGCGGGGCAGATTCAGAACTGTAGTCAGGTTGGTTTTTCAAGGTTCTGAGAGGCATGTTTGGTTCTGGTCTTTCTCTACAATTAGAAGGGGCAATGGAAGCCTTTGTAATTGTTCTTGTGGCACTTATCCTTTTCCTTATAGTGAAAGCAGGACAGGGAGTGCTGGAGGAGGTTCAAGACAGCATGTCAGAAACAGAGCAGGGTAAAAGATTGGGAGCTCAAAGAAAAAAGGGTATACCTAAGAAACAAGGCCCTTCCAAGGATTCTGGATCCGAGGAAGAGAGAGAAAAGGGAAAGGATGCCCTGGGAGAGAAAAAGGAGAAGGGAGAGAGAAAAAGGAGGAAAGATAAAGGGGAGAAGAGAAAAGTGAAGGGGAAGGAGTCCCCGGAGAGGAAGAACCTTTATTCATTAAAAGAACTTGAGGGTTTAGGACTTGATATCTCAAGCTCAAGTGAAGAACTTAGTCCCTCGGAGGAAGAAGACTTAGAGGAAGAAGCAGCCCACTATGAGGAAGAAAGATACCACCCTGATGAGGGTAGAAATAGTGAGCCAAGGAGGAAGTTAAAAGGAAATAGTGGCTTAAGTCAGGGCATGGTTTGGTCTCTGGGCCCTAGCGCCCCTCCACCTTATGCAGAAAATTTTTGCTCAGATTCTGTTATTCCTCGAGACAAGCAGCAAAAATTACAGCAGATGTTTCCTGTCTTTGAGGTAGCGGATAGAGGATGCGTTCATGAGTCTGTGGAGCACATACAGATCAAAGAACTTGCTGAGTCAGTCCGTAATTATGGAGTTATTGCCAATTTTACATTATTTCAAGTCTAAAGACTTGCTACTTTGGCCATGACTCCGGGAGACTGGCAAATGGTGGCAAAGGCTGTGCTCACTAATATGGGGCAGTATTTAGAATGGAAAGCCTTATGGTATGAAACCTCTCAAACGCAAGTGAAGGGCTAATGCTGCAGCTGAAGGAGATTAGAGAAATTGGACTTTGATCTGCTGATAGGTCAGGGACCATATGCAGCCAATCAGACAAATTATAATTGGGGAGCATACGCTCAGGTTTCAGTTGCTGCCATTAAGGCGTGGAAAGCAATTTCAAGGAAAGGAGAGGCAGGAGGACATTTGACAGATGAAAAAGCCTCACATGTAATACACCACTGCCTAGAGGCATGGAGTGCTTGGGGTAAACCTAAAATTCTAAAAACTGACAATGGGCCAGCATATGTCTCTAATAAGTTTCAACAATTTTGCCATCAAATGAATGTTTTACATTTGACTGGCCTTCCTTACAATCCACAAGGACAAGGCATTGTGGAACGTGAGCATCGCACTATAAAAGCTTATTTAATAAAACAAAGAAGGGGAATTGTGGAAGACTCGATATCCCCAGTACCAAGAGTTGCTGTTTCCATGGCACTCTTTACTATTAATTTTTTAAATCTTGATGAGCATGGTCACTCTGCGGCTGATCGTCATAGTTTGGAGCCCGATAGGCTAAAGGAAATGGTCAAATGGAAAAATATCCTTGATAATAAATGGTATGGCCCGGATCCTATCTTAATCAGATCCCGGGGAGCTATTTGTGTTTTTCCAAAGGGTGAAGAAAATCCACTTTGGGTCCTGACGGGACTGACAAGGACCGTGAAAGAGCAAGATGAACCCCAAGATGATCCTCTTGCTCCTGATGATTGAGACCAGGATAAGTATACCTTTGTGGGCCATAGTAAGATCATGGCCAGTACCTTTACCAGTACATTCCAATTCTTCTACCTTGCCTTTGTTTTTTGCAAAGGAATATTTTTTGGATGTGCCTTATGCACGACAAACTACTCGAGAGCCACGGGTGTATAAGAATAGATTATCTTTAATTGGGCAGCATTACTCCCGTTAGGTATATTAATGATTCTTTTATTAGAAATATAGACCTACTGAATCACCTGAAGGGGAACTGGTCACAGGAGCTGGAAAGGTTGCAGACGAGGCTGCAGATAAAGATCCTGAACCTCAATGGGACCAGAATGGAACCAGTGACCCTTGGAGATTTTACCTCTTGGCTTACCTCTGCTTTTTATTATTTTAAGGAGTGGGTGGGGGTTATATTGTTTGGTGCAGCCTTATGTTGTAGGATAGTGTTTATGCTATGGTTGGTTTGCAAACTCAGATCTCAACAGAAACGTGACAAGGTTGTTATCACTCAAGCACTTGTAGCCATTGAACAAGGGGCCTCCCCTGAAATTTGGTTATCTATGTTTAAGAATTAGTTGGCATCTGAGTTCTCTGCTCTTGCACCCCACGGATCTGCGGATCCATTGCACTGGAATGAGAGAGATGCAATGATCATTGATCAGCCCTTGCACATCGCTGAGGTTTCCTCATTGCACGAGACAGGGTGATCATGATTTTTCTGCTAAAATTTTTCCTTAAAACCTGGCTGGCCTTGCTTATAGAGTTCACCCTAGGCCATCTAGCAGTTATTGTCACACAGCACTGTGGTATCCAGAGATGGGCAACTTTTCTCGTGCACAGACCAACCTAAGACATGGGGCCCGGTGGTGATAGGGTTATCCTATGATGGGTAAGGCTGTGTCATTAGAGGAATGACCTAAAACAGGAGCCACAGCAGATGGACATAACTGCAGAGGCCTAGACCAGCCTCGTCTTAATAAAACAAAATTGGGGAGATGTGGGAAGCCGTTTCCGCTGTGCCAGCATGGCCTAATTGGTAAACAAGCAATGTGCGCATGTGCGAGAGTGTTTTTGCGCCAAGTCCTGGGGTGTGGTGATGAGGCTCTGGGAGAGCAGCCAATCAGGTGTGGACATGTCACACTAAGGTGTATATAAGCAGCGCCTTTTTAGTGCTTGGGGTCTTCCTCTTCATGTTGAAGCTGGTGTAATAAATTTGCTGCCCCCCTTTTGTTTATCATCTGACTAAATACTTTAATTAAACTGAAGATCTCCCAAACACTATATAACCATCATTGCAAGGGGAAAAAATAGAATACCCTTTAGCTTTAAAAGACTACAAATACACTCCATGTGAAATCATGGAACAATAATATTGATAGGTATTAGAAAGTAATGATAGGCTAGTCATGGTAGCATACAGCTTTAATCCCAGCACATGGGAGAATTAGAATGGAGGATCTCTGTGATTTCAAGGACAGTTTGGTCTACAAAATTCATTTGAGACGGGCCAAAATTACATAGTGAGATACTGTTTCATAAAGGAAGAGAAGATGATGATAATAAGAAAAAGAGAACAAAAATAAAATAAAATGTTTACTATGTGCCATGTTCCAGGGGATGAGTCTAAATGCTTTAAATGTAATGTAATTTTTACAATTTTTACAATAGTATTTGAGATAGTTACTACTGTTTTTCTAATTTTTTTTGTATATGAGAAGATTGAGTCACATATAAGAGAAACAATTTGCTGGAGTCACATAGCAAGAAAACAAGAATAAGGATTACAAATGTACTAATTATAAGATCTTAATATCTGGAATTTACAAGTGTATAAGGATAAAATGTAAATTGTTGTACATGTCTTAGCTAGTTAGTTTTTGTCAACTTGACACTAGCTAGTATAATCTTGGATGAATAAACCTCAATTATGAATTGTATGATACTGAGCTGACTTGGTGTGAGAATATCCAGTTTACTGTGAGTGTTGCCATCCCCGGGCAGGTGGTTATAGGTTGTATAAGTAAAAGTAGTGTGAGCAAGTCATGAGGGCTTGCTTTGCTTCACTTCCCACTTTGAGCTCCAGCCCTCACTTCCCTAGATAGATCACATATTGTGGTATGTATGTATAGGCCAATTACAATTTCCTCCACAAATAACTTTTACTCATGATTTTCATCACAATAATACAAAACAAGCTAGAACATTGTCACTAATAGGTCCAGAAAAGTGTTTTTCAGTCCCATGTAGGCATAATGATGTCATGGTGGTACAAACCTGATATCTTAGCTATCCAGAGGCAAGATGATCTGAAGTTGATGGTTATTCTTGGGTGATTTTTTTTAAAATCCTACCTGTGGTATATAATATTCTGCTTCAGAAAAAAGGATAGCACATGTTGGTGAAAGATAACATCTTGTGTAGTGTGATTTATTTTGTGTTCCTGGATCTTTTAAAGGATTCCACAGTTTCTAATCAAAGGACTCTTTTGGGAAATGCTTAGAACTGCTTAACCGAATGAGTGATAGTGTTAGCTGTCTTTTGGATATCTAGGAACAGGAAGGAATGTAAAAGCTAGTAGATTGAGTAGGGTCCAAGAGACAGAGAAGTAGAGTCTAGGGGGCAGAGGAGTAAGGTTAGAGAGTAGAGTGAGAAAAGTCAGTTGCTGACAGTTGAGACAGGAGAAGATGAGCTGAGTCAGAGAAGAAGATATTGTTAAGAGACAGAAGAACCTATGAAAAAACATATATATATAAACATATATATATATATATAAACATATATATATAAACATATATATATATAAACACACACACACATATATATATATATATATATATATATATATATGCACACAATCACATAAAGACAAAAAAGCTATAATCCTTTTTGCAGCTCAAGCTCAGGAAGGAGTAGAGAGGTCAGTTCACTTCAAGTACAATACAGGATTTTTCTGAATGTCTGTGTGGGTAACATTTTCTTAAGGTACAATTAAACTACACAGAAACATCTTAGATAAAGCAATTTTGTGAAATATAGATAAAGAGAACACGATTACTGAAGGTTGTAGAAATGACTCAGTGGAAAATTACTTGAAATAAATATATAAAATTCTAAGTTTAAATCACAAATTTCATTTAGTTTGGTACGGTTATACACACACACTATCTGTCTATCTATCTATCTATCTATCTATCTATCTATCTATCTATCTATGTAACCCCTAGGCTCAGAGTTGGGCAGCAGAATTCTAGGAGCTTGTGGCTAGCCCACTTGGCTGAATCAATGAGGTTCCAGTCAGGTGAGAAACTCTTCCCTCCAAACAAAGATAAGGTTGAAACTAATGGACAAATGTCAGCCTCTGGCTTGCTATCACACACACACACATACACACACACACACACAAGACTATTGAAATACAACAAACATCATTAATAAATTAAAATAGATTTTTGTCACATCCACCCCGACCAGCAGGAAAGACACAACACCACATTGTCCTTCTTCAAGCAGGTTTATTCAAGAACACTTAGCATTGCAATGCAGGAACAGGAATCCCCCCCACACACAACCCCTGGGCACGCCTTAAATACCCTACTGACTCCTCCCAATCACCCCAGTCACATAACGGCAGTCCATAGGTTCACAGCAAGTGACGACACCTCAGGCAAGCTGACAAGGCATGGCATCTGTGCAGTGCAGGTGGCTGGGATGTGGCTAAGTCTGAGATAATGAGGAAGTCAGGCTCAGGTCATAAGATCTGGCAGCCATCCCAGGTGCCATCTTCGGGTGGCAGCCACACCTGCTCCTTACATCTCCCCCTTATTTATTATTTTGGCAGAGAGAATGCCTGTCTTAGGTTGCCCCCTGCAATAATGCTCCTTACCTATCATTGGGAGGACAAACAGCAGTGGTCTGGTCCCTGTCTTAGGTTGGTAATACCTCCAGGGAGTCTTAC
This sequence comes from Mus caroli, assembly GCF_978045245.1. NCBI lineage: Eukaryota > Metazoa > Chordata > Mammalia > Rodentia > Muridae > Mus > Mus caroli. The sequence continues at coordinate 46,348,160 of NW_028227260.1, forward strand.
CCGTCATTGACTACTTCTCTAGCATGCCAAGCCACACTTGAGGAGATTGTCCCAGCTCTAGGGCTCAAAAGCCTGAATCAATAGTGCCTGTGCACGGGTATGCCTTTTTTTGCATACGGCAAATGCACCACAGGGCCATTACTCCTGTGGCAACGCAGACGATTGCCAGCCCTCCTATGCCAGCCCATTCCTTGAGGTGTGATATTGCTGTGACTATGGCAGCAATAATCCCCAAATCTCTTTTAGGTCTAAACAGAGTCATCACAGATGGAGCTTGCACTGGCCAGGGTTCAAATCTAGGCATACAGGTTACCACAGCCAAGGAAAATACAGATGCATTCCAACACATACTATAAAAGCAATTATCACTACTATGATTAATGAACTCATTATCATCATAACTACCATTATATACTAAAAACACAAAAGGGGGCGAAACACACACAGGTGTAGGCACAAAAGACATATTTTTTCTCAAAGCCAAAACATTCACAGAATTTTCAAACAAATCAGACATGTTCCAATAAAAACTAGCATTTCCCCAGGCCCTTCCCATCAGTATACTTAGAGGTGACAAATCAGTACAGCTTCCATTTACCTCACATAACAACCATACATTAAAAGGATTATTAGCCCCTCGCTGTCCTTGGCTTTGATATGTCCAATTATAACTTGCAAACGTTTGATTATGTGTGATACTGATGTACGGAGAAAATGTAAAATACTTTTTCACCGCCCAAGCGGCCTCTGGGATTGACATCCAGTCCACAGAGGCAAAGCGTCTCATACACCTCTGCAAAACGAAGCCCAGCATGGTTGGGGTGGAATGCTAGCATTGCCCTTGGGTATGCTCGCAGGCCAAGTTCCTCTGATCCAAGTAGCATTAGCTTGGGTTGAATTATTAAAAAGGTCAATCAAACCATGCAGCCGTCTGATTATACAATTGCACACACGCACTATCTTGAGAAATATTTACAATAAGCTGAAAGCATAAGACCCCTTGCAGGGCAAGCTGGAGAGATTCATTCACCGGTGCCACTCCTTCATCATCCGGTAAAAAGGGAAGCTGTAAAGATGCATTGGAGGTAAAGAAACAAGGAAACACTTGAGCAGAATGGGTCAAGGGTAGCGGCTTCGGAAACACCAACGTGATGCCCCATCGTAGCTCCTCACTCCTGCACCCTGTCACCATCATCAGTATTCCAAGTAGAATCAGCATCACACCTCTGGTCATCCTTCAGCACTTGAGTCAGTCATTCAGGTACCCACAACGGCAGGCAGCAGTCCTGGGTAAACACACAAACAGACCCTCTCTCCCACACCAACACTGGATCTGGCCCATGCCATTGGCCATCCAACACGTCCTTCCACATAACAGTTCCCTTCTGAGATGCATCAGGATTACTGAATCTCTCTGCAGCAGTACAATCAAATTTATCTTTATTTTAAAAATTAAGAGTAAATAAGGCTATAGAAAGGCATTCCTGTAGAGTCGCCCCTAGGGCAACTCACCCTTTTTGTTTTATTAAGCATTCTTTTAAGGTACGATGAGCACGTTCAATTATTCCCTGCCCCTGAGGGTTATAGGGAATACCATGTACAAGATCAACGCCAATCATCTTACAAAAGCTAACAAAAGTATTGGAAGTATAAGCAGGGCCATTATCAGTTTTTAATTCTTTAAGTTGACCCCAAGCACCCCATGCTTCAAAGCAATGAGCAATGACATGACAGACCTTTTCTCCAGTATGCAAAGAAGTAAAAATTACTCTAGAGGCAGTATCAATTCAAACATGAACAAACTGTAATTTTCCAAATTTGGCAAAATGAGTCACATCCATTTACCAAATATTTAGGGAGAGTAACCCTCATGGGTTAACTCCAAAGGAGGGTTGAGGTAATAAAGGAGTGCAGGCCTGACAATCCTTGACAATCTCCCTGGCCTCTGCTCAGGTGATCCCAAAGCAAGAGGCTAATGTTTTAGAATTTACATGAAATTTAGAATGAAAATCATGAGCAAGGTTAAGGGCAGGACATGCCAGAAATACAGCAGCTTGTGCTGCCTTATCCACTATGTCATTACCCTAAGCCAATGGACCTGGTAACCCATTGTGAGCTCGGATATGCTGAACAAAGAAGGGGGAGGATCTATGCAATAGCAAATTTGGTAATTTACTTAATAAATCCCCAATGCTGGACCTAAGATTCACCCTATCAACCACCTCCAAGATAGCAAGAGCATTAACCACATATTGACTATCTGATATTAAATTAAAGGCCCATGAATGTTGTTAAAAAACCTTAATCACAATCTGTAATTCTATAAGTTATGGTGAGGCAGGGGGGAATTGTAAAACTATATGCACAGAGCCTTGAACTAAATTGGCTCCGCATCCTGACTGATCCATCTAAAAATTAGAGGATCCCCTTTCAATGGTACTCGAGACATAATCACAGGAAAAATTACAGGGTGAGCTTTACACAACTGTAAAATAGGATCTTTGGGAAAATGATTATGTATCTTGCCTAAAACACTGCATCTTAAAACTGCCTAGTCATCTACAGTGGCAGACAACATTTCAACTTGTCTACTATCATATGGTACAATAATTTCATCAGGAGGGGTACCAAAATGCTGCATGCATTGCTGTAAACCCAGCAATGCCAATTGGGCGACTGAAGCAGGATAATAGGATAACACTTTGGCAGGGGAAATTTTAGGATGGATCCATAATAAAGGAGCACCCTGCCAGAGGACTCCAGTAAGCTGGCTCTCTGAGGGCAGGATGCACAAAATAATAGGACTGAACAGATCTCTTTAATGCGGCTGTTGGAATACCCTTTTCGACCAAACTTAACACTACACGGGCAGAATCAGTAAGCTACCTGGGAAATTTAATTCTATATCTCCCGGTAAAATATCATATAATGGTTGTAATTGTTTGTTGGTTAGGCCCAAATAGGGATGTACCCACTGTATATCCCCCAATAGCTTTTGAAAATCATTCAATGTGCTCAAATTATCTGTACGAAACTGAATTTTCTGGGGAGATACTGACGATCAAAATTTTTTGTTCCTAAATAATTCACCACTTTTCCTTTTTGAACCTTTTCCAAGGTTGAAATCAATTGCTTTCTTTTAATTTTTGGATCATTACACTATATATGTGTGTAACTTTGTCTCACTCCGAGAACCTCAATAGTCCCTAATCCAGGAACCTAATGTTCTCTAACCGAGAACTTGAATCGTCCCACTTACCTGGGAGCTTTCCAGCCGGCTACCCTGACCTCTTGAAGTTCTGGACCCACAGCGCTCTCACGAAGCCGAAGTCCCCGTACGGGCCACCACTTGTTGCATCCACTCCAACCTGCAGGAAAGACGCAACACCATGTTGTCCTTCTTCAAGCAGGTTTATTCAGGAACCTTTAGCATTGCAATGCAGGAACAGGAATCTCTTGAACAACCCTGGGGTGTACCTTAAATACCCTACTGACTCCTCCCAATCACCCCAGTCACATAACGGTAGTCCATAGGTTCACAGCAAGTGACGACACTCAGGTGAGCTGATGAGGCATGGCATCTGCACAGTGCAGGTGGCTGGGATGTGGCTAAGTCTGAGATAATGAGGAAGTCAGGCGCAGGTCATAAGACCTGGCAGCCATCCCGGGCGCCATCTTGGGGCGGTGGCCGCACCCACTCCTCACAAATTTTAATTGCAAAGTTATCACCAGATGAAAAGACAAGATACTTATATTTAATTCATTCTCTTATCTCAACTTAAACTTTATTCTTCTGCCTGAGATATTTTAGATGTTTTATCTTCTTGCAAGTAAATTTCTAATCTATATATATTTTTTAATCTCCCTTATTTCTTACTGATATTCTTGCTGTTTTCCTTATCATAGTAAAAGTTACTTGAAAGTTATGGTTGAAGCCTTTCCTTGTCTATTGGTTCTTACATGTTTCTAGAGCAGCTTTTTTTACAATAGCATTTACTTATACTTAAAAAAAAAATGTATTCTTAGTCATCAAGTAGCAATGAGCGTTTTAAAATAACTTTCAGCCTCAAATTGGTTCCTGAAAATGTGTTTAGGCTACCATAAGAGGAATGAATAGGATATAAAATCAACCTATTCCAGTGTCAGTATGTGAAAATGAATGCAAACAACATGAACATATTCTTTTAGTATGTCATGTATATCTCTTTTGAATTAATTAGCCATCTGTTGAAGTGTCTGATAAAGGTAAGTGAATTACTTTTGTAAATGATAAACATGTGTTAAGAGTTCTCTGTCATTATACATGTTAAGTGATTATATAAGAAGAAAGGACCCAAGATCTAAGTGGCTGCACGCATAACAATATATTTTTTACTCTGAAAAAGTCCCTTGCAAGTTAATCAGTTTTCCTGGGTAAAACCTATCTAAATGGTGACATAAAGATGCAGCTTGCATCTTTCTTGGAGTTTAGAATTTGCCTTACTGTTAGCATGGAAGCCAGACAGCTGAAGTGTCATACAGAGCTTGTTTCTGCTCCAGTATAGAAATGAAAACATCACTTGTCTTTTCATTCCCTCTGCTCTAAATAGCCAAATGAGCTGGAAAGTAAATAGGAGCACAGAGACACAGGATTAATTTTAAGTGCCTTTGCATATTCAACAAATAATATTATTTTAAAACTATTTAATGATAATCTTGTAAAAACTATATGGATACAAAATATTCCTTAAATGCAATAATTTTATCAGCAATATACATAAAAATATATTTTAATAAACAATTTTATTTATGAAAAGTCAAGTTGATTTAGCATGACAAAACTACAATAATCTAATAACCATAATGAGAGAGTCCATTATTACCACTGCAATGTTCTGCAGAGTGAAAAAATCGTTTAACCACTAGATGTTTTATATAATTTTGATTTTCATTTAGATAATCTGAGGTGAAATTGCCTATTTGATAAAAAGGAAACAAAGAGCCTCTAGCATTATGCCAAAATATTTTTGTAACATGACATTATTATGTATCTTCTATATAATAGGTGTTTTTGAAACATAAACTTATAATTTATGTTAGTCTGATATAAAAAGGTAAAGTTAAAATATTTTTCAACTTATATTTTATCATTAGTTGTGAACATGAAACAAAAACAGACACAAGGCACAGGACCTCGTTGAAATACAGACACAGAAAGAGAAGTGATGTCATCATTTTCTAAATTTAACTTCATCTTTACTTCAATAATTATTTTTAAGATGAAATACTTTTAAAGAACACACTAAGATTTCAGCACTAGTTTTATGTAACAAGACATACAGCATACTAGAATTCTGACACTCAACCTGCATAGAGTAAACCAGCATCACTATGAAGGGATTAGAGTTTGTTAAAGACATTCTTTTTGCATGATAAATATCTTGGCAAGTCGGCAATTTAGGCACACTTATGAGATGAAATTAATACCCAAAGGTTAAAACACTACAAACTTGACCTTTGTATCTTAACAACAAATTATGCTTAAAAGGATCACCACTTGTCCTAAAGAGCAGCACTGGATAATCAAAGTGGCAATATAAAATGTGCAAAAAATAATCATAATATGTATTAATAAAAATCTCAAAGAAATAAAACCAGGGACAATTTAATATGATTCACTTTCAAAAAATAACAGTTAATCCAAATCATGTAGTTTCTTAATGCTAAATATCATTTCATACTGGAGAGTGAATAGTGCTGAAGTAGAACGAATTGTTTTAGCTTTGGGAGCTTTATGCTATAAACTGCTTTCTTGTTCATTTGATACAGTACACAGTAACATTCTAGAATTTCAGTATGTACAAAAATGGCTGCTGTACCAGCAAAATAGATTATATAAGGATTAAAGGGACAGCCATCTTGTATCCCGGGTCCCACAGAGACCAGTCTGCACAGGAGAGCATGCAGACTGCAGAAACAACATAGCTTCAGGAACAGGTCCCCTTTCAGGTCTTCATCTTCATCCAGGAAGCAGATCTGAGCTTCAGACACCTGCCCACCTTCCCTGCCAGAGGAGAGGTGGTCTCCAGGGAGGGCTCTGACCACCAAAGCTGGTGAGAGAGCATCTTGTATCCCTGGTCCCTCAGAGACCTGTCTGCATAGGAGAGCTTGCAGGCAGCAGAATCAATATAGCTTCTGGGACAGGCCCACTTTCAGATCTTCATCTCCAGCCAGGAAGCAGATCTGAGCTTGAGACATCTGCACACCTTCCCTGCAAGAGGAGAGCTTGCCTGCAGAGAGTACTCTGACCACTGAGACTCAGGAGAGAGTTGGACTCCCAGGAGTTTTGACAGAGGCTAACAGAATCAAGGGAGGAACAAGCTCCAGCCAGAGACAGCTACAACAACTAACCCCAGAGATTACCAGATAGCAAAAGAAAAATGTAGGAATCTTACTAACAGAAAACAAGACTGCTCACCACCAAAAACCAGCAATTCTGCCTCAGCGAGTCCTGGATACCCCAACACAACTGAAAAGCAAGATTTGGATTTAAAATTGTATCTCATGATGTTGGTAGAGGATTTAAAGAAGGAAATTAATAACTCATTAAAGAAATACAGGAGAACATGGCTAAACAGGTAGAAGGCTTTAAGAGGAAGCACAAAAATCCCTTAAAGAATTACAGGAAAGCACTGCTAAACAAGTAGACAGCCTTAAAGAAGAAACATGAAAATCCCTTAAAGAATTACAGGAAAACACGACCAAACAGGTAATGGAATTGAACAAAACCATCCAAGATCTAAAAAGGGAAGTAGAAACAATAAAGAATATCCAAAATGATACAACTCTGGAATAGAAGCCCTAGAAAAGAAATCAGGAACCATAGATGTGAGAATTAGCAACAGAATGTAAGAGATGGACGAGAGAATCTCAGATGCAGAATATTCCATACAGAACATGAACACAACAATCAAAGAAAATGCAAAGTGCAAAAGGAGCCTAACTCAAAACATCCAGTAAATCCAGAACGCAATGCGAAAACCAAACATACTGATAATAGGAATAGATGAGATTGAAGATTTTTCAACTTAAGAGACCAGCAAATATCTTCAACAAAATTATAAAAGAAAACTTCCCTAACCTAAAGAAAGAGTTTCCCATGAGCATGCAAGAAGCCTACAGAACTCCAAATAGACTGGAACAGAAAAGAAATTCCTCCCAACACATAATAATCAGAACAAAAAAATGCACTAAATAAAGATAGAAAACTAAAAGCAACAAGGGAAAAAGGTCAAGTAACATATAAAGGCAGGCCTATTAAAATTACACCAGACTACTCACAAGAGACTATGAAAGCCAGAAGATCCTGGACAGATGTTATACAGAACCTAAGAGAACACAAATGCCAGCCCAGGCTATTATACCCAGCAAAACTCTCAATTACTATAGATGGAAAAACCAAAGTATTTTATGACAAAACCAAATTCACAAAATATTTTTCCACAAATCCAGCCCTTCAAAGCATATTAAAGGTAAAACACCAACACAGGGACAGAAACTACACCCTAGAAAAGGCAGGAAAGTAATCCTTCAACAAACCTGAAAGAAGACAGCCCCAAGAACAGAATCACAACTTTACAACAAAAATAAACGGAAGCAACAATTACTTTTCTTTACTATCTCTTAATATCAATGGACTCAATTCCCCAATAAAATACAAAGACTAACAGACTGGCTACACAAACAGGACCCAACATTTTGCTGCTTACAGGAAACCCACCTCATGGAAAAAGACAGAAAGTACCTCAGAGTAAAATGATGGAAAAATTTTCCAAGCAAATGTTCCAAAGAAACAAGCTGGAATTGCCATTCTAATATCAAATAAAAATGACTTCTAACCCAAAGTTATCAAAGAAGACAAGGAGGGGCACTTCATACTCATCAAAGGTAAAATATACCAAAATGAACTCTCAATTATGAATATCTATGCTCCAAATGCAAGGCCAGCCACATTCATTAAGAAACTTTAGTAAATCTTGAAGCACACATTGCACCTCACACAATAATAGAGGGAGACATCAACACCCCACTCTCATCAATGGACAGATCTTGGAAACAGAAACTAAACAAAGGCACATGGTAACTAACAGAACTTATGAAACAAATGGGTTTATCAGATATCTACAGAACATTTTACCCTAAAACAAAAGGATATAACTTTTTCTCAGTACCTCATGGTACTTGCTCCAAAATTGACCATATAATTGGTCTCAAAACAGGCCTCAACAGATACAAAAATATTGAAAATATCCCAAGCAGCCTATCAGATCACCATGGACTAAGGCTGATCTTCAATAACAGAATAAATAATAGAAAGTCAACATTCATGTGGAAACTGAACAACACTCTACTTAATGATAACTTGGTCAAGGAAGAAATGAAGAAAAAAAATAAAGACATTTCAGAATTTAATGAAAATGAAGCCACAGCATACCCAAACTTATGGGACACAATGAAATCAGTCCTAAGAGGAAAACCCTGAGTGCTTCCAAAAGGAAACAAGAGAGAACATATACTCGCAGCCACACAGCACACCTAGAAGCTCTGAAATGAAAGATAGCAAATTCACTCAAGAGGAGTAGAAGGTGAGAAATAATCAAACTCAGTGCTGAAATCAACCAAGTGGAAATTAAAAGAACTATTTAAAGATTCAACCAGTGTATGAGCTGATTTTTTGAGAAAATCATCAAGATAAATAAACCACTAGCCAGACTAACTAGAGGGCACAGGGACAGCATCCTAATTAACAAAATCAGAAATGAAAAGGGAGACATAACAACAGATCCTGGGGAAATCTAAAACACACTCAGATCCTTCTACAAAAGGCTATACTCAACAAAACTGGAAAACCTGGATGAAATGGACAAATTTCTAGACAGATATCAGGTACCAAAGTTAAATCAGGTTCATATTAATGACCTAAATAGTCCTATATTCTCTAAAGAAATGGAAGTAGTCATTAAGTCCCCCAACCAATAAATAAATAAATAAATAAATAAATAAATAAATAAATAGATAGATAAATAAATAAATAAATAAAAGTCCAGAACCACATAGGTTTAGTGTACAGTTCTATCAGACCTTCAAAGAAGACCTAATTCTAATTCTCCACAAACTATTCCATAAAATAGAAATAGAAGGTACTCTGCCCAATTCATGCTGTGAAGCCAAAATTACTCTGATAAGTAATCCACACAGAGATCCAACAAGGAAAGCGAAATTCAGAACCATTTTCCCATATGAATATTGATGCAAAAATACTCAATAAAATCCTGGCAAACCGATTCCAAGAACACATCAAAATGACTATCCATCATGACGAAGTAGGCTTCATCCCAGGGATGCAGGGATGGTTTAATATACCGAAATCTATCAATGTAATCCACTATATAAACCAACTCAAAGACAAAAAAACACATGGTAATCTTGATAGATGCTGAGAAAGCATTTGTCAAAATCCAACACCAATTCATGATAAAAGTCATGGAAATATCATGAATTCAAGGCCCATAACTAAACATAATAAAAGCAATCTACATGAAACTAATAGCCTACATCAAACTAAATGGAGAGAAATTCGATGCAGTCCCACTAAATTCAGGGACTAGACAAGGCTGCCCACTTTCTCCCTCTCTATTCAATATAGCACTTGAAGTCCTAGCCAAAGCAATTAGATAACAAAAGGAGATCAAGGGGATACAAATTGGAAAGGAAACAATCAAAATATCAATATTTGCAGATGATAAGATAGTAGATATAAGTGACCCTAAAAATTCCACGAGAGAATACCTAAACCTGATAAACAACTTCAGTGCAGTAGCTGGATATAAAATTAACTCAAACAAATCAGTGGTCTTTATCTACACAAAGTATAAACAGGCTGAGAAAGAAATTAGGTAAACAACACCCTTCACAATAGTAACAAATAATATAAAATACCTTGGTGTGACTGTAACTAAGGAAGTGAAAGATCTGTATGATTAGAACTTCAAAGCTCTAAAGAAAGAATCAAAGATCTCAGAAGATGGAAAGCTCTCCCATGCTCATGGGTTTGCAGAATCAATACAGTAAAAATGGCTATCTTGCCATCTACAGATTCAATGCAATCCCCATCAAAATTCCAACTCAATTCTTCACCAAATTAGAAAGGTCAATCTGCAATTTCATCTGGAATAACAAAAAAACCTAGGATAGCAAAAAACTATTCTCAATGATAAAAGAACCTCTGAGGGAATCACCATGCCTGACATTAAGCAGTACTACAGAATAGTTGTGGTAACAACTGCATGGTACTGGTACAGAGACAGACAGGTAGATCAATTAAATAGAATTGAAGCCCAGAAATGAACTCACACACCTATGGTCACTTGATCGTTTACAAGGGAGCTAAAATCATCCAGTGGAAAAAAAGACAGAATTTTCAACAAATGGTGCTGGCACAACTGGCAGTTATCATGTAGAAGAATGCGAATTGATCCATTCTTCTCTCCTTGTATAAAGCTCAAGTCTAAGCGGATCACAGAACTCCACATAAAATCAAACACTGAAACTTATAGAGGAGAAAGTGAGGAAGAGCCTCGAAGATATGAGCACAGGGGGAAAATTCCTAAACAGAACAGCAATGGCTTGTGCTGTAAGATCAAGAATCTACAAATGGGACTGCATAAAATTGCAAAGCTTCTGTAAAGCAAAAGATGCTGACAATAAGACCAAAACACGACCAACAGATTGTGAAAGGTTTTTACCAAACCTAAATCTGATAGGGGACTGATATCCAATATATACAAATATCTCAAGAAGTTGGACTCCAAAAGTTCCAATATCCCTATTACAACAAATGGGGTACACAGCTAAACAAAGAATTCTCAACTGAGGAATTCCGAAGGGCTGAGAAGCACCTGAAAAAATGTTCAACATTCTTAATCATCAGGGAAATGCAAATCAAAACAACCCTGAGATTCCAGCTCCCATCAGTCAGAATGGCTATGTTCAAAAATTCAGGTGACAGCAGATGCTGATGAGTATGTGGAGAAAAAGGAACACTCCTCCATTGCTTGTGGGATTACAAACTTGTACAACCACTCTGGAAATCAGTCTGGTGTTTCCTCAGAAAATTGGACATAGTACAACTGGAAGATCCAGCAATACTTCTCCTGGGCATATACCCACAAGGTGTTCCAACTGGTAATAAGGACACATGGTCCACTATGTTCATAACAGCCTTATTTATCATATCCAGAAGCTGGAAGGAACCCAGATAACCCTCAAAAGAGCAATGGATACAGAAAATGGGGTACATTTACACAATGGAGTACTACTCAGCTATTAAAGACAATGAATTTATAAAATTCTTAGGCAAATGGATGTATCTGGAAGATATCATCCTGAGTGAGGTAACCCAATCACCAAAGAACTTACTTGATATGCACTCACTGATAAGTTGATATTAACCCAGCAACTCTGAATACCCAACATACAATTTGCAAAACATAAGAAAATCAAGAAGAAGGAAAACCAAAGTGTGGATACTTCATTCCTCCTTAGAATAGGGAACAAAATACCCATGGAAATAGTTACAGTGACGAATTTTGGAGCTGAAATGAAAGGATGGACCATCTAGAAACTGCCCCAAACAAGGATCCATCCTATAATCAGCAACCAAATGCAGACACTATTGCATTTGCCAGCAAGATTTTGCTGAAAGGACCCTGACATAGCTGTCTCTGGTGAGGCTATGTCAGTGCCTGGCAAATACAGAAGTGGATGATCATTGTCATCTATTGGATGGAACACAGGGCCCGCAATGGAGGAGCTCGAGAAAGTACCCAAGAAGCTGAAGGGGTCTGCAACCCTATAGGTGTTACTACAATATGAACTAACCAGTACCCCCTGAGCTCATATCTCTAGCTGCATAGCTGCATATATAGCATAAGGGGACCTAGTCGTCCATCATTGGGAAGAGAGGCCCCTTGGTTTTGTATACTTTATATGCCCCAGTACAGGGGAAGGCCAGGTCCAAGAATTGGAGTGGGTGGGTAGGGGAGCAGGGCAGGGGGGAGGATAATAGGGGACTTTCAGGATAGCATTTGAAATTTAACTTAAGAAAATATCAATAAAAAATAGAAAAAAAAGATTAAAGGCATACTATGCATTTCATGAAAATAGCAAACAGATCCATCTCCCACACCCTGATGTGAGCCATTCCTCAATATAAACCAAAAAAAGTCCTTAAGAAAAATGTAACATCAAACAAACATGTTTCCAAAATTATTTTTTGAACAACAATGCTATGTTTTATCTTCAAAAATGTCAATTATAATGTCACCATTTTTCTGACTGTGTTTTATATATGTGTACAAATTACATACATTTTACATTAGATATGTTTTTGGTCAAAATTATTCAGTATCTAAACCATTTTAATTTAACTTCAAACATTTTAGCATATGCATGACAACTGAATTTTGGTTCCCAGAGAAGTACCTATTATACAGACATTAGACAAACAAAACATATATCGAAGCTGCAAGGAAGAAATATGGCTGTTTCTGGCACAACAGCATTTTTACTATCAACATAAAGTACAGAATGACTACCAACACAGGGAATCTCATGTAATTTGTAAATATGACCTAACTTGTTTCACAGTTGAAGTTTCCTTTAGTCTTCATTTTAAATATGGAAAGTCTGTTTGTTTTTCCTCATTGTTATGCTTACTTGTGAATTAAACTACATTTCTTTTCTTCCACTTACTGTGTTTCTTGTGATGCTTCTTTTACTTCTTTGTCACTTTTTCCATTTGTCTTTCTTGCTCATCATATTTTCTTTTCTTTTTTTTTTCCTGCACCTCCTTTTCATAATCTGATTCGAATGAGGATTCTGAAGAGGATGGATGGCTTTTTGTCAAAAGAAGCTTTCTTTTCTTTTCTTTTCTTTTCTTTTCTTTTCTTTTCTTTTCTTTTCTTTTCTTTTCTTTTCTTTTTTCTTTTGCTGTAGCTTTTGGTATATTTTTCTTTCTTGGTTTTATTCTTTGACTTCTTTTGGGGGAGAAGCTGCTTGCTCTGTGATTCTGATTCAGATGTGGAGCTTTCAGATGATTTGTATGAATGGCTCTTCTTTCTCTTTTGTTTTTTCTCTTATTTCTTGAGTTCATCCTCCAAATCAGAAAAACTGCTTGATGAATCAGATCTTGATGAAGCGGATGTATATCGACATGATTTCTTCTTTTTCTTTTTTGCTCTTTCCTTTCTTTTGTATGAACTCACATTTCCACTTAATGCTTTCTCTTTGTTATTCTCGAGCTCTTTGGTCCAAATTAGATTCATCTTTACTTCAAATTCAGTCAATGCCTTGGAGCCTTTCTTTTTATTCTGTAATTGTTTCTTTACTTCTTCCAAGGTAGGTGTTGGTCTATTCAGATAACCCCGTATAGTTGTACCTTAAGATTGACTTGCACCCCTCCATCTGGCCATTGCTATAGGAATCATATAAGCTACACAGGTATCCTGTTTCCCCATGGTGTCAGGTGATTCTCAGAGCCAACTATCACTTGCAAAGGAGAAGTTCAGGCACACTCCAAGTTCTCCATCCACTGATATATCAAGTACTCTCCATTCTATAATAGAAGCAAATCAAATAATTATAGAACACCTTTAAGATAAAACAGTATATAACCTTAATTGATATAACCATCAAGGAAGGAGAGGGGAAAAATATAAATGAAAACTATACACGAAAGGTGGGGAAGTGCCAGAGAAAACATGTGTTTTCATAACAGGCTAAGGACTGCTGCATTCAGGAAGTCATAATAGCTGAGGTTCCCAGGCCAATATCAATTGGACAATATTCATGCAGAGTTGAAAAGAATTACAAAGCCTTTAAGTCCAAGAGAGGAGTGATTAGCAGTTTGAGGGTTCTAGGGATAGACAGTCAGTCTATTAAGGGTGTGACCACTGGTAGGCTTACCTGCTCTAGTGGATGTCCACATAACCATGAATAGCACATTTTAGAGACAGAAGGTTATTAAAAAAGAAAACTCAAAATTTGGGACTTGGGGATAGATATGTTGAATGTATTTTTTATATGTCATGTATGTGTCTGACACCAGAAGTGTTTGGTTGTGAGGAGCAGGTGTGGCAGCAGTCTCAAGATGGTGCCCGGGACTGTAGCCAAGTCTTATGACTTGCACCTGACTTCCTCATACACCTGAAAATAAGCCACATCCATCGTGAGAGCTACGCAGGCGCACCATGACGCAAGATCAGGCCATTTGACAAAGGCCAATGAACTGAGATTACGTGGACTGGGCTAATGGGGTGTTGTTGAGGGGTTATATAAGGGATTGTGATTGGGGGCTAGAGGGAGATTCCTGCTTGCATGTTGAAAGGTTCCTGAATAAACTGCTTTGAGAAGAATGCTTGTCATCGCTCTTTTCTGCTGGTCAGAGACAGAAGTAACAAATGGTGGCTCATACAGGGACTTTCAGAACTCATCGGAGTCAGGGCAGCTAGCTGGTACGTTCCCAGGTAAGTGGGACAAGTTAAGTTCTCAGATTGAGACTATAAGGTTTCTGGTTTGGGGACAAGTTAAGTTCTCGGATTGAGATGATAAGGCTCCCAGTTTTGGGACAAGTTGCACCAAGCACCATGGGAAATTCAACCTCAGGTCAAACAGTTGCGCCAAGCCCTTAAGGACTTGCTGAAAGTGAAAGGAATTGGGCTGAAAAAAGGAGGTCCTGGAGAACTTTTTAAAAGAAGTGGATCAGGTCACTCCTTGGGTCTCTGTATCAGGACATCTTACAGGGCCCAGTTGGGAGAAGTTAGTGAAGGACTTGAAGTTTGCAGAAGAACAGGGAGTTCTCGCTAAAGGGCTGCTGCCAGTGTCGAAGCTAGTACAGAAGTGTATCGAGGTTAAGGAAAGATGTGGAGTGGAACTCCAAAAGGGCAATGAGGCACTGAATCAGGTGAGAGAGGAGCGATCCCAAAAGTCAGAGGCAGAAGGAAGTTCTAGTGATGGAGATATGTGTATGGACGATCTGGAGAGCATAGCTGACAGTCTAGAGAAAGTGAAAATGAAGGTAGAAACTTTGGCGCCAGGGCCGCCATGGCCGCCTCTGTATGCCCCTGATGGAGCATCAGGGCTTAGTCTGCATTCAGAAACCTGGAGGGAACTGTGAGCCCAGTGCTTTCCTGTATTTCAGGATGCACAGGGAGGTCATTATCATGAGTGGCTTGATTGGAAGATTGTTCAAAGATTAGCGGAAGGGGTTCGTACTTACGGTTTCAGCACTGCTTTTGTAAGAGTGCAATTAGAGAACCTGTACCGCTACTGCATGACTCCAAGTGATTGGCAGAATCTGGCTCGTGCCTGCTTGTCACCAGGCCAATATCTAAACTGGAAGGCATTTTTCATTGAGTTTGCTGCCGAGCAAGCAGTGATCAACGCTGGCAACAGCCAGCCAGCCTGGGATCAAGACATGCTGCTGGGATAAGGGAGATTTATAGCAACTCAAACTAATTATCCCATCCAAGTGTATGAGCAAGTTAATAACATAGGGACTAAAGCATGGACGTTTCTTCTGAATAGAGGAGAGGTGAGTGGGAACCTGAACAAGATTGTTCAGGGGCCCACTGAGCCCTTTGCTGACTTTGTGGCTCATCTTGTAGAGGCAGGAGGCTGTGTTTTTGGAGACCCTGATGCTGCCATGCCTCTACTGAAGCCGCTGATTTTTGAACAGTGCACCAAAGAATGCAGGCGAGCAATTAATCCATATAAGCATAAAGGATTAGAGGTCTGGATGGAAATATGCAGAGAAATAGGAGGATCTCTTTCTAATTCTGGTCTGGCTGCCACTGTCATACATATGTCACAAGGAAAAGGTGGCCAGCAGAATAATAACTGTTTTAAATGTGGACAGCCAGGCCACATGAAACATCAATGCCCACAATTGAATGGTGCCAGAAACCAGCGACCAAAAGTGCCCGGGTTATGTCCTAGATGCAAAAAAGGAAATCATTGGGTCAGTGAGTGTAGGTCAGTTAAAGATATTCATGGACAGCCTCTTGCTCCTGGATATGGTGGTTCCCGGCCAAAAAACTTGAAAAGGGGCCCCCGACCCCAGGGCCCTCAAATATATGGGGCAGTAGCTGAGGGATGGCCCAATTTGAGACCACCAATGCAATGGAGTCACCCCGGAGAGCAACAACAGGGAGTGCAGGACTGGACCTCTGTTCCACCACCCGACTCGCATTAACATCCCGCATGGGAGTCCAGCTGGTGGACACAGACTTTAAAGGCCCACTGCCAGCTGATATGGTGGAACTGATTTTGGGAAGGAGCTCTGTTACCATGCAAGGATTAATAGTTCATCCTGGAGTAATTGATTCAGTCTTTACAGGAAAGGTTAAGATTATGGTATATTCCCCTAGAGGCATCTTTGTCATTTCCCCTGGTGATAGAATAGCTCAATTGCTCCTTTTGCCCAGCTGTCACTCTCAATTTCCAGCCAAAGTTTCAGAACAGGGAGACGAGGGATTTGGCTCTACTGAGACCTCCAATATATTTTGCTGTCTAAATCTTGATACCCGACCCCTATTGAAGCTCAGGATTGAAGGAAAAGCTATATTTCGTCTCCTAGATACTGGTGCTGATTGTAGTATCATCAGTACCAGAGATTGGCCTTCTGGTTGGCCTAAGCAACAGTCAGAACAAACTCTTAGAGGACTCGGGTACACTCAGTTGCCCGGAATGAGTTCCTGCTTCCTATATTGTAAGGACGAAGAAGGACATTCTGGACAGTTTCAGCCATATGTGTTGGCTGTTCCCGTCTCTCTGTGGGGCCGTGATATGATGACTCAGATGGGCTTTGTTCTGACTAATGAAGGAGGGTATGGCAGCAAGGCCCATGACATGATGCTGGACATGGGATATATTCCCGGATAAGCATTAGGGCAGTTTCTGCAAGGTAGAACCTCTCCAGTGCTGGTTCGCAAAAAGAATGATCGGGCTGGACAGGGTTTTTCCTAGGGGCCACTGAGGGAGTATTACCTATTACATGGAAGACTGAGGATCCAGTATGGGTGCCTCAGTGGCCACTCCCCTCATAAATATTAAAAGCCGTGAAAGAGCTGGTACAAGAACAATTGGAGTTGGGACATATTCGGCCCTCTACATCTCCCTGGAATACTCCAATATTTGTTATAAAGAAAAAAAAATCAGGAAAATGGAGACCTTTGCATGATTTGAGAGAAATAAATAAGCAAATGATCTTGATGGGGCCAGTGCAGAGGGGCCTGCCATTGCCTTCGGCCTTGCCCCAAAATTGGTCCATTATAGTTTTAGATATTAAAGATTGTTTTTTCTCTATCCCGTTGCATCCAAATGATATGGTAAGATTTACCTTTACTGTCCCCTCCAAAAATCATGCTGAACTTGATAAAAGGTTTGAGTGGACAGTTCTACCACAAGGGATGGTGAACAGTCCCACTATATGTCAACTCTATGTTGATGCAGCTCTGAAAGGATTTTGAGAGCAATTTCCAAACATGAAGTGTTATCACTATATGGATGATATACTTCTTGCCGCTTCCAGGGATGCCTTGCTTGATGAAGCTTATAGCTTTGTGGTGACACAGTTGAAGGAACAGAATTTTGTAGTGGCCCCAGAAAATGTGCAAAAGGATGTTGTAGTGAATTATTTAGGAACAAAAGTTACAGCAAAATATGTGTCCCCTCAAAAGATTCAGTTTCACACAGATGGATTATGCACCCTGAATGATTTTCAAAAGTTATTGGGAGATATTCAATAGGTCTGACCCTATCTTTCTTTGAACAATAAACAATTACAGCCATTATATGATATCTTACCAGGCAATACAGATTTAAAGTCTCCCAGATATCTTACTGATGCTGCCAGGAAGGCTTTGTTGTTAGTAGAACAGTGTATTCAGAGTGCTGCCTTAAAATGCCGAGATGAGTCCAAACAGTTTACCTTGTGCGTACTGCAAACAGAGTCACAACCCACTGGGGTTTTATGGCAGGGAGCTCCCCTGTTATGGATACACCTAAAAATCTCCCCAGCCAAGACACTTGTTTATTATCCTGCCTCAGTAGCTCAGTTGGCTCTGATTGGTATACAGCAAAGCATGCAGTTTTTTGGAGTTGCACCTGAAAGTCTAATGCTAAGCAAATTGAAGTATAAACAGCCACGGAGGATAATTGGGCTATTTTGAGGTGTAGTTTTCAAGGCCTTATAGATAATCATTACCCCAAGGATCCAATATTACAGTTGGTTAAAGTACATCCAGTAATATTTCCTCATATTACTGCTAGATATCCATTGCCAAATGCTCCTCTTGTTTTTACAGATGGTTCTAAAACAGGACAAGAAGCCTATTTAATAACAGGATTATCCCCAGTTACCATTCAGTTTCCCCCTGCATCTCCACAAGTCATTGAATTGCAAATTGTGATTAAAGTATTTGAATTAATTCCAGGTCCCTTTAATTTGATTTCTGATAGCCAGTATGTTGTAAATATGCTGCAGTGTTTCTAGATAGTTGGCAAAATAAATTTGAGATCTACCATTGGAGAATTAGTTATTAAGTTGCAAAGAATTATTTTGAATCAGCATTCACCCTTTTTTATTCAACATATTCGTGCTCATACTGGATTGCCAGGACCCCTTGCAGAAGGGAATGATATAGTTGATAAAGCTTCCAGAAAATGCATGGCCTTTTTAATGGTCTCATCTATTGATTTGGCTCGTGATTTTCATGCACAATTTCATGTTAATTCAAAGACTTTGTCATCACGATTTAAAATTTCTCGAGCAGAGGCGAGAGAGATCGTGAAGACATGCAAAACCTGTGCCCCTTTATTGCCTCAAGTCAGTATGGGGGTTAACCCCCGGGGATTGCACCCCCTACATTCATGGCAAATGAATGTTACCCATTTTTCTTGAGTATGGAAAGTTAAAATATATTCATGTTTCCATAGATACAGCCTCTGGCATTATTTTTGCCTCCTTACAGACAGGCAAGAAGGCACGCCAGGTCATTGCACATTGTTTTGAGGCTTGGGGTGACTGGGGACAGCCTATAGAACTAAAGACTGATAATGGACCAGCCTATACTTTGGCCTCTTTTGTTTCCTTTTGGAAGATGATGGGTGTCCATCTGGTGAATGGGTTGCCATACAACCCTCAGGGCTAAGGCATTATTGAAGAAGCCCATCATATTTTAAAAGAATATTTAATTAAACAAAAGGGGGGAATTGCCCCTGCTGGGTCCACACCAAGAGAGAGATTAGTCATTGCCTTATTTACTTTGAATTTTTTGAATGAAGATAAACAAGGGCATGTTGCAGCTGAGCGACATGTTAATCCTGATATTTCTCCAAAAGGCATGGTCATGTAGAAGGATATCTTAACTGGTCGTTGGAAGGGCTCTGACCCAGTGTTGGTTTGGGCAAGAGGGTCTGTTTGTGTGTTTCCCCAGGATCACTGATAACCACTGTGGATCCCAGAACAGCTGACCAGAGCAATTCAAAACAAGCAGAACAATGAGGACATGGATATTCCTGTGGCTGGGAATGCTCCTGCTAGTGAGAACTAAAGAGCTACGTTGGGGAATTATGGCTGTGTTCCTGAAACCCATGTCTTTGATGCATTCGGCGCCAGTGTTTCCTCTATTCTTTACATTTAATGCTTCGTTACAATTGCATTTTTTCCAATGGGATGGAGAAATAGCTCCAGTGTAGGAATCTATGTAGCTTCACCTAAAGGGATTGTTGTGTTTTCAGATGATTCAAAATATTTCACAGATGAGTGATTGTGTACAGCTGTATAATCAGATCACAGCATGGTTTGATATGCCAGTTGAGAGTTATACTAAAGCTAATGATACCTGGATTTGAGGGGGGTATCCTGCCAGTATATACAAGGGCAATGGCACTATACCATCCCAACCTAGATGGGCCCACTTTTTGTAGGGGTGTTCGTGATTCTCTTCCACCTTGAACAGGCTGTCAATCTAGAAAAGTAGCTTTGGCAGTGAAGAATTATTTTTCTTTTCCCCCTTATATAGGTACACCTCATAACAGTTCCTTTTCAGGATATAATTGTAAATATCAAAACCCAGCTCAAGTAGGAGCTAGTAATCCTTTTAATGTATGGTTGTTATGTGGGGTGAATGGTAGTTGCACAGATCTTTCCCCCTTAAGCATGGTGGCAGGAGGGGCCTGGGGCAATGCAAGATTTTATTGGAATGGTTCTAGTGTGTTTGAGTCTTCTGTATTTCAATTTGCTGTAGAGAGGAATGTTTCTTTTCAAGTTACACCTATTTGTATGTGGCCTCCTTGTGTTTATTGTTTATAATGGTAGTTATGAGGATAGTATAATTAATTTTAGTAGTGATAATTGCTTTTATAGTATGTGCTGGAATGCATCTTTGCATCATTTAGCTGTTGTTACTAGGATGCCTAGTTTTGTACCCTGGCCTGTTCAGGCACATTGTGCTATGACTTTGTTCAGACCTAAAAGGGATTTTTGACATTACTTCGGCCATTGTCACTGCTATAGCAGTTTCTGCCACCGCAGCCACGGCTGTGGTCATATCCCTTATTGAGACAATCAATCGTCCATATTAATTTCACTTGTGTCGACATGTCCATGGCTGAAAGGCTGGCCAGCTAGATTGCCACAGCAGTTTTCCACCTGTAAGAGTGGGCTGGCATTGGTGGACTTGCCATGTGCCCAATTCTCATCAGTGTCCTGGCCTTCTAGTACATCTGCCGCCTGCAGAGTTGTCAGCACAGAGCCCAAGCCTTGATGATACAGGCTTTTGCGGCAGTGGAAACAGGAAAATCTCCTCAAGTGTGGCTTGACATGCTAAAGAAGTAGTCAATGATGGATAAGACTCTTCGGGCATGTCACCAACCTAAGACAAGGATCAAACCAATGCTGTTTGTCTCCAAATGACAGGTAAGGGGCATTGCCACAGGGGGCAACTTAAGACAGGCATTCTCTCTGCCAATAAGTAAAGAAGGGAGAGATGTGAGGAGCAGGTATGGCAGCAGTCCCAAGATGGTGCCTGGGACTGCAGCCAAGTCTTATGACTTGCACCTGACTTCCTCATACACCTGAAAATAAGCCACGTCCATTGTGAGAGCTGTACAGGCACACCATGATGCAAGATCAGGCCATTTGACAAAGGCCAATGAACTGAGATTACACAGAATGCACTGATGGGGCATGGTTGAGGTGTTATATAAGGGATTGTGATTGGGGGCTAGAGGGAGATTCTTGCTTGCCTGTTGAAAGGTTCCTGAGTAAACTGCTTTGAGAAGAATGCTGTGTCGTCACTCTTTTCTGCTGGTCGGAGACAGAAACAACATTTGGTAACTATTTGTGGGTCTAAAATGGGGTCCAGTGTCTACTCAGTGCTAGAGCCACTGGGAGAGGCAGACACAGGCAGTCTGACTGCACTGTAGACCCCAAGGAACTACCAGGTTGACGTTGGACTGTTAGAAGCCTTGGGATCCTGCTCTGGGGGGTAGGAAAACACACAGGTTGGGGCTCCGTGGAACTGTTGGAGTTGGGAGTCTCCTGGGCACCACTGACGCTGCTGGGCACTGTGGAAGAGCTGATTCTGGTGTCCCTGGGCCACACAGGAGCCAGTTAAGACAGATTCTTGCTCTTCGACCTCATAGATGCAGTTGTATGTAGCAGAATAGCTGAGAACAAAGTGGGAACTCTTGGAGGACTCTGGCCTGGAGACAAAGGAAAAAGGGCAGGAAGGAGAACTCTGGCAGGTTACCACAGGGAAGAGAACAATTGGCTAGCAAGGCTGTTTGCTTGGTGTGTGACTTGGTTTGGCTAGTGGCCATGATTGGAGTGCAGGGAAGTCTCCTGGCAGGGTGTTAGACACAAGGCAGTTTGTTAGTGGATCTGATGAGAAGATATGGTTCATGTTTTTAAGGTGTTTATTGTAGAAAGGCAGAGAAAGGGAGAAGTGTACAGAAGTAGAAGGCGGCCATGGCAACATGGAAAGACAGAGGAAGGGAAGGTGGAGTGCAGGGGAGCAAGGGAGCAAGGGAATAAGACATAAGAGAGCAAAAGGGGAAGGAGAGGGCAAGCAGCTCCTTTTATAGTAGGCTGAACCATCCTGGCTGTTGCCAGGTAACTGTGGAGAGGAGCATACCTGGCTGCTCTGTTGTCAGGTAAGTATCAAGTCGGAGTCCAGGCAGAATACCAGAAGCTTGGGGCATTGCCTAAGTGACTGATGGTCACACACTTCTCTGCATGGTGCTGTGGGAGGCTGTAACTGCAACAGGAGCCAGGAGCCTAGGAGGCATGGCCGAACCCCTACCATCCCATGAAGGCAGAAATCACAGCCTACCAGGTCTCTGGGGTTCCAGGCCTGTGTTTGACTGGAGACCAGGCTGTCTGTTCACAGTTCACTGCCCCACAATTATTTCTTTTACATAGCCTTATACATACAATTTTCTCTGTTCTTTCATCCCTGTCTTACATGTTTCACACAAGTAAACTGACATCTAAAAATCTGTACCAGACAGAATGATCTTTTTTAACCTAGGTAAGTACAGAAAAGTCTACCCCTACTTCTTTTGCAGTGCTATACATGAAACATCCTTCTTTTTCACTTCTTATATCTAAATCATTACTAGATTGGTCTGTTGAGATCTTTATGATAGCTCTCCTTCTAAACCCTTCCTTCAAAATATCCTTCACATGAGCTTTTGCTGGGATGCTACTCCTTCACACTTCACATCAATCTTGAGTAACTATTAAATATCTGAAATCAAGGACTGCTTTAACCACTGTAATGAATTTTCTCATCTAATCTCTAGCCTCAGGCATTGAAATTGATCCTATTTGCTATACCTGTTTCACAGGTAAACTGAGGATAAGAAAATTTGACCATAACTAAAACAGAAATAGAGCTAAAATTAAAGTATAAACAAATCATAAAGGCCTCCACATTTTTAAATCCTGTGCATATAAATTAGTAAGGCCATTTATATTTTCTATCTTCCTTTGCAGGCCTACAATAATCTGAGGGATCATGAAAAATATAGAAGCATTACATTTTATGAGATCCCAATATTATTGCTATTAAAGGCATTATTTGAATTGCCTTTTATCTCCTAGTTAGTTTCATGTACTCATTGTTTCCAGTTCTCTGTACATGGAACATGCTACTTTCCAAACTTGCCCATTATACTTAAATTCACTCATGCTTCAGATTTCAGTATCATTGCCTCAGAAATAAAATAAAAACTGTAGAAATAATTATATAACATCTGCCATTTTATAAGATACTATTTTCTAACACCAACAATTTCATATAATTCAACCTAATAACAATTTAATTCACTTTTGGCTACCTTTCACACTCATTTTTTTACATGTCAGTATATTTTTCTTAATTTATAGGACTTAATAAATTGGTAATCATTTCTTGTGTATGAATAGTGTATCAGTTTATAAACATAAGGCCATGAGGAACAAACTTTTGTTTTGACTTTTTCTGGTTCCTATGGTGTACCCAATATACATCATAATCTAGACCATATTAAATACTCCATAAATACTTGCTTAATTAAAAAACAAGAATTGATGCACAGATTGATTAGCTATGTGAAAAGGACATTCAGAAGGAGATTCTTTGAGGTAACCTTTTATTTTTTATTTATTTTAAGATAGTATTTCATTATGGTAATCTGGGTGGCCTCGAAATTTCTATGTCAAATAAGTTTTGCCTGAAACTTACAGAGACCTGCCTGCAACCTCCTCCTAAGTGCTAGGATCAAAGGTGTGTGCCACTGTATTCAAACAGAGTTAGTCATTTTTGTGCATAAATTTGGAAATAGACAAATTCACCTTGGGAATGAAATAATGAAGGACATGTCAAGAAGGGTAAACAGCATTTTAAAAAATACTGGGATTCTAAAATATACCATGCAATTAGAGTTGCAGAATATGACACAAGATGGTAGGAGGTTGGCAGTATGGCTTCATAGGAAGTTAAAAGCTTGAGAGGCCCTTCTGATTCATTTGGAAATCTTTGTTCTGTAGTTTATAATAAACCAATGCAGCCTATTAAGCATAAGATAAAGATGACAAAGTACATAATAGATTTTTTTCTGAGGGTCTCTATCTTCACTTCTGACCTGTTAAATAACTTATATACCTACCCATCACAATCACTACAGTAGAGAAATGCCAGTGACTATGACACTTTTCAGTGTTTGATTTTCTGTTTTCTTGATCTTATTCTCCATGTCATTATGTTTTATCTGACTTCTATCAGGTGTTCTGTCCTTTTCATTCTTACTTATACCACAAAGACCTGTCCAACATTGTTGTCCTTTTGACTTAAATATCAGAATCCCATGAACACATCAATTACATTGCATTTGATCATTCATTCTGTTATTCTAAATATACAGTAACATAATTTATTATAATTTAGTTCCTTGAACTTAGTATATCACTTAGAAAATCAGCAAAACCAGTTCAGAAAGTATGGATTTATGGTAAGAAGGTTAAGTTTATCTAGGGATACATACAGGGAGGTTAATGGTAAAATGTTATTTTAATCAACAAAGTGGCATGTGCATAATGTGACTATTTAAGAGACCGTTATTTACATAATCAAAGATCAATTGAAATTAGGTAAGACTGAGGGAATGAATATATTTATACATTTTGGTAGTTACTAATGAAATATTTTAAATAAAACCAGGTATGCAATGAAAATTTAAAATAGTAAAATATGTCTGATGTATGTGAAGATTACTGTGCTAATTAGTAAACAATTACATATAAGTGGCAGAGGGGAGAAAGGAACCAAGGGCAAGACTCTAACATGAGATACTAGACAAAAGCCATATCATTGATAAGGTAATGAGAAAATGCAATATTGTAATGTCCATTACAAGTTTCTGTTTTAGACTTAGGGTTTGAAAAGTTCTAGAAACCAGAACAAATTTACATGTAGAACACTGGATGTACTGGCATAGTTACTCTGAATATGAACTGAATTAGAGGTATACTATCAGCTCAAGAGTGATGGTAGAAGGTATGAGAGAAAATTAAAGTATAACATTAAGGAAGATATCAAATTAAATTTTAGAGGATTGTGTTTTAGAGTCAGCAACGTGGGGACTGAAAGAGACAAAAAATTGATAAAGACTAATCTATAAAATTTGTGAGATATGAATAAGAAATCAGTGTAAGCAACATAAAAACAACAATCCCATCAAGTTTGTATTGTTTAGTTCCTATGATAAACAAGCATTTCCTCTACCTTTATATATTCAGAAAAAAAGGAAAGAAAATAAGTGAGGAAAACAAGTGCAATAGATGATCAAATAAATTTACATATAAAATATGCATTAAATTCTACTTTTAAGAAACCATGAGCAACCTCTAATACAACTTCAATTATTCCAAATTAGAATATATATTCAAAATTATCTACATGTTTGTTCAAACTTTATTTAAAGCCATTGAATTATTTGATCATGTTTATGATTATGCTTTTTAATTCTGTCAATGGGGTTCACCTATGGAATATGCACTGGAGAATATTTCCATAGAACTTGTGGATTTTGAAAGACACATATTGTTTTGTTTGTTTTTCTGTGAAGCAACCTGGGCATATGGACTGCTTTTATTGGTTATGTGTCTGACATGATTCTATTTTGCCTCTTTTAACTAGAATTTTGGTTCTGTTTTTGCTATTTCTCAAGCTTGGTTCATTTTACACTTGATCTGCAGTTCTTTAGATACCATGAGTTGATTTTGCTTAGAAGAATGGATAACCAAGAAAATATGTGAACATGATTCTTGGCTGGGTCTATCTGGGCTGATACATTTGTGCATGTGCACAGGATGTTTAGAACACAGCTTATTTATAGAGAAGCACAAATGGATGTTGGAACAAAAAACATTTAACAGCAGTAATTAATTTTTAGCATGCAACAAACAAAGTTTAATTAGAAATCAAATGTAATGACACTACAATGTTTCTACAATACTTTTGTAAGTTAGATTTTGTGATTTTACTACAGTCTTGATTAATAACATATATTATTTCTACTTTGAAATACATATACCAGCATGCTATACAATGCCAAGAAATGCTTCCTGAAACACAGAGCTCAGATGAGACACTATTGTTTATACTGTACTGTAGTGGTTGCTATACAATTTCCTTAGGAATTACTGCTGTAGATGTGCACCATGAATAAGACAACTCTTTTTTTTTGTTTTGATTTATTTATTTATTTACTTATTTATTTACAGTCATTATCCCCCTCCCAGTCCACGCTCTGACTATTCCTCATCCCATTCTTCCTCCCATATCTCCATATCTCCAAGAGAATGTCCCAGTTCCCTACCCCACCATGCCTCCCCATTCCCTGGGGCCTTGGTGTCCAGGTTAGTTGAGACTTCTGGTCTTCCTATAGGGTTGCCCTTCCTCTCAGCTTCTTCTAGCCTTTCCCTAATTCAACCACAGGGTCCCACAGATTCTGTCCATTGGTTGGGTGTGAGTATCTGCATCTGACTCTTTCAGCTACTTGTTTGGCCTCTCAGAGGGCAGCCCAATCAAAAATTGGGTTATAGAACTAAACAGAAAATTTACAAAAGAATCTTGAATGGATGAGAAAAACTTTTAGAAATGTTCAAAGTTCTTAGTGATCAGTGAAATGCAAATCAAAACAACCTTGAAATTCTACCATACAACAATCAGAATGGCTAAGATAAAAAAGTCAGGTGAGCAAGGATATAGAGAAAGAGGAATATTCCTCCATTGCTGGGATTACAAACTGGTATAACCACTCTTGAAATCTTTCTGGAGGTTCCTCAGAAAACTGGAAATAGATCTACCTAAAGACCCTCTTCTAATATACATACAAAACAAATCCTATACCAAAAGCTCTAGTTTCATTGTCAAAGAGGAGGGAAAAGTCTATAATATCTAGAGGATCAGGGGATTTTCTGTGAAACTGTGTCTCCTAAGAATGTCATAAGCTACACCTGCAAATTCTCAGCAACATGACTACCTAAATATGAGTTTATGGATAACAATAAAAACACATATTTTAGTGTAGACTGGAGCAATCCCGTTAGGTCTCAACCTAAGACAAAGTGTGCAGGCCACTAAGGAATGCTGGGAGGTGGACAAAGGGCCTTTTCCTGGGAAGAACACATCAATTAATTATCTAATATCAAATGATAAATTGTAAAAAAAATAGACATGTAAGTAAAATTATTTAGAACAAGAATGTTGTATTTATATATTCAGGAACAAAAATATATTTGCATATGTAACAACAGTTAAAGAATAAGAAGCCATGAATTTGAGAGACAGTAAGGAGGGGGCTACATTGGAAGGTTTCATGGGAGGAGATAGAAGGGAAATGTAATTACATTGAAATTCTCAAGAATTTATATATACCTATAAATATACATGCATGGAATCAAACCCACAAGCAGAGGGAATCTTTACTTGTAAGATCTGAATTGAAAAAGAGTGTATATTGGAAGTTGATATCATATAAATATGTTTTATATATTAGGTTTATCTAATCATTGGCCTCAAACTAGCCTTCAGATGAAGATGCACAACTCTCAGCTCAGCCTACACCATGCCTACCTGGAAGCTGCCATGCTTCTGCCTTGATGATTATGGACTGAACCTCTGAACCTCTAAGCCAGCTGCAATTAAATGTTGTCCTTATAAGAGTAGCCTTGTTCATGGTGTCTGTTCATAGCAGTAAAACCCTAACTAAGACAGAAGTTGGTACCAGGGACTTGAGTATTGTTCTGATAAGCCTGACCATGATTTTGTTTGGAAGAATGTGGATTTGGGTACTTTGCATTTGGAAAGCCATGGAATGCTTTAAGTGGGGCTTGGTCTTAGTAGGAATATGGAAAACTTTGTTGCTCAGAGTGATTTGAACTGTGGAAGCCTGGTACTAGAGGCTTTTGAGAAGAATTTTAATACATGGTTGAGAGATTGTTTTGTGGTATTTTGACAAATAATATGGCTGCTTTTTGCACTTGTCTGAAGAGTCTACCAGAGGCTAAGTTAAAGAAATATATATTAATTACATTGAGAAAAGAAGTCTAAAACGTCCAGCAGAGACTTTGTTCTCTGGTTAAGTCTCCTGAAGAGCATTTTATAAAAGTGTAACAAGCTTAGAAAAAAAAATATATAAAATATATAATTTGAGTATTAAAGGGGAGCAAGGAAGCAAAATGGAGCTGAATTATGTTTTCAAAGATATTAAATTAAATTAAGGGAGTGGTGAACTTGGGGCAAGATCCCACCCAGCTATGTTTAGGTCCAGGAATAGATAGTATAAGCCTATAATCCCAAAAGGCAAGTAGATCTCTGAGGTCAAGTTCAACCAAGAAGAGAGCAAGCTCTAGGTGAAGAAAAATTTAAATCCAGGCTTGATGGACCACACATTTAATCCCAGTGCTTCAAAAACAGGCAGCAGATCTCTGAGTTCAAAGCCAGTCTACAGAGCATCTACCAGGACAGCCAAGGTAAGGCAGTGAAGGAATTAGAAAACAGAAAGCTCTCGATACTATAATATAAAAAGGTAACCATGTTCTAGCCCAAGCAAGTAGCAGAACTTGGCAGCTTTGGCCATGTGTATCTGGCTTTATACTCAAAAAGAGACTGAGAATACTGAGGCAATTGATAATGGTTATCTTGAGCTAAGAAATTAGTGATGATTAAGAAAAGACCAGCATCATTGAGATGAAATCTTCTGAGAAGTGTTTTCTGAGAGCACAAATAAGCTGTGTTCCAGATGTAGCCCAGGTTGTACCTCATGCTGTAGCTGGAGTTGGTAAAAATCACCTAGGTGGTACTGGTTTGAAAGTCATGAACAATATGAACTAACCAGTACCCTCCCACCCCCCCACCCCCGGAGCTCGTGTCTCTAGCTGAATATGAATCAGAAGATGGCCTAGTCGGCCATCAGTGGAAAGAGAGGCCCATTGGTCTTGCAAACTTTATATGCCTCAGTACAGGGGAAAGAAAGGGCCAAGAAGTGGGAGTGGGTGGGTGGGGGAGTGGGTAGGGAGACTTTTGGGATAGCATTGAAAATGTAAATGAAATAAATACCCAAAAAAGAAAAAAAGAAAGAAAGAAAGTCATGAAGGGCTCACTTAGAGCAGCTGAGGCTTGATACTGAGAGAGGTCAGGAGTATTGACATTATCTTGTATGTGAGTATTAAGGTATTTTGTCATACAGACTATATTAGCTTTAGCTCCTTTTAATCTTATGAGCAGTATTAATTATTTTTTGTTTAATTTCAGCATTAGCTGTTGTGAATACTTAAGTTGTCTCCCTTTGTTTACACGCATTATTTTTTGTTCTTCCGTATTATACTTTCTGATTCTTAGCAGGCACTGAAGAACATTTTGTGCATACCCTGCATTATCCCCATCATTAACAATCTATAACAAGTAGTTCTGTATCTTTCACTGTACAATAACATAAAATAAAAAGATTAGGACACCAAGCATGCTATTGTGATGTTTAGGTTTATCAAGTTGATACAACCAAGGAAAACCTGAGGAGAGAATATCAGTGAAATGTTGTCTGTACTGGGTTGAATTCTAAGCATGTTTGTGACATGTTTCTTAACTAATGGATGTAAAAAAACCCAGGTAACTGTGTTACCAATGTTTTGGAGGAGAAAATGAGAGATCAGTGCAAATAAACAAGTGAACATGTATCCAATTTATCTCAGCTCTTTACTGTGGGTATTAATATTCCTTACTGTTTGAAGTTCCTATGGGTTCTCTTTCTTGCAATGATAAACTATAACTTAGAAATATTAACTTTCATACTTCTTTTCCCTAATAATTTGTTAATTATATCAGGGTATTTTATTACAGAAATAGAAACTCATATGTAAGTACTTCAGCTCATAGGCCTGCTCACATACTGAACTAGGAAACATACAAACATTTTTTACTAACATATTGTATGAGTTACAGACACAAATTATTTAGCGATGCTATATATAGAACTTAACTATTATAATGTAATATCTATGTGGCAAGATTGATTCATATTAGCTAGACTTAATTGTTCACTCATTACTGAAATAGCAAGAAGGATTTCTGTATATATTTATGAAATTTCTAGAAAAGGCCAGGAATATGGTCTGAATTAAAGATCAAATAATATCAGAAAGAGCAAAATCATTTATGTTGATTTCCACTTTGTTTTAGCAAAGAAAGCACTAGAGAAAAACAATAGTTTTTATAGTGTCAATATTAATTTTCAAAGAAGAAAACACATAAGTTCTCAATTCAGTTAAGCATTTTCCTAAATTATATTTATTATGTCAAAGAATTTGACATATTTTATTTATGTACATATTCACTCTGACAGAATATACTTTTCTAGAATATTGCTTTTATATGTAGTAAGAGATGGCTGTACATTATAGATCCAAAATACCTTGAAAATCTAGTTATGCTATTTAAGAGATATTCTAGCATAAAACAAAGTGAGCATTAATTACCTTCCATCTATTTTATAAGACTATTAATAAAAATATATACCTCAAACAAAATGTTAACGTACCAAATTATTACAATTTCTACTTAAATACATCATCGTATAAATTTTGTAGAAACCCTTAACAAGAACTCTTCATTTATAAAGTGTAAGACAGTATATAGTTCAATACTATACCTCTAAATATTAATTCATGACCAATATGTAAATGGTATATTTCAATTTTTAAGGTAGACTGACTTACATTTAATTTGTTCCATATTTACACATATATTTTATGAGTCTGTGAAAATGGAAGTGATATATATTACAGAAGAGGACCATGAGCTACCTCTAGAGGCACAACCCTGAGCATCCAAACTGATTTATATTTAAAAATATGTCATCTTTCTCAAGGAAATACTTTAACCAAGATACACTTGTCATCTCTTTTAATAACTTAGAAATGATTAATTACTGACATTTAATAAGCAAAATACCAGAGGGACTATTCACTATTTTCCAGATAACACAGACCATTTACAAATACTTTTCAGTTATTTTACTTGGTTTTTCATCTATCAATGCATCAATGTTACATTCTACAACCCACAATGCACATATGAAAGTTTCTTTTTATGGATTCCTGAAAACAGAACAGATATTCATAATGCAAATATGATTATTCTCATAATAAAATAGTTAAGTGAAATATAATTATTATTGAAGCTATGTATATTTATATAAGTCACAGGCTTTCTCCTGCTATAAATAACAGTGTATGCAAATTACTTAACAAGGCCCTTAATATATCAATGTGACAATGATTTAATTATGGATAGATATTGAAAGTAATGGTGGAATATATTCAGAAAAATCATAAATTGTGAAATATGTGTCAATATCACTTTATTATGACCCAGCAAAAGGTACAACATTTGCATACCTAGCCTAATTTGAAAATCTAGGCAAAGAGATCACTCAGCATTTATCCTCAGGAAGAGAAAAAGTTGGCAACTGTGAAAAGAACACCAAGACAGAAAAAGTATCATAGGATATTTGTCTACCTATGAGGGCCTAGTTGTCCCATTCACTGCTGAATGCTCAGAGTCAAATCATAGAACCTCTCTCCAATTTATATTTCTTTCCTGAAAATGGAATTAATATAGTATTATTAATTTTAAAATCCTTTCCACTGTCCCCATATTCCAATAAAATGCCCTTTGGCCTTATTTTGATAGTTGAAATTGTTTATATAAATGTAGAGATATTATACTTATGACAGTTATTATCTATCATACATAATGGTAGCAACTACCAACACTTACAGTGACCATGACCTGTTCTGAGTGACTTGCATGTATTTTCACTTAACCTTTAATAATTCTATGGATTAGGTGCTACTCTATTCCTTAATTGATAAATGAAGGAACAGTCTCAGAAAGGTTAAGTAATTCCATAGCTAGTAAGAGATAAAGTGAAGTTAATCCTTCAGAAGTGTGATTTAAAAAGTGCCTGTGTAGGAATGTTACAAACAGAAGAGTGCCTGTGTTATTGGTAGCTTTATGGACTAGGTGCTACTCTATTTCTTAAATGATAAATGAAGAAACAGTCTCAAAAGGGTTAAGTAATGTGTCCAAATTTCCATAACTAGAAATAGATAAAGTGAGGGTAACAATTTAGCATTGCAATTTAAAGCCTGCTTGTATAGGAATGTTATAAATAGAAGAGTGCCTGTGTTATTTTGTATGTTTATATTGTACCTGATGTTCAGTTCAGAAGTCAAATATTTCTTTAAGAGGGTAGGAGACAGCTTAAGGAAAGGAAATAAAAATTACTTGATGAAATTCATTTCTATAAACCATGATATGTTAAAGCAAATGTTTTAAAAATTTACCAAATAAATCTAAAAGTTTCCGATATTTTAGCAAAAAAAGTTAGTACTATAACAGGGTAGAGATGAATCTCTAGGCTACATTATTCAATCACCGGATTATTCTGCATTGTCCTGTAGCTATTTATAATGTATATTCACAGTACCATGAATATTTTGAGGAAAAAAAGAGACAGGTAAAATATTACAAAATGTCGGGTTTTTTACTTTCAAACTTTTCACTTCATTATTTAACTTGATCAGTGCTGTTAAACTAAACTGGTTGAAAGTTTGAGTTATCTTTATCCCCATGAGAAAAAAATGGTAATTAGAGAACAGTGTTATTGTAATCACCAAAAAAAAAAAAAAAAGAAAAGAAAACTCTCCATTGCAACTTAATCAGCTATAATCTTTACTAAATATTACCTCCTTTTCTATTCCAGGTTATTACATATCTCTTAATCAAGAATGTAAATTTTCTTCTGTTTATTTCTGTACATTATCATTTGAATTTTTCCTTTGACTTACTACATTGAAAGCCCGTAAGGCTCATAAAGCATAAGCTCCTACATTGTTCCAAATAGTGGGCTGTATTTTGTCACTTTGACAAGTACTCTGCATCACTTGGCAATACCATGTCAGATAAACCAAGTATACTAGTTATTTTTCACATTTACTCGATCATTACAAGTAGCAGTTTTTGTACAGTAAAATTGCAAAGTGAAATGTCAGTTCTTTAAACAAAGCCCTTGTATCGCTCCCCAACCCCCGACAAATATTGAACTAACATCTCAATACACTCATGCCACTTTCCCTAAGCAAAGTAGCTTTTGTCATCTGTGAAATAATTTAAGAATTTAACTCCTTTACTCTGCAGAATAAATTTTAAATTCTAATTAAACAATACTTATGAATATAAGCATACATATCAAATATTTAACATACTAAGTATTCTAGTAAGCATCTCTATAAAACACCTTACACTGTACTTGATACATGGCTTTCAATATGCATCAATACAAAGTTGCTCATCATCAGGATAAATTCAATAATTAAACAAAATATAGAACTATATAGCAAGGTATGGGAGCACAAACCTGTAATTGTATCATGTGAGAACAGAATGTAAAGTCTTATAAATTCCAGGCAAGTGTCATCTTGAAAAAAAATTTACAGCTTATATACCAACAGATTTTCTCAAAATACAAAGGAGGGAAATAGAAAAGCACTTTAAAACTTCATAAACAGCTATCATGAAGAACAACTTGCTTTTCATATGTTATATTACTACCTTAGAATATGAATCATGGTTACATATGCCAGATACAAGAATAATCATTTTAAAATGGAAAAATAAATTGCCTCACAGTTGAAGCTATATGGGAAAAGCAGGTAATCAGCATTTATGGGGCTTAATTTTAAAGAAAGGAAAGAAAACTCAGAAAAATTATGTTTCACATAAATTATACCAAAATGAGTGGAAGCAGTGGTTTGCTAGAAAATAGTAACGATATGTCACATAGACAGAGAAAATTAACTTATATACTGAGGAAATATTAAAAATACATAATGTTGGGATATCCTTAGAAACAAATAATTACAAGAAAAGGGAGGGATATTTCAGAAAGGAAAATATTTCAAGAAATATAATTAAATACCATGATTTGTTTTTGTACTGGTTTGATTAATATGTATGTATGTGTTTGTAAGAATATCAAAATTTGTGATTTTAGATAGTGCATATGTAACTATAAAAACTATTCAAATTTTATAAGCTATAAAATATAGTATTTTTCAAGAGAGAATGAAGCCACTAGAATATGCTTTGGGATGACAATAGTAGTTTGTTATTTATCACCTCAAACAAATCTGCTTAGTGTGATTTGAGTAGTTAAATATCCATCAATTGCTTGCTAAATATTGTAGATTATAGACTCATATCTCAACAAACACAACTTAAATCTTCACTGTTCTTATCAAACAATCAAAAACACCTTAAATGAGTCTATAATCTCCAACCTGAACAACCCGGGCATTGTGTATCTCTTCTAATCTTTCCTTTTAACACACTGATCCTTCCCTTTTCCTGTACTTCCAACTCAATGGTCTTCAATTACTATTTTTGATTTACCACATTCTTTCCATACTGACAATACATACATACATATAAGTACATATAATATTTTCTTCCCAGAGCATAAATTAATATTGTTTATGAAAGAATCCTTTTATATCCTTGAAAAGGTTAGGTCCAATAATATTATTTGATAGAATTTTATTCATATTATTTTAATACTCATTACACTTAACAATTAACTACTGATGTAAACATTCATAGTTACCTCATTCACAATGTGTTTTATAAGGAAATGAACTATGTTTGTGATAATTTCTAAAGGTCACATAGACACCAGAATACTAAAATGCCATTGTTTCCCATTTTAAAAAAATCAACAAAAACAACAAAAAACAAAAAAACAAACCCAGAAACCACATCCCTTAATGTTATTTCTTCTATAATCTATTGGTGTCTTTATCTGCTTCCTTTGCAGAAATCCTGTAGGGAATAGCTTTTTGAAAAACTTAGTACTCTATCCAGTTACTCTTTAGCCAAAACTAATAAGAATTTAACCTCAACTACTCCATAGAAACTTTATTTGTCAATGTTACCAATGACTTTACTTTGCCTAACAGAAGCTTTCCAGGTTTATGAGGTCCTATTTATCAATTATTTATTTTAAAGCATGAGCCATTGAAGTTCTGTTTAGGAACTTTACCTCATGCCAATGAGTTCAAGGCTCTTTCCCACTTTTTCTTTTATTAGATTCAGTGTATCTGATTTTATGTTGAGGTCCTTGATCCATTTGGAC
Source organism: Mus caroli (assembly GCF_978045245.1). Lineage (NCBI taxonomy): Eukaryota > Metazoa > Chordata > Mammalia > Rodentia > Muridae > Mus > Mus caroli. The sequence continues at coordinate 46,383,503 of NW_028227260.1, forward strand.
TTGAGCTTTGTGCAATGTGACAAATATGGGTCTATTTTCATTTTTCTACCTACAGACAGCCAGTTAGACCAACACCATTTACTGAAGATGCTTTATTTATCCATTGCATATGTTTGGCTTCTTTGTCAATGATATATATCCTTAAGTGTGGTTTTATTTCTGGGTCATCAGTTCTGTTCCATTGATCAACTTGTCTTTATCTGTACCAATACCATGCAGTTTTTATGACTTTTGCTCTGTAGTAAAGCTTGAGGTCAGGGATGGTGATTTCCCAAGCCATTCTTTCATTGTTAAGAATTGTTTTCACTATTCTTGTTGTTTTGCCTTTCCATATACCTTTGAGAATTGCTCTTTCCATGTCTTTAAAGAATTGTGTTGGGATTTTGACGGGGATTGCATTGAATCTGTAGATTGCCTTTGGTAGGATGGCCATTTTTACTATATTAATTCTGCTAATCCATGAGCATGAGAGATCTCTCCATTTTCTGAGATTTTCTTTGATTTCTTTCTTGAGAGACTTGAAGTTATTGTTATACAGGTTTTTCACTTGTTTGGTTAGAGTTACCCCAAGATATTTTATATTATTTGTGCTATTGTGAAGGGAGTTATTTGTTTAATTTCTTTCTCAGCCTGTTTATCATTTGTATAAAGGAAGGCTATAGATTTATTTGTGTTAATTTTATATCCAACCACTTTGCTGAAGTTTTTTTTTTTATTAGCTGGAGAAGTTCCCTGGTCAAATTTTGGGGGTTACTTATGTATACTATCATATAATCTGCAAATTGTAATACCTTTATTTCTTCTTTGCCAATTTGTATCCCCTTGATCTCTTTTTATTGTCTTATTTTTATAGTTAGCACTTCAAGTACTATATCATTGTCTTGTCCCTGATTGTAGTAGAATTGCTACAAGTAGGTCTCCATTTAAATTGATATTGGCTGTTGTTTTACATCAAATTGCTTTTATTATGTTTAAGTATGGGACTTGAATTACTGATCTCTCTAATACTTTTAACATGAAGGAGTGCTGTATTTTGTCAAATGTTCTTTCTGAATTTAAGGGGATGTTCATGTGGTTTTTTTCCCTTGAATTTGTTTATATAGTGAATTACATTAATGGAGTTACATATATTGAACCAACCTTGCATCCCTGAGATGAAGCCTACTTGATTGTGATGAATAATGGTTTTGATGTGTTCTTGGATTCGGTTTGCAAGAATTTTATTGAGTGTTTTTGAATCGATATTCACAAGTGAGATTGGCCTGAAGTTCTCTTTATTGGTTGGTTCCTTGTGTAGTTTAAGTATTAGAGTAATTTTGTATGCATAGAATTAATTAGGTAGGTTTCCTTCTGTTTCTATTTTATGGAAGAGTTTGAGAAATATTGGTATCAGGTCTTCTTTGAAGATATAGTAGAATTCTGCACTAAATCCACTTGGCCCTGGCCTTCATTTGATTGGGAGGATTTTAATGAATTTTATTTCCATATGAGATATGGGTCAGTTTAGATAGTTTATCTGCTATTGATTTACCTTTGATATTTAATATCTCTTTGGAAAACCATCCATTTCATCTAGATTTTCCAGCTTTGTTGAGTATAAGCATTTGTAGTAGGATCTCATGTGTTGTTTTTGTTTGTTTGTTTGTTTTTTAATTTCCTCCATTTCTGTTGCTATGTTTCCCTTTTCATTTCTGATTTTGTTAATTTGGATATTGCCTCTGGGCACTTTGGTTAGTTTGGCTAGAGGTTTATATACCTTGTTGATTCTCTCAAAGAACCAGATATTGGCTTTGTTGATTCTTTGTATTGTTCTCTTTGTTTCTATTTGGTTGATTTCATCCCTGAGTTTGATTATTCCCTGCCTTCTACACATCTTGGATGTGTTTGCTTCTTTTTTGTCCTAGAGCTCACAGGCATGCTATTAAGTTTCTAGTGTAAAATCTCACAATGTTTCTTTATCTATGTGCTTAGTGCTAAGAATTTTCCTCTTAGCACTGCTTTCATTGTGTCCCATAAGTTTGGGTGTGATGTGTCAATTTTATCCATTAAATTCCAGGAAATCTTTAATTTCTTTATTTCTTACATTTATTTATTTCTTACCTGACCAAGTTATCATTGAATAGAGAGTTATTCAGTTTCCATGTGTATGTAGGACTTCTGTTGCTTTTACTGTTATTGAACACCAGCTTTAGGCCATGGTGAACTGGTAGGATGCATGGCATTCTTTCAATTTTCTTGTATCAGTGGAAGGTTGTTTGCTGACCAATTATATGGTCAATTTTGGAGAAAATACCATGAGATTCTGAGAAGTTGTGTTCTTTTGTTTTAGGGTGAAATGCCCTGTATATATATATATCTGTTAAATTCATTTGGTTCATAACCTCTCCTAGTTTTACTGTGTCTCTGATTAGTTTCTGTTTCAATGACCTGTCTGTTGGTGAAACTTAGGTGTTGAAATCTCCCACTACTATTGTGTGGGCTTCAATGTGTGTTTTGAGCTTTAGGAGAGTTTCTTTTAAGAACGTGGGTGCCCTTACATTTGGGACAGAGATGTTCAGAATTGAGACTTTCTCTTGGTGAATTTTCTCTTTGACTAATATGAAGTGTCTATTCTCATCTTGCTTGATAACTTTTGTTTGAAAGCCTATTTTATTGGATATTAGGATGGTAACTCCAGCTTGTTTCCAGGGAACATTTGCTAGGAAGACCTTTTTTCATCCTTTTACTCTGAAATAAAAATATTTCTGAAATATTTGTATTTCAGAGTAAAAAGATGACTTTGTTATTGAGGTATGTTTCTTGTATGCAACAAAATTGTGTATATTGTTTGCATATCCAGTCTGTTAGTTTATGTCTTTTTATAGGTGAGTTGAATCCATTAATATTGAGAGATATTAGAAACATACAACTGTTGGTTCCTGACAGCATCCTACAGATTGGGAAAATAATCTTCACTAACCCCATATCTAATATAAGAATAATATCCAAAATATATAAAGAATTCAAGAATCTAAACACCAAAAATGCCAAACAACCCAATCAAATAACATGGTATAGAACTAAACTGAGAATTCACAACAGAGGAATCTTGAATGGTTGAGGAGCACCTAAAAAAAAAAAATGTTCAAAGTCCTTAGTGATCAAAAAAATGCAAATCAAAATGACCTTGAGATTCCACCTTACACCAATCAGAATGCTAAGATCAAAACCTCAAGTGACATCACATGTTGGCAAGGATGTGGAGAAAGAGAAACACTATTCCATTGCCATTGGGATTGCAAACTGGTACAACCACTCTGGAAATCTATCTGGAGGTTCCTCAGAAAATTGGAAATAGATATGCCTGAAGACCCAGCAATACTATTCTTAGTAATATACTCAAAAGATGTCCCACCATGCCATAGGGGCAAGTGTTCCACTTTTGTCATAGTGGCCTTATTTGTGATAGCCAGAAGATGGAAACAATCCAGATATCCCATAACAGAAGAATTGATACAATAAATGTGGTTCATTTACACAATGGAATATTACTCAAATATTAAGAACAAGGGCATCTTGAGTTTTGCAGTCAAATGGATGAAATTAGAAAATATCATCCTGAGTGAGGTAACTCACATCCAAAAGGACATGCATGGAAGAGGATATTAGGAAAAAAAACAAAAAACAAAATATGCAAAATACAGTCTTGAGAACTCAAAACAGTCAAAAAGCAGAAAGGCTTAAGTGAGGATGCCTGTGTCTCACTTGGGAGGGAGGAGAATGCTATCACAAAAGTGGTGGGAGGGGCCTGGGAGGTAAAATGGATGTGGGTTGGGAAGAGAGGAACCAGATCTGGTATTGGGTGAGGAAAAAAGCCTGAAGCCTTTAGGACCAGCAGAAAAAATGAAATCAGGTAACTTTAGTAGATAGGAGGTTGGGAGGACCCTCTGAAATGCCCCAGAGATCTGGAAGTTGAGAGATTCTCAGGACTTAAAGGTGATGTCCTGAAAGTAGGGAGAAGGAACTTATAGAGTCCATCTCAAGAAGAAAGACAGGCCATCCAGTGAAGGAGGGGGTTGCCATTCCACAGTCAATGGACCATCTAGAGACTGCCATATCCGGGGATCCATCCCATAATCAGCTTCCAAACTCTGACACCATTGCATATAGTAACAAGATTTTGCTGAAAGGACCCAGATATAGCTGTCTCTTGTGAGACTATGCTGGGGCCTAACAAACACCGAAGTGGATGCTCATAGTCAGCTATTGGATGTATCACAGGGCCCCCAATGGAGGAGCTAGAGAAAGTACCCAAGGAGCTAAAGGGATCTGCAACCCTATAGGTGGAACAACATTATGAACTAACCAGTACCCCGGAGCTCTTGACTCTAGCTGCATATGTATCAAAAGATGGCCTAGTAGGCCATCACTGGAAAGAGAGGCCCGTTGGACTTGTAAATTTTATATGCCCCAGTACAGGGGAATGCCAGGGCAAAAATGTGGGAGTGGGTGGGTAGGAAGGTAGGGGGGAGGGTATGGGGGACTTTTGGGATAGCATTGGAAATGTAAATGAGGAAAATACCTAACAAAATATTAAAAAAAAAAAACACTGACCAATAATTATTCCGGTCTGAAAGAACTTTAGGGATAGAAATTGAGAGGAGCCTTAGGAGAAAAAAAAAAAAAAATGTTCAGCGACAGCTCCAAAATGGGATTCAACTCAAGGGGAAGTCTCATGGCCTGACAATATTACTTAGGCTATGGAGAATTCACGAAAAGGGGCCTATCATGACTGCCCTCTGAAAGACCCAAAAAGCAGCTGAAAGAGTCATATGCAGATATTTGCTCCTAAGCAATGAACAGAAGCTGCTGATCTCTGTGGTTGAATTAGGGAAAAGCTAGCAGAAGCTAAGTAGGACTGCAACCCTGGAGGAGGACCAGAAGTCTCAATTAACCTGGACCACCAAGATCTTTCAGACAATGGACCACCCAACAGGCAGCATACACCAGGTGATATGAGACCCCCAACACATATAGAGTAGAAGACTGCCGGGTCTCGATTTAATCAGTGAAGATGCACCTATCCCTGAAGAGAATGAAGGCCCCAGGGAGTTGAGAAGTCTGGTAGGGTGGGTGGTTGAGAGTGAGGACATCCTCGTGGACACATGGGTGGGGAGGAGGTATGGGATGTGGAACAGTCGGAGGGTGGACCAGGAGGAAAATAAAATTTGGAGCATAATAAATAAATAAATAAATAAATAAATAAATAAATAAATAAATAAATAAATAAATAAATAAAATGACTTTCCTGTCAGTAAATCTAAGGATCAGCACTACAATTTTAACTTTATTGTCAGCACCATTTGAATGTATATCACTCCCTCTTCCTGGAATACTTACCTAATTTGGAATCTGGAATAGCAAAAACATTTTTCTTTCTTTTACCTCTCCAGTTGTATTCATTCAAATTTCTTTCCAGGTTCTATCAGTTTTAACAGATCTGAAAAAGTAAAACTTTTTACTAAACTTCTTACAGTAACTTGGGAATAACATTTAGGTTATAGAGTAAAAACTTAAAGTAACAACAATTGTAACTAAAATCGATGAAGACTACTAACAAGGAAAATAAAAAGGTATTTTTTAATTCAGGTAAACTAAACACTCTCCTAAAAGGTAGATGAGTATTACCTCACTATTTGTCATTTATTCAGCTGTATATGTCTACTGTAAGTTAATAGAAATTGCTTTTACTCTCATTTTACCCATGCTTGTTTACCAAATGTATTTTTTATTTGACTTGAGATCCTCCCTATATCATCAATCCCCAAAATATCGATATTAAATTTTTATAATGCATTAAATTTAAGAAAGTAATAAGATCCTGTAGCTATTTTTAAAGTTATTTTATTAACACAGAATAATTATACATAAAGGGTTTTATAATTACCTTTATCATGAACATATTATGTACTTTGATCATATTCACCCCATTACACACTCCTGCCACCACTCCCTCTGAACTCTTTCCAATTCTTAACCATTTCCCTTCTACTTTCAAGCTTCTCTGTTATCCAATAATTTTAATTAAACACAAGAAAATCAAAAAGAAGGAAGACAAATGCATAGATACTTCATTCCTTCTTAGAATAGGGAACAAAATACCCATGGAAGGAGTTACAGAGACAAAGTTTGGAGCTGAGACGAAAGGATGGACCATCCAGAGACTGCCCTACTGGGCGATCCATCCCATAATCAGTCACCAAACACAGACACTATTGCATATGCCAGCAAGAATTTGCTGAAAGCACCCTGATATAGCTGTCTCTTGTGAGGCTATGCCAGTGCGTGGCAAATACAGAAGTAGATGCTCACAGTCATCTATTGGATGGAACACAAGGCCCCCAATGGAGGAGCTAGAGAAAGTACCCAAGGAGCTGAAGGGGTCTGAAGCCCTATAGGTGGATCAACAATATGAACTAACCAGTACCCCCAGAGCTCATGTCTTTAGCTGCATATGTAGCAGAAGATGTCCTATTTGGCCATCATTGGGAAGAGAGGCCTTTTCGTCTTGCAAACTTTATATGCCCCAGTACAGGGAAATGCCAGGGCCAAGAAATAGGAGTGGGTGTGTAGGGGAGCAGGGTAGGGGGGAGGATATAGGGGACTTTCAGGATAGCATTTGAAATGTAAATGAAGTAAATATCTAATAAAATATTGAAAAAAAGACTAAATATAGAAGAATATATGAAAACTATTGAATAGTTAAGAAAATTGGAAAACATAAAGCAACAGTTTCCTGGTGGTATTTTACATTTTGAAAAATTGATATCTAAACAAATTTGAATTTATATAGCATATAATAGTTTTATGATTGTTATTTTCAAATATTTAATCTATATGTCTCAGTATTAGTACCATAAATTCCAATTGCAATGATAAAAATCACATACTATTTACCACACAAATGCCCTTTGTGCTCCTCAATAATTTGTCAACAGTATAAAAGAATCCTAATATCAAAATGGCTAAGGACCATGGCTTTGAAAATCAACTAGATTTCAAATAATGCCTATTCAACAACTGTACTAAAGTAATGTGGGATACTATATATCTTGGAGTTTTCATGATGAGAGAAAACTATAATTGAAGATTACAGTATGTGTTGGCAGCTTCAGCCACAGAACAAGTTCTAGACCCATATGTGTCACACTAAGAGTTCCATACTATACGGGTAATGTGATGAAAATGTGTTTTAAAACTGTAGGAAAACAAATTGTGTATAATGAAATGAGCTCTGCATGTTTATAATCCTCAGCATTACATTTCCCTTCTCTTACATCCTCTACCATAAATCCTGAGCTGCCTTTCATATACATACTCAATAAAAGACTTGTTTACTTAAGGAGGCTCAAAATGTTTTATACCACACAGGATTACAGGACTGCAAAGTTCATTTTTGTTGTTCTCATTTGTAGTGTCAGCCATCCAGTGTCAGAAACCATCTAGGATATGCTAAGGCTAGCAGGTGGCCTTCCTGGACATGGCTCACTCTTTTTACATTGTTTGCCTGGCCTGAGAAAAGAGCACCAGTAATAAATCCTTTAACTAATCCCCTACCCCCAACCACAGTCTCTCATACACTGTTAGCAACAGAGTGTCCATAGGTCCAGAGGCCTGCAGTTTCTGGCCTCACAGTAACTTAAAATTAAGATAGGTGAATTTTATTATAAAAAGCAACCCAAAGCTCTGCAAGACCAACTCTTGCCCCTTACCAATACTCCTCCTGCCCTTCACCACACAAACAAACTTCAAGAGAGAACCAGAGCTCCAGAGCTTGACTCTGGCAGTTTAGGAAGCTGAAACAGATGGGATATTTAAGCCCAGAGGTGGAAACACAGGGAGACCCTGTCAGAAACATACAGACAAGCTCTGCATTCTTTTCAGTTTCAAAGGCATCAGGAATATTTGGTAATTTTACCATAGGTGTTGCATACTGTTAAAAAAAAAGTAGAAGGACGTTGTAAGAGGTATGGAACAGAATTCCACAGGTTGGAGAAATTCAAGTGCTGAAAAAGCTGGGATTTCCAAGGACAGGAGAGTTCTAGCCATGGTGAGGTGCAGAGTTACCAGAATGGAAGGAATGATAAGAATGTGGGGGCAGTGGTTTCAAAATCACCAGGTACATCAAAATATGAGATGAAGGATAGAGGAGGGTCTTCCCAGGAGAGGTAAAAGATGTCTGCATGTGTTTAATGGGGGATTCTGGAGGACAAGTGTCAGGGAAGGCAAATGTTTCTTAAGGTGCAAGTTCAAATATTGTGGAGCACACAGAAGTGAATGGAACTGGAAATTTTGAGAGTAAGAGGATTTTCACAGAAGGCTATTTTGGAGGTACTGATGGGTGTGATCACAGATTTGTAGCAAGGGTCTTCAAGGGATGAGTGCTTCAGAAGTGAGGGTGGCAGAGTTATCACTGTTGAGGGCTGATTAGTGTTATTTTCTGTAGACAAACCAATTCATTTAATTTAACTACTACTATTACTAAGATTTTTTTAACTTGAAAATGATTCCTTTTGTTTTTTTATTAGACCTTAAAATTTATAGTACTAGCTTTAGAAATAATATCTAGACCATGTGTTTTATTTACACTGTCAGACACACCAGAAGAGGGTATCGGATCCCATTACAGATGGTTGTGAGCCACCATGTGGTTGCTGGAAATTAAACTCAGGAACTCTGGATGAGCTGCCAGTGCTCTTAAATGCTGAGCCATCTCTCCAGCCCAGTCCATGTGTTTTAATATTAACTCTTATTATTTTCTAATTTTATCCTGTCTCAAAATAGACAGTCAACTGTACTCCAACTTTATCTAGTTAACCCTTAATTTTTTAATCTTTAATCTTCTCATATCAATATCACTGATAACTACAATTTAAGTATGGTAGTATTTACATATTTGTATGATTGCTTTTTGTTGTTCCTTGTGCTTTTATTTATTGTCTCTTATAAATTATATTATCAGCTATTCCTAAAACAACTTTCAAATTTGTTTTACTTCTGTACCTTCAAAGCAACCACTACATTAGTGAGTATATAGTTAGTAATTATACTATTTATATTAGCGTTTAGTGTTGATTTAATTATTTACATTATTGTACTGACTACTCAGTATCATGAATGCATGCCTTTTTATATGAGCTTAACACTAGAGTGAGTGAAATGAAAGAAATACTGAGTAAATGACATCTTATCATGTCACTCATGCTTATAAATCTCACTACAAATGTTACATTACATGAGTGGTTAAAATAAGATTATCATTCAAAACTATAATGTCATCTATGATTAAGAGAATGAAGAAAGCCGGGCATGGTGGCACATGCCTTTTATCCCAGCACTCGGGAGGCAGAGGCAGGCATATTTCTGAGTTCGAGGCCAGCCTGGTCTACAAAGTGAGTTCCAGGACAGCCAGAGCTATACAGAGAAACCCTGTCTCAAAAAAACCAAAAAAAAAAAAAAAAAGAGAGAGAGAGAGAGAGAATGAAGAAAAAGTAAATCCATGGCTTAAGACTTGGAAACGGGTATATGTAACATGAGCCTTAAAAGATACACAGAGCACATTTTATTTATTTTTTTTTTGGCAGAAGAAACATACCAAGTAAAAAGGAAAGGTGTGAAAACTTTATGGTTTATGCTTAAAATTTGAGAGAATTAAAACTCAAAAAGGTTGAGACCAAAAAATAAAATCACCACGAATGCCAAACATAAGAGGCTAGACTTGTTCATATAACTAGTTACTAAGCATTTATGTGACTTGCGATTTTCATGCATAGTGGGCATCAATTTTGTGTTAGTTGTTGTCGATTTATTTTCTTAGTCTCATTGTACATACTTTCTAATGACAACAGTGGGATCATGGAAAGAGGCTTACCCTGTGGGAACTAAAAGGGGGGCCTGGGGAAGAGAGGGAAGGGAGGACACAGGTCCGGCCAGAGTTCCACCTACACTCTGAACAGGCAGACATGGGAGGGCTGCCAGATGCTCTCCACTCAGCCCCAGGTGGGTATCCAAGCCTCTGACCCACTGGACAGGGGTTGGACAAGGGGCAGCCCAACCTGGGGGCCCCACGGTCACACCCTGTAGCCCCACAATTATGGGAGAGAGGGAAGGGGGAAGAGAGGTTCCCATGCATGCAAGAGTGATCACAGCCTTGATGAGCAAGAGACTGTCTATGATTTTAGAGCTTTATTGTAGAAAGGCAGGAGGAAAGAGAGGAGAGAGAGAGAGAGAGAGAGAGAGAGAGAGAGAGAGAGAGAGAGAGAGAGAGAGAGAGAGAGAGAGAAGGCTAGAGAGAAAGAGAAAGTAAGAGGGAGAGAGGGAGAGGAGAGGAGAGTAAGAGCAAGAGAACAAAAGAGTGGGAGGGCATGGAGGGGCCAAACAGTCCCTTTTAAACTAAACTGCTATCTTTTCTGTTGCTAGGTAACTGGGGAGGAGTTTAGCCTGAAGGTTAGAAGCTTGAGACATTGCCTATATGACTTCTAACCATGTTTCTCTTGTGGGGGCTGTGGGTGTGTTAACTTAGGCAGAAGCCAGAGTTCCAGGAGCATGATGGAATGATACCATCCCATGTAGGTAAATTATGACCACCGGGTCCTGGGGTTCAGCAACTCAGCTCAACTGGAGACCAGCCTGTCTGGGCATAGCCCAATGCCCAACATCTACCCTTCTGTTTTTATAAGAAAAGGGGGTCACTGATGTGACTGTGTCCTTTGTTGTGAAAATTTCGGGTGAATGGAAGTATCAGAAGAAAACATACAGCCTAGAGAAGTAGCAGAACAAAGCCAGAGTAGTAAAGAGAGTTAAGGGTAAGGGTTGAGAAGGTAAGAAATTGTACAATCAATAAATTGTTCCATGGATAGTACAATTTGAGGGTAATAAGATCCATTTTGAACAGCAATTAATTAATCTAGATAGATATTATGGTTTCCTCACTATCATGTAACTTTCCTCAAAGTTCAGCAGCCATTTGGCTTTGGCAAGAGAGTCCATCTGTAGCTAGAAGGTCCCAAGTCTGTCTTCTGTAGGGTTCACTGTGTGTCTCGGGAACCTTCTGTCATATGAGATTTTTGGGAGGAAGGCAGTTTTGTTGTCTGTAGTTCTCAGGAGATGGCGCTGTCTCAGGTGGATCTGTGGTAGCAGGTACTATGTGGAGATAGACCTGTAGAGTAATTATAACAAAGTAGCAGAACACCAGCAAAGTATGTCTGTATAAACAAAAGTTATGCCTGCAATGATTTGCTTAGGAGCACATCACAGTCCGTTTGCGTGGCTGAGGAAGAAAATATCATGTTAATTGTGTATCTGGGGTAGGCAGTTAACAGTTCTGTAAAAGAAAACTGGTTGTTAATTAAGGATTGGGTGATTTTTGAACCTTAAAGGAAATCTTAAACAAGTTGAGAGAATTTTTTGGACATATATCATGAATACTAGAGAGCTAAAATAAAGCACTTAAATAAAGAAGCAAGAAAATTTTGGTTAGAAAAGCACTATTCAGGTATTCTTATAGGGGGAACACAGCTTCGGGTGCAGTTTTTGTAGGCTTATCTGGATGGGGTGGGGAGGGGTACATTGTACTCTGCAATTAACTTATCTTCTTCCCCCCCCTTTTTTTTTCTAGGAAAGCATAAGTTAAGTAAAGGGTTAATTGAAAGGCTTCTTAGCTAAGGCAGCTATCCTGGAATGCCTACAGTCCCATGTAGGTGAATAACCACCAGGTCCCGGGGGTCAGCATCTCAGCTCGACTGGAGAACATTCTGTGCATAGCCCAATTCCCAGCATTACCCCACTGAAGAAAATTACCAAGTAATTAAGTTGACAATAAATGGAGTTCCAGTTGATCTTAGCTTTGATATCATGACTGTTTTATTCATTACAAATTGATGATGTTCTCTATATGATCCTTTCATGTACAAATATTTATTTCCTCAAATGGTATACTATCTACCATCTTATCAGTATACTGGGAGTAACTGAATTATAAAGGCTAATTCACATAAACTATCCTGACAAACTATGATAGTCTAAATCAAAATCTTTGTTCTTCAGTTTGTATTTGGAACTAGCACAAATTCAGTAATGATCAATTTGATAATTAGTGTTTTCTATATGTATCATATAGATACAAAACATAATCATATTAGTGTTTTATAACTAAGAGATTCTAACTGACAATAATGTAGTATTGTCTAAATTTCATAAATAATACATTCCATAAATTGAATTGAGTACATTTCTATCTTGTCCCGCGGGATTCAGTTATTCGTGGGTGCGAGGGGGACCACAACCCTGGAAAGAAACGGGAGGAAGGGAAGGAGAGGCAGGAGACCAAGAAGGGTACCTATCAAGGTCTCGTTTATTAGGCTGAGGTGCCTTGTTTTAAAGCATACATCGCGGGGAATAGGGGAGGGGTCGAGGGGGAATTTTACAAAGAACAAAGAAGCATGCATCTGCTGACATGGGGGCCGAAGTTAGGTGCCAGGCAGCGGGCACACTGCATCTTATCTCAGTAACATAGATCCTTCTTGACAGCCTTGGGTGTCAGGCCGGGCTCAGGTGTAACTCCAGTCATTTTAATGGCATGGAAGTTCAGGAAGAGATAGGGAAGAGGAGACTATAATTCAGCTTTTACAGTCTCAGGTGCCAGGAAGGGAATAGGGAGGAGGGAGTGATAACCAGCTTCTAGCACGAGGCCATTTGGCCTGTCAGGGAGATTGTGAAGGGCTCGCTTTCTCACGGGATGGTCTCTGACAAATTTCTAAGACCACACATTAAGCAAGTGATAACTATGACTATTTTTCACTCTGAAATATGTTTTTAAATTTTATTTACTGTGTAATCATAAGTTCTAAAAGTTTACTCACTATGGGTTTTGTGGCACAGACAAGATTTAAAATCTAAATCTTCAGGCTTTTTTTTTTTTTTTTTTACTTTACAGCTTGTTATTGTTCACTGAAAAAATCAATGTAGCTGTTTCAGAAGGAAAAAATGATATAATGACAATAAAGACTAATCTATAAGATTGGTGAGATATGAATAAAAAAATCAATGGAAGCAACATAAGAACAACAATTCCCACAACTATGTACTGTTTAGTTTCTATGATAAACAAGCATTTCCTCTACCTTTATATAATTTGGAAGCAAAGTAAGGAAGCTGTATGCAACTAGAAAAAGAAGATGAAGTGAATAATCAGGATAGGATGCAACATATCTGAATAATGAAATGGAGGTTTGAACCAATGAACCTATAGAAGGAAACAACTACAGGAATACATGGTCCCTTGTCATAGCTATCTCTTCAAAATGTACATCCAATTAATGCCTTTGCATGGTGCTTTATAATAACTTCGGTCCAGAGATTTCAAATTTTAGTCCAGTAAGCAAGAGTCTTACAGTATTAAATAGAATCTCTTAGTAAGCACATTATAAACTTACAAGCAAGCACACATGATTTGCAGCCAAATTAGTAGCACATAACTTGCAAAAATTTTCTTCAAGTCATCAGAAAAACCACTAGGAAAGAAAGAATTTCACAAAAGTTAGACAGATATTTGGAGGAATTGGCTGACATAATTTCTATTAGGATAAAATTAAATTATTTATAAAAATGGTTGTCCCATTAATAATCATCATTTTCTGAGAAAAAAATGATCTAAAAGCAAAAGTAACATTACATAATAAAAATAGCTTGACCAAGGGCCATTGAGATGACTTAGATAGTAAAGTGAAACTGATGTTAAGCCTGACAGCCTGGATTTGATCTTCAGAACCCATATGGTGGAAGGATAGAACTGCTTTCAAGTTTTCCTCTGACCTCTACACATACACAATGGATCAAGCATATTCTACATACCCACAAGCACGCATACCTTTGTGTGTATGAGCAGAATGAAAATAAACAGATGTAAAAAGAAAGGAAACTGCCAAACTTATTTTTTAAATGATATAGGAAAGAATACTAATGAACATATAGAATACCACCTATATTCAATTCCCATCCATTCAGAAAAGTAGTATTGGAAAGAACAGTTACTTACAAAGCATTCAACTAACAAAAAGAGTAAAGCATGGACTGCTTGACAAAAAGTGGTTTTTGTGTGAAACTATTTCAGAAAAAATAGTCACTCGACACTATTTCAGTTCTTTTTTATAAACTGTGACTAAAAAAAATCAAAAATTGTGTTCAATATGGTTAATGATACTTTAAATTTTTGCTTAATATAACATAGGTGGTGGTGGTACACACCTTTAGTCCCAGAAATCCAGAGGCAAAGGCAGGGAGCTCTCTTGTGATTTTGAGCCAGTCTAGTCTACAGAGTGAGCTCTAGGACATTGAACACTACACAGATAAAATCTGTCTAGAAACTTTTTTGTTTAATTACAAAATTAATAAAATATGTTTTCAAATTTAAGAACTGTCTCACAACATTAAAGGTTATAGATAGTTACTACATTGGTATATACAAAGTTTTTATGTATATGATAAAAAGCATATACATGTGAATCATTTATATGCCCAAACAGATTATACACATGAGAACATATATGTATTTTATTATGTGAATTTTTCATAAACCACACAATTCTGTACATCTTTGGTTACTGTTAAAAACCATTCCTATGTTATAAGTGAACAAACAAGTATTTTCTCTAACTCTCGTTTTTTGCATTTTCATCATGAACTAAATATTTAATTGTTTTGTATTAAAAACATTAAATAAATTCTTCAAAAAGTATTTTTAAGCTATATAGGAATTTGCTGGCACTGTTTTTAATAATTCATGAAAAAATTGAATGTAGATTAACTTTAACTCAACTAACAAGGTTATGATAACAAACCTTATTCATTTCAATATTCATTTCAACTGATCTGATCCTGATTCTTATAACCTTTTGTATCATTTAAAAAATTATAATATAATTGCATCATTTCCAAATTCTATATCTTCACATTAACTGCTGGAATATACTCCTTTGCAATCTCTCTCAAATTCATTTACTCTTTTACTTCTATTTCTAAATACATAAATATAACCTGAGGAGCTTTATAATGTTATGTGTATGAATATGAAATGGTCTCAGGGTTGACCACTTGGTCTTGAATAAGAAGATAACGTCCTAGAATTGTGATGTATTTTCCCTTTAACATCTACTACATTTAAAATAATTTGACATAATTATTATCTAGAAATCTCCAAAATAAAAGAAGTAATGAAACTGAATATTTACACATGCAAATTTCCCAAGTTAAATTGAATGTGGAAGCACAGAGAATTTTTTCTTTTAAAGTCTTTTTATGGTCACCTATCTATTAACAAAATTAATGAGGTATTAATATTTAGAAATTGGTTGATAAATGAATAATCCAATAGACCTGAAAATAGGGTGAATAATTGTGAATTATTGTGTGACAGTAATGAGTTTATTAAATTTTGCAATTTGTGCAGACAATGTATAAATAAAATTATTATGTGATTAAAGGATAAGCTAGATATTAGAAATAAGTATGTTTTTTACAAAGTATCTATGTGTGAGAATAAAGGATAATACACAAGAAAACAGATTGTTCTTTCGTAGGGTAGATGAAATGTATTTTAAAAAGAACATAGGTGAGCACTTATAAGACATGACTTTTGCAGCTTGGTAATAATGCGTAGAACACAAACACACACACACAAGCACATGCACACACACACACACACACACACACACACTCACACAAATGCATAATACATTCCAAGAGTGTAAGATCTAAAGGAAAGAAAGATTGAACAAGCATTGCTACAAAATATACACTTAGGTCTGAGAGTTCTCACTATATTTTAAGAGTATAAAATTTATTGTATCATTCAAATCTCATTATGACTATACAAAATTGGATACTATTAAAATTGTCCTATCATGTATGAAGAAAGAATGGCATAAGTCCTTGAAAATTGGAGGCAAGTAAGATGGCTCAAAGGGTAAAATAACTTACCATGTAACAATAACAACCTATACTTTAAAAAATAATGAGAAGCTGGAGCTTGTCTCTAATCCCAGGTTTCTAACAGCAAGATGGAAGGCAGAGAGAGGAAAATCAGCAAAAGGTACCATATAAAATCTTGATCAGAAAGCTGTCAGGAGAAGACTCAGTATTTCCATGCAGGTAAGAGGAGGGCCTCAAAGACCACCCATACAGTGACACACTTCGTCCAACAAGGCCAAACCTCCTAATAGTGCCATTCCTTTGGCCAAGCATATTCAAACCACCACACCACTCTATTGATTTTCATAGTGGCTACACATGTGATCGAATGCCATCAATAATGGAGGATTTTTCTGTTGGTCCATATCTTAGCCAGTATGTGCTGTCATTTTGTCATAGATCTAAACCATTCTGACAGGTATAAGATAGCATCTAAGAGTTATTTTGATTTGCATTTGCCTGATGATTACAGGTGTTGAAATTTAAGTGTTTCTCACCCTTTGAAGAGTCCTCTATTGAGAATTCTCTATTTAAATCTGAACCCCATTTTAATTGGATTATTTGGGTTTTATTTAACATCAGTTTCTTGAGTTCTTTATATATTTTGGATACTAGAGCACTATCAAGTGTGGATTTGGTAAGAAAAAAATATTTTTCCATTTTGTAGGCTGCCTTTTTATGCTATTGATGGTGTCTTTTGCTTTACAGATTTGTATTTTCGTAAGGTCTCACTTATTAATTATTGATCTTAGTGCCTAAGCTATCAGTGTTTGTTTTAGGAAGTTGTCTCCTGTGCCAATGTATTAAAAGCAGTTCTCCACTTTCTCTTCCATTAGATTTAGTGTACCTGGTTTTATGTTGAAATCTTTAATCCACTTGGAGTTGAGTTATATGCCAGGTTGTATATGTCGATCTACAAGCTGGCATTCGGTTTTTACCAGCACCATTTGTTGAAGATGCTGTCTTTCCCCCCCCCCAAGTATGCATGCCTGAGTTCTTTACCAAAAATCAGGTACCATATAAAATCACTGTCTCATGGTGGAATCAGAGAACCAAATATCAATGGCAGCAGTGCCCTATTGCTGAGGAGAACTTCCACCCAAATCACTGAACAGAGAAACGTCAAGTTGCTGCCGGCTTCGAGCTTCTGCCCCATGTTCTCGTCTTTTTTATGCGTTACACTGAAGGCTATAGAAAGATAACTCTGGGTACCAACCCAGCAACAAATCCCTCCACATACAATCTGTTCTGTTTTTAACATAGGATTGGGAAGTGTGGCACAGAACATGTGGGAATTGCCAACCAATGAGGTGGTTTAATGTGTTGCCACACAATGATATGGAGCCCCTGCCCTAAATTGCCAGTATCACCAGAAACCTTAAACTTGATTGACCAGATAACATGTAGAAACTAACATGACTGGAAAAAAATCAGTGAAATGATGTCTAATGATATTCTCCTATATTTATAGATTGGTGTTCTGTCTAGTCATCATCAGAGAAGTTGCTTCTGGTAGAAGATGAGAATGGGTGCAGAGACCCACAGCCAGATATTCTTTGAAGAGATAATATAAATTGGTTGTCTCCACCAGATTGCTCCTGTTGAAAATTCCAGAACCCTATAGAAGAGTAGGAAGAAAGACTGTAAGAATCAGAAGTGATGGGAGACACAAGGAGAACATAACCCAACAAATCAACTGAGCAGAACTCACATAGAATGAAAGGAGCCTATATTGGTCTATATGATGTCCTCTGCAAATATGTTATGGCTGTTAACTTGTTATTTTAAGACTACTAATAGTGGGACCATAAGTGTATTACTGACTTGTCTGCTAATGGAACTCTTTTTCACCTATTGGCCTGGCTTGTCCATCCTCAATAGGAGAATTTTTGACATGATGCCTTATTGTATACTCTTTTTCACCTATTGGTCTGGCTTGTCCATCCTCAATATGAAAATTTTTAACATGATGCCTTATTGTATCTTCTTATGTCCTGTCTGGCTCTCATCTCTTTTAGACATGCTCTTTTCTGAAGAGGAACCAGAAGGGTAGTGGCTTGAGGAGAAAGGGGAGATTAGGAGAAGATAGAAGAGTGGAGTTTAGGGAAACTATGTTTGGGATGTACTCTATGAGAGAAGAGTATATTTTCTATAAAAATTAAAAATATGTATAACTATCTTATGATAATAATTTAAGAAATAATATTTTAGGGAGTTTTATCACTCTATTTCCTCTTTGTTTCTAAATATTGAATATATACATTTGGTGATATCATTAACACTTACTGATTTATGTGATATCTTTTATTTAGTACTTCTGTTCAGTAATGGTACACTTGCTTTTCTTCCTCATTTTTTCATTACTAAGTTATAGAACACTGAAGTATAAAGTATCTTAACATTTAATGTATTATTAATACTAGATTACTGAAGTATTAATATTCTTCTTATGCAAGAATATAATTTAATAGAGAATCTTGCCAAAGTAGAGAATAATTGATCCAAGTATACTAGTTGTCATCTAATAAAAAATATGACTTTCAGTAACAATGGAAAATTTACTTATTCCCTAATTTGAAAAAGATGGCACATTTGAAAAATATACCAATATAAATTAAATCTTTTTTATTATTGATGAATCATGCATATTTAACTGAGATAGGAATCTCTAAGTATCCTTTGCAAATGGCATAATAGATATACTTATTAATATGTAATTTATGTGAATAATCATCATTTACTTTTTAACTTATTTACTCCATTTATGTGTATGAGTGCTTTGCCTACATGTATGTCTATGTGTACCTGATGCCCATGGAAGCCAGAATAGGGCATATGATCCCTGGAACTGGACTTACACATGTTTGTGAAAGACTATGTGAGTTCTGGGAAAGGAACCCAGGTTCTCTATAAAAACAACAAGTGCTTTTAACAATTGAATCATTTCTCTAGACTTCATCAGGCCATTGTACAATTCTATATTTGTCTGACTGTTATAGACAAGTAAACTTCACTAGAGAAATGTTACTTTTCCAAGGCTATAAAAGCAGTAATGTGGTAAGAATTAAATCCTGGACATTTGTCTCCAGAGTTGTACTATCACAACCGACAGAGATATGGTCATCATAATGAATCTTTTTGAATGAAAACCTACACAGTAAAATAAATTTGATTACATATAAACTAATATTAACAAATTGTAAAAATAATTGACTGTTCAAAAATTATATTTAAAGCTATAAATCTCAAAAGATTTTCATGATTTTTATAGGTGGCTTCATTCACTCAAAGTAAAGGGTTTTCTGTTCCTATTAATAATTAGGTGGGAATGGTTCTGGTCTAATTTTTATTTAATTTTGAATAAATACTTTGGTACTAACTTTAAATATATTATAATTAGTGAAATTCACTTAGCTTCTTTGTGTCTGTGAATTGTAGCGTGGTTATCATTTACTGTACAGTTAATATCCACTTAAAAGTAAGTACATGCCATATTTGTATTTTTGGGTCTGGGTTATCTCACTCAGGATGATCTTTTCTAGTTCCACACATTTGACTACATTTTCATGATGTTCCTGTTTAAGTAATAAATCATTGTGTAAATGTACACCACTTTTTAAAGTCCATTCTTCTAGATTGTTTCCTGTTTCTGGTTATTAAACAGGTGCTAGGAACATAGTTTAGTGAATGTCCTTGTGGTATGGTAGAGCATACTTTGAGTATATGCCCAGGAGTGTGATTGCTACGTCTCAAATTAGATATATTCCAAATTTTCTGAGAAACCACAAATTGATTTCCAAAGTGGATATACAGGTTTGCAACCTCCCCATCAATCGAAGAGTGTTCCTCTGGCTCCACATTCTTGCCAGCTTGACCTGTCACATGAGTTTTGATTGTAGGCATTTTCATTTGTATTCCACTGATGGGTAAGGATATTGAACCTTTCTTTAAGAGCTTCTTAACCAATAGAGACTTCTCTGTAGAAAACTCTCTGTCTAGATCTCTACACCATTTTTAAATTGGGATATTTGGTGTGATGATGTCCAGGTTATTGAATTCTTTATATATTTTGGAGACCAGCCCTCTATAAGAAGTGAGGTTGGTGAAAATCTTTTAAAATAAGGTGTCTTGAATCTGAATGAGAAGGGGAAATAGAATAGATATAAGTGAGTAGACAGGGATGGAAGTAGAGAATGTTGGAAGGGAAAAAATGAATGGGTTCATCTCTGGGATGAGCTATAAGTCTAGGGCAATAGAAACTCCAAGGAATCTGTGAGGGTGACCTTAGATTAAATTCCTAGAATGGGGGATATGGAGCCTGAAATTGCCATCTCCTGTATCCAGGCAAGATTTCCAATGGATGGACTGGGACATCAACCCAGGCACAAAACTTTTGATCCATAATTTACCTTGTCTGCAAGATATGCAGGAGTAAAGATGGAGCACTAGTTGAGGGAATAGTCAACCAATGGGTCCTGCTTGAGACCCATTGCATATGAGGGAACTGACCCTTGACACTGTTAATAATGTTAATGATGTTCTGCTATACTTGCAGTCAGGACTTGACTCTGAGAGTCTTTACCCAGTAAAGTCCTCTGAGAGACTTTACCCAGTACCTGATGAAGAAAGATGAAGTGACCCACTACCAAATATGGAGCTCAGGAAATTCTATGGAAGAGGGGGGGAGAAGGACTGAATGAACCAGGGGTGTCAAGGACACTACAAGATAATCTACAGAATCAACTATGGTGGGCAGACAGGTGCCCACAGAGACTGAACCATGAAACAAAGAGCATGCATAGGATTGTCTAGGCTCCCTACATATTAGTAACAGGTGGGCAGCTTGTTCTTCATGTGGGACTCCTAAGAAGAGGAAGCAGAGTTGTCTGTTACTCTGTTACCTAAATTTTTAACCATTTTCCCTAACTGGGATGCCTGTTCTAGCCTCAGTAGGAGATCTGTTTAGTCTTACTTGAACTTGATATGCCAAGGATGGTTGATATCCATGAGAGGAATCCATTTCTCTGAAAAGAAAGGGAGGAAGTGTGGGTAGAGGAGGGAAAGTAGGAAGTAACAACTGGGAGGAGATGGGGGAAGAGAATTGTTGTGTTATGAAGTGGATAAATCAATTTATTATTTATAAAATAATTTATGGAAATAATCTTATTCTTTTTGTAGCTTTTTGTTTTTGTATTCCTTGTTAGTCCAGTATAAAGCTTTTTTTTTTTTTTTTTTTTTTTTATAAAAATTTGAGAAACATGAGGAATGGTG
The DNA here is from genome assembly GCF_978045245.1 of Mus caroli. Classification (NCBI taxonomy): domain Eukaryota; kingdom Metazoa; phylum Chordata; class Mammalia; order Rodentia; family Muridae; genus Mus; species Mus caroli. The sequence continues at coordinate 46,404,779 of NW_028227260.1, forward strand.
CTCTTAAAGCTGATATTTATATGACAGTATAAACCAGAAAATTTCATCCTTTATTAGTAATCCAGACACAAAAGGACATAGAATATATACACAGATAAGTGGGTATTAGCCAAAACATTCAGAATATTCATAATACAACTCATAGATCATATGAAGCTTAACAAGAAGGAAGACCAAAGTGTGGGTGCTTAAGTCCCACTTAGAAGGAGGAACAAAAATTATAGAAAGCAGATGGAAGGAGGGACTTGGGTGGGAGATGGAAAAGAGAAGGAAAAGGGGAGACAGGATCAGATATGGGGAGAGACAGGAGAGAAGCTCAGAGGGCCAAGAAAATGAAAATGCAGCAATGTGGGTTGGTGGACAGGGGAAACCTCTGGAAAGCCCCAGATGCCAAGGATGTGAGAAGCTCCCAGGACCAAATGGAAATGACCTTAGCCAAAATGCCCAACAGTGGGGAGATGGAACCTGAAGCAACCACCTCCAGTAGATAGACATAGCCCCCAGTTGAGGGATGGGGCCACCCAGTCATCTCAAAAATTTTGACCCAGAATTTGTCTCATTTAAAGGAAATGCAGGGACAAAAAATGGAGCAAATCCTGAAGGAAAGGCCATCCAGAGACCACCCCAACATGGGATCCATTCTATGTACAGGAACTAAACCCATACACTATTGATGATGCCCTGTTGTATTTGCATCCAGGAGGCTGGCATGGCTGTCCTCTGAGAGGTTTTACCAGCAGCTGACTGAGACAGATGCAGATACATACAGCCAACCATTGGACTGAGCTCTGGGATCTCTGTGGGAAAGTTAGAGGAAAGACTGAAGCAGCTGAAGGGGATTACAATCCCATAGGAAGAACAACAGTATCAACTAACTGGATCCCTGCAGAGCTTCTGGGGACTAAAGCCACCAATCAAAGAGTGTAAATGGGCTGGTCCATGTCCCCCAACCCCTAGTTAGATATGTAGCAGAGGACTGTCTTGTCTGTCCTCAGTGGGAGATTTGGGTCTATGGAGATTTAATGCTGCAGAGGAGCTGGTTGCTAGAGGAGTGATTTGGGAATGGGTGAGTGGGTGAGTGGGTGGGTGGATGTGAGAGCACACTCTTAGAGGTGAAGGGATATTGGGCCCCATTTTGGTTCTGGTTTAGGCCTTGAGGACAAATCCGAGCCTAGCTCGAGTTTTGAGACCTGTCTCAGTCATTTCTGTATGGGGTGACTCAGAAAGACCTGTTTGACTCTGCTTCTGTCCTGATATTGCTGATGTAGAGCTTTGCCATTGGCTCTGTCAGTCACTCCATACCCTCTGTCCCCTTCCCTGCCTCCTACATCAACCCACCAAAAAACCCCTCCCTATGTTCTGAACTTATATAAGCGAGAGACTGATGCCATAAAGTTGAGTTCCTACTTTGAAAAGACTCACGGCTTGATGTGCTTCTTTTGGGCTGTTATCACTTGCCATTCAGTTTGGCCCTGGACTGGGAGCTCTCTCCTCTAGCCTGGACCTGCTGGCAAGGAGCTGGCAAGGGGGAGGGGTAATATGGTGGGGGGCTCATGGAGGTGGTACTGAGAAGGAAAATAACATTTGAAATGTAAACAAATAAGAAAGAAAGAAAGAAAGAAAGAAAGAAAGAAAGAAAGAAAGAAAGAAAGAGAGAGAGAGAGAGAGGGAAGGAGAGAGGGAGGGAGGGAGAGAGGAAGGAAGGAAGGAAGGAAGGAAGGAAGGAAGGAAGGAAGGAAGGAAGGAAGGAAGGAAGGAAGGAAGGAAGGAAAAGAAAAAAGTGGCTATACCTATAACAGAACAATTTTAGTTCTAATTCCAAAAGTCCACTTTGTCTTTTAAATGTGATAATTTTAAACTCAATATATAATGTCAAACCATCATTTTTTATATCTGGGTTCTTTTTAGTAATAAAATATGTGACTTGAGCAGTTATAACAACCCCTTGCTGAATTCACTAAAATGAAACAGTATGAAGAATGCATTTAATCAAATGCTGCAGAGAAAATGATAACATTGGATATTATTGTTCAGTCAAAGCTATGACTACTTTCTATATAATGCTGAGGCTAAGTATCTACTATTAATGGGCCAAAAATCTCTATTCTATAATCTACTTCAAAACCCAAATCATAATAACACTTATGGATTGTATACATAATAGTAAATATAAGTGTAGTGATGAGTACAGAGAAACACTTGAAACATACATAAACAATTTACCCAGTGAACATAATATTGAACTAGTTATCTCTCACATACTTTCCACTTCCAAGGAAAACAACTGATAAGACTGAAGTTCATAGAAATCAACAGAAAAATAAATACACTAGCTGACTAGCAGATTTTTATGAGTTTGGTACTATTATATTTTAAGATATAGGTAAATTCAAACAAGTTTCATGTAAGATATTTCTAGTGTAATTGTAAATAAAGAGCCATGAGATACAATAATTTTTTGTCTCATATGGGACAGAATATATACCTTAGGATGAGGGAATTCTTTTTGATAAACATAAACAGATTGTATTCTGCCAAATTAAATTCATATTTTTAATATTTATTTTTAATTTTAAATATTTTATTTTTATTTGTTTGTGTATGTGTTTTCTGTCTGCATGTATATTTGTGTACCATATGTATGGTTGATGCCTGTACAAAGTAGAAAGAGTAAAAATTCTGAAGAGTGTTGTTATAGACTGTTGTGAGAACTTATGTGGATGCTGGGTATCAAAGTTGGGTCCTCTAAGAGCAGCCAGTTATCTCAATTGCTTTTTGTATTTTAAGTGTGATTTTGTGGGTTGTTGAAATTGATAAGGGCATTATATGAGTAAATAAAATCAGCCTGCTAACTGTTTAATGATCTTAGAACTAACTGAATCAAATAATTTTCAAAAAATTAAGAGATTGTCACTATACATATTTCAACCCTCAAAGAAAGTACAGTTTGTAAGGACTTGTCTGTATGTAGATTTCTGTGCTAGTTGCAAAATCTGAATTGCTATGAGTGTTTGAAATTATAGCAAGAAATGTTCTGTATATTAACTAATGAAAATAAACAATATGCAAATAACAAAACCCATTAAATGTCTAATTTTAATCCATTATCCATCTCCTTGTAAAGAGGGACAACAGATGCAGTGAATTGCAATGAACTGTCCAATGCCTAGAAGAGTGAGTAAAGGGATAATACAGAATCTGAGTCTGGGAATTGTGACCCCAGAGGCTATATCTAAGAAAGATTATTTATTTATTTATTTATTTATTTATTTATTTATTTATTTATTACTTTTTATGGAAATAAAATTTTATTATTGCAAAGAAAAGTTTTTATCTGTTGTATATGTATTATTTTGTAAGAAAAAGTCCTTCAACTTTGAAAACTAATGAATACGTACTTGTACTTGTCTTTATCTGTATGAATATCTGAATTATACGCTTCCACTTCCCAGAGGTCCCAACACAGATGAATGGATACAGAAAATGTGGTTCATTTACACAATGGAATACTACTCAGCTATTAAGAACAAGAACATCCTGAGTTTTGCAAGCAAATGGATGGAACTAGAAAATATCATCCTGAGCGAGGTGACTCAGGACCCAAAAGGACATACATAGTATGTACTCACTAATAAGTGCATATTAGCCAAAAGTAAGTACAGAATATCCAAGACACAGTCCACAGAACTCTAAAAAGTCAACAAGCTGAAGGGCTCAAGTGAGGATGCCTCAATCCCACTTGGGACACAGAAGAAAGCAATCACAGAAGGTGGCAGAAAGGGAGGGACCTGGGTGGGAGAGGGAACAGAGAGAGGAAAAGGGGAACATGATCAGGTATTGTTTGGGGGAAACAGGAGTGAAGCCCTGAGGACCAGTAGAAATAGGAGAAACAGGCAACCTTGGGAGAGACTCCCTAAAATATACCAGAGACCTGGGAGGTGAGAGACTCCCAGGACTCAAAGGGAAGGACCTTATATGAAATACTCTATAATGGAGAGAGGAAACTTGTAGAGCCGACCTCAAGCAGAAAGACAGGGCATTAAGTGGAGGGATGGGATTGTCATCCCACAGTCAAAATCTGTAACATGTAATTATTAAAAAAAAAAATGTTTGGTCCTGCTACATGCATGCACAGGTGGTCTTGCCTGCACCCATAGTGAGCTACAAGCTGCAGTCTTCCCAGGTTCCAGTGGTTAGCTGCTGCTGTACAGCTTGTATCTTCCCAGGCCATCTGCCCTGTTGGCTCTAATCCCCCTAGCCTTATAAAATGAAAGCTCCAGAGGCTTGTAATTTATCAGTCAGATTTATACCAATAAACCACCAAAATGCCCACCCAAAGAACACAAAACTCAATTGATAATAATATGAACTACACACCCAGATTCTGCGTTCCTTTCCACTACCCAATTACAGGCTCTAGTCCTATCTGACTAAGATTTCTCTGACCTCACCTACATACAGACAACAATCCACAAAATACTCTGAACCAGAGTTATTCCTGTCTGAAAGAAGAGGGCCAAAAACGGAGAAGAGCCTGAGGAAAAAGTGATCCAGTGTCAGGCCCAAATTGGGATCCAGTTGACGGGGAGGCCCCAAGGCCTGACACTATTAATGATGCTATGGTGTATTTACCAACAGGAGCCTAGCATGGTTGCCCTCCGAGAGGTCCAATAAGCAGCTGAAAGTGTCAGATGCAGACACTTGCACCCAACCAATGAACCCGTGTTGTTGAATTAGGGAAAAGCTGGAAGAAATTGAGGAGGAGGGTGACCCTGTAGGAGGAATAGTAGTCTCAACTAACCTTGGCCCCCTGAGATCTCTCAAACCCTGGATCACCAACCAGGCAGCATACACCATGCTCATGATATAAGGCCTCCAACACATATACAGTAGAGGACTTCTGGGTTTGTGTTTATTCAGAGATGATGCACCTAACCCTCAAGAGACTGGAGACCCGAGAGGGTGGGGAGGTGCAGTGCAGTAAGTAGCAGGGGAAATCCTTGGGGAGTCAAGTGGGGAGAGATATATGATGCGGCAAAGTCAGAGGGTAGATCAGGAAGGGGATAAATTTTGGACTGTCAAAAAAATAAAGATCAAAGAAAAAGAATATTTAGCATTAAAAACTAAGCAAAGGACTAGTTGTCATTTGTGACTATATAGGTGAGTGTGGAGGACCTTAGGTTAAGTGAAGAAATCCAGGAACAGGAAGATAAATAAATGTTTTAATAGCCTATGATCTAGCCTATCTAAAATGTGTATATGAACATATGTGAATATATATACAATTTCATGTACATATATAATTTTATTGTAAAAAATCTTTGAAATTAACATTTTACAAATTATTCAAATCATTGATTTTTAAAATCTGCCATTGCATAACTGTAACTTTATCTTGTACCATTCACTACATATTGACTAAAATGCAATTAATTCATAAGCAATTATTTTTTTAAAAAATCAAACTCTATATCTATATACTACATTCTGTTCAAATGAGTATTTTATCAAAGGAATGAAAATTAAATATAATATTATACTGCAAATAATCTTGTGAACTAAGTAATAATGCAGATTTACAATTAGTTTATCAATAATGACCTATTTCATTTTAAAAATATTTTGTGACAAAGAGGGGAGCAGAAGCTGAAGGAAAGGCCATCCGAAGACTGTCTTACCTAGGGACCCATCCCATCTGCTGACACCAAACCCAGACACTAAAGCTGATGCCAAGAAGTGCTTACTGACAGGAGCCTGGAATAGCTGTCCTCTGAGAGGCCAGACCAATACATATGAGGATGCTCATAGCCAACCAATGGAGTGAGAGCAGGGACCCCAGTGGGGAAGTTAGGGCAAGGAATGTAGGAGCTGAAAGAGTTTTCAACCCTACAGGAAGAACAACAATATCAACCAACAAGACCTCCCAAAGCACCCAGGGACTAAATCACCAACCAAAGAGTACACAAACAGTACCCATAGCTCCAGCTGGATATGTAGCAGAGGATTGCCGTATCGGACTTCAGTAGGAGAGGAACCCCTTGGTCCTGTGGAGACTTGATGACCCAGGGTAGGGGAACCCTAGGCCACTGAGGCAGGACTTGGGAGGCAGGTGGGGGAGCAACCTCATAGAAGAAGGGGAGGGAAGAAGGGATAGGGAACTAGTGGAGGGGAAAATGGAAAGGGGAATAACATTTGAAATGTAAATAAATAAAATGATCAGTAAAAAAGAAAATAAATATTTTGTATTTCAGTTGTGGTAAGCAGGTGTTTGTGTTGTAAAAAAAGAAAAGGCATTATTTATGCTTCTGAAGAATTCTAAATACTTTTTTTATAATTATGATATATATACCTATACACTGGCTACTTCATAAAAATAACTTGACTTTTAAATTTTTATTTGTTCTCTGGGTTTATGCTGTTACTTTTTGATCCTGTCTCGAACATTTGGGAGCAGAAGTGAAAGGTCAATCGATGATAATAAATTTGCAGCTTAATTGTCTTAATTATAATGAAATCCTGTTTTTCCACATTGTGATTCATATCCCCTCTCCAAATATATCTTATAAATACATGACTACCAATTAGGGAATTAAAATCATTAGACAATAGAGCATAATAACCTCTTATAGATCCATACATATACAGAAAAGTTATGTTTGACATCTGTGCATAGTCAAATCAATGGAAAATGGAAAGTCTCTTGACTTTGAACTAATTGTATATCCATATGCAAAATATTAAAATGACTTCAATCCATGTAGTTTATGTTATGCACAAAAACATCAGCCTTAATATAAAACTGGCAAGTACTCATGATAAGAAAATGATAACAAAAAGCATCTTTAAGTTTGGAAAATAACACAATGTAATTAAAAATGTTACTTGGACTTCATCATAAATTTGAAGAAAAATTGCTTTTTGAAAATTATCAAAGTTGCTGTTAAGAGAACATAGTGTAAGTTCAACCTGGATTTGCTAATATTTTAGTTGATGAAGGACTCATGTGAACAATATAGAAATAACACTGAAAGAATAATAGCAGTTACACTAACAAATTTTTACAGAGGCAAAATATGAATATACACTTCAGAAAAAATATACAATTGGCAAATTAGTATATGGAATGATAGCCACATAAAAATGAAAATAAAAAAACACAAGACTCTGGTATCACATATCTATTAGAATAGTCACATGTAAAAACACTGAACACACCAAGTATTTTTGCTGTTGTTAGTGTTGAAAATAACAGATGATTTGAGAAATAGATAATTTCTTATAAAACCAAACATGTGCCTACCATATGACCCAGTCATTCCACTCCTAGTAATATTTTTTAAAAGAAACAAAATATACATTCATGCAAAAACTTGTGCAGAAAAAAATAGTAGTAACTTTATTCATAACATCCACAAACTTAAAATCACAAAATGAATTTGACTAAATTATTGTACTTATAGAAAGCATATCAGTACTCAGCAACCATTAGGAAAAAATACTCTTAATATGTACAAAGCGGTAATTTTCTAAATATTTGTGCTAAAGAAAGAATGCTGGCAAAGGGATGAATTTTTCATGGTATTGCTAATTTACAATTGTAGAAAATGAAAGTTAATCCATGGAAACATAAACAGATTAGTAATTGGAAAGGGACAGAGGAAGGAATCATAGATATATGCACATATAAAAAACTGTTAGTGTTATGAAAAAAATCTGTTATCTGGGAAGCACTAAAGATTTCAAATGTGTACACATTTATTAAAGTTAGCTGTATATGTTACATTTTAATACTTATTTTTAACAGGGATAAAACTGTCAGGATGATTCATAATATCTACAGCACAAACCAAAAATATAAAAAAAAGAAAGGATGAGAGGGAAGGAGGGAGGGAGGGAGGGAGGGAGGGAGAGAGAAAGAGAGAGAGAGAGAGAGAGAGAGAGAGAGAGAGAGAGAGAGAGAGAGAGAGAGAGAGAGAGAGAGAGAGAGAGAGAGAGACCTGGAGGATCAAAAATAAATGAACTCATTTCTGAACTTACGTTTGGACATAATGAAGCATTGCTCAATGGGTAAATATGCTTGCAATGAAAACACACTTTGTGAGAAGAGAAAACCAACTCCACAAATTTGTCCTCTGACTTCCATATTCACTTCCACACCACACTTGCATACACATGAAAAATTTACACAAATTTAATTTAAAAACCCCTAAGAAATGAACTAGTTATGCATAGCTTTATAGATATTTGAAACTTGATAATGCAGCCACACTTTTTGTTGTGTATTTTGTGTGTTTTTGTGTGTGGTAAAAATTCAAGGGATTATGTATATGATCACATCAGGAAAGTTGTAAATAGTTGTCAAAGAGCTATGAATAGGCTGAGTAGCTAAAAAATAATCTGTGATAAACACTTTTTTTTCTGATGTAAAGAATAAAAATTTAGTCCCTGTTTAAAAAGGTTATGAAGCAATCGAATAACAGTAAAAGCATCTATTGTGTAAGAAGTTAATAGATAATCTTCTGATTAAAATAAGTATGTAATGCAATCAAACCACAACATGGCTCACAAAAATGTGGTAGGGGTATTAAATAAAATTTTTAAATATTTATAGTTATTTGCATAGCTCATTGATCTTGGACCCCAGCATGTGTGATTCCTGGAACCTATTCCTACTTTAGGAAAATAAACACACATTCAAATCTACATCTTAACTCATAATTACCTCAAAAATAGTAATCTCTGATGGTACAGAAGGTAACATGTAAATTACACTACTAAAGTACTATAAAATATAAGAATCATCATTTAAAATATGTCTATTACTCTAAGTACAAATAAATGGCATGACAATATTTATTTTGCAACCCAGTGATTTGGATTACTGTTCACATAGTGTTTGTTTAGATTAAGAATGCAAAACAATAATTCAAAGTTAAGCCCCTTCTATTTAGCATTATATTGACATATGTTACTAAAATTTCTGTCACAAGAAAAAAAAAACCCAGATATTTTGGGTTTAAGATTGGAATGGTTGAGCTCTTATGCACTTTAAATTACAAGAACCTTTATGGACATTTGATTTATGGTCAAGATTACAAAATAACCAATCATAAGTTTTTTTCCACACTCCAATTTCTAGAAATTTATCTTATATTAATGTTCTGAAGTACATTCTAATGCATGCTATAATTATAGAGGAACAATTTTTATAACAATAAAATGTTTATATGTAAGCAAAGACATGATGTGGGGAGAGATATACGTCCCCACAACAGGACTCTGATTAAATACAGCAAGGCAACCATAGAGGAGTATATATCTATTTAAAAGCAATTCATTGATCATTTTCTGTTAAAATTTAGCCATAAATCTGCAAATTTCAAACCATCATATGATGTCACATAGGTAATACAATATATATAAATTGTCAGGTTTATATATGCATAAGGAAACTTCTTGTAGGAAATGAATCAAAATGTTAAAAATGGTTAACTTTTGATAAAAAATAAGTATCAACTATCATCTTCTATACTGAATTATAACTTTAAAAATGTACATGTAATTTGAGTTACAGATAAGCAAATAAATATTCTTTTTAAACTAACAATGCATTTCTTTAAAATACATGATTAAATGAAAAATACAAACTCTAGAATAAAAAGTAGTAAACCAAGGACAGTCTCATTTTAGAATATTTCTTCCTTTGAAATTAACAATGCAGTGTATTTTATATTCTAACATAACACTTCTATTCTATGACCATGTTTAGAGAGCATATGTGCTTAACTAGATTATTTTCCATTTGTATGCCAAGTCACCTCTGTGGATATAGCTGCTTGTCTGGAAATATCAAGATATCTTCCAATCAAATCTTTAACAAATTATAGCTTATGAATTTTTATTTAAGTACCAAGGGGCAATTCTGTTCATTCATTCAAAAAAGGTGGTTAATATATCCCTTACCTTTTAATGAAAAATAGACACTGGTCTTTTGGGTTGTAGCAGACCTGAATCCTGTAAATAAAAACAATAGATATCTGTTTTTAAACCTCATTTTGAAAAAGTTTTTTCACATATTACTTGACTTACAAATTACCCTTTAATATAGTTACAATTTCAAATTAGAACGAAATTGGTGGCAGATGACATCTTAAACATTTAACATTTAACTTGCATTAAAACAAATCTCCCCCTCCCATCCTGCTTTTCGTGGAACTGAAACCTGCTGCACAAAAGTCTGAAACAAATCATCTGCCTTTAAAAAAATATTCCCTAACACTTAGATAACCCTTTGTTTTATCTAAAATGTTTGTACAAGCTTTAAAAAGAACTACGTGGAAATTTAGCAGTAAGATTAGAGTATAAAATATTCTACCTTTAAAACAGATTTTTAAAAATGGTGTAACTGACTCACAGCAACATGGGTTTGCAAACCTTGTAGATGGATATAAACCAGGTTTGCCAAACATCACAGACATCACTTATTAAATCCACTATGTAGAATGAAATATGCCTGCTGTCTAGCCTCTCCCGCTTTTGCCAATAAACGACTCCCCCCTTTACAGTGTAAAACACATGCTCATGGAATATTTAGAGAAAATCTTGTTTGCTTGCGTATGTGTTCTTTATTTTTCCTCAGTCATTCACAGTCACAGAATTCAATGACGTCATTTAAAGCATTTTCACTTTTATTATTATTATTATTATTAACAGTTTGCTGTGTGGAGGTCGTGATCAACCAAATAGGAATTGAGGAGGGGAAGTTTTCTTCCTTTGTTAGTAACTATAGCTGGCGTTTTTAGCTCTTGTCTATTTTCTCTTTGAATTAAAAACATGTAAGGAGAGAATTTTGAAAAGGTGGGAGGAGCCGTCTTTGGGGATATTTGCCTTAGCAACCCAGGTGCATATGGGAAGGTGGGAGGAGCCTAGAGGAATGGCGTTAGTCTTTGGCCATTCTTTGGCCGCAACACTAGTCAATCAAGTCCTCTCAGCAAATAAGGAGTGAAATGAAGGCATCCTGGGAACTAATTTAACCAGAGGGCTGTCAACAAGGGAGGGGCTGCCCATCCTAACCCAGGAGACGGTTCTGAGTCCAGTACTGCGTCATTGGACTGCAGCAGGTCTCGGCGCAGGTCCATTGCGGCCTGACAAGCCTCGTAGCTAAGGCTCCAGGCTGCTTCCCCTGCTGCGGTTTCCTGCGCGCTGCCTCTGTGACCCCGCCCCCACCGCGCCACTGCCACAGCTGCTGCAGTCCGTGTTGCCACTGGATCCAGGCCGCCGCCGCTGCAGTCTCCGCCGCCCGACCCTCTCCGGCCTTCGCCACCGCTGCCACCGCTGCCACCGCCCCCACCGCCGCCGCCACCGGAGCATCCGTGAGTCCTTTTCTGTCCGTCTCTGGGTGCACGATCTCTGCTGTTGTCACCACCTTAAATAGGTGTACGGGGCTAACAGTATGGCAGAAGCGGATCCTAAAATGGTCACAGAACCTGGTGCCCATGGGGTTGCTGAAGAGGCGATGGCTAGCAGAGCTTGTGATTCTGGGGATGAATCTGACAGCAATAGCTCTAGCAGTACCACTAGTTGCAGCAGCAGCGGCAGCAGCAGCAGCAGTGGCAGCAGTAGCAGCAGCAGCAGCAGCAGTAGCAGCAGCAGCAGCAGCAGCAGCAGTAGCGGTAGCAGTGGCAGCAGCAGCAATGGCAGTCATTTAAACAGAAAGAAGAGGGTACCTGAGCCTTCCAGAAGGGCCCAGCGACGTCCCTCCGGGAAACTTTTCTTGGATAAGCTGCCCCAAGCCGTAAGAAATCGGGTCCAGGCACTCAGAAATATTCAGAATGAATGTGACAAGGTAGACACCTTGTTCTTAAGGGCAATTCATGATCTTGAAAGAAAGTATGCTGAACTCAATAAGCCTCTATATGATAAGCGTTTTCAGATCATAAATGCAGAATATGAGCCTACAGAAGAAGAGTGTGAATGGAATTCAGAAGAAGAGTTCAGTGGTGATGAAGAAATGCATGATGACACACCTAATGAAATGCCACCCTTAGAGGGTGAGGAGGAAGAAGAAAGCTGTAATGAAAAAGCTGAAGTGAAGGAAGAAGGAAAGCATGTTCCAGAAGAAGTTCCTGAGGCAAAAGTTGAAGAAGAGGAGGCTCCCAAAGAAACTCCTGAGGTGAAAACTGAAGAAAAAGAAATTCCAAAAGAAAGTGCTGAAGAAAAAGCTGAAGAACAGGAATCCTCTAAAGAAATTCCTGAGGTAAAAGGTGAAGAAAAAGCAGACTCTACGGATTGTATAGATAAAGCTCCTGAAGAAAAAGAAGACCTCAAAGAAGTTACCCAGGCAAATACAGAAACTAAGGATCAACCTACAGAAGAATTTACACCAAAGGCTCCAGCAAGAGAGGCTCAAAAAAGGGTCCCCGAGACAAGGCCTGAAGAAGGAGTCAATATTAAAAGGGCTCGAAAGGGAAAACCTAAGAAAGAAGATCCTAAAGGTATTCCTGACTACTGGCTGACTGTTTTAAAGAATGTTGATAAGCTTGGGCCTATGATTCAAAAGTGTGATGAACCCATTTTGAAGTTCTTATCTGATGTGAGCCTGAAGTTCTCAAACCCTGGCCAGCCTATTGGTTACACTTTTGAATTTCATTTTCTACCTAACCCATACTTCAGAAATGAGCTCCTGATGAAGACATACATAATAAGGTCAAAACCAGATCACTACGACCCGTTCTTCGCGTGGGGATGGGAAATTGAAGAGTGTAAAGGCTGCAAAATAGATTGGAGACGAGGAAAAGATGTTACGGTGACAACCACCCGGAGTCGCCCTGGTATTACAGGGGAAATTGAAGTCCAGCCAAGAGTGGTTCCTAATGCATCCTTCTTCAATTTCTTCAGTCCTCCTGAGATTCCTTTGATTGGGAAGCTGGAACCAAGAGAAGATGCTATCCTTGATGAGGACTTTGAGATTGGTCAAATTTTGCATGATAATGTCATCTTGAAGTCAATCTATTACTTCACAGGAGAAATCAATGATCCCTACTACCATGATTTCAGGGATTATGGAAATAGGAAGTACTACAAGTAGAAAGGGCAAGCTGAAAAATCTTTCAAGAATCCTAAAAAGTTAAGCAAGCAGAAGTGAAATAGAGTCATCTAAACTTCTAAAATAGAAAACTTGCCCCATAACCTGAACAGTATTACTCCTTATAGTCTGGTGTTTTCATTTTTCCTGGTAATGTCTTAAAAAGTGTCTTAAGCTTCTGTTTATTCTATCTTGCCTGTTGTATTGTAATATTCTTCAAAATATGTAAACTGCTGTTAATTTCCAAAGCATGTTTTGTTTGGTGCTACAGTGTTGGTTTTGTGAAGTCAGTTTTTGTCATGTTGCTATTAGATTGTACCTGTGAAAATTGTCAGATTTGTTAGAGAAATCCTTGCCTGAATAAGCAACATTTTAAATGCCAATATACATGTGTTTTCTCTTTCTTTTTTTCAGCCCAGAAGACTAAAGACTTAAATCTGCTTGCACTAGATGTGCCTTCATTACTTTGCCATAGAAATGTAGTAATAATAACAACTGAAACATTCTATTGTGAAATGTAGTTGCTTGAAAAAAAGATGAGAATATATTTAAAAATGTCAGGATCAAGTAGATTTTTGTGGGTTTGTTTATGTGATTTATTGGTCTGTTAGCAAAAGTATTGTTTACCACTAAGGTGTTAAATATGGTATAGTATTTTAAAAATTTTCTTCGTTGTATATTGTGTAATTGAAAACTAAAGAAACCGTATTTTCTTTGTAATGTGTTCTACATTGCCTTTTAAAAATTATTTCATCATTTGATACATTATCATGTTCTTTTATTGTACCTGGAGTAAATATCAAATAAACTGCCATGCTATAAAGACTTACCATTTTCTTTTAATTATAAAAACGGCTTATCAAAAACTAAAGAACACTGAAGAAGATGAAAGTCTAATAAGCATAACTATTAACATTTTCATATTTTTCCTAGATCATAATTCTTCAACTAGAAGATACCACTGGAAGTATTGAAGAGGAATGAATGGGATAGGAGAAGGAGGAGAACATGGGAGGAAGAAGAGGAATGTGGAAGTAGATATGGGAAAGAATTGGGCTGAAAAAGAAGGAAATGGCAAGAAGGTGGGAGAGAAATATGGGTGTAAGGAAGGGGAAGGGATTGAACTAGGGGAGGGAACAGTTGGGAAGAGAGAAGAGAGATTATCTTAGAAAGATATTGATTTCACATTTTCAGGGCCCATCCTATACTATGACTTTGGAGGATGTTACACTATCATGACTTGTGTTTTCTTATAGGTGACATCATTTTTCATCCATACTTCACAGATGTTCTCAAGGTAATCATATCTTAAAATTTGGGATTGGGTCTAGCAAGAATAGGCCACCTAAGTTCAATTTCACTAAAGTATACTGAACCAGGAATAGAGTATAAAGTCATAATACGCAGTGGAAGTAATAAAGTACTTTATTTCACATTTGGCATTTCTCCATATATATATATATATATATATATATATATATATACATACATACATACATATATATATATATACATATATACATACATATATATATATACATATATATATGTGTGTGTGTGTGTATGTATGTATATATATATATACATATATATATACATATACATATATATATATATATCAGTAACTTCCTTTTATCCTTGCTTAATAAGAATTTTGTCTCCCATATACATAAAGAGAAAAAACTTATAACACATGATATATATATATATATATGTATATGTATATATAAAACTATCCAATTATATTTGATCTTTAGGTTATGTTAGAAGTATCAAGAAAGACATTTTTACTTTATCAGTACCATTAGCCAGTTTCTTTTTAAAATTATTCTTTAATCTTTTTAACAGTCCAGTCTTTATTCCCCTCCCTGCCCACCCTCTGAGTCTTCCACAACCTATACTTCCCCACCAGTCACCAAGAGGATACATCCATACTCCCAACCACCCACACCCCCTAACCTAGAGGCATCTTCTCTCACTGAATCAATACTCGGCAGTCCTCTGTTGAATATATGTTGTGGGCCTCGTATAAGGTGGTGTATGCTGCCTGGTTGTGGCAGTCCTTTTAAATTTAGGTTGTACACTCATCAAGAGTCCTTAGGAAATAGGTGACCCATCCACAGATGAGCACTCAGAATTATTTATAATTAGGACTTAGACCAGTTATGAGTATACATTAACTGTTATCCAAAGCAGAAAGGAGCATTTCTGACTTGAGTTGAAAGCAGCACAAATCTATGAGATTAAACATAATTATTTATAAAGCAGTTTGTCAGAAAGGCCAGTTAACATGCACATTCTGTTATCAATAACAAAAATATAAAAACCTCATGAAGATGGGAGAGATATAGGGTGGAGAGGGGGTAGGAGTTGGAGGGTAGTGGAGAATAATGGCTGCAGTTAAAATGTGTATAAATATATGGCATTTTCAAGGAATATAAAATTATTTTAAAAATGAGTTTATAGATCAGATTTACTTTTATAACAGAGCCAAATTGAAGGCTAATAAATGTGCTATACCTTGATCTGTGGCTGTATAGGTTGCTAAAGTGCACATATTCTGAAGCAGCTAGGCAACACATATAACAGAACCTTTAAAACTTTTACCTTAAATGCTACATCATTTGTAGAACTCTTATGGACATTTAGCACCTTTTCTCAGTGTTTTTCATAATGAGGAAATATACAGAAGCATATTATGTTAAAAGATGACTTACTTGCAGGTGTTTATTCAACAGATGACTCAAACCCAACTGTGAATTACATTTGATAGATTTAAGAGGAGCTGACTGTATTGATAACATTAAGATTCCTGAAACATAAGCAGTCTGCAGGATGCTTCAACTCCTTAGGCAGATTGCAGAAAGAAAAGCAGAGAAACCTATTAAACTATGACATTCATTGGAATGCATGTTTGTTTATCACACCTTATAATCCAAAGGATGTTATAAAATGAAATGAAGTGGCCTCTGCCACTTCATCCTTTCACTTATTCTCAGCAATTAATGCCATCTGTTCCATGATAAGATTATTCTCGTCCAGTGTTGATCCACATTTACTATTTACTTTATCTATTTTACTATCTTCTTTAACTGGCCAGGCTGAGTAACAAGACTCTGTCAGCAAAAAGAAGAACAGGAGCAGTAACAGCAAAGTTTACTGAAGAACTCATAGAAGATCATGTTTGGACATTGTAGGCAGGAGAGTTAGGAATTAAAGGTTATCCTTGGCTCAAGAGCAAGTTCTGAGATTCTAGCCCTGGCTACTTGAGAACTGTCTTAATCAGGGTTTCTATTCCTGCACAAACATCATGACCAAGAAGCAAGTTGGGGAGGAAAGGCTTTATTTGGCTTACACTTCCATACTGCTGTTCATCACCAAGGAAGTCAGGACTGGAACTCAAGCAGGTCAGGAAGCAGGAGCTGATGCAGAGGCCATGGAGGGATGTTCTTTACTGGCTTGCTTCTCCTGGCTTGCTCAGCCTGCTCTCTTATAGAACCAAGATTACCAGCCCAGAGATGGTCCCACCCAAAAGGGGCCTTTCCCCCTTGATCACTAATTGAGAAAATGCCTTACAGTTGGATCTCATGGAGGCATTTCCTCAACTGAAGCTCCTTTTTCTGTGATAAATCCAGCTGTGTCAAGTTGATGAAAAACTAGCCAGTACAATTGACCCCTTGTCAACTTGACACACAAACACATCACTAGCAAGCCTCAACCCTTAATTTCTTATTCATCCCCAAGATCTAAACAACTTTAAAAGTCCCACAGTCTTTACATATTAAAAGTCAATCCCTTTAAAATGTCCAATATCTTTTAAAATCCAAAGTCTTTTTACAATTAAAAGTCTCTTAACTGTGGGATCCACTAAAATATTTACTTCCTTCAAGAGGGAAAATATCAGGGCACAGTCACAATCAAAAGCAAAAATTAAACTTCAACTGTCCAAAGTCTGGGATCCAACTCACGATCTTCTGGGCTCCTCCAATGGCTTGGGCCACTTCTCCAGCCCTGTCCTTTGTAGCACAAACGTCGTCCTCTGGGCTCCAGATGCCTGTACTCCACTGCTGCTGCTGTTCTTGGTGGTCATCTCATGGTACTGGCATCTCCAAAACCATGCATGACTCCTTCAGTCCTGGGCCATCAACTTCAACTGAGGTTGCACCTTCACCAATGGCCTTCCATGGCCTCTCACAGTGCTGAGCCTCAGCTGCTCTGTGTGACCCTTTCATGCCTTCAAAACCAGTACCACCTGGGTGACCCTTACACATTACCAAGTCCCGCTGCAGCAGGAGCACAACCTTGGCTATCTCTGGAACACAGCATCTTTGTGCTTTCAGAAAACACTTTCCAGAAGATGTCACCTCAAAGATGCTGGTTTCTTCTTAATCACCACTAATTTCTTAGCTCCAGCTAACCAGCATCAATACTCCCAGTAAAGCAAAGGTTTTGCTTTAGTATCTCTGGTATCTTGTTAATCACAGCTGATTCCTCAGCCCCAGCTAACCAAAACCACAGAATAGTCGAACTCCAAAATAGCAATGGCCCTGAAAAGAGTCTTTAATTTTCCCTCTGAAATTTCACAAGCCAGGCCTCCATCTTCTGCACTGTTCTCAACATTATCTTCAAAGCTCCTACACAAAATCTGACAGAGCTCTTAACACGGAATGAATCTTCTAGCCCAAAGTTCCAAAGTCCTTCCACAGTCCTTCCCAAAACATGGTCAGGTTGTCACAGGAATACCCCACTATGCTGGTACCAATTTGTCTTAGTCAGGGTTTCTATTCCTGCACAAACATCATGACCAAGAAGCAAGTTGGGGAGGAAAGGGTTTATTTGGCTTACACTTCCATACTGCTGTTCATCACCAAGGAAGTCAGGACTGGAACTCAAGCAGGTCAGGAAGCAGGAGCTGATGCAGAGGCCATGGAGGGATGTTCTTTACTGGCTTGCTTCTCCTGGCTTGCTCAGCCTGCTCTCTTATAGAACCAAGATTACCAGCCCAGAGATGGTCCCACCCAAAAGGGGTCTTTCCCCCTTGATCACTAATTGAGAAAATGCCTTACAGTTGGATCTCATGGAGACATTTCCTCAACTGAAGCTACTTTTTCTGTGATAACTCCAGCTGTGTCAAGTTGACACAGCTAGCCAGTACAAGAACCCATCTAAAACTAAATAAATAGGGGCTAGAAATGTGACTCAGTGGTTAAGAGCACTTGCCTCTATTTCAGAGGATCTTGGTTCTTTTCCCAACATTTACATCCCTATTCACAATTTTAATTCTAGAGTCAAGAGATTTCCATGCTTTCTTTAGGCCTTGGGAACTAAACATGCATTCAGTGCATGTACATGCAGAAAAAAAATATTTTAAATCTTTAAAAAATGAAGCAATTAATAAAAAATATCATTGTAGGAATTTGAGCTGAATGAAAAAAAAAAAAAAAACAAATTAGCTCAAATTATGATAATGCCCACACAGGATTCACAGGTGTATTTTTACTTCAGATGCTACAGGGCCGTTGGAGAAAATGAAATAGGAGTTAAATTTGCTCAAGGTTAAAAGATCTGAGTATATATATGAATATATATATATATATATATATATATATATTCTCATTTGGGATGTTTGAAGCCACAATTATTTATGTTAGTACCATGTGGGGTTTGGGTTTGTTCTTATGACAGATGAAAACTCAAATGTCCCTAAAGATTTTTAGAGGAGTGATAAAGTTAAGAAACTACTGGCAAAAATTAAAAATAAATTTATTATGAGGAAAATTGCTCAACTATACAACTGTGGTACATTTGAAATTGTATATTTCAAAAGAAATATATAGCAGATCTCAGCTAATGTTACAATGAGATTTGCTCCTCAGATATTCAGAAACTGAGAATTGCAAGAGTACCAGGAGACCAAGGGGGAAATAAAGAATACATTTCCAAAAACCAAGATAATGACATTTCATATTTTAAATGGGGCATTCAATCCAAAATGAATTTCTATGTTTCTTCTCTTAAAAAATTTCAGTCCTTGAAATTGGAACTCATGGAAAAAAGCAAAGGCATGTTCAATTGTAACTTTTTAAGCTGGGTCTTAGTGTGCATGCTTTTCTAATTCAGAGATGAGAACTGTGCAAAACAAAAGAGAATGTGACCATAGGATGAGAACAAGGTGAAAGACTCGCTGAGCTCTTCACCCAAATATTTATGACATCAATCAGGAGCTTTCAATATCTGGAAAGGATTTAAACATCTCAAATTAGTGTATAATGCAAATTGGCAGAAGCAGATTGCTACTTCCTGCAGCACAACTTCAACAAAATTACACAGTATTTAAAGGTTTTGTGTTTTCCTCTGTAGATTATATTTTAAAAGAGCAAAAATGAAATGCTAAGTATTAAAATACATAGGACATAAGAAAAAGCCACAGAAATTTCTTAAAGCATCTTCGGTGTCATGGCTATATAATTTATGTTACTGTGTCATAAAACTGTAATAGGAAAACTGAAAATTTTCAGAACTCTACAAGAAGCTACACCATTTATTCATAGATAAATATACCCCAAGAACCACAGAGAGGATTTCAGTTTGCTTTGGTTTTGGTTTCAGTTCACAAATAGGAAAAATTTAAGTCAATTGCATCAAATATGTCTACATTATTTTACATCAAAGAAATTATTCTACACTGGTACTTTATTGTGCAGGTATAATATTCTGAAAATATCTCACACATCCTAACAGACTTGATGAACCTCACAGCCAGAGTTAATACACAGAGGTCACTTAAGAGAGCTTGCCTACTCTGTACTCAGCCTTTAAGAAAACTATGAACAGTTGACCTAACTTTCCTTGGATTTTTCATGTAACCAGCTTTCTTATAGCCTAAACTAATACATAGCTGCCATCTTAAGTTATGGTCTCTAAGTTGCCCCTGACCAGAACAGTGCATATATATCATTTGATGAAAATAGCAAATACAAAAGGTGAGAATAATTTCCTGTACACTCCCATAAAGCTTTAAAGGAAAATGTGTGAATATCAACTTCTAAACAATGATGTTTTTATCTGAATCAGTTGGAATCAGTTGGAGCCAGTGACATTCCCTTGGAAAATCCTGTTAAAGATCTCTGTAAAGTATCCCATTCCTTCCCTATAAGATTCTGTCTGCTTTTAAATGAAGACAGAACAAACTCCTTTGTTTGGGACAGAGAACACTGACAAAGATCCACAGTCACATGACAGACAAACACAAGAACAGATACTGACAAACTTTCATTACCCAGCCATCAAGGAGGCAATTTTATTATTATTATAAACTAATAATATTTTAATAAATAATGTTATTAATAAAATTGTATTAAAGTAAATTTAAATTTTGAAATAATAGTCATAGAAGACAATATGGAAGACACAGGGTGTATGAAGTGGAGAATTCAAGTCTAGGCTCTTTTTAAAATTTTTTTATTTATTTTTTATTAGATATTTTCTTTATTTATATTTCAAATGCTCTTTCCTGGTTTCCCCTCTGAAAAATCTCTATCCTATCTCCCCTCCCACTGCTCACCAACTCACCAACTCCCGCTTCCCTGTCCTGGCATTCCCTTACACTGGGGCATGGAGCCTTTACAGGACCAAGGGCCTCTTCTCCCATTGATATTCAACAAGGCCATCCTCTGCTACATATGCAGCTTCGAGCCATGGGTCCCTCAATGTGTACTCTTTAGTTTGTGGTTTAGTCCCTAGGAGCTCTGGGGTTACTGGTTGGTTCATATTGTTCCTCCTATGGGGCTGCAAACACCTTCAGCAACTCTGGTCCTTTCTCTAGATCCTCCATTGGGGACCCTGTACTTAGTCCAATGGTTGGCTGTGAGCATCCACTTCTGTATTTGTCAGGCACTGGCAGAGACTCTCAGGCGACAGCTATATCAGGCTCCCGTCAGCAAGCACTTATTGGCATCCACAATAGTGTCTGGGTTTAGTAACTGTATATAGGATAGATTCATAGGTGGGGCAGTCTCTGGATTGTCTTTCCGTCAGTCCCTGCTCTATACTTTGTATCTCCTTTCATGGGTATTTTTTCCTCTTTCAGTGAAGGATTGAAGTATCCAAACTTTGGTCTTCCATCTTCTTGAGCTTCATGTTGTCTGTGTATTGTATCTTGGGTATTCTGGGCTTATGGGCTAATATCCATTTATCAGTGAGTGCATACCATGTGTGATCTTTTGTGATTGAGTTACACTTATACTGATATTTTTTAGTTCCATTCACTTGCCTGTGAATTTCATAAATTCATTGTTTTTAATAGCTGAATAGTACTCCATTGTGTAAATGTACCACATTTTCTGTATCCATTCCTCTGTTAAGGGACATCTGGGTTCTTTCCAGCTTATAGATATTATAAATAAGGCTGCTATGAACATAGTGAAACATGTGTCCTTATTACATTTTAGAGCATCTTCTGGGTATATGCCCAGGAGTGGTATAGCTGGGTCCTCAGGTAGTACTGTATCCAATTTTCTGAGGAACTCCAGACTGATTTCCAGAGTGGATTTACCAGCTTGCAATCCCACCAAAAATGGAGGAGTATTCATTTTTCTCTAAGTCCATGCCAGCATCTGCTGTCACGTGAGTTTTTGATCTTAGTGGTTCTGAGTGGTGTAAGGTGGAATTTTAGGGTGATTTTGATTTGCATTTCCCTGATGACTAAGGATGTTTAGGTGTTTCTCAGACTTCTCTTGACTAAATGACTCCAAGGGAAAATGCTTTTTTTCTTTCTTTCTTTAACAGGATACAGATTGATTTTTGGTAACTAGGAGTTAGTCATTATTATGCACAGTCCATAGATTTTGCACATACTTGTCACATGAATAAAGTAGTAGAATGTGGAGTTAAGTGTGTGGCCTGTCATGATGACTCCTATTTGTAATCTCAGCACTTAGGAGGGTGAAGAAGGAGGATCAGGAATTCAAGGTTACTCTCAACTATATAGTTCCCTGACAGCCTGAGCTACAGAAGAAACTGTATGTTTTGAGAAAACATGTTAATAATCAATGGAAGTAAGCAGCTGACCCCTGTTGTTGAGTTATGGAAGGCTGAAAAAAGCTGAGGAGAAGGGTGACCTTGTAGGAGGACCAGCAGTCCAGTCTAATCTGGACCCCCGAGACCTCTTAACACTGGACCACCAAACAGACAGCATACACCAACTGATATGAGGACCCCAACACTCATGCAGTAGAGAAGTTCTGGGTCTGTGTTCACTCAGAGATGATGCATCTAACCCTCAAGAGACTGGAGGCCCCAGGGTGTTTAGAGGTCAGGTGGGGTAGAGGGTGGGGGCATTCATGTGGAGATGGGGTGGGTTGGGGATGAGGTGTGGAATGTGGAACAGTTGGAGTGTGGATGGAGGGGAAGGGAATGGAATATGGAAAGTAAAAAGTACATTAAAAAATAAATTAAATTAATAAATAAAATAAACACATTAAGAATCAATTAATATAAATTATTCTATATTATGTTTTTGACATGAACTTAGATTAATATGGAAAAAATAATCAGGATGAATTGTTCCCACAATGGTCTTATTAAAAGTATTTGTAAATGGTTTTATTTCTCTTTAGCTTTATTGCAAAAATAGCTTTATTGCAAAAATGATTAGGCATATTTCCCATGCAATAACACTTTTGTTTAAGTGAGTATTCTGATTAATATGTTTAGCTGTTACATTTGCAAAATATGCCAAGCAGTATAACAATTATTCTCTACATTTTGAACAGTATGGACCTCTGTCATATCCATCTGTTGCAAAAGGAATGTGCTTTGATGAGAGTTGAGCACTATACTTTTTTTTTTTTTTTTGGTTTTTCGAGACAGGGTTTCTCTGTGTAGCCCTGGCTGTCCTGGCACTCACTTTGTAGACCATGCTGGCCTCGAACTCAGAAATCCGCCTGCCTCTGCCTCCCGAGTGCTGGGATTAAAGGCGTGCGCCACCACGCCCGGCTGAGCACTATACTTAATTGTGGGTATAAGAATAAATATTTAGAATACAGTTATAAATTACATTAGTTTAGGGAAATAATAAAGATTCTCTTCTAGGTCCTATGAGCTCTCTGGCTTCATATAGCTGGTTAAGCTTACAGTACCAAATGTTAATTCTTCAAGTCCCATTGATAAATGTTTAGTTTCCCACAAGATAAAAATGTTGCTATGCCACTATTGTACCATTAGTAAATATGTTGCTATGTATATCATTGTGGTTTGTAGGCTTTAAAGATGGATAGGATTATCTATTGCTTCTTTCTATTAGTGGTGTTTTCACCAATGGTGGCTTCAGGTTTATGGAGGCAAACAAAGATAATACCAATGACCTAGGTGTATATTGGGGACTGAACCTCAATAGGCCTATCTGCAACATACCCCCTATGCCTAAGGCTCTGGAAAGGAACATCACAAAAGAGGTGACAGAAAGATTGTGGGAGCCAGAGTAATAGGGTACCTTTTGTTAAAGTGTTCCCTGTATATTCCAGGGAAATGTACTGATAAACTTTCAACAATACAGTTTCCTGAACAAGACTGTCATTACAACATGATATACAAAGCAACATGGATATGGGAAATTCCAAAAGGTCCTACCATAATATCTAGAGCCACAAGTATCCAATTATGGCTGAGAAAGGGAGAATCAGTTTCTTTGAGGATGAACTTCCACAAAAGTAATCAAATCCCAAGGGGTCAGCCCTCGGTACATGCACTTATGGATAGATTCCATGTGGGCATACAGCTATTCGTTTCTTGAGAAACATGCTCATTTATCTCACAATGGCTTTGAAGTCACTAAGTGTCTTAAAATGGCCTTGAAGTTCTAATCTTCCTGCCTTCGCCTCTCTAAGACTGGGACCATGCATTTGTACCACTATGCTTAGCTTCAAGGTCATAGTTTCTAAAGTCTAGAAAAACTGATATAATGATATTTGTATACACATATAAACATTGAAATTTCAATCCATCTCATGGCCCTATTAAATAAGTATTATTATTATTATTTCTGTTTAACAAATGGAAAAGTAAGATGAATAGAAGTTAAGTAAAGTGTGTAAACTCACATACCTGGTGAGTTTAAAAGCCATTCTCTAAACTTTGCAATCAAGCTAGAGGTCATGATTATAACATGAAACCATTCTTTCATGCTATTCCACACAGTAAAACAACTTCTTGTCCATGCTCAAGATCAAACTGAGAGAAATGCCAGATTAGTAATAGACTGTACTCAAGGAACTGCTTGTAAATTCCAACTTACTTAGAAGTGGTGGTGCACTGAAAGCTCCTGTAACCCATGCCTAAGTCATTCTGTAAAATTTCAAGAGTAAGCCAAAATATACTCTAACCTTTATTTTTATATAATTTCATTTCTATGTTTATATGAAATAGCCTTTACATTAATAAATATTGGATTATAATTATTATTGAGTACACCATGCTCAGGAATAATAAAATAATAAGTACAAAATGTGTTTAAGATGATATTAACATACTATTTCATATTTTACTCCTAGGGAAAATTATCCTCTGATTTTCATGGATTTTATATAAAATTATTAACCTTTATTGTATTTCCTTTTCTAATTCAGTAGGTCTTAACTAATAATCTGGTGTAACAGTCTTGATTGTCAAATTTATGGGATTTAGGATACCAAATGCAACAAATCTATGGGCATATGTGCAAGAGTGTGTCCAGAGAAGTTGAACTCAAGTGGGAGTTACACTTGAATATATTTGGCAGCATTCTATGGATTGGGGGTAGGAACGGTCTCCAACTGGAAAAAACAAAAGAGAGAGAGAGAGAGAGAGAGAGAGAGAGAGAGAGAGAGAGAGAGAGAGAGAGAGAGAAAACAAATGTTGCTTCAGTATCCATTTTTCTTCTAACCTTGGATTCCATGTGACCAGCTGGCTCATACTCTCATGCCTGTGCCTTCACTTTTAGATTGAACTGTGCCCTCAAAACACAAGCAAAAATAAACCTTTCATTAAATTTCTTTTGTCAAGGATTTTGTCACTACAATGAGAAAGGTAACTAATGTTCATACTAGACACTTAAATACCTCTATTATCTCTATCTTCAGTCTTTCAAAGCAATGTTTAATTTTTACTCATTCTTTCCATTTATCAGGATTCTACTATATTTGCTGATTAAAAGTCTACAGTTACAATCTTTAGTACTATAAAATGTCAGAATACCTTTTTATAGATCTTACCTCTCCTTTCTTTGTTTACATTTTAGAAATAAACATCAAAAAACCCAGTAGCCCATGCATTTTAAAACAATTTGCAGAAAAATATGTTTTGTCAAACCTCTTCTAGTCCTAAGCAGGATATTATTAAAGGAGACAAAACTGGGTCGAGAAATTTGTGACATGGAATTTTAAAAAGAACATTTGAGAAGATGTAATTTTTTAAGAACTAATTGTATGTACATATTTAAGACAGTACAGAAGTAAAAGACAATGAATGGCCTGGCAAATGATCACTGTTCAAAAGATTGTACCACACTAGGTGAGAAATGAAGTACTAGAAAAGTATTATTTCCCTAAAATTAACACTTCTATTTAAACTTCAGATCAAATATCACTATTAGAGACTTGCTGAATTAGTGTTAACCCATCTATTTTTATTTCAAGTTAAAAAAAATCAATAAACAAAAAGAGGACTTTGGGAATCCAACACATTTCTTACAATTATTTAACTGTACATCAGATTTTAATAAACCTCTTCAGGCTTTGAATTGAGATACAGACATAAAATGTTCAAAGATAGATAAATCTCTGTTTGTTATGTGGTTTTATTTCTTAGTTCAGGGTGCAAGGGTAGTACATAAGCCCATGTGGTATACTTCTCAATATTGAAAGAGTTGGATTTTCACAGAATACTAACTTTGTCAGATTGAAAATTAATTATTTGAATTTCTTTTCTAAAGACTACTGCTACATTTAACTAGACTGAATGACTAGAGAAAAACAGCTATTTTGAAACGCCTATATAGATGATGAAGGTTTAGGAAAAGAGAAACATGACTTTTTGCATTTTACAGTAGATAAATAGTCTACAAGTTACATGTGGGGAAAGTACCAGAAAATTTTGTTCAGGGAAATCATGGGCTAATTTTCTAAACAATAGACTAAGAAATGAAATATTTTAAATGGTGATTTCTTCTATTATTCTTCATACTGATAAAGCAGAATGACTACTGATTTAATAACGTTTCAAGACCAGGCAAAACAAATGCAATGAATTAAAACAGAAGCTTAAGGACAGATTTATCAAGCATTCTGTTGTTCATTTTAAATATACATATTTATTTTACTTTTAAGCTGGTGTTAATCATACACGTGATTTCTCAGTGTATCTCCATGATGTATTCACATACCATGAAATGTTCATAGCCAACTGTGATTCTTCCTCCTCCTCTCTGCACCCTTTCTCAATCTTTGTAATTCTATTTCATGTCAGAAGTTTTTCACTTCCATGAATGAAAGAGAACATATGTACTTCTGTCTCTCTCTGTGACTGGTTAATTTCACATAACATGTTTTGTACATTCCATGTATGCATATGCATATGCATATGTATATGTATACACATATATCATAATTCCTTTATTTGTAAAAATATTATCTGTATTTTTCTTTATGCATGTTTGTCTGTGTATTGCTATGTTCAGATAAGAACATGTGCTTGTGGAATTCAGAAGACAGTGACAAATTCCTGGAAATAATGGCAGCACATTTGAGAATTCACAGTATTTTTTGGTAAGAATTTTCAGGGAACAAAAAATAAATTGGTTGCTTTGAACATTTGCTGCCTATAGATTAGATGGTTAAGAAGAGTTCAGTTAAGTTTACTGTAGTAGAACAGTTTTTAAAGCAGTTCTTTACTTCTGGGGTTTGTATTGGTGATGTGATACTACTACTGGGGGTTAACATGTGCTTAGGAAGATAGAGTAGTTGTTCTTGATTTTGGTCATCTATCTTCAGGCCTACGACTGACGTTGGGAAGTTTTTCATCTGGCAATGTACAAAAAGAGAATATTCAGCCTTTTCATTTGAAGTATTAAATATACTTCAAATAGCTGCTTTCCCCCTAAGAACATATTTCTTGATAATGTAAGATGCTATGTATAAGAAAGTAATTTTTGTTTTTAGTAATTTAAGTATTTCATACAATATATTTTGATCATATCTCTCCTCCACCAACTCCTGATTCTTACCACTTTCCTATTCAAACAAATTTATATTTTTTCTTATGATTTCTATAAAATACAGGAACATCAACAGATAAAAAAGCAAAATGAACTTTAAAAGGAAATATCAATGAAACAAATAAAAA
This sequence comes from Mus caroli, assembly GCF_978045245.1. Lineage (NCBI taxonomy): Eukaryota > Metazoa > Chordata > Mammalia > Rodentia > Muridae > Mus > Mus caroli. Next base: position 46,432,239 of record NW_028227260.1, read on the forward strand.
CAATAAAACAAAATGAAAGTGCAAAAATATCTCTGGATTCTATTTTGTCTTGACCAGATGTTCCTGGACATAGACTGCCATGTACCCAGTCCATGTACCCAGTAACCCTTCCTTGAAGAAAACTCATTTCCTCTTTCCTAGCAGATATCAATTACAAGTAGCTTCTTTGTTTGGGATGGGATTTTGTATACACTTTTCAAATGGTGAGAATGTAGCTGGATTGAACTTGTGCAAGAGTTTTGTTTACTGCCACAGTCTTTGTGAGTTTCTATGTGTGTCTGATGGTAGTTATATGGATGATACTTTTTCCTTGAAACCATGATCTCTGGCTGTTATAATATTTCTTCTTCTCTTTCTGCATAGAACCCTAGATCATGAGGGGAGGTGTTTAATAAAGATGCCTCATTTAGGGCTGAGTGCCCCAAAGTCTTGCACTTTCTGAACATTGCCCAGTTATAATTCTCTGTGCTCATATCATCTCTTGTAAAAAGAGGCTTCTTTGATAGGGTAGAATGATATTCTGCTATATGCATATTGAAATATGCCATTGAGAATTATTTAATTGCTATGTTCATTTAGAAGAAGAATAGTACTAAGTATTCTTTCAACCCATGACCTGTCTGTTTAGAAGTTCTTTGATACTTTAATAGTGTCAGGTATGGATTCCTTTATGGATGTAGGCATTAAATAAAATTAAAGAGTGGTTGATTAATCCCATAATATTTATACCTTAGTTACACCAGTATATTTTTCATGTGAGTCTCTCTTGTTGATCATAAGTATTTTGTCTGGGTGAAATTGATGGCTACTTTCTCCTATGTTATTATGCAAAGCACCATAATTTCTAGTCACTAGGGATGAGACTTCTAGCTGCATACTAGTCATATTCCTCCATATGGAAAGACATATATAAGTTGTATCTTCAGCAATAATGCCTTGCTTTCAGCATATAGAGAAAAACCTATAGTCTACACAGTAACCTCTTGCGTTTGAGGAATCTATGGGAGCACTTTGTGTAACAATTCAAAAAGAGCACTTCAGCACTCATTCCTGATGCTGAAAGTTTAATATGGTGGGCATAAATATCTAGGAGAGGCATTGCCTCCTTCATTATATAATAACTCCATTTAAATCTATTTAATGAAGCTTCTATAATAATATTTTTTTCATATGACATTTTGAAAAGCCTTTTTGTTAGGTGCCCTTGCCCATATTGTATCTTCTAATCCCTCCACTTAATACTCTTATTCTAGTTCCCCCTTTATCTCTTTAGAAAATGGCAATCTATTTTTTTTCTTCTCTTGGGAGATTTATTTCCCTTAGTCCCTTACTATCTCTGTAACTTCTGTAGTTATACAAATTGGAACACATATGTCTGAAGTTTAATGTCTAATATCCATATATAGGAGGAAATATGAAATATTTGTCTTTGGGGGTCTGGGTTACCAAACCCAGCATGATTGTTTCATTAACCTGTGGGTTTCATGATTCTCTTTTGGATCAGAAAAATAATACTCTATTACATAAATGTACTATCCTTTCATTATCCATTCATCAGTTGATGGCCATCTAGTGTTTTCCCAATTCATGGCTATTATGAATAAAGCAACAATTAACATGGATGAGCGACTCTCTCTGTACTAGGATGTAGAGTCATGTAGTGTAGTGGTTTGAATATGCTTTGCCAATTGGGAGTGGTACTGTTAGGAGGTGTGGCCTTATTGGAGGAAGCTTGTCATTGTGGGGATAGGCTTTGAAGCTCTGCCCACTGCAGAAGAGTCTGTTTCTCCTGGCTGCAGTCAGTTCAAGATGAAGAGCTCTCAGGTTCTCCAACGCCATGCCTTCATGGATGCTGCTATGCTTCCTGCCATGATGACAATGGACTGCACCTCTGAACCAGTAAGCCAGCCACAATTAAATGTTGTGACTTATAGGAGTTGCCTTGGTCATAGTGTCTTTTCACAACAACTAAAACCCTAAGACATGTGCATATATGCAAGAGTTATAACTATGCTGAATCACATAACATATACCTTTTCAGCTTTCTATCGGAGGAGGAAGAGGAGGAGGAGGAGGAGGGGGAGGAGGAGGCATACCAATTTCTATGGGAGCTCTACCAGGTTGTGCTTCCACCAGCAATTAAGAATTGATCCTTTTGCATCCTTACTACCATGTGTTGTCATGCATTTTATTGATATTGTCCACTTTAATTAGAGTAAGTTGGAATCTAAAAGTAGTTTTATTTTTTTATTCCTCTTATGTCTAGATATATTTAACATGTATTGTAATATTTTTCAGCTAATTGTGTTTCGTGTTTTGACAACTCTGTTTAGTTCTATACCACATTTTTTTAACAGGGTTATTTCTTTCTCGATATTCTCTTCTTTTAGTTCTTTACACGGTCTGGATAATAAAACTTTATCAAGTGTGTAATTGGTAAATATTGTTAAGATTTCTTATTTAGTATTGTCCTCTGCTGTACAGAAGCTTTTTAGCTTTATGAGGTCTATTATTAATTTTTAATGCTAATGCCTATACTACCACTGTCCTTTTCAGAAAGTCCGTACTTACAATGAGTTCAAGCCATTTCCCTATAAGATTCAGGTTATCTGATTTTATGTTGAGTTGAGGTTTATTTTCAGGATTGTAAATGGGGATCTATTTTCATTCTTCTACTTGCAGCCATCTGCTTTGGTAAGCACCATTTCTTGAAGATGCTGTTTTTATCTTCAGTATGTGTTTGGATTATTTGTCAAAATTTAAGTGTCCATGGCATGTGGAGTTACGTCCAGGTTTTCAATTCTATTTCAATAATTAATATGCCTTTTAATGACAATAACACATGCTTTTATAATTATAGCTCTGTACTACAATTTGATTTCTGGGATAGCAATTCCTCCAGCAGTCCTTTTTTATTCAGCCTAATTTTATCATTCTTGGAGTGTGTGTGTGTGTGTGTGTTTGTTTGTGTTTGTGTTTGTTTCTATATGAAAGTGAAAGCTAAAGTTCCATGAAGATATTTGTTGAAAATTTAATGTGGATTGCATTGACTTGCTGGATTATTCTTTGTAGGATGATCATTTTCACTACATTAATCCTACTGAATCATGTTCATGGGATATCTTTCCGTCTTTTGGTGGTTAAATTTGGTGAATAGATTTTTAGGTCTGTGATATCCTTCTGGTGGACTTTTCCTTTATGGAGTATGTAGTATCCTCTGTCTTTTATGGCTACTTTTGATTTTTTTTATTTATTTTGACAGATATAAAATAGTTATATCTGTTTGCTTCTCAGCTCAATTTATTTGGAATACCTTTTCCCATCTTTTTACTGTAACTTGATGGCTGTCATTGTTGGTGAATTATGTTTCTTGAATATTCAGCTCAGAGGAGGTGCACTGTAGTCAGGCTGCAGCAACACTGGAATGGAGGACTAGAAGGAAATCAACATTCCTTATAGAGTTCTAGCCTAGTATGCAAGCTTTAGTTCCCTGGTAGGAAGAGGTGTTGGAGGACAGCAGAGTTAAAAAGACAGGGCATGGGCTAGCAGAAAAGGCTGAAATGGGTCACCAGGAAAAATTAGGGAAACCCCACAAGTCAATGGTTTAAACTCAGAAAATACCAATATATTTATGTTTACCAAAAGTACAGTATGTGTTTTCTGAAACATCCGAAGATTATATTTTAAACTGAGTTACTTGAGACAGGATGATTAACATTCCATCCAGGAAATATACACAGCCTAACAAAATTTCCAGTGCCCTTCATGGGACACCTATATTTGTGTTGTTTTTCAAAGGGATCCATGTGACCCCAAACCATATAAATCATTGTTATTTATTTTCATTGCCTTTAAGACCTCTAATGAAAGACTGTTCTGGAAGACACCACAGATTAAGAAAAATTGATGAACTTAGCTGTTACTGATTTGGAGACTTCCTCCATAAGGCTTGCTTGTGGTGTTGGAGCTGCTAAAGAAGAGAAGGTACCAAGAGTCTTACCTGGCCGTAAGGTCTGCGAACCACAGCAATGTCAGGACTAGCAAGATATTTGTAATGATAGAGTAGTTGTACTTATATCTTGTTAGCAATCAAAAGCTGCCAAATTGAACCTACAGCCCATTCCATAGGAAGAAATCTAAGCCCTTTTCTATAAACCTAACCAAGAACCAAAACTGGAAGAGTCATACATTCTACAGAAGAACACATTATTAGCACTTTTTAAAAGTTAATATAGCCTTCAACTATATCTTAAAAACTCTTAGTTAAAGAAAGCAATCATGGGGAGTGCAGAGGAAAGGGAGACCTGACTGGGAAAGGGAACAGGGAGGGGAAAAGGGGAACATGATCAGGTATGGGGAGGGAATTACACGAATCAAGCCCTGAGGACCAGCAGAAAGAATGGAAACAGGCAACCTCAGGAAGTAGGAGGCTGGGGGGACACTTCAGAATGCACCAGAGACCTGGGTAGTGAGAGACACTCAGGACTCAAAGGAATGGACCTTAGATGAAATGCCCTACAGTGGGGAGAGGGAACTTGTAGTGTTTACCTCCAGTGGAAAGACAGAGCATCAATTGAATGGATGGAGTTGCCATCCAGAGTCAAGAACTCTGACACAGAATTGTTCCTGTCTAAAAGAACTTCAAGGGAAAAATTTGAGTAAAGACTGCATGAAAGAAGGTCCAGTGACAGTTCCAAAATGGGATCTAACTCAAGGGGTGACTCTGAGTCCTGACACTATTACTGATGCTATGGTGTGCTTACAGACCAGAGCTTAACATGGCTGTCCTTTAGAGGCCCAAAAAGCAACTGACTGAGTCAGATGCAGATACACCAAACCAAGAAAGAGAAAAAGAAAGGAATGTATATGTGCTTTTGCCATATATAACCAAGTAACTTCTAATGTTAATAAAAAATATTTGAACAAAAAGTAGACTGGGACTAGGTTATTAAATTAGGTTAGTTTCTCTCTTCCTTTTACACACTATCTTGTCTTTAACTTACCAGACAGATGGTTAATTCTATGTTACTTTGACTCCTGCTTTTCTGTGCTATTTCTATGCAAAGTTAATAATATGCTGTAATCTATAAAAATGAACTGGTATTACAAGACCTGGAGATTTTTTTACTTTTAAATCGATTAAGGTAATAAATCTATCAGTTAAATTTGTATAACCTTATAAAAATTAGCTGAGTAGACATATAACAGATAAATGTCTTCATAAGGATATGAAATAAATTAACATCAACAGACTCATATGTACACAATGTCTGGGAAAATGTAGGAATCAAAAGAACATAAATTAGGATTTTGAACATAGTTGATACTTTATTTTCACATTATTTACTCTGAGATATCAAAGTTCTCTTGTCAGCCCTTGGCTACATAAGGTTTTACATTTACTGTATATCTGAAATAATTCTCTGCCCTTTGATTTTAAATAATTCTGAAGTATATGCATTTAATAAATGAAACAAACACAGTAAAATGGCATCTGTACATCTACGCTTATCACAATAGTAGTCCAAATTCACAGCATATAGAGTCAACCTTCAAGTTTATTGCCCAAATAATGGATTGAAAACTGTGGTTCATAAACTTGTGATTACACAAAAAATAGTTATTTGACCAATAAAAACTGAGCCACACAATTTGCAGCAGCTTAAATGTAACTGGAGATCATTATGCTAAGGTAAATAAGCTAGGCACCACATGGTAATTACTACACAATTTTACTCATTATTTTTTTAAATGATTTATGGAAGTTCAAAGTAGAATCATGGTGATCAGAGGCTAGGAATAGTAAGATGAAGAGAGTATTGGAGACATATTTAGTTCTTATATTTACATCTATAATAAACATAAATTTAATTTTGAATATGGTAAGAAACAAAGATTGTTTTTCTTGTCTATGTACAATTGTACTAACATAATTTGTTGAAAAGAATATTCTCTCTTGATTCAACTTTATTTGGTGCCTTTAATAGTTACTCTTGTTATCATATGGACTAGATCTTAGGTCAACCAAGAACTTGTTCAGGAAAGTATTTCTAGAATGACTAACTGAATATAGAAGACTGGATTCTCACCATGAATCCTCCAGACTTCATATCCCAAATGGACTATTCCCAGTCTTGAAGAATGGTGTCATCTGGTTGTCAGCTTCTCAAGTGTACAGATTTTCACTCTTGGATTATCCAGCCCATATTAAGCAAATATATCTAATGTTTCTATTATATTAAGACTCAAATTCTTGCCTCCCAAAGTTCATATAATTATACATTCACTTTATTGGTTCAGTTCTGTACCTCTAGAGAGCCAGATAAATAGAGCACCCTTGGGAAAAAAAATCAATTCCGTGTGTAAATACTTCTGGAATGAATTTTCTTCAACTGATTTCTATATCTTCCCTCATGCCAGTGCAAAAAAGCAATAATTAATGTATTCATTTATTAAATAATTGATTTCAATTTCTATTTTAAAAATGTTTTATTAATTAATTAACTTGTTTGCTTTACATCCAAGTCTTTGGCCTTCTTTCTCTACTCCTCATCCCTGCTTCTCACAGGCCCTATACCCCAATCTACCTCTCTTCTCTTTCTCCTCAGAAAATGGGAGGCTTGCCATGTATATCAAACAGCCTTGGCATATATGTTGAAGTAAGACTAGGTACATATCCTCCTGTGGCTAGACAAGGCAGCCCAGTTAAGGGAAAGGCATTTGAAAACATGCAACAGAGTCAGAGATAGCCACTTCTGTTGTTAGGAGGCCTACATGAAGACCAAGTTGCTGCAAAACTGTACATATGTGCAAAAGCCTGGGTTCATCTCATCTCATTCATGCTCTCTGGTTGGTGGCTAAGTCTCTGTAAGCTCCTATGAATGCAGTTGATTGTGTAGATTTTCCTGTGGTATCCTCAACCCCTCTGGTTCCTTCAATCCTTCTTCATCCTATTCCACAGGATTCCCCAAGCTCTGCCTGGTAATTGGTATGGGTCTCTGCATGTGTTTCAATCAGTTTCTGGGTGAAACTTCTACAATGATAGTAATCCTAGGCTCCTGTCTGCAAGTATAACAGAATATTATTAATAGTAAGAAAGAGTGTCATCTTTCTCATGTCATATGCTTCAAGCTGGGCCAGTCTTAGTTAGTCATTACCACAACTCTGCTACATCTTTTACTCCTGCACATTTTGTAGATAGGACAAATTGTGGGTTGAAGGTTTTGTGGCTGTGTTTGTATCTCAATCCATACATTAGAAATCTTGTCTGTTTAGAGTAGATGGCCAGTTCAGGCTCCATACTCCCATTGCTAAGAGTTGTAGCTAGTCAAACTGTACTACATAGTAATAAAAAAAAATGGTATTACCACAAGAAAAGAGAGGTTGTTCAATGAAATCAAATAAAAAAACTCACAAATAGTGATGCCTTTATTTATTCTTTGCCAGTTTATATCCACTTGATCTGTTTTTGATATCTTATTATTCTAGATAGCAATTTGAGTACTATATTGATTAGATATGGGAAGAGTGGGTATCCTTGTCTTGTCCTCAATTTTAGTGGAACTGCTTCAAGTATCTCTCCATTTAATTTGATACTGGCTATTGGTTTGCTGTATATTGCTTTTATTATGTTTTGGTATTGGCCTTGAAATCCTGATCTCTCCAATACTTTTAACATGAAAGGCTGTTGTATTTTGTCAAATGCTTTTTCTGCATGTAAGGAGATGATCATGTGATTTTTTTCTTTCAGTTTGTCTATATAGTTGATGAAATTAATGATTTTCATATATTAATTGAGCCTTGCATCCCTGGGAAACAAATTGGGAAGGAGAAACTCAAGGTATTACTATTTGCAGATGATATGATAGTATACATAAACAATCCCAAAAACTCAACTAGAGAATTTCTCCAGTTGATAAACAACCTCATCAAATTGGCAGGATATATAATTAACACTAATAAATCAGTAGTATTCCTTTATCCAAATGATAAATAGGCTGAGAAAGAAATTAGGGAAACAACTCCATTCAGAATAGCCACAAATAATATAAAATATGTTGGGGTAACTTTTACCAAATAGGTGAAACTTCTATGACAATAACTTCAAGTCTCTCAAGAAAGAAATCAAAGAAGATCTTAGAAAGTGGAGAGATCCCCCATTCTCATGGATTGGCAGAATTAACATAGTAAAAATGGCCATACTGCCATAGACAATTTACAGATTCAGTACAATCCCCTTCAAAACCCCACACAAATCTTCAGAGACATGAAAAAAGCCATTCTTAATTTCACCTGAAAAGACAAATAGTGAAAACAATTTTTAACAATAAAAGAATGGCTGGGTGAGCCACCATCACTGACCTCAAGCTTTACTCCAGAACAATAGTGATAACAACCAAATGGTATTGGTACAGAGACAGACATCTTGATCAATGGAATAGAATTGAAGGCCAAAGAATAAAACTTAAAGGCACTTGATCTTTGACAAAAAGCCAAACATATACAATGGAAAAAAGAAAGCATCTTTAACATATGAATCTGGTCTAACCGGCTGTAAATATGCAGAAAGGTGAAAATAGAACCATATGTGTCACCTTGCACAAAGTTCAAGTCCAAGTGAATCAAGGACCTCAACATAAAACCAGATACATGAATCTAATAGAAAAGAAAGTGGTAAAGAACCTTGAACTCATTGTCACAGAGGGAATTTTTCTAAGCAGAACCCCAATGGTTCAGGCTCTATAATCAAGAATTAATAAATGGGACCTCATAAAACTGGAAAGCTTCTGTAAGGCAAAAGACATAGCCAATAAGAGAAATAGGCAACCTACAGATTGGGGAAAAAATCTTCACTAACCCTACATCAGATAAAGGACTAAAATCCAAAATATATAAAGAACTCAAGAAGCTAACCACCAAAACAAACAGCCCAATCAAAAAATGGGGTATAGAGCTAAACTGAGAATTCAAAACAGAAGAATCTTTAATGGCTCTTAAACAACTAAATAAATGTTCAAAGTCCTTAGTGATCAGAGAAAGACAAATCAAAATGACCCTGAGATTCCACCTTACACCAATCAGATTGACTAAGATCAAAACCTCAGGCAGCAGGACATGTTGGCAAGGATGTGGAAAAAGAGAAACACTCCCCCATTTCTGATGGATTTGCAAACTGGTACAATGACTCTGGAAATCAATCTGGAGTTTCCTCAGAAAATTCGAAATAGATCTACCTAAAGACGCAGCTATACCACTCGTGGGAATATACCCAAAAGATGCCCCACCATGCTACAGGGGAAGTTCCACTATCTTCGTAGAGGCCTTCTTTGTGATAGCCAGAAGCTGGAAACAAGCAAGATGTCCCACAACAGAAGAATGGATACAGAAAATGTGGTTCATTTACACAATGGAATACTACTTAGCTATTAAGAATGAGGACATCCTTCTTTTTACAGCAAGGAAAACAAATGCACTTGAGTAAAAAGCATTTTCTAAAAATTGTTTTTATGAGAAAAAAAAAAGAATGAGGACATCCTGACTTTTGCAGGCAAATAGATGGAACTAGAAAATATCATCCTGACTGAGGTAGCTCAGATCCAAAAGGACACACATGGTATGTACTCACTTATAAATGGATGTTAACCAAAAAGAAAAAAAAAACATATAGAATACCCAAGATAGAGTCCACAGAACTCAAAAAGTTCAACAATCTGAAGGGCCCAAGTTAGGATGCCTCAGTCCCACTTGGAAGGGAGAAGAAAGCGAGCACAAGGGTGGAAGTAGGTACCTGGGAGGGAAAGGTGATGTGGGGGTTGGGGGGGGGGGGAGCATGATCTGGCATTGGGTGGGGAAAAGGACTGAAGCCTTATGGGCTAGCAGAAAGAATGGAAACAGGCACCCTCAGGAAATAGGTTGGGGGGACGCTCCAGAATGTACCAGAGTTCTAGGTAGTCAGAGAATCTTGTGACTCAAATGAAGGGACCTTAGCTGGAATGCCCTACATTGGGGAGAAGGAACTTGTAGAGCCTACCTCCAGCAGAATGACAGGGCATCAAGTGAGGAATGGGGTTGCCATCCCACAATCAAAACTCTGACCCATATTGTTCCTGTCTCAAAGAACTGCACGGATGGAAATGGAAAGGAGCCTTAGGAAAAGAAGACTTAGTGACAGGCCCAAATTGAGAACCAGCTCAAGGGGAGGATCCAAGGCCTGACACTATTACTGAGGCTAGGGAGCGCTCACAAAAAGGGACCTATTATTACTGTTCTCTAAAAGACCCAACACACAGCTAAAAGATTCGATGCAGATATTTGTACCCAACCAATGGACAGATGCTTTTGACACCTGTGTTTGAATTAGCAAAGAGCTGGAAGAAGCTGAGGAGGAGGGTGACCCTGTAGAATTAACCATCAGTCTCAATTAAACTGGACCCCTAAGATCTCTCAAACACTGGACCACCATCCTGGCAGCATATATCTGCTCATATGAGGCCCCCAACACATATAGAGCAGAGGATTGCAAGGTTTGGGTTTAGTCAGAGAAGATGCACCTAACCCTCAGGAGACTGGAGTTCCCAGGGAATTTAGTGGTCTGATGGGGTGGGGGGCAAGGGGTGGGACATCCTTATGGAGACAAGGGGACAAGGAAGCGCTATGAGATGTGCAACAGTCAGAGGGTGGACAGGGAGGGGAATAAAATCTAGAGTTTAAAACAAACAAACAAACAAACAAACAAATAAATAATAAAAAAGAAGCAGAAAATACATTTAAAAAACCTCAAAAGTAAATCCACACACTTATGGACATTTGAGGTTTTGACAAAGTTAAAATAATACATTGGAAAACAGAATGGATCTTCAACAAATTGTGTTAGTCTAACTGACCTAGTTGATTTCCAAAGTGGTTATATGAATATGCACTCTCCCTAGCAATGGAGGAGTTTTTACCTTGTTCTATATTCTTGCCAGCATGAGTTTCACTCAACTTTTTGATCTTAATCATTCTAACATGTGCAAAATGCAATCTCAGAATTTTAATTTACATTTCCCTGTGGATTAAGGGTGCTGAACATTTCTTTTAGTGCTTTTCATCCCTTTGACATTCCTTTGCCAAGTATTCTGTGTTTATATCTACACCCCAGTTTTCATATGATTATATGAAAGGTTTGGTGAAGTTTAGTTTCTTGAGATCTTTATATATTTTGGATATCAGCCCTATGTCAGATATTCAGTTGGTGAAGATTTTTTTCCTGTTCTATAGGCTGCTGTTTTGTCATTTTGATGGTATCCTTTACCCTATAGAAGCTTTTCAATTTCATGAGGTCCCATTATTATTTGTATATATTAGGGCCTGAGTTGTTGGTGTTCTGTTCAATAAGTTGTGTTCTATGCCAATATGTTCAAGGCTATTCTAGACTTTCTCTTCTATCGGGTTTTGGGTATCAGGATTTATGTTGAGGTCTTTGATCCACTACAATTTGAGTTTTGTGCAAGTTAATAAACATAAATCTATTTGCACTCTTCTACATCTAGTTAAGTCAGCAACATTTGTTGAAGATGCTTTCTTTTCTCCATTGTATTGTTTTGGAGTTTTTTGTTTGTTTGTTGGTTGGTTGGTTGGTTGGTTGGTTTTTTGTTCTGTTTTGTTTTGTTTACATGAATCAAGTATTCATAGGCACGTGAGTTTATTTCTGGGTCTTTGATTAAATTCCTCTAATTAACCAATCTGTTTTTATGCTAATACTATACAGTTTTTATTACTATTGTTCTGTAATTCAGCTTAACATCAGGGTTGGTGCAGGCTCTCCTCATGCTTTCAGTCTCGGAATTTATATGTACTTGTGTCATCTACCCCTCAAATCTTTCAATCTTTCAACTTCCTATTTTGCACAGCTCCCAGAGCACTGTTGGGAGAGGGAAAACTTCAATTTTAGAAGAGAATACATGAATTCATAAATAATGTGGAAGTTATGTATGTACTGACAATCTGAGTCACATAAGTGCCTATGAACCAAAAACATGGGATGGATGACTTCCCATTTCCATACATACATTTCTTATTATACCTCTTCAGATGCTTACAACAGACCTTTGGACTGAGCATGTGGTCCCCAATATAGGAGTTAGAGAAAGGACTGAAGGAGCTGAAGGGAATTGCAACCCCATAAGAAGAACAAAAATATTAACCAACCAGACACCCTAAAAGCCACCAGGTACTAAACCACCAACCAAGGAGTACAGATGGAGGGAGCCATGGCTCCAGCAGCATATGTAGCAAAGGATAGCCTTGTCAGGCATCAATGGAAGAAGATGCCCTTTGTCCTGTGAAGGCTCAATGTCCCAGTGTAGGGGAATGCAAGGGCAAGCAGGCAGGTGTGGGTGGGTAGGGGAACACCCTCATAGAAGCCAGGGGAAGGTGAATGGGATAGGAGGTTTCTGCTGGGGGAAAGGAAAGGGGATAAAGTTCAGAGCAGAGACTGAAGGAATAACCATCCAGAGACTGCCCCACTTGGGGATACATCCCATAAACAACCACTAAACCCAGACACTATGGCAGATGCCAACAAGAGCTTGCTGAAAGAAGCCTGATATAGCTGTCTCCTGAGGGGCTCTGCCAGTGCCTGACTAATAAAGAAGTGGTTGCTCACAGTCATCCATTGGATGGAGCATAGAGTCCCCAGTGAAGGAACTACAGAACGTACCCAAGGAGCTGAAGGTTTGCAGTTCCATAGGAGGAACATCAATATGAACTAACTAGTACCCCCATAGCTCTTTGACACTAAACCACCAATCAAAGAAAACACATGGTGGGACTTGTGGCTCTAGCTGCATATGTAGCAGAAGATGGCCTAGTCGTTCATCAATGGGAGGAGAGGCCCTAGGTCCGGTGAAGATTCAATGCCCCAGTATAGGGGAATGCCAGGGCCAGGAATGGGAGTGGGTGGGTGGCAAAGCAGGGGGAAGAGGGAGAGGATAGGGGATTTTCAGAGGGGAAACTAAAAAAGGGGATAACCTTTAAATTGTAAATAAAGGAAATATTTAATAAAAACTAAAAAATTACATTGGTAATGTAAATAAAGAAAATATCCAAAAAAAGAAACTCTATATAAGACACATATATAAATGTAAGTGTATGTGCAGAATAATATGTATGTAGACACACACACACACACACACACACACACACACACACAGGTATATATTCCTAAATGCAAAGGGTAGATCCTGTTTAGGCTGCATAATAAAAAAATGAAAAATAAAGTGCATGAGTATACGAGTCATGGAAAGCAGGCTTTGATTCGAGTACCAAGCATTATTTTTCTCCTGTGGAAGAAGTGCAATTAGAGAGCTGTTGTTTGATATTGACATGTGAATGTCACTTAGTGTACTTTTATGCATTTCTTGCCCTGCTGGTAATTGTCCTGGTTCATATGTATTGAAGCTGGGTAGAAGTGTTACCTTGTTTTAACTGGAAAATATATTTTGATAATGGATATCTCTGTAGTGAAATACAAAATTGGAGAACATTTTGTTGAACAGGCGTGCTATTTGGAAATACCTTACCATATTTCTGTATGTTTTGGGAAATAGTCAATAGTCATGATTTACAGCAATCAGACTGATTTACCTAAAAATGGATATATAAATTCAATTTATTGTAAATATATGAACTACTAGTTTTTAACTAGTTTAACAGTCTTTTAGTTGATATATAAATTCCCTGATCTCTGACAATGTCCTACAACTGAATCCATTTAATAATATAAGTGAATTATCTATGTATATATTAAAATTTTAATGCAGAAAGAAAATACCCAGAAAAATAATTTGGACTCATATTGTTACCCTTAACTTCATATTGATTCTAAAAGTGATTCACTTATTGAAGACTAAATGATTAATAATTGGATTGCAGTATTTGAATCCAATCTATTCCCAGTGCAAAGCCCAAGGGCATTCTATTAATACAATTTACTTTCTAGAGGTTATAAAAGACATCATAGGACATCAATTCAGTGGAGAACTTCTTTCCTTGCATAAAATTAGATCATATTCAAACAGTACACCAAAGTCCCTATTTTTGGGTCATTATGAATATTTGTCTGTTTGGCTCATGCATGGTTTCAGTCAGTTTCCTTGAAAAGTTGACAAGAAAGTGTTTAATAGATTCAGTATTCTCTTGGAACAACTTAGCATTCTAATGATAACTTGTTATCTTTTGTTTCCCAAGAACCAACATATTTCTGTAGTTCATCACCTGAAAATAACCTAAATGTTTTTTAGATGATGAATAAATAATGAAAATGAGGTACATATGTATGATAAAACAGTATTCAATTTTAGAGAAAAATGAAATTGTGAAATTTTTAAGTAGTTGGATGGAAATGAAAACTATTATATGGAGTGAAGTAACTCATACTTTGAAAGACAAACACACAATATTATCTCTCATCTCTGGTTTCTAGCTCCAAATATTCGGTTGTCAGTATATCACCTGGAGTAAGCTCAGAAATCAGGAAACTAAAAAGGAAACGTTCCAGGGAAGAACTAGAGAGGATGAAAGTATTAAAAGGTAATATATAGGGGAAAATGAAAAAAAAAAAAAACAAAAAAAACAGAAGGAGGATATTTAGTTGTTTGGTATGCAGGGAGGATAATGCATAAAATGTAGAATGGATGTATAAATCACACTTAGAATGTTAGAAGAAGGCATAATACCTTGTATTTATCTAAAACTGCATATAATAATAAGCCTACCTAGGCTCCTACTTAGGTAGAAAAGAAACAGAGACAGAAACAGACACACACATGCACAGACACATACACACACACACACACACACACACAGAGAGAGAGAGAGAGAGAGAGAGAGAGAGAGAGAGATTAAATGAAGTTATACCTCTTGGGGTAGTAATGTTTTTCCCTCAAGGACCATGCACTCTCTAATGAAAAACCCAGTACCAAGTTGTTGATTAGGGGAGTTCATGAGGTTTCCCAAACAATATAGGCTGTTGCTGTTAACATTTGTTGCCTCCTAGAAATTGAATGTAATTTATTTTTGCTGAACGACCATGCACGTTGGGCAGAGGAGTTTGAGGATTTGAGCTATCTATGCCTGACATAGCTTTTATAGTACCAGAAGGTGCTATGCAAGTTTCCAAAGCAGAAAAGCAATCAATAGTCCTATTTAGCTGTAAATACTATTAACCACAACAATGACCAGAATGGTTTAGTGTCCATAAATTTGCAATAGTGGCATTTATATGTTGGAGCTAACCAACAGTTGTTTAATTGGAGTTAAGATAAGTTCAATAGGAGTTATTAGTGCCTAGTTCTGTAATTGTGGCAACTACCCAGAGCTATTATGCCCATGGATCAAATCAGTATAATTCCTTACAGCACCCTAAAATTTATCATTATACCTACAGATAAATAGCTCTCTCCTGTCATCAAAAGAGCTTTTTCTTGCAGCAGTTTGAAGATCATTTCAGAAAGCCCTAGCTAGTCAAAATGTAGAGAATAATTGGCTGTGGGGTGCTCACCTCTAATTGATATAAACACAACACAACTTACTATGGCTCAGGAAACATTTTGGAAGAAGATTATGTACTATTACAAGAGCAAGACAACCAGAATGACTACAGGAAGATTCTGTCTTCTATATTTAATAGGATTCACATAAAATCTCATCTGTATCATTGCCAAAATAATATCTGAACAATGACAACAAGAGTTGGCCTACTAATGTGGCAGGGGAAAAAAATCTCATCTGACACTATCCTTAGATGAAAAGCTATATGACATCAAAGACTGCTAAGAAATAGAATTAGTCTATTCTTCTACTGAGTCACCTAATTGGTTATCCAATATCAAGTGGTTGTTCCTAAAAGAATACAAATACAAAAGTACTAAATGTACTCAATAAATAGCTATGTATTTATTCACTTATACACACAAATATACAGGCACATATATGTTATATATTATATATAAATATATATATATCACAAATATGTAACACATAAGCATATGTAACAATGATGATTTAAGGAAAGAAGTCATGCATTTGAAAAAGAGAGCATTGAGGCATGGAGGGAGGGGAAATGGATATAATTATATTTTATTTGGAAGTAATTTTAATTTTACAAAATAAAAAGAATTAAAATCAAATGAAATGTAACTATAAAAGTAATTATTCTAAAGGATAAGTATTCTTGGACATTTACAGTCTAATATTAAAAAGCCATTTGCTGAGAATGTATATGTAACTTTGTCTACCAAGACTTTTGCAATCTTATTCAGGCAATAATTTTTACTTTTGTAAAAGTACAAAACTAAGTTCTCTGTGGAAAAATAGAATATCACATTATTAATAGCTCTCTGCTTTCTTAGAAACTCTTCAAGAGATGAGACTGTATTATGATAGGTGGTGTTTAAAGTTGACTACTTTGGGAAATTATGTCTGAAATTCCCTTATACTTAATCAGAATTTTAAAGTAGAATGTCTTATGTATGCACTTTTTGATAAATAATTTCGTTGTTTCTTCTATAACCATAAATAATTCTTTATGCTATCAATCTGGATTCATCACATATTCTAAGAGATGAAATTTATTGTCACT
Organism: Mus caroli; assembly: GCF_978045245.1. Classification (NCBI taxonomy): domain Eukaryota; kingdom Metazoa; phylum Chordata; class Mammalia; order Rodentia; family Muridae; genus Mus; species Mus caroli. Next base: position 46,448,860 of record NW_028227260.1, read on the forward strand.
TATTTTGGGTAGAATAAAAATTGTCTGTGAATATCACCAATCGGTGGATGCATTCTTTACAGAAAGAGAGAAATAAATTGAATGACATATTCCAGAATTTTATATGCACAATGAAAAAAATGTACCTTACTGACTAGTCAAACTAGAAACAAGAAGAATTGGATTTAATTAATCTACTAATACAATAAACATCTCTACTAATAACAGTTATCATTTATTAATTACTGTATTTTTAGTACTAAAATTGTGATAAAAATTTTATTACCTCCGCTATTAAACACAACATAAGGTAGGAGAAACTATTTTTCAAAATTTAATTATAGCTATTCTCAACTTGAGGAAGTTAAGTGAAGTTGCTTCACTTGTCTTGTTGCTGAATTTAAAACTGAATTCCAAGCAAGTTTTCTCATTTATAAATTATAATGTACATTATATGGGTCAATTCACACGTGCTGTTTGAGCTCCTTGAGAAGTTGGCTCTAGATGTGGATCTCTGTCACATTCTTCCATAAAGAATTCAAGCCTGTTTGTGTCTAAGCTCCCTTCAAGGCTATTTATTTGAGTGGGTATAAGCTGCTTCCCCTAACTCTGTGACAGGGAAGAACAGAATATCAAGACTGCTTAAGTGGAAAACCACAGTGTGCTTGAGAAGAGCTAAAAGATAAACTATTTTCTAAGTAAGGTTACTACAGCTTATCCCAAGGCATAAAAATTCTTACAATAGGAAAGAGAAACTGGATGTTCAGTCATTAGGAAATTCTTTTATGGAGAAAAAAATTGGGATTTCCATCTTACTGTTTAAATTCCCCATTTAAATTCCACTGGATGTTGTGAGCACAGGATTTAATGATGTCATCTCTCTCTGTTGTTACTTGTTCTTTTACTTGCAAGCATCACCTGAGGGTATCCTTTTGTTCTGGTTCAGAATCTGGATGGGGAACTACAGGCTGCTACCTGAGGAAGTTTCTTTGCCAGGTGTTTCTAAACACCTGATGATACATTCCAAGTAGTACTGGAAGCCCAGCCCCACAAGGAAACATTCTGCCTGAGACTTTCTTAGGCAAAAGATTTAACTCTCTGGTTCCCAGGGAATGCTCAGTTTTTGCTAGATAGTACTTTGTAGCTGCTTGTATTTTCATGCTAAATTTTTTTTTCAGCATTCGACATGTAAAATTGAAGGATCCTGCCTTCAGTTAGCTTTGATTGGTTAACAAAGTTGCCATCAGCCAATGACTGGACAGAGAGAAAGAGGTGGAACTTTTAGTATTCCCCTGAAAGGGACCAATGTGGCAGAAGAGAGAGATCATACCATGTGTGTTCTTTTGTGACTGGTTACCTCACTCAGGATGATACTTTCTAGTTCCATCCATTTGCCTAAGAATTTCATGACTTCATTGTTTTTCATAGCTAAGTAGTATTCCATTGTGTAAATGTACCACATTTTCTGTACGCATTCCTCTGTTGAAGATCTGGGTTATTTTCAGTTTCTGACTATTATAAATAAAGTTGCTATGAACATAGTGGAACAAGCGTTCTTGATATATGCTGGAGCATCTTTTGTGTCTATGCCCAGGAGTAGTATAGCTAAGTCATCAGGTACTACAATGTTCGGTTTCCCAAGGAACCTCCAGACTGATTTCCAGAGTGGTTTTAATAGCTTGCAGTCCCACCAGCAATGAAGAGATGTTCCTCTTTCTCCACATCTTCACCAGCATCTTCTGTCACTGAGTATTTAACCTTAGCCATTCTGAGTGGTATGAGGTAGAATCTCAGGGTTGTTTCGATTTGCATTTCCCTGATGAGTAAGGATGTTGAACATTTCTTTAGGTGTTTCTCTGCCATTCAATATTCATCAGTTGAAAATTCTTTGTTGATATCCCCAGACTCTCAGAGACCAGTGCACTCAGGAGAGCGTGTGGGCTGCAGAAGCAACAGAGCTCCTTGGACAGGGTCCCTTCCGGCCTTCATCCTCAGCCAGGAGACAGAGCTTAGCCCCAGACCTCTGTGCACCTTCCTCCCCAGAGAAGAGCTTCCCTGCAGAGAGTGGTTTGATGACTGAGACTCAGAGGAGAGTTGGACTCCCAGGAGTGAATAGAGGCTAACAGAATCACAGGAGGAACAAGTTCCAACCAGAGACAGCTAGAACATATAACACCAGAGATTACCAGATAGCAAGAAGAAAACATAAGAATCTTACTAACAGAAACCAAGACCAATAGGCATCATCGGAACACAATACTCCCAATACAGTAAGTCCTGGATACCCCCAAAACACCTGAAAAGCAAAATTCAGATTTATAATCATATCTCATGATGCTGGTAGAGGATTTTAAGAAGGACATTAATAACTCACTTAAAGAAATAAAGGAGAACACTGCTAAACAGGTAGAAGCCATGAAAGAAGAAGCCCAAAAATCCCTCAAGGAATTAAAGCAAAACACTGCTAAACAGGTAGAAGTCCTTCAAGAGGATACACAAAAATCCCTTAAAGAATTACAGGGAAACACAACCAAATAGGTGATTGAATTGAACAAAACCATCCAAGATTTAAAAATGGAAGTAAAAACTATAAAGAAAATCCAAAGGAAGACAACTCTGGAGATAGAAACCCTAGGAAAGAAATCAGGAACCATAGAAGTGAGCATCAGCAACAGAATACAAAAGATGGAAGAGAGAATCTCAGATACAGAAGATTCCATAGAAAACATGGATGCAATAATTAAAGTAAATGCAAAATCCATAAAGATCCTAATTCAAAACATCCAAGAAGTCTAGGACAGAATGAGAAGATCAAACCTAAGGATAATAGGTGTAGATGAGAATGAATATTTTCTACTTAAAGGGCCAGTAAATATCTTCAACAAAATTATAGAGGAAAACTTACATTCGCTAAAGAAAGTTGCCAATGAACATACAAGAAGCCTACAGAACACCAACTAGACTGGACCAGAAAAGAAATTCCACCTGGCACATAATAATCAGAGCAACAAATACACTAAATAAAGATAGAATATTAAAAGCAGTAAGGGAAAAAGGTCAAGTAACATATGAAGGCAGAATTACACCAGAATTCCCACCAGAGACTATGAAAGCCAGAAGATCCTGGACATGTGTTATACAGACCCTAAGAGAACACAAATGCCAGCCCAGGCTGCTATACCCAGCAAAACTCTCAATTAACATAGATGGAGAAACCAAAGTATTCCAGGACAAAACCAAATTCACACACTATCTTTCCATGAATCCAGCCTTTCGAAGGATAATAAAGGGAAAACTCCAACACAAGGAGAGAAACAATGTCCTAGAAAAAGTGAGAAAGTAATCCTTCAACAAACCTAAAAGAAGACAGCCACAAGGACAGAATCCAAACTCTAACAACAAAAATAACAAGAAGTAACAATGACTTTTTCTTAATATTTGTTAATATCAATGGACTCAATTCCACCCAAAAATGACATAGACTAACAGACTGGCTACTAAAACAGGGCACAACATTTTGCTGATACAGGAAACCCACCTCAGGGACAAAACCAGACACTACCTCAGAGAAAAAGGCTGGAAAATAATTTTCCAAGCAAACGTTCTGAAGAAACAAGCTGGAGTAGCCATTCTAATACTGAATAAAATCGACCTCCAACCCAAAGTTATTAAAAAAAAAAAAAAAAAAACAAACAAACAAAAAAACAAGGAGAGGTACTTCATATTCATCAAAGGTAAAGTCTTCCAAGATGAATCTTAATTCTGAATATCTATGCTCCAAATGTAAGAGCAGCCACATTCATTAAAGAAACTATAGTAAAGCTCAAAGCACACATTGCACTGCACACAATAATAGTGGGAGATTTCACCACCCCACTCTCATCAATGGACAGATCCTGGAAACAGAAACTAAACAGAGACACATTGAAACTTACAGAAGTTATGAAACAAATGGATTTAACAGATATCTATGGAACATTTTATCCTAAAACAAAAGGATATACCTTCTTGTCAGGACCTCATGGTACCTTCTCAAAAATTCACCACATAATTGGTCACAAAACAGGCCTCAACCATTACAAAAATATTGAAATTATGCCATGCATCCTATCAGATCACCATGGATTAAGGCTTATCTTCAACAACAACATAAATAATAGAAAGCCAATACTCATGTGGAAGCTGAGCAACACTCTACTCTGATAACTTGTTGAAGGAAGAAGTAAAGAAAGAAATTAAAGACTTCGTAGAGTTTAATGAAAATGAAACCACAACATACACAAACTTGTGGGACACAATGAAAGTGGTGCAAAGAGGAAAACTCAGGGGGATAATTGCCTCCAAAAAGAAACTGAAGAGAGCTTAAACTAGTAGCTTGACACCACACCTGAACACTCTTGAATAAAAGAAGCAAATATACCCAAGAGGAGTAGATGGCAGGAAATAATCAAACTCAGAGCTGAAATCAACCAAGTAGAAAGAAAAAGAATTATACAAAGAATTAACAAACCAGCAGCTGTTTTTTGAGAAAATGTACAAAATAGACAAACCCTTAGCCTGACTAAGCAGAGGGTATAGAGACAGTACACAAATTAATAAAATCACAAATGAAAAGGGGGAAATAATAATGGAAACTGGGGAAATTTAAAAAGCCATATGCTTTAGAAAATGATCTTATACTGCTACATTGCGTGAGAGACATAATTCCTTACTATATTGTAAACCATTTCCATAACAGAGTGGTCAGCTGTTGGGCATTGGTCTATACATAGACAGTCTGGTCCCCAGTCCAGCTGAGGTGAACCCCAGGACCCGGTGGTGATAATTCACCTACATGGGATGAAAGGAGTTCTCTCATGTCTCCTGGAATCCTGCCTCCTGTTGAAGTTACCACCCACCTCAGCCCCCACAAGAGAAGCATGGTTAGTAGTCACTTAGGCAATGTCCCAAGCTTTGGACCTTCAGGCAAAACTTCTCCCCAGTTACTTGGCAACAGTAAGATAAAGCAGCCCACTGGGTAGGGAAATGGGGGAGAGGGGGGAGAGTATGGGGGACTTTTGGGATGGCATTGGAAATGTAATTGAGGAAAATACGTAATAAAATATATTAAAAAAAAAAAGAGGGGCTGTTTGGCCCCTCCTCACTCTCTCACTCTTCTTGCTCTCTTGCTCTTACTCCTCTTTTTTGTCTTCTCCTCTTCTCTCTCTTTTTTCTCTCCCTTCTATTCTCTAGCCTTTCTTCTCTCTCTCTCCTTTCCCCCTTTTCTCCTCTTGGCCATGGCAGGTCTCTCTCTCTCTTTTACCTTCTCCCTTTCCCCCTGCCTTTCTATAATAAAGCTCTAAAACCATAGATATTCTCTGCTCATCAAGGCCAATTGCGCAGACTGAACCTACAGGGTGTAGCCCCAGGTCCCCGGTCATGGGCTGCATCTTGTCCACCCCTATTGAGTGGCGTCAGTGGCTAAGACACCCACTGGGGGCCAAGAGGAAAGCATCTGGCAGCTCTCCTGTGTCTGCCTGCCCAGAATATAGGTGGAACTCTGGCTGGATGTGGTCTATCGTCCTTCCCGCTCTTCCCCTGAGCCCCCTTTTAGTTCCCACTGTCAGCCATAGAGCCTCATGCATACAAACAACAAAAATGAACGTGTGTGTGTGTGTGTGTGTGTGTGTGTGTGTGTGCATTTTAGAGAAATAACATTTTGTTGTACTACTGAAAAGAGAAGGACCAATAGAAAGCCTTATGTGGCAAATATAGCCATAAATCTGTGGAGAAGGGATTTACTAAAACACTGGGGAGTTCAGACTTGTATTCCTTCTACCTTGTATAACAGATACACTGTATATTTATATCTTATATAATAGTTCTTGATTTTCTCTGTATTTAAATGGGTAATAAGTTCATCTCACTGGCATTGAGCTAGGCATAGAATGCAAGTGTCTAAAAAATGCTAGCTCTTTTTATTTGTGTACTCATAAAGATAAAAATTTACTGTGATAAACAGAATGGGGTAATAAGAACTCACAGAAATAGACTTAATGATGCTTTATCAAGATTAAAATTTTGAATGCCAATGAGGCAGGAAGTGCTGCTGCTGCTGAAAGACCCTGTAGTGTAGGAAAAACTGTTCAATTAGAATAACTTGTATACTTTAAAGATGTTTTATCATTAGAATTAAACTGAGGGAACTTGGGGAACAGATTTTGTCCATATTTCCACAGGTGATGAAAGATTATGTATTCCTTCAAAATTAGTAAAGATCCAATCTTAATGAAAGAAGCCTCTGCATAAAAGTAGCAACTCAATGAAAGAAGAGACTCAGAAAGACAGCAATGGAGATGAAGCAGAAAGCTTATCCCTCTGAATAGGGACAACTCAACAAAGCAGCGGAAGAAGAACAGATCATTCATTAAATTGGCAGACTAGAAAATCTTCATGCTGAAATGGACATTTCCCAAAGGACAGATGATCAGGCTGTAGTTATGAAGGTTCATCAGACCAACAGATCTTCAGAAGGATATTTAAACTGTTAAATTTATGGGGTTGATAATTGTTGGTGTTGTAATAGCTAAAATGTGTACTAATTTTAGCTTAAGCAGAAAAGGGAACAATGTAGAAAAATTTTAGTCCATCCATATGGCTACTCTGATTACATCCAAAGACATTCTATATCTCTGTAGTCTTGATGGAACACAGACATACCCTTAGTATACACCTTTAATCCCTCTGGCTCCAATCCTTTAGAACACACCTTAATTTCAAACAATCACATATAATTGAGGGACAAAGTGACAAATCAGAGAATTATTTGACATAATGAGTCAGATAAAGCATATGTCTAAATATCAGGAGAAAATATATTTAAGAGCAACACAGAATGGAAGCATTTCAGTAAGTTCAGCCAGTTCAGTCGATCAGTAGGGAGTCAGTGTAGTGGATGCCATGCAATGGAATTGAGCTGGTTTGAGAGTTCAGGGCAGGTCAGCAGAGGCAGTTGTAGCCAGGGAATAAGAAAGAGCCAGATCAGAGAAATAAATAATCCAGAGTTAGTTTGAGGGAAAGCAGTGCAATTCAGTGAGAAGGTGAGAAAAGTCAGATTGGATCAGTAATCTTTGAGAGGAGTTTGAGACAGAAGAGCTGAGTTGAACTAGCCAGCCAGAGATCACAGAGAACTAGGAATGGGTCAACATATTGATCAGTAAGCCTTGCTTCAAGACAACAATTACATCTGGTGAATATAAGTTACTTTTATAGGATAGACAGTTTGGGGGCAATGGATTATGCACAAACAGCCTGGTCTCCAAACGAGCTGAGGTCTTGAACCCCAGTGGGACCCAATTGGTGGTAATTTCCACCTACATGGGACAGAAGGCATTTCATCATGTCTCCTGGACCCCCAGCTCCTGTCAAAGTTACAGCCCTCACAGCCCCCATGAGAGAGGCATGTGGCTTGTAGTCACGTAGACAGTGTCCCAAGCTTCTGGACTTCTGGCTAGACTTCTCCCCACAGTTACCTAGCAAGAGCAAGATAGCATGTCCATTATAAGAGGGGATGTTTGGCCCCTCCTCGCCCTCTTTAGCTTTTACCTTTCTTACTCTCTAGCTTTTCTCCTTTTTCCTCCTCCCCCCCTCTATCTATGTGGCCATGGCTGGTCTCTCTCTCTCTTTCTACCTTTTCTTTCCCCCCACCCTGCCTTTCTACAATAAAGCTCTAAAACCATAGACTGTCTCTGGCCATCAAGGCCCACCATGCTTGCATCCACGGACCAGACTCAGGACTCTTGCTTGCATGGGAACCACCCACCACTCCCTCTTTCCCTCTGCCCTCTCTTCCCTTATCTCCAGGGCCGAGGGCCACCCCAGGGCCCCTATTCTGTTCTCAGCTCCTCCACTGTATCCAGCATGGGATGCTGGAGACTGAGAACCTAGTATACGGGGCTGCTGCTTGTCCACCACCCATTGAGTGGAGTCAGTGGCTTAACACAGCCAGATGCCCACCCAGGGCTGCATGGAAAGCATCCAGCAGTCCCCCCACATCTGCCCACCCAGAGCACCGGAACTCTCATGGGACATGGGCATCCTCTCCTACTCCCTTCTTCCCACACACCCACGGCCCTGCAGAAAGTATTGGTTTATATATTGTGAATTGTGATCTATATATTTTTGCCACATATTTTCTGTAAAATATTTCAAATATCTATGATCATTTTAGGGCTATCATTTTACAGTAATATAATCTGCAATACTAGATAAAACTGTCCTGTTATTTTCTGTACATTAAGAGATAATTCAATTCCTTTCCTTGAAGGCATATTAATTCTTGAAACTGCCTGTAAAATTTAAATTCCACCTTGGTTACTTCCTGGTTGCATACTAGAAGATAAATATTTAACATCCCTTGGTCCCAGTTTCCTCAAATAAAATACGAAGAATAATGTTTGATCTAACAGTGATTACATTTCTGTACATATGAGAAAATATAGTATTTACTTAGTGGAAATTTGCTTAGAAAATGGCTAATCAAAATGAAAACAAAAATATGACTTAATGTAATATTTTAATTCTGGTATAACTCAGGCAATGTCATTTTAATACTTTCATTTTTAGCTCAGTCTTAACTGATTTTCTTGTTCAGTAAAATATTCTGCGTGGCTTGCAATTTTTCTTTATGTAAAAAAGAATCAACTTAACCAGCAGCAGTTATTTTTATTGCATCCTTACTAGGTGTCCAGCATAGAAATTTGCACTATGTGGAATACAGGAGAAACACATGCTGTAATGTGTGCACTTAACGAACTCGGCATCTAATTAGAGAGGCAGAATAAAAATCATGTGCATGAAAAGTTACAGTAATATAAAAATATCTGCAATGCTGCAAAACAGGAGAAACTGCTTAAGAGATGAATTTGGGGCACAGTTTTTAGGTATTTTCCATTGTGCATTATTTGTCATTAATAATTACTATTTGAAATGATTTGATGTTATGTTAGTAACAGTTGATGAAAAAGTCTAGTTCAAAATTAAAATGAACCCTTCACAATAGTCACAAATAATGTAAAATACTTTGGTGTGACTCTCACTAAGGAGATAAAAGATCTGTATGATAAGAACTTCAAGTCTCTCAAGAAAGAACTCAAAGAAGATCTCAGAAGATGGAAAGATCTCACATGCTCATGGATGGGCAGGATCAATACAGTAAAAATGGCTATCTGGACAAAAGCAATCTACAAATTCAGTGCAATCCCCATCAAAATTCCAACTCAATTCTTCAACGAATTAGAAAAGGCAATTTTCAAATTCATCTGGAATAACAAAAAACTTAGGTTAGAAAAAACTATTCTTAATGATAAAAGAACTTCTGGTGGAATCACCATGCCTGACCTAAGCTGTATTACAGAGCAATTGTAATAAAAACTGCATGGTACGGTTATAGTAACAGACAGGTAGAACAAAGGAATACAATTGAAGACCCAGAAATGAACCCACACATCTATGGGCACTGGATCTTTGACAAGGGAGCTAAAACCATCCAGTGGAAAACAGACAGCATTTTCAACAAATGGTGCTGGCACAACTGGTTGTTATCATGTAGAAGAATGCAAATTGATCCATTCCTATCTCCTTGTACTAAGGTCAAATCTAAGTGGATCAAGAACTCCACATAAAACCAGAGACACTGAAATTAACAGAGGAAAAAGTGGGGAAAAGCCTTGAAGATATGGGCACAGGGGAAAATTTCCTGAATAGAACAGCAATGGCTTGTGCTGTAAGAACAAGAATCAACAAATGGGACCTCATCAAATGCAAAGCTTCTGTAAGGCAAAAGACACTGTCAATAAGACAAAAAGGCCACCACCAGATTGGGAAAGGATCTTTACCAATCCTCAATCAGATAGGGGACTGTTATCCAATATATATAAAGAACTCAAGATGGTAAACTCCAGAAAATCAAATAATCCCATTTAAAAAATGGGGCTCAGAGTTAAACAAAGAATTCTCACCTGAGGAATACCGAAGGGCTGAGAAGCACCTGAAAAAAAATGTTCACCATCCTTAATCATCAGGGAAATGCAAATCAAAACAACCCTGAGATTCCATCTCACACCAGTCAGAATGGCTAAGGTCAAAACTTCAAGTGGCAGCAGATGCTGGCGAGGATGTGGAGAAAGAGGAACACTCCTCCATTGTTGGTGGGATTGCAAGCTTGTACAACCACTCTGGAAATCAGTCTGGCGGTTCCTCAGAAAATTGGACATAGTACTACCAGAGGATCCCGCAATACCTCTCATGGGCATATATTCAGAAGATGTTCCAACTGGTAAGAAGGACACATGCTCCACTATTTTCATATCAGCCTTATTTATAATAGCCAGAAGCTTTAAAGAACCCAGATGTCCCTCGACAGAGGAATGGATACAGAAAATGTGGTACATTTACACAATGGAGTACTACTCAGCTACTAAAAAGAATGAATTTATAAAATTCTTAGGCAAGTGAGTGGATCTGGACGGGATCATCCTGAGTGAGATAACCCAATCACAAAAGAACTCACATGATATGTCCTCACTGATAAGTGAATATTAGCCCAGAAACTTGGAATACCTAAGATACAACTTGTAAAACACATGAAACTCAGTAAGGATGAAGACCCAAGTGTGGACACTTTGCCCCTTCTTAGAATTGGGAAGAAACACCCATGGAAGGAGTTACAGAGACAAAGTTTGGAGCTGAGACTAAAGGATGGACCATCTAGAGACTGCCATACCCAGAATCCATCCCATGATCAGCCTCCAAATGCAGACAGCATTGTGTATGCCAGCAAGATTTTGCTGAAAGGACCCTGATATAGCTGTCTCTTGTGAGGCTATGCCGGTGCCTGGCAAACACAGAAGTTTATGCTCACAGTCAGCTATTGGATGGAACACAGGGTCCCCAATGGAGGAGCTAGAAAAATTACCCAAGTTGCTAAAGGGGTCTGCAACCCTATAGGTGGAACAACAATATGAACTAACCAGTACCCCCAGAGCTTGTGTCTCCAGCTGCATATGTAGCGGAAAATGGCCTAGTCAGCCATCATTGGGAAGAGAGGCCCCTTGTTCTTGCAAACTTCATATGCCCCAGTACAGGGGAACATCAGGGCCAAGAAGTGGGAGTGGGTGGGTAGGGGATCGGGGAGGGGGAGGGTATGGGGGACTTTCTGGATAGCATTTGAAATGTAAATGAAGAAAATACCTAATAAAAAATTGGAAAAATACTTAAAATGAGATACAAATATATTTGCAATTTAATTTCATGCTTTTGAAATCCACAGAGTATGTTTCAATCACTTGATTTTTAAAAAGAAAACATATGTGGAACACTTTTCTTCTATCATTATTGGGGATGAAACATGAACTGTAATGAAAATATGGAGAAACAATCTGCCCTTTCTCTACAATTTTTAATGGAAGAGGAAGACAAACAATGTCATCTGATTATGGCTTTAATCAGGGTGCACATGGAAACATGCATGTGTAGATTTAATACTTGTGAGTCTCTTTAAATCACTTAAGATTTTGTGCTGTGCCCCACTGAATAAAATGCCTTTCTTTGGGAGTAAGTTGCACAAAAGAAGGGCATGCTGCTATCAAGTGTCTTAGAAATACAGTATATTTTATCCAGTTTTGTTTGGCTTACAGTAATATGTGCTTTGAAATCTTAGTGTTCTAATTTCCACAGAGCTCAGAATGTTTTGTGTTGAGTCAGTAACCTCCCTCTCTCCTTTTTGTTGACTAATTTAGCTGGTGACCAAGCAATTTCATGTCAATCCTATAACTTATCTGCTTTAATACTATCAGCGCAATTACATGAGGGTAGAGGTGAAGATGAAAGCTGTAGATACTACAAATTTGTGGGTCAAAAATTGGTTTGCTTCATGTCATAGATAATTCTCCTGACAGCTGCCACTGCTGAATGCTAACATTCCTTCTCAGGTCCATACTGGAACAGAATGCTTGTACGATATAAATACTAAAATATTACTTAAAAGCTTATTATCAATAAATTCATTAGAGAAAATTTCTGTTGCACTCTGTTGCCACAAAATTTAACCAAATATATATACACATATAAATATAAATAAATATATATGGGTGTGTCTGCTTATGTACATAAATGCATATACATATATGTGTGTAAGTGTGTGTGTACATAAATACATATATACATATATATGTGTGTATATATATGACTGTATGTATGTGTGTGTGTGTACATGTTTCATCCTAACTTTCTTCTCCAATTAATAAACAATTTGTTTTGACCTACATATGGAAAAAGATAAATACATATAAATTTTATGGCAAAATATCTATGAAGAATAAATGTTATGAATATACTCTGTTTGGCTGTTTTTTGTTTGTTTGTTTTTGTTTTTGTTTTTTTTTTAAGACAAGGTTTAATGTAGCTCAGTCTGGCCTTTAACTCACTGTGTATATTAAGATGACTTTGAAATTCTCACATTCCTGTGTGTATTCCTGAATGCTGGGATTACAAGAGTTTGCCACATACCAATTTTTAATGTTCTCAGATTTTAGAAAAACATCACAGTACTGTGGGAAAACACACATTAAGTATAATTGTCAGATTATTCTAATATGATGCATTAGAATTTAAATGCAAGATAATTAAATAACATAAAGTTTCACCATTAAAAATAACCATCCTAGCAGTTATTTCCTGAAAAAAAAAATCTAACAGAGACTGAAAATGAAAACCTGAAAGCAACTGACACATTTTAATCATTAGTTAATGGAATATTGTGGAGGCTGAACAGGTGTTTCATTGGTCATTCTTGCACAATCAGGTGTCCCAGCATCTTGGAGAACGGATCTTGATAGGAATGCTTACTTAGTTGTCATTTTACTGAAAACATTATTTCTTACAAATAATGCATTGTTCTCTACCTACAATGTATGGAATGTAAAAGGTGCACAGTTTAGCCAAAGATGACTTTCTGGTGCTTCAGAGCAGGTAAAAAAGACACATGTCCCTTTTTTTGAGGTAGTTTGATTACATAACAAAGCTGTAATGTAGGTCTCCTTTCATGACATCTGGAAGGATGGTATGTAATAATATGTCATGAGAATTCTGTAGTCAACAAGATTTATGAACCATGTAAGCTGAGGTTCTAGCCAGAGACATGTGTGTGTGTGTGTGTATTTGTGTGTGTGTGTGTGTGTGTGTGTGAATGTCAGAGCTATTTCAATAGAGGCTTTAGCATTATACATTACTTTTTCATTTGCTCCTTTTGGTTTTCTCTTTTCTTTCTGCAACCTCCTCAGGAAGTCTCCCCCTATCAAATCTGGTTCTTCTTATTTTGGATGGCATCCAAAGGCTTTTTTCCCCCTTTTTCTGTTAACACAAACAAAATTCTCTTCTCCCACATAACATATTTTGGCCATCAGTTTGAAATCCTTAAAACGTATAGACTGATCTAATAAATTTGTTCCATTTTGACCTCTCTCAAAAAGGAAGTACAACATCACCATTACCATGACTGATGACTGAACATATAACCATTTACATTTTGATAATTCAAAATAAGATTGTATGGAGTCTGAATACTCTCTTCTACAATGACATATATTCATTATTACTTATTGAGACAGGGTTTCTTTGTGTACCCTAGGCTGACTTGCTCAGGCTGACCTCTGACTCACAAGGAACCTATCTGTCTAGGTCTTTGTTTCCCAAGTATTCAGAACAAAGGCATGAATTTATTTATGTAGTATCTATGTACATGTGAAAACATTTTTATTAATTTTTCTTTTTTAGATTTGAATATTTTCTTTTTATTTTATTTTTTATTAGTTATTTTCTTTATTTACATTTCAAATGTTATACTCTTTCCTGGTTTCCCCTCCAAAAACTCCCTATTCCTTCCCCCTTCCTCTGCTCACCAACCCACCCATTCCCATCCCTGGCCCTGGAATTACACTACACTGAAGCATAGAGCATGCACAGGACCAATGGCCTCTCCTCCCATTGGTGACTGACAAGGCCATCCTCTGCTACATATGTAGCTGGAGCCATAAGTCCCACCATGTGTACTTTTTGGTTGGTGGTGTAGTCCCTGGGAGCTCTGGCGGTACTGGTTGGTTGATATTGTTGTTCCTCCTATGGGTCTGCAAACCTTTCAGCTCCTTGGGTTCATCTCTTCCCCTTATTGTCTCTGACCCAGACCTCAATATAAGGAACCAAAATCTCACCTCTCTCTCTTCTGCCCAGCTACTAGGCATCTTTATTGACAAATCAAGTATAACATGGGTGGCAAGTGTCCATAGCATCAGTTAATGTATGTGAGGATCTCCTTGTCACTGATAATCTTCTCATTAAGAGCAACCAGATTGTAGGGGCCAGTGTTTAACACTATAATATATAGCAATAGACCAAACATCAGCTCAAATCAGGAAGTTCCAATGGCTACAACAGTCAGAGACAGCCCCAGCACCACTTATAGGGGACCCACATGAAGACCAAGCTGCACATCTTCTACAATTATCCAGGCGAGCTAGGTACAGCCCACATTGCTTTTTTTGGTTGGTAATTTAGTCTCTCTGAGCACTTCTGGTCCCATGTTAGTTAACTCTGTAGGTCTTCTTGTGGTGTCTTTGACCTCTGAAGCTCAGTCACTTCTAACCCCCACTCTTTTACAAGACTTCATGAGCACTGCCAGAGGTTTGCATGTGTGACTCTGCCTCTCTTTCCATCATCTGCTTGATGAAGTCTCTTAGAAGACAGTTATGCTATGCTTCTGCCTGCATGCATATTGAGTACTATTAATAATTTTAGGGGTTGACATAGGGGATACATGTGATCATCTGATGACTGATCATATAACCATTTACATTTTGATAATTCAAAACAAGATTGTATGGAGTATGAATACCTTCTTCTACAATGACATCTATCATTATTACTTATTGAGACAGGTTTGTTTTTTTTTTTTGTTTTTTGTTTTTGTGTGTGTGTGTGTGTGTGTGTGTGTGTGTACCCTAGGCTGACTTGCTCAGGCTGGCCTCTGACTCACAAGGAACCTATCTGTCAAGTTAGGGCAGTCATTGCTTGTCTGTTCTCTTAGTCTCTACTCCATATTTTCTCTGTGCATCTTGTAAACAGGACAGATTTTGAATGAGAGGCTTTGTGGATGGGTTTATGTCCCACTCCTTCCAGTGGAAGACCTGTTTGACTAGGGGAGGTGGCCAGATTATTATCTATATCTCTTGCTGATAGGAATCTCAACTAGGGTTATCCCATAGACTCACCATAGCCTCCCTTGTCCCAAGACTCCAGCTATTTTGTAGATGTACCATAGTTTATTTAACCATTCTTCAGTTGTGGAATGTCTTGGTTGTTTTTAGTTTCTGGCTATTATGAATAAAGCTGCTATTAATATACTTGAGCAAGCCGGGCATGGTGGCACATTCCTTTAATCCCAGCACTCAGGAGGCAGAGGAAGGTAGATTTCTGAGTTTGAGGCCAGCCAAAAAGTGAGTTTCAGGACAGCCAGGTCTATACAGAGAAACCCTGTCTCAAAAAAACCAAACCAAACCAAACTAAAGCAAAACAAATAAACTTGAGCAAGAGTCCTTGTGTCATAGTGTGGAATCTTTTGGGTATATGCTCAAGAGTGTTATAGCTGGGTCCTGGTGTAGAACTATTCCCAATCTGAGAAACTGCCAAACTGAATTCCACAGGGGTAGTACAAGTTTTAACTCCCAACAGCAGTGGGAGTTCTCCTTGTTCTACATCCTTGAACTATGTCCTGTCACTACAGGTTTTGATCTTAGCCATTCTGGTGGATATAAGATGGAATCTCAGAATCATTTTGATTTTCATTTCCTTGATAACTAAGATCAGTCAATAATTCTTTAAGTGCTTATCAGCCATTTGAAATTCCTTTGTTGAGAATTTTGTTTAGCTCTGTCACCCATTTTTCAATGGGTTTATTTGGTTTGTTGGTGTCTATCTTCTTGAGTTCTTTATATATTTTAGATATTAGGCATATGTCAGATGTAGCATTAATGTAAGACTGCTTCTACTCTACAGGCTGCTGTTTGTCCTATTGATGGTGCCCTTAGCCTTGCAGAAGATTTTCAGTTTCTTTAAGTTCTATTTATTGGTTATTGTCCTCTGTACCTGTTGATATTAACATGATATTTAAATTTATATTTGTCATGGAAGACCTCATTTTCTCCATCTATGTTGCTGGAACATTTTGCTCAGTATAGTAGTCTGTGGTGGCATTTGTGGTCTCATAAAGACTACATGTTATCTTCCAAGGTCCTTCTGGCTTTTACAGTCTCTGTTGTGAAGTCTTGTGTAATTCTAATAGGTTTCCCTTTATAAGTTACTTGCACTTTTTCCCTTGAGGCTTTAAATATACTTTCTTGTTCTATATGATTAGTGTTTTGATTATTATGCACAGAGAGTATTTTCTTTTCTGTTCCAATTTATTTGATGCTCTGTAAACTTCTAATCCATTTATAGACATAGCTTTCTTTAGGTTAGAGAAATTTTCTTCCATGATTTTGCTAAAAATATTTTCTTGGCCTTTGATCTGAGACTCTTCTCCTTTTTCTATTGCTATCATTCTTAAGTTTGGTCTTTTCAGAGTGTCCCAAATTTCCTGGATGTTTTGTGTTAGAAACTTCTTAGATTTGGCATTTTCTTTGCCTGATATATCAATTTATTCCGTCCTATTTTCTATGCCTGAGATTGTCCCATTTCTTGTATTCTATTGGTGATACTTGGGACTGTATTTTCTGTTATTTTGCATACATTTTTGAGCTTCAGGATTCACACAGCTTGTGCTTCCTCTATTGCTTCTGTTTTTACTTTCAGGTTTTGAACAGTTTTCTTCATTTTGTTCACCTCTTTGATTGCATCTTCTCTCTACCATCTTCATACTATTGGATTTAAGGTCATTTTCTTACACTTAAGCTATGTTAGGAAACACAGGACTTACTGTAGTAAGATGTCTGGGCTACGGTAGTATCATATTGCTCTGCTTCTTGTTGATTGTATTCTTTTGCTGGCCTTAAACCATCTGGGTTTTATGGTTATTATAGGTTTAGATATTGATTTCTCATTTGATCTTTTTTTTATGCATGAGTTTTGGATTTTTTTTTCCTCTTGGTTTCTGTTTCCTCTCTGCCTTCTGGCCTGAGTGACCTAAGGTTCTGGTAACTACTGAATCATCAGGTTCATCAGATTGTCTTTCCTGGAGATTTCATGTCCTACGTATCTTCTGAGATTTGGGGTGTTAACCATGCCTCTGGGTACCTAGTACCAGCATGGCCTTGGGTACCTGGTGCCAGAGTGGCCTACTAGAAATGAGGCAGAGTTGTGGGCTGGAAAATGGAGCCCACAACTGGGCACAATTTATTGATGCTGCATGTACCTAAAACAGAGTTAGATAACAAGGGCTTCTTGGGACATTGGTGAATAAGTCTTTTTTTTTTTCCAAGTAATTTTATTGTTTTAACATTGACATCTGCAGGGTTTTTTTCCCAGAGTTTATAAAACATCTGAATATTTAGTTTGGTTGGTTATAATAGATTATATTGAAGCCACATTTAAATGTACAATGACAAAGCATGACACTGACTTGCTATATTCTTTCCTTTCAGAAGTTAGTAGAACATTGTAACACTATAACTTTTGTGCTTGTATATACAATCTTCCTTTTTTTGTGTGAGACAGTGTTTCTCTGTGTAGCACTGGCTGTCCTGGAACACACTGTGTAGACCAGGCTGGCCTCAAACTCAGAAATTTGTCTGCCTATGCCACCCAAGTGCTGGGATTAGAGGTGTGCATCACCACTGTCCAGCAAATTTTCCTATTATTGTTACATACAAAATAGGTAGGGTAAAAGATTCAGAAATAAAAGCAAAACTATTAGTTTACAAAGTTCATCTGTTTACATCTAAGAATGAAAAATTTACAAGGGAATTAAGTTTAAAAATTTTAAATTACATTTGTTTATTTAGGGTGCTTACAGCAAGCATGTAAATGCCAAAGGACTTACAGGAGTCTGTCCTCACATGCTACCATGTTGGTCCCTGGAAATGAACTTAGGTTGATAGCAATCACCTATACTCATTTAAGAATCTTGCCAGTCAAAGAGCTGTCTTTATTGAAAGTCAGTTTACCAGTTTAATCAAAGTATTCCCTTCATGACTTTAACTTTGAAATATTTAATTATAGTACAATTCTCAAACACTTCTGTTTGACTCAAATAGTCATGTTATAATATATTAGAAAGGTAAGGATTCTATCAAGCAAAAACTTTAGCTATTTGTTATATTAACTTTAAAATGTTGAAAGTATTATATATGCAAGACTATGCATATCATAGTCTGGTATGATAGCAGGGTCAATATAAAAAGAAATAGAGGGTTCTGAGTATGAGGTAGACGTTTTTTGTTTTTTTTTGTTTTTGTTTTTGTTTTTGTCTTTTTATCTCAGATCAGCTTTAATCAGTTGCAAGGGTGCAAAATGTTCCTGGTCATCATAGCCTCCACAGAAGTCAGCAGCTCTAGCTTCTTTGCTTTGTGAACTCAAAGAATAAATTTCATGGATGACAAAGAGTAAGTATTATGAGCTGTTTAAGTAGTGAAAAGTCTTACAGTAGAATTTATTAGAATGACAAAGCACATAGAACTCCTATATAGAGGAGGATTTCTAAAAATGTCCTTTATCTACTATTTAGTAAGGCTTTTATTTTATTTATTAATTTCTCTCTAAGGGTGCAAGTTTATGTTTGAAATGACTAGTCTGAGATAATGCAAGTTAGGCTAGATAGTCCCATGAACACAACCATAGATCTCCACAAGATGTCAATATGCCTCTTCATCTTAATGAATGAACTAGGATTCCATATCACATATTCAAGGGCTAGTGAAGTTTTTGATCACAGATAGTTTGCAGGTAGTTGTGCTTATTAGATTGTTATAAACAAGGAGATTTTAAAAACACACACCAATGAAAGCATGAGTCACTCGCTTTCTGTGGTGGTTTGAGTATGCCTAGCCCACAGAGTGGCACTATTTGAAGGTATTGCCTTGTTGGAATAGGTGTGCCATTGTGGGTGTGAGCTTTAAAAATGTTGTCCTAGTTGTCTGGAAGCTAGTCTTCTCTGGTTTGTCTTTGGAACAAGATGAAGAACTTTCAGCTCCTCCTATACCATGCCTGCTTAGATGTTGTCATGCTCTTGCCTTCATGATAATTGACTGAATCTTTGAGCATGTAAGGCAGCCCCAATTAAGTATTGTCTTTATAAGTGTAACCTTCATCACAGTGTCTGTTCACAGCAGCAAAACTTTGACTAAGTCACTGTTTCTAGCAGAAATATTTCTGGGATTTTGGCCTTCTAGTTAGGGTAGAATAGTCAGTAGAAGCAAGGTCATTCTTTGTGTCTGGTCAGGATGGAACTGTCTGCTCTCATGATCCCTGTTTTTTTTGATGATTTATTTTTTTATTCTATACCTATCATAACCCTCAGTCCTCTGAACTCTCAATACTATACACTATGTGTACTCCTCCTATAATTGTTTTCTGAGGTTCTAATATATTAAACAGACTACTGGAGTCCTCTTAACTGAGTCTATTAACGAACTGGGACAAAGTATGTGCATGTCAGTGGTAAAATTATGATTAGACTGCTCAGGAGATGAGCCTGAACAGCTCCAGTAAACCAGGTTTGGCCATTGGTATTTAATAAGCAAATTGAAGAAAAAATTAAGATCAAAAACAAAAGAGGAGATATATTCAAAACTACTACATCTGGAAGAGAAACAAGGTATTCAACAAAACCAAGTACATTGTTAGGTTGGGACTTGCAGGTTAGGTTTACAAAGAATGCAAAAGATAGAAAAAACTCAATCATTCTTCATTAAGATATGGCAATGCCCAGGAGTGAACCATCATTATCTGGGTTTCAGTCTTATCCTATGAGAGAATCATTAGAATTGTGTGAAATCTTTTTTTAGGAGACAGGTTTCTCCTACAGCTACTTTCTTTCTGTACAAAACTACAAAGAAACATTCAAATTCTTTGTGTCTATTTTTTTTCAATAATTTAATAGTCAAACATAGGATAAGAGGTGCTTATTATGATTATGTCCCATTTCCTTCAGGTGAATTACAAGACTATAGGGAGAAATCACACAAAAGAGAATTGTAATGCTAGAAATCTAAAACAAAAATGGATTGAATGTTGAATTTTTTCTTGATACATTCTTTACAAGATATTAAACAATATTGTTTCATATGTCCAGTCAAAATATAGAATAAAAGACATGGTCAGGACAAGAAATTTTGGAGGGAAAATATATTAGCCCTTGCACATGGATATAGTTTATTGATTAATATTTCATCCTTTATCTAAGAACAGGGTATATGTTATATATCATAGCTTGGGTGAATAAATAAACATATAGCAGAATGGAACAATAATAAATAGTTTAATTATTTCAATAAGTCTAGAAGACTAACTATCCTAAAAGACAAAAGATTTCACAGTTTACATATACGATAAAAATGAAACTTATAAAGCTATTAGATTAAAACTTCAGAGAAATGACAGATGGAGTGTGCTTTCAAGAGCAGGTCTATAACATTGACTATCATGCAAATTGCCCAATTGGACAAAAGGAGGGCATAGAGAAGCAAGGCTTTACTAAAATCATGTTCATGTACTTCTTGCCTTAAATTTTCTTTTGTAACTATTTCTTTAACCTTTCAATTTAATGTCTATAAACTTTCAGTTTAAAGCTGCCCACCCCTCAAATCTGATGACCCTGAATAAATCTTACTTAATCTCCTATCTAAGCATCATCATCTACTTTTGCTCTTGAAACTCCTTCTGTCCACCATGTAATTGAATTTGCCATTCTTTCTCCTTCTATTGCTAGTTACCATTGTATCCTAATGAATATAATATCCCTTACTTTTTTTATTAAAGGAGAGATCTTGGATGAAGTGCTCTACAGCAGGGAGGGGGAATTTTTAGAGTCCACCTCCAGTGGAGGGACAGGACATTGAGAAGAGGGATAGAGTTGCCAGTCCACAGTCAAAAGCTCTGACCAAGAATTATTCCTGTATAAAGGAACTGCAGGGATAAAATTGAAGAGCCTGAGAGAAAGGAGGTCCAGTGACAGGCCCAAATTGGGATCCAGCTCAAGGGGAGGCCCCAGGACCTGATACTGGTACTAATGCTGTAGTGAGCTTGCAGATAAGAGCCTCGCATGGCTGCCCTCTGAGAGGCCCAAAAAGAAGCTAAAAGAGACAGATGCAGATACAAGGACCCAACCAGTGAATGAAGGCTAGGGACCCCTGTTGTTAAATTGAGGATAAGCTTGAAGAAGCTGTAGAGGCAGGTGGCCCCATTGGAAGACAAGAAGTCTCAACTGAACTGGATCTTTGAGATCTCTCAGACACCAACCAGGCAGCATACATATGCTGATGTAAGGCTCCTTGACATGTATACTGCAGAGGACTGTCTGCTCTGACCATGAGAAAGAAGATGCACCTAACCCTCAAGAGACTTGAGGCTATAGGGAGTTGCTGGGGTGGGGGTGGGGTCTGGTCAGGTGTGGGTGGGGCTTAAGGACATCATCTTGGAGATGGAGGGGAAGGTAGATGATTAAAGAATAAAGTTTTAAAAAATAATAAAATTAAAGAACTAACTTTTTAAGAGGACATTTTTTTCTGACAGCTACAGATAAGATTATGCTTTGCTTAGCTTTATTTGAATCCACATGTTTCTTAATGCATATTCAAAAATAGCCATATAGCTATTAACCCACATCTATATTTATCAACCAAAATGTCCACAAAGCAAATGGAAAATATTTAGCTGTATTAACAAATTAATGCTACTTGTATTTTGAGATAATTACTTGCAAGTGTTTGATACATGACATGCTTTAAACCATTACATAAAAATATGAAGTCCAGCTCTCTCTGCCTCAGGAGCAGTGGGCGCCATCTTGGTTCCGGGACTCCTCCGAACTTAAGAACTTAGTCTGCACAGGTGAGAGGTTGCACCACAGAAGTGGACAGCTTCTTGGACAGGCGGAGCCACAGAGCCACTGTGGCAGGGTCCTTTTTGGGCTGCAGACGGCTGGCCACCCTCCCGGCCAGAGGACAGGTGCCTGCCTGGCTCTGAAGCCCTCTGCCTCAGTAGAAGCGGGCGCCATCTTGGTTCCAGGTCTCCCCCGAACTTAGGAACTTAGTCTGCACAGGTGAGAGTATGCACCACAGAAGCTGACAGCTTCTGTGACCTGCCAAAGCAACACAGCTTCTGGAAAAGGTCCTGTTTTGGGCCTTCTTCTTCGGCAAGGAGGAGGTCCAAACTCAAGATATCTGTGCACAATCTCTAAACAGAGTCAAATATAACTACTAACTCCAGAGATTACCAGATAGCTAAAGGTAAACGTAAGAATCTTACTAACAGGAACCAAGACCACTCACCATCATCAGAACGCAGCACTCCCATTTCGCCCAGTCAAGGGCACCCCAACACACCCGAAAAGCTAGACCCGGATTTAAAAGTATATCTCATGATGATGGTAGAGGACATCAAGAAGGACTTTAATAACTCACTTAAAGAAATACAGGAGAACACTGCTAAAGAGTTACAAGTCCTTAAAGCAAAACAGGAAAACACAACCAAACAGGTAGAAGTCCTTACAGAAAAATAGGAAAACACATCCAAACAGGTGATGGAAATGAACAAAAGCATACTAGACCTAAAAAGGGAAGTAGACACAATAAAGAAAACTCAAAAGGAGTCAACGCTGGAGATAGAAACCCTAGGAAAGAAATCTGGAACCATAGACTCGAGTATCAGCACTAGAATACAAGAGATGAAAGAGAGAATCTCAGGTGCAGAAGATTTCATAGAGAACATCAGCACAACAATCAAAGAAAATGGAAAATGCAAAAAGATCCTAACTCAAAACATCCAGGAAATCCAGGACACAATGAGAAGACCAAATCTACTGATAATAGGAGTGGATGATAATGAAGATTTTCAACTCAAAAGACCAGCAAATATCTTCAACGAAATTATAGAAGAAAACTTCCCAAATCTAAAGAAAGAGATGCCCATGAACATAAAAGAAGCTTACAGAACTCCAAATAGACTGGACCAGAAAAGAAATTCCTCCAGACACATAATAATCAGAACAACAAATGCACTAAATAAAGATAGAATACTAAAAGCAGTAAGAGAAAAAGGTCAAGTAACATATAAAGGCAAGCGTATCAGAATTACACCAGATTTTTCACCAGAGACTATGAAAGCCAGAAGAGCCTGAACATTTGTTATACAGAAACTAAGAGAACACAAATTTCAGCCCAGGCTACTATATCCAGCCAAACTCTCAATTACCATAGATGGAGAAACCAAAGTATTCCACAACAAAACCAAATTCACACATGACCTTTCCACGAATCCAGCCCTTCAAAGGATAATAACAGAAAAAAAACAATACAAGGATGGAAACCACACCCTAGAAAAAACATGAAGTTAATCCCTCAACAAACCTGAAAGAAGACAGCCACAAGAACACAATGCCAACTTTAACAACAAAAATAACAGGAAGGAACAATTACTTTTCCTTAATATCTCTTAATATCAATGGTCTCAACTCCCCAATAAAAAGACATAGACTAACAAACTGGCGACACAAACAAGACCCAACATTTTGCTGCTTACAGGAAACTCATCTCAGAGAAAAAGATAGACACTACCTCAGAATGAAAGGCTGGAAAACAATTTTCCATTCAAATGGTATGAAGAAACAAGCTGGAGTAGCCATTCTAATATCTGATAAGATTGACTTCCAACCCAAAGTCATCAAAAAAGACAAAAAGGGGCACTTCATGATCATCAAAGATAAAATCATCCAAGAGGAACTATCAATTCTGAATATCTATGCTCCAAATACAAGGGCAGCCGTAGCCAATAAAGAAACTTTAGTACAGCTCAAAGCACACAATGTACCTCACACAATAATAGTGGGAGACTTCAACACACCACTTTCACCAATGGACAGATCATGCAAACAGAAACTAAACAGGAACCCAGTGAAACTATCAGAAGTAATGAAACAAATGGATTTAACAGATATCTACAGAACATTTTATCCTAAAATAAAAGGATATACTTTCTTCTCAGCCCCTCATGGTACCTTCTCCAAAATTGACCATATACTTGGTCACAAAACAGGCCTCAACAGATACAAAAATATTGAAATTGCTCCATGTATCCTATCAGATCACCATGGACTAAGGCCGATCTTAAAAAACAACATAAATAATAGAAAGCCAACATTCACATGGAAACTGAACAACAATCTTCTCATTGATACCTTGGTCAAGGAAGGAATAAAGAAAGAAATTAAGGACTTCTTAGAGTTCAATGAAAATGAAGTCACAACATACCCAAACTTATGAGAAGCAATGAAAGCATTTCTAAGAGGAAAATACATAGCTTTGAGTGCCTCCAATAAGAAACTAGAGAGAGCACATATTAGCAGCTTGACAACACACCTAAAAGCTCTAGAACAAAAGGAAGCAAATTCACCCAAGAGGAGTAGACACAGAAAATAATCAAACTCGGGGGCGAAATCAACCAAGTGGAAACAAGAAGAACTATACAAAGAATCAACCAATCGAGGAGCTGGTCCTTGAGAAAATCAACAAGATAGACAAACCCTTAGCCAGACTCACTAGAGGGCACAGAGAAAGCATTCTAATTAACAAAATCAGAAAAGAAAAGGGAGACATAACAACAGACCCTGAAGAAATCCAAAATACCATCAGATCCTTCTACTAAAGGCTATACTCAACAAAACTGGAGAACCTGGATGAAATGGAGAAGTTCTGACAGATAACAGGTACCAAAATTGAATCAAGATCAGGTTAATGATCTAAACAGCCCTATATCCCCCAAAGAAATAGAAGCAGTCATTAATAGTCTCCCAAAAAAAAAAAAAGCACAGGACCAGATGGGTTTAGTGCAGAGTTCTATCAGACCTTCAAAGAAGATCTAATCCAAGTTCATCACAAACAATTCCACAAAATGAAACAGAAGGTACTCTACCCAACTCATTCTATGAAGCCACAATTACTCTGATACCTAAATCACAAAAAGACCCCACAAAGATAGAGAACTTCAGACCAATATCCCTTATGAATATTGACGCAACAATCCTGAATAAAGTTCTTGCTAACCGAATTCAGGAACACATCAAAACAATCATCCATTCTGACCAAGTAGATTTCATCCCAGGGATGCAGGGATGGTTCAATATACGGAAATCCATCAATGTAAAACAGTATATAAACAAACTCAAAGACAAAAACCACATGATCATCTCGTTAGAAGCTGAGAAAGCATTTCACAAAATCCAACACCCATTCATGATAAAAGTCTTGGAAAGATCAGGAATTCAAGGCCCATACCTAAATATGATAAAAGCAATCTACAGCAAACCAGTAGCCAGCATGAAAGAAATGGTGAGAAGCTTAAAGCAATCACACTAAAATCAGGGACTAGACAAGGCTGTCCACTCTCTCCCTACCTATTCAACATTGTACTTGAAGTCCTAGCCAGAGCATTTAGACAACAAAAGGAGATGAAGGGGATTCAAATTGGAAATGAAGAAGTCAAAATATAACTTTTTGTAGATGATATGATAGTATATATACATGACCCCAAAAATTCCACCAGAGAACTCCTAAGCCTGATAAACAGCTTCAGTGAAGTAGCTTGATATAAAATTAACTCAAACAAGTCAATGGCCTTTCTCTACACACAGGACAAACAGGCTGAGAAAGAAATTAGGGAAACAAAACCCTTCTCAATAGCTACAAATAATATAAAACACCTGGGCTTGACTCTAACTAAGGAAGTGAAAGATCTGTATGACAAGAACTTCATCTCTCTGAAGAAAGAATTTAAAGAATATCTCAGAAGATGGAAAGATCTCCCATGCTCATGGATTGGCAGGATCAGTATAGTAAAAATGGCTATCTTGTCAAAAGCAATCTACAGATTCAATGCAATCCCCATCAAAATTCCAACTCAATTCTTCAACGAATTAGAAAGTGCAATCAGCAGATTCATCTGGAATAACAAAAAACCTAGGATAGCAAAAACTCTTCTCAAGGATAAAAGAAACTCTGGTGGAATCACCATGCCCAACCTAAAGCTGTACTACAAAGCAATGGTGATAAAAACTGCATGGTACTGATATAGTGACAGACAAGTAGACCAATGGAACAGAATTGAAGACCCAGAGATGAACCCACTCCTATGGTCACTTGATCTTTGACAAGGGAGCTAAAACCATCCAGTGGAAAAAAGACAGCATTTTCAACAAATGGTGCTGGCACAACTGGCTGTTATCATGTAGAAGATTGTGAATTGATCCATTACTATCTCCTTGTACAAAGGTCAAATCTAAGTGGATTAAGGAACTCCACATAAAACCAGAGACACTGAAACTTATAGAGGAGAAAGTAGGGAAAAGCCTCATAGATATGGGTACAGGGTAAAAATTCCTGAATAGAACAGCAATGGCTTGTGCTGTAAGATCGAGAATCGATAAATGGGACCTCATAAAATTGCAAAGCTTCTGCAAGGCAAAAGACACTGTCAATAAGACAGAAAGACCACCAACATATTGGGAAAGGATCTTTACCTATCCAAATCGGATAGGGGACTAATATCCAATTTATATAAAGAACTCAAGATGGTGGACTCCATAAAATCAAATAACCCCATTAAAAAATGGGGCTTAGATCTGAACAAAGAATTCTCACCCAAGGAATACCGAATGGCAGAGAAGCACCTGAAAAATGTTCAACATCCTTAATCATCAGGGGAATGCAAATCAAAACAACCCTGAGATTCCACCTCACACCAGTCAGAATGTCTAAGACGAAAAATTCCGGTGACTGCAGATGCTGGCGAGGATGTCGAGAAAGAAGAACACTCCTCCATTGTTGGTGGGATTGCAAGCTTGTACAACCACTCTGGAAATCAGTCTGGCAGTTCCTCAGAAAATTGAACATAATACTACCGGAGGATCCAGCAATACCTCTCCTGGGCATATATCCAGAAAATGTCCCAACCGGTAAGAAGGACACATGCTCCACTATGTTCATATCAGCCTTATTTATAAAAGCCAGAAGCTGGAAAGAACCCAGATGCCCCTCAACAGAGGAATGGATTTAGAAAATGTGGTACATTTACACAATGGAGTACTACTCAGCTATTATAAAGAATGAATTTATGAAATTCCTAGGCAAATGGATGGACTTGGAGGGCATCATCCTGAGTGAGTTAACCCAATCACAAAGTAACTCTCACAATATGTACTCACTGATAAGTGGATATTAGCCCAGAAACTTAGGATAACCAAGATATAAGATACAATTTGCTAAACGCATTAAACTCAAGAGAACGAAGACCAAAGTGTGGACACTTTGCCCCTTCTCAGAATAGGGAACAAAACACCCATGGAAGGAGTTACAGAGACAACATTTGGAAGTGTGACGAAAGGATGGACCATCTAGTGATTGCCATATCCAGAGATCCATCCCATGATCAGCTTCCAAACGCTGACACCATTGCATATACTAGGAAGATTTTGCTGAAAGGACCCAGATATAGATGTCTCTTGTGAGACTATGCCAGGGCCTAGCAAACACAGAAGTTAATGCTCACAGTCAGCTATTGAATGGATCACAGGGCCCCCAATGGAGGAGCTGGAGAAAACACCCAAGGAACTAAAGGGAACTGTAAGCCTATAGGTGGAACAACAATATGAACTAACCAGTACCCCGGAGCTCTTGTCTCTAGCTGCATATGTGTCAAAAGATGGCCTAATAGGCCATCACTTGAAAGTGAGGCCCATTGGACTTGCAAACTTTATATGCCCCAGTACAGGGGAACGACAGTGCCAAAAAGGGGGAGTGGGTGGTTAGGGGAGTGGGGGTTGTGGGTTTGGGGGACTTTTAGTATAGCATTGGAAATGTAAATGAACTAAATACCTAATTTAAAAAAATGAAAAAAAATATGAGGTCCAAGTATACTATTGTTAGAGTAGTAAAAAATGTTCATTGAGAGAAATTTTTTTGTTAAGATGGAGTTTTGACTTGACTATATAGTTGGGCCAGTCAATCTCCTGGCCAAGGAACCTAACCTCATAAAAGAAGAACTATCACTTGCAAGGTGGCATCTTCTCAAGCCATGCTGAAGAGATTGGCAGAATAAATAATTCTTTCATAATATACCAAGTTTTCCCTTCCCAGATTTCCTGTTCCTTAACACAGCCCCTACAAGACGTGGTAATATTCAACAGACTCTAACTGTATTTCCCAGAAATGTACAATTTTTATTTTCCCTTTTGGTCTCTTTCTTTTAGATCCTGTACAGAACTTCTATATGTTTTAGTCGGATACTTTGATCTCCTTCATTTTTTGCTCCAAAGCTGTCATTCCTGTTATATTATCTGCTGCCATGAGAGAGACCTCAATGTCAGTAACAAATTACTTGCCCCCCCACACACACACAATGCATTTATTTTTTATCCAGGCAGTGGCTGAGATTTACAGTCTACCTACTTGTGACTTTTTCTTTGAAGCTCAGACAAAATTATTTTCAAGATTAACTTTTAATTCTTTCTTAATTGTTCTTTCAACAGGACTAAGAACATTCAAAGAGGACTCTGATTTCCCCTGTATCACTATCAATAATCATCTTGTTTCATAATATGCTATTTCTATTGTCATTAAATAATGACATTAAAACTAAAACAATCTCACTGAAATATTTCCATATCAATAGAACAATGGCAGATGACACATAATTTGAAACTAGCAATTTTGTCAGTAAGAGTCATAATGGTGTGTTTTAGTAGGAACAAATTCAAATGTAAAAGGATAACATCAAATGCTATGTTATGTGGAGAAAGCAGAGGTACTTGAAAACAAATTATTATTTCTCTGCTCAGTAAAGGATAGCTCATAAGGGCTAGAGTCCCCTAAAATCAAAAGCTACCCTAGCCATCCTGGTCAAATAGCTGCTGGGTCATTTCATCTTGTGAATAAATTTGATGGTCAATGGGAAAGTGAGATTTTTAGATAGGATTTTTTATAGGAAGGAAACAGAGCTCATATATAGCAACAACAGACTCCCCAAAGGGAAGGCAATGAGATGCTAGTATAGCTTTTCCAAAAATATGACTTATGGCTGAAACTGAGTTGAGGTGTGTGTACTAGAGTTTTGGCCACTCCCACATGAAGTGTCTAGGCAGTTGTACTTACAAAGATAACAAGTAAACAATACACTATTCAAAGACACTCAAATATTTCTGGCAATACTGGCCTCTGTTAAGAAAAAAAAAAAAAAAAAAAAAAAAAACTGTTAACCGAACCACAGACACTTCTAGATTACAGGAGAATTCAAGACTTAAAAATGATTATTTTCTAGGTCTTGGTCATAAAAATTCCTGAGTAGTTTTTGTCTCCTGATCGGATCACTATTTGTTTAAGTGATTTGCTTAAACAGCAAGAAATAAAATGAAGCAGACTGACATATAAACTATACTTTTTTGTGGTTTAAATTTTCAAAATGAATAGTTGCCCTGGAGTGGACATGTATGACTCTTTTGAATAAGCATAGGAAGCCCTCTTGTGTGAGTTCTTCAAATATGTATGACATCTCCTGCCTATTCCTCTGAAGCTGGTAATTGAAGCACATTTACTATGTTAACTACGTGAACAAAGAAGTAGGAGCGCATGCAGAGCTAATGGGACTTGAAGAGCAAGCAGAAAAATGACTTTATTTTTTAGCCTGGTCAGCCGGTTCAACCTGGTCCTTTACTTCAGTACTTCAGTGTAGCAAAAATTAACCATTGGTTTGGAATGAAATAATCTGTTGTAACATTAGGTGGCAACGTCTTGCTAATAGTGAGCATAATCTTTGTTTGTTTGTCTGTTTGCTTGTTGTTGTTGTTGTTATTTGAGACAGGGATTCTCTGCATAGCCTTTGCTATCCTGGAACTAACTTAGAAGACCATACTGCCTTTAAACTCAGAAACACCATCTCATAAAGATGAGATAGGACTTTAAGAAGGACATAAATAACTCCCTTAAAGAAATACAGTTGAACACAGGTAAACAGGTAGAAATCCTTAAATATGAAACACATAAATCCCTTAAAGAAATACAGGAAAACACAATAAAAAAGGTAAAATAATTGAAGAAAACGGTCCAGGATCTAAAAATTGAAATAGAAACAATAAATAAATCACTAAGTGAGGCAACCCTGGAGATGGAAAACCTAGGAATGTTATCATGAGTTAGAGATACAAGTATCACCAACAGAATACAAAACATAGAAGAGAGAATCTCAGATATAGAAGATACTATAAGAGATACTGACATAACAGTCAAAAAATAAAAAGTGCAAAAAACTCCTAACCCAAAATATCCAGGGAATTCAGGACACAATGAAAAGACCAAATCTAAGAATAATAGTAATAGAGGGGAGTGAAGATTCCCAAGTCAAAGGGCCAACAATATTATAGAGGAAAGCTTCTGTAACCTAAAGAAAGAGATGACCACAAATGTAGAAGAGGTATACAGAACACCAAATAGATTTGATCAGATAAGAATATCCTCCTGGTGATAGAATCAGAGGTGAGAAGGATACACTATCAGTCCCAACACATGGAATAACTGGGACCAGTAGGACCCAGACATGCAGAAACTGTACCAGACCAGTGGCACAGGTTCCTTCCCATCTGTGCGGGTAACCTGAGCAGACCTTGAGTGCAAACTCTGCTGCAAGTCCCACAACACCCAGAGGAAGCACCACTCACAGGATCCCAGGAGCTTGGTCACACCAGGATCTCAGGTTCCCAGGACATCTTGACTCTGAGGAGTTCTGTCACAACCAGGATCACAGGTAGGATGTGCTCTAGTGAGATATAGCCAGGGCAGGTAACACTAGAGATAACCAGATGGTAGGAGGTAAGCATAAGAACAAAAGCAACAGAAACCAAGGTTTCTTGGCATCATCAGAACCCAATTCTCAGCAAGATTTAGATAAAAAATCACTTCTCATGATAATGATAGAGGACCTTCAGATGGACCTAGGACATAATTTACTCTTTAAAGAAATATAGGAAAACACAGTTAAACAGGTAGAAGCCCTTAAAGAGGAAACACAAAAATCCCTTAAAGAATTACAGGAAAGCACAATCAAACAGGCAAAGGAAATGAACAAAACCATCCAGGATCTAAGAATGGAAGTAGAAACAATAAAGAAGCAACAAAGGGAGATAATCCTAGAGTTAGAAATCCTAGGAAAGAGATCAGGAGTCATAGATGCAAGCATCACCAACAGCATACAAGAGATAGAAGAGAAATTCTCAGGTACAGAAGATACCATAGAAAATATTGACACAATAGTCAAAGAAAATGAAAAAGCAAAAAGTTCCTAACCAAAAACATCCAGGAAATCCAGGACACAAAGAAAAGACTAAACGTAAGAATCATAAGTGTCCATGCCACTTTGGGTGCAAACTCAGAGGGTGGTCCCACAGTCCCCAAAGGACTGACCATGTGACAGGTGCTCTAACACACCCAGGATCTTGGGATCACTGGTGAGTTGAACACAACATCTGATCCAAAAAAGCTGGGAGTGATCTGTGCAAGCAGGAACAGGGACACAAGAAGCCTGCCCAACCAGCATCTGGGGCTCTTTTTGGTCAGCACCAGCCCTGTGCCACCTTGGGCACAAACTCAGCAGAAGGTCCCATGGTCCCCAGAGGACTCTCCACGCAGCAGGTGCCCTAGCTCACCCAGGATCTTAGGATCACTGAGGAGAGTCAGACTCCAGAGAGGGCTCTGACACCAGGTCAAAGGTGAGAGCGCCATCTTGTATCCTGGGTCTCTCAGAGACCAGTTCAAGCAGGAAAGCACTCAGGCCACAGAAGCAACAGAGCTTCTTGTACAGGCTTACTTTGGGTCTTCATCCTCAGCTAGGAGGCAGAGCTGAGACCCAGACTTCTAGGAACCTTCCCTGCAAAAGGAAGGCTTGCCTGCAGAGAGAGCTCACACCACTGGGACTCAGGAAAGAGTTGGACTCCCAGGAGTGCTGACAGAGGCTAACAGAATCACAGAAGGAACAAGCTCCAGTCAGAGACAGTGAGAACATCTAACACCAGAGATTTCCAGACGGCAAAAAAGCAAACTTAAGAATCTTACTAATAGAAACCAAGACCACTAAGAATCATCAGAACCCAGTACTCCCAACAAAGGAAGTCCTGGATACCCTAACACACCTGAAACGCAAGATTCAGATTTAAAATCATATCTAATGATGCCGGTAGAGGTTTTTAAGAAGGACATTAATAACTCACTTAAAGGAATAGAGGAGAACACTGCTGAATAGGTATAAGACCTTAAAGAGAAAGCAAAAAAATCCCTCAAAGAATTACAGGAAAACACTGATAAACAGGTAGAAGTACTTAAATGTGAAACACAAAAATCCCTTAAAGAATTATAGGAAAACACAACAAAACAGGTGATGGAATTAAACAAAACCAAGAACTTAAAATGGAAGTAGAAACAATAAAGAAAACCTAAAAGGGGACAACTCTGGAGATAGAAACCTATCTTTCCTAGGATTCTAGGAAAGAAATGACCAACTATAGATGCAAGTGTCAGCAACAGAATACAAGAGATGGAAGAAAGAATCTCAGGTACAGAAGATTCCATAGAAAATGTGGACACAACAATCATTGAAAGGGCAAAATTCAGAAAGATCCTAACTCAAAACATCCAGAAAATCCAGGACACAATGAGAAGACCAAACCTTAGGATAATAGGTATAGATGAGAATAAAGACTTTCAACTTAAAGGACGAGTAAATATCTTCAACAAAATTATAGAAGAAAACTTATCTAACCTAAAAAAAAAAAAAAAAAGACTTTCCCATGAACATACAATTAGCCACAGAACTCCAAATAGATTGGACCAGAAAAGAAATTCCTCCCGAGACATAACAATCAGAACAACAAATGCACTAAATAAATATAGAATATTAAAAGCAGTAATGGAAAAAGGTCAAGTAACATATAAAGGCAGAGTTATGAGAATTACACCAGACTTCTCACCAGAGACTATAAAAGCCAGAAGATCCTGGACATATGTTATACAGACGCTAAGAGAAAACAAATGCCAGCCCAGGCTACTATACCCAGCAAAACTCTCAATTAACATAGATGGAGAAACCAAAGTATTCCATGACAAAACCAAATTCACACAATCCAGTTCTTCAAATGATAATAAAGGGAAAACTCCAATACAAGGAGGGAAGCTATGCCCTACAAAAAGCAAGAAAACAGTCCTTCAACGAACCTAAAAGAAGACAGCCACAAGAACAGAATCCCAACTCTATCAACAAAAATAACAGGAAGCAACAATTACTTTTTTTAATATCTCTTAATATCAATGGATTCACTTCCCCAATATAATGACATAGACTAACAAACTGGCTACATAATCAGGACCCAACATTTTGCTGCATACAGGAAACCAACCTCAGGGACAAAGACAGACACTACCTCAGAGTAAAAGGCTTGAAAACAATTTTCCAAGCAAATTATCTGAAGAAACAAGCTGGAGTAGCCATTGTAATATCTAAAGAAATAGGTTTCCAACCCAAAGTTATAAAAAAAAAAATGAGTACTTCATACTCATTAAAGGTAAAATCTTCCAAGATGAACTCTCAGTCCTAAATATCTATGCTCTAAATGCAAGGACATTCACATTCAAGAAGGAAAGTTTAATACAGCTCAAACCACATATTGTACAGCACACAGTAATAGTGGGAGACTTCAATACACCACTCTCTTCAAAGGACAGATCCTGAGAAGAGAAACTAAACAGAGATATAAAAAAACTTACAGAAGTTATGAAACAAATGGATTTAAGAGATATCTACAGAACACTTTATCCTAAAACAAAAGGATAAACCTTCTTCTCAGCACCTCATGGTTCCTTGTCCAAAACTGACCATATAATCGTTCACAAAACAGACCTCAATAGATACAAAGATACTGAAATTATCATCTGCATCCTATCAAATCACCATGGACTTAGGCTGATCTTAAATAACATAAATAATAGAAAGCCAACGTTGACATGGAAACTGAACAACACTCTACTCCATGATAACTTGGTCAAGGAAGAAATAAAGAAATACATTTAAGAATTTTTGAGTTTAATGAAAATGAAGACAAAACATACTCAAACTTAGGGGACATGATGAAAGCAGTCCTAAGAGGAAATCTCATATTTCTGAGTGCTGCCAAAAAGAAACTAGAGAGAGAATACAGTAGCAGCTAGACAACACACCTTAAAGCTCTAGAACAAAAGGAAGCAAATTCAACAAAGAGGAGTAGACAGCAGGAAATAATCAAACTCAGGGCTGTAATCAACCAAGTGGAATCAAAAAGAAGTATACAAAGAATCAACCAAACCAGGAGCTATTCCTTTGAGAAAATCAACAAGATAGATAAACTCTTAGCCAGACTAA
Source organism: Mus caroli (assembly GCF_978045245.1). Classification (NCBI taxonomy): domain Eukaryota; kingdom Metazoa; phylum Chordata; class Mammalia; order Rodentia; family Muridae; genus Mus; species Mus caroli. The sequence goes on from NW_028227260.1 coordinate 46,483,507, forward strand.
CTAGAGGGTACAGGAACAGTATCCTAATTAACAAAATCAGAAATGAAAAGGGATACATAACAGAACCTGAGGAAATTCAAAGCATCATCAGTTCCTACTACAGAAAGCTATATTCAATAAAACTGGAAAACCTGGATGAAATTCACAATTTTCTAGACAGATGCCAGTTACCAAAGTTAAAATAGGATCATATTAATGATATAAACAGTCCCATATCCCCTAAAGAAATAGAAACAATCTCCTAACCAAAAAATCCCAAGACCAGAAGGGTTTATTGCAGAGTTCTATCAGACTTTCAAAGAAGATCTAATTCCAATTCTTCTCACACTATTTCACAAAATGCAAACATAAAGTACTCTACCCAATTTATTCTGTGAAGCCACAATTACTCCGATACCTAAACAACACATAGCCAACAAAGGAAGAGAACTTCAGACCAATTTCCCTTATGAATATCAATGCAAAAATACTCAATAAAATTCTCACAAACTGAATCCAAAAACACATCAAAATGATAATCCATCATTATCAAGTAGGCTTCAATCGAGGGATGTCGGGATAGTTTAATGTACGGAAATTCATTAACATAATCTACTATATAAAGAAACTCAAAGACAAAAACCACATGATCATCTCATTAGATGCTGAGGAAGCATTTGACAAGATCCAACACCCACTCATGATAAAAGTCTTGGAAAAGCCCGGAGTGGTGGCGCACGCCTTTAATCCCAGCACTCGGGAGGCAGAGGCAGGCGGATTTCTGAGTTCGAGGCCAGCCTGGTCTACAAAGTGAGTTCCAGGACAGCCAGAGCTACACAGAGAAACCCTGTCTCGAAAAACCACAAAAAAAAAAAAAAGTCTTGGAAAGATCAGGAATTCAAGGCCCATACCTAAACATGACAAAAAGCAATCTACAGCAAACCAGTAGCCAAGATAAAACTAAATGGAGAGAAACTTGAATTAATATCACCAAAATCAGGGACTAGACAAGTCTGCCCACTTTCTTCCTACCTATTCAATATAGTATTTGAAGTCCTAGCCAGAGCAATTAGACAACAAAAGGAGATCAAGGGGATACAAATTGGAAAGGAAGAAGTCAAAATATCACTATTTGCAGATGATATGATAGTAAATATAAGTGACCTGAAAAATTCCACCAGATAACTTCTAAACCTGATAAACAACTTCAGCTTAGTAGCTGGATATAAAATTAACTCAAACAAATCAATGGCCTTTTCTCTACACAAAAGATAAATAGGCTGAGAAAGAAATTAGGGAAACAACACCCTTCACCATAATCACAAATAATATAAAACACCTTGGTGTGACTCTATCTAAGAAAGTGAAAGATGGAGTACTACTTAGCTCTTAAAAACAATACATTTATGAAATTCTTAGGCAAATGGATGAATCTCGATGATATGCTGAGTGAGGCAACCCCATCACAAAAGAACTCACATGATATGAACTCACTGATAAGTGGATATTAGCCAAGAAATGTAGAATACTTAAGATATAATTTGTAAAACACACGAAACTCAAGAAGAAGGAAGACCAAAGTCTGGATACATTGCTCTTTCTTAGAATGGGGAACAAAATACCCATTGAGGGAGTTAGAGAGACATAATTTGGAGCTGAGACAGAAGAAAGGACCATCCAGAAACTGCTCTACCCTAGGATCCACCCCATAAACAACCACCAAACCCAGTCACTAGGCAGATGCCAACAAGAGCCTTCTGACAGGAGTCTGATATAGGTGTCTCCTGGGAGGCTCTGCCAGTGCCCGACAAATGCAGAAGTGGATGCTCACAGTCAGCCATTGGATGGAGCACAAGGTTCCCAATGAAGGAGCCAGATAAATACTCATGGAGCTAAAGGGTACTGAAGCCCCATAGGAGGAACATCATTATGAACTAACCTGTACCCCCAGAGATCCTTGGAATTATACCACCAATCAAAGAAAATATATGATGAAACTTTTGGCTCTAGGTATATATGTAGCATTGGATTGACTACTAGGTCATCAATGGGAGGAGAGTCCCTTGGTCCTGTAAAGACTCTATGCCCCAGTATAGGGGAATGCCAGGACCAGGAATGTGAGTGAGTGGGTTGGGGAGCAGGGGAATGGGAGAAAGGATAGGGGATTTTCAGAGGGAAAACTAGGAAATGGGATAACATTTGAAATGTAAATAAAGAAAATATCTAATAAATAAAAGAAAAAAAAATAAGGAATCAAGAAGAGCAGAAAAACTTGGATGGCCTCTGTCAATAGATGACAAGTTTGAATAGCCACTCTTATTTCAAACTGATTCTTTATTCAAAGATTGGGATATATTTTGATAATTTTATTAAATAATTCATGATATTAAAAAAAGTATAATAGGCACAGAAGAGAGTGAAAATTCCCACCTAAATGGTCAGTAAATATTTTCAACAAAATTATAGAAGAAAACTTCTCTAACCTAAAGTAAGAGATGCCCATGAACATACAAGAAGCCTACAGATCTCCAAAAAAGAAATTCTTCCTGTCACATAATAATTAAAACACCAAATGCACAAAACATAGAATATTAAAAACAGCAAGGGAAAAAAGGTCAAGTCACATATTAAGGCAGACCTACCATAATTACACCTGACATCTCGCCAGAGACTATGAAAGTCAGATGATCTTGGGCAGATGTCATACAAAACCTAAGAGAACACAAATGCCAGCCCAGGTTACTGTACCCAGCAAAATTCTCAATAAACATAGTCAGAGAATTTAAGATATTCCATGACAAAACCAAAATTCACAGTATCTTTCAACAAATCCAGCTATACCAATATAATAGATGGAAAACATCAACACAAGAAGTGAAACTACATCCTAGAAAAAGCAAGAAAGCAAACTTTCAACAAACCCATACAAACATAATTCCCCCTCTAACAACAACAACAACAAAAAAATAACAGGAAGTAACAATCACCTTTTCTTAATATCTATTAATATGAAAATTAATATTACCAACATATCCTAATCAGTTGAAATTAAAAAATATGAGTAATTAGAAATTTGTTGACTGTCATCCAGTTGTCTCTCTAATTTGGTAATTGGAGAAATAGGTCCAATATTGTATAATCCATATATACTTCCTGCTTTTTTGTACATGAAAGTGTCTTGCTGTGTACCACATAATAGTCTTGAAATCATGCTTCCCCTATCTCAGCCTCTCTACTAGTAGGATTATTTATTTGATGTTTTTACACTATATTATGGTTTTAAAAACAGCTTATACATTCCAAAATGATTTATACAGCCAAAAGAGAAATAGACAATTAATTTGGGAAGTGGCTTGTAAGAGAACAACAAAGAGTGAGACTGAATATCTTGCTTGATATTTATAATTAGTGTTTCAATTTTGAAGATGAAGACTTTATAAGTTACTCTTTTTCTGAGATGAATGCTTTTCAAAATCATCTAGGCTAATGATCCAGAATCTTACCCTCACCCAATGTCTGTGCCACCCTCCAAGCAAAACCATTGTTCATTGAAATAGTTAATGAATGACTTTATGGATAGATCATCTTAGTACACATCATTTCTTAAATGAATGTAATCTGTTCCCTGTGGACTAAGAATGATGACAATGACTCAAATAAAATAGCTTTGACAATAGCAGGAAATATGTATTCAAATAATCGTGTCCACTATTCATTCCTTAGTGGGGCAAAAATGTCAACTCTTATCCTAGTTACTATGGAGGTAAAATACTTTGGCGATATGAGGGACATTGGAGTATAGCCTTATTACAATGAACTCCTATGTCTAAAAAAATGTTCTTATTTTGGGTTTGCACCACAGTCAGAGCCACCGTTTTAAATCTCTACTAAAAAGAAAACAAACAAAAAATATATATTTAATAGGTGGGACCATGCACTGGATAACAGTTCTCCCTATAGAAGCTAGAGATCATCAAACAAGTAGCTGGTTTCAGGTATGTGAAACATCAATTTGAGTATTTGTTTAGGAGAAATGTAAGAGACTCTTCCAGGAGCATAGTTGAATCAAACTATCATCCACATATCTTCACATCTTAGTTATTTGCTCTTGGTAACTCTTGTAAATGCTATTAAATTGAATATCATCAAAAAATCTTCAAATTTTGTTCTAAAAAATATATTTCTCTTATTGGCAAAGGAAAAAAAAAAAGAAAATCCTCCTGCCACATAATATTCAAACACTTAGTATACAGAACAAAGAAAGTATTTCAAAAGCATCAATGGGAAAAGGTCCAGCAACATATAAAGTCAGACGTAACAAAATTACACTTGATTTCTCACTTGAGACTCAAAAGGCTAGAAGGGTCTGGGCAGAGGTCTGGCAGACCATAAGAGTCCAAGGATACACAAAATAGTAAAAAAAAAAAAAAAAAGTCATACCACTAAAATCAGTGGACAAGGAATACATGAACACACACACACACACATTTTGTGTATCTTTTTACTACCCTGCCTAAACTCCATGAATGGTAAACAATACCAGCCCCAACCCAGGTCCTCTTGATTTCAAATATGAAACACACACACATACACACACACACACAGTTGTTTGTTTTTAACTTGTCTTCTTGGCACAATTGCTGGTAATTATCAAACTGCAGCTGCTATCATGCCCTTATCAATAAATACTCTTAGCTCCACACCTCCCTCCTGCTCTAGAATTTAGTGCTGAGTTACATCTTATCCCTGTTAAACATTCCTGACTACCTGTCAGTAGGAACAGCCATATGATATTGTGCTATGCCCACTCCAATGAAGTCTGCTTGACAGGCCGAATGGCCTGGAAGCACTCATGAGGCAGAGTTTCAAGGAAACTATGCCTCCTGGAACCTTGGCATTCCCATAGCCCGTATACGCAAACCCTGTCCCCTCATTAGTCTGGTGTATGGATCCCTGTGCTCTCTTTCAGTAATGTTTTACTATATGTGCCTTTAAGGATTGATTTTTTGATATAGCTAAGCCTCCACCACTGTGCCCATGGTTCTTAGAAAATCCTTGCAGAAAGTGAGCTTGGAATTCAGTAAGATTCAAATTACCTATTCAGTAACATTCAAATTCACTTCTAGTAGAGACAGTGAAACTAATTAGGCATTACAAAGAACAGAGCTAGAAAAGTTCAGGGCTAGTCTGCATAGTGATTACTTAGGACAATAGTGGAGTCTCACCCAAACGCTGGAATACACAATGGCCTAAGGAATAGGTGGGTTAACCATGAAAGAGTTAGTGGAAGGAAATATCCCTGGTACCATGTTCTTTACTAGGACCAAAGGAATACCATAATAAGGTATTTACTAAGAGCCCCTTGTGGTGGGTTTAACAATAATCTAGTATTACATCAGAGCATTTACCTGGCTCCATTTTCAGTGGTAAATGCAACCTGGTCCCCACTATCTTTTGTTGTATGCATTCCTTTTGTTTTGTGTCACTGTAACTTGTCGAATATGTTCACTTGGTTTTTGATTTTTCTTCTGTATAAAAAAAGTCTGGTGTTCCTTTGGACAATACATTCAGATCAAACACACTCGTGTCTGTGTCTGTCTGTCAATTCTCACTGACTCTTTGCCCACCTGCAACCAGAAACCCATTCCGTGCAGATAGGAGATCCAAAAGAGGTTAGTCTGTGACACCATTGCTCATCACATGGCTATTTGCTTCTTCTCTCTCCAAAACAAGGGGACCTCTCTTCCTCCTTTGCATGTGTGTTTCTTCCTCCAGGGACCCAGAAGAACTGCCTATTCTTTCTGCTCAGCAATTGACCTATGGCTTTCATTACTGACAGATCAAGAACCTATTGGAGAACAGTACTTTAGCATCAGGACTGCCCCTATACACTCACTCAACCACCACAACCATGAAAATGACAGGAAGTAACAAACATTAGTCATTAATATCCCTTAACATAAATGGACTCAATCTCATAATAAAAAGACACAGGCTAACAGAACAAATATGTAAACAGATCCATCCTTTTTATCCTTAAAGAGAAACACAGAGCAACAAAATAATCATTATCTCAGTACAAAGGGCTGGAAAAGTGTTTTTCGAGAATGGATGAAGAAACAGGTTGGAGTAGCCATTCTAATATTTAATAAAATAGATTTTCATCTGAAAGCAATCAAAAGTGTCAGGGAAGGACACACTTCATACTCACTATACTGCCTAATTTTGTGTCAATTTGACAAAGGCTGGAGTTATCACAGAAAACGGAGCTTCAGTTGGGGAAATGCCTCCATGAATTCCAGCTGTAAGGCGTTTTCTCAATTAGTGATCAAGTGGGGAGGTCCCCTTGTGGGCAGTGCCATCTCTGGGCTGGTAGTCTTGGTCCTATAAGAGAGCAAGCTGAGCAAGACAATGGAAGCAAGCCAGCAAGGAACATCCCTCCATGGCTTCTGCATCAGCTCCTATTTGCTGACCTGCTTGAGTTTCAGTCCTGACATCCTTTGGTGATTAACAGCAATGTGGAAAAATGTAAGCTGAATAAACTCTTTCCTCCTCAACTTGCTTCTTGGTCATGATGTTTTGTCTAGGAATAGAAACCCTGACTAAGACACTCATCAAGAAAAAAAATCCACTAATACAGCATCTTATTTCTGAATATATATGATCCAAATTCATGGTACCCACATTCATAAAGGAAACATCAAGAAAGCTTAAATTATCCATCAACCATCACAATTTTGTTAATGGTGGGTGATCTCAACATCTCATTCTCACCAAAGGACAGGTCATCAAAACAGAAACTAAGCAGAGAAATAAACTGACAGAGGTTATGGTTCAAACAGACATAACAGTTATTTATAGAATATTTAACCCAGATAGAAATGAATATACCTTTTTCTTACCACCCCATGGAAACTTCTCAAAGATTAACACACAATTATTCATAAAACTGGACTCAACATATATAAGAAGATTGAAATAACACATGCCTTTTACTAGATCATAATGAATTAAAGCTGGACGTCAACAATAGAAATGACAGAAAGCATACATATTCAGGGAAACTGAACAGCTCTCTACTCAGTCATAACTGGGTCAGAGAAGGAATGCAAAAAGAAATGAAAAACTCTCTAGAATTCAATGTGAATTCAGGCACAATATAACCAGACTTATGGGACACTAGGAATGCAGTGATAAGAGGAAAGTTCATAGCACTAAGTACTGTCATAAAGAAATTGGAGAGTTCTCATACTAGTGAATTAAAAGTACAAATGTAGGCTCTAGAAAGACAAGAAAACATATCAAGGAGGAGTTGATCGCAGGAAATAATTGAGGTAGTGGATGATGTCAATCAATTAGAAACAGGCAGAACAATGGAAAGAATCAATGAAACCAAGAGCTGGTTCTTTGAGAAAAACAGCAAGATAGAAAAAACCCTTAGCCAAACTTATTAAAAGGGAAAAAGAAAGCACCCAATTTAACAAAATCAAAAATGAAAGACACAGGAAATTAATTAAAAGAATCATTGCATGTTACTTCAAAAGCCTATACTCCACAAAATTAGAATATGTGAATGAAATGAATAATTTTCTACAAAACTACCAGTTACAAAAGCAAAATCGAGATCAGGTAATCTATCTGAATTTTACTATAACCCTTAAGGAGCAGAACGAGTCATTAAAAGTCTCCCCCACACACCCAAAAAAAGAGTAGGACCAGATGCTTTCAGTGCAGAACTCTGCCTGACTTTCAAAGAAGAGCTAATGCTAACACTTCTCTAACTATTCCACAGAATAGAAACAGAAGCAACACTGCCAAACTCATTATATGAGGCCACAGTCACTGTGATCGCTAAATGACACAAAGACTCAACAAAGAAAGATTATTTTAGACAAATTTCTTTTATGAATATTGATGCAGAAGTACTCAATAAAAAATCAGAAATCAAATCCAAGAACACATGAAAGACATCATCCACCATGATCATGTAGGCTTGATTCCTGTGATCCATGTATGGTTCATTATACAAAAACCCAGCAATGTAATCTACCATATAAGAAAAACTGAAAGAAAAATCCATATGATCATCTCACTAGATGCCAGAAAGCCTTTGACAAACTCTAACACACACATTTAACATCCCTCCATTTTAGAAGTCTTGGAGAGATGAGGGTTACATAATGCATACCTAAACACAATAAAGACAATATGTAGCAAGCCATTAGCCAATATCATATTGGATGGAGAGAAACTTAAAACAATTGCACTAAAATTTTGGGTAAAGCAAGATTGTCTACTTTTTCCCTATGTCTTCAATATGGTACTTGAAAGTCTAGATACGGCAACAACAACAAAAAAACCCAAAAAACAAAAGGAGATCAAGTGGATACAAATTGGTAAGGAAGAAGTCAAAGTGTATCTATTTTCAGATGATAATATAGTATACATAAGTGAACACAAGATTGTACCAGAGAACTCTTACATTTGATAAATACCTTCAGGAAAGTGGCTATGTACAAAATTAACTCAAAGAAATCAGTAACCCTTCTCTACAAAAGTGATAAAGGGGCTGAGAAAGAAGTTATGGTGACAGTACACCTCACATAGCCATAAAAAATATAAAATACCTTAGAGTAACACCAACCAAGGAAGTGAAAAATGAATATGGCAAGAACTTCAAGTCTCTGAAATAATAAATTGAAGATATCAGAACATGGGATGATCCCCATGCTCATGAATAGGTAGTATAAACAAAGTGAAAATGGGCATCTTACTGCACTGGCTGGTTTTGGGTGTCAACTTGACACTGGCTGGAGTTATCACAGAGAAAGGATCTTCAGTTGGAGAGATGCCTCCACGAGATCCAGCTGTAAGGCATTTTCCCAATTAGTGATCAATAGGGAAAGGCCCCTTGTGGGTGGGACCATCTCTGTGCTGGTAGTCTTGGGTTCTATAAGAAAGCCGACTGAGCAAGCCAGGGGAGGCAAGCCAGTAAAAAGCATGCCTCCATGGTCTGTGTATCAATTCCTGCTCCCTGACCTGCTTGAGTTCCAGTCCTGACTTCCTTCAGTGATGAACAGCAATGTGGAAATATAAGCTGAATAAACATTTTCCTCCCCAACTTGTTTCTTGGTCATGTTGTTTGTGCAGGAATAGAAACCCTGTCTAAGACACTTAACAAAAACTATCTATTGATCCAATGCAATCCCCATCCAAATTCCATTCCAATTTATCACAAGATATTACAAGAACAATTTGTAACTTCATATGGAAAACAAATAAACAAATAAAAACCCAGGGAGCTAAAAAGATCCTGAACAATTAAAGAACTTCTGGAGGTATAACTATCCCTGAACTCAAGTTATACTACAGAGCAATAAAAATAAACACTGCATTGTATTTGTACAGAAACAGACACATGGATCCATGAAATCTTCCTGAACTCAGAATTAAATCTAAATAATTATGGACACTTGTTTTTTGACAAAGAAGTCAAAATGGACTTTTTTCAATGGAAATGTGGAGCATCCTCAAAAAATAGCGCTGGTTTAATTGGATGGATGTCTGCATGTAGAATAGTGCAAGTAGGCCCATACTTACCATTCTGCACAAAACTCAAGTTTAAATAGATCAAAGGTCTCAATGTAAAACTTGATACACTAAATCTAATAGAACAGAAATAGGGGAAAAACAACATTAAAGTTGTTAGGACAAGAAACAACTTTCTGAACAGAACACCAATGGCTCAGGAACTAAGGTCAATAATTAAGTCATGGGACCTTGTGGGAACTAAGGGGGTTTCAGGGGAAAGAGGGGGAGGGAAGAAGCCCACATCCCGCCAGAGTTCCTCTTATGCTCTGGGAGGGTTGCCAGATGCTTTCCACTTGGCACAGGGTGGGCATCTAAACTACTGACCCCACTCAACGGGGGTGGGGGGAACAAGGGGCAGCCCTGGAAACCAGGGCCCCCAAGGTGACACCCTCGGCCTCGGGGTTACTGGAGAGAGGGCAGAGGGAGAGAAGTGCCCACTTAGACAAGAGTCCTCATTCCAGGCCATGCTCTTTAGTGGAAAGCCTATCCTGTCATCCAAGCGCAGTGGGCCTTGATGAACAAAGACAGTCTATGGTTTTAGAGCTTTATTGTAGAAAGGCAGGGGTAAAGAGGGAAGGCAAAATAGAGAGAGACCGGCCATGGCCAAGAGGAGGGAAGGGGGAAAGAGAGAGAAAGAATAAAGGCTTGAGTAAGAGGGAGAGAGCAAGAGCGATAGTGAGAGCGAGAGCGAGAGCGAGAGCGAGAGCGAGAGAGAGAGAGAGCGAGAGAGAGAGAGAGAGAGAGAGTAAGAGAGTAAGAGGAAAGTAGAGAGTAAAGGGAGAGGAGAGGTTAGAGAGCAAGGTGGGGCCAAGCACCCCTCTTATGGTGGGCTGTTATCTTTACTGTTGCTAGGTAACTGGGAAGAGTCTATCCTGAAGGTCAGAAGTTTGGGATATTGTCTACATGACTACTAGCCACACTTCTCCTGTGGGGGCTGTGGGGCTGGTAACTTGACAGGAGCCTTGAGTCTAGGAGATATGAGGGAACACCTATCGTGCCATGTAGGTGAATTATCACCCCCTGGGGTTCATACCTCAGTTCATCTGGAGACCAGAATGTCTGTGTATAGCCCAATGCCCCACAGGATCTCAAGAAACTGAAAACCTTCTTTTTGTCAAAGGAAACTATTGTTAACACAAAACGATGATCTGGAGATTAGGAAAAAAATATCTACACGAACCCTACAACTGACAGAGGACTAATAAACCAAAATATATAAAGAACACCAGAAGTTAAATTCCTAACAACCAAAAAACCCAATTAAAATTTTGATACAGAGCTAAACAGAGAATTCTCAACAGAGGAATCTCAAATGGTCAAGAAGCATCTAAAGAAATTATCAATGTCCTTAGTCATCAGGTAAATGCAAATAAAAATGACTCAGAGATTCCACCATACACTCATTCGAATGGCTAGAATCCAAAACTTAGAGGACAGCAAGGGCCAAGAGAAGATGTTAGGCCAGGAGAATACTCCTCCACTTCTGGTGGAAGAAAAAACTTTCACAACCCCTCTGGAAATCAATTTGATAGTTTCTCAGATTACAAAGAGTTCTACTTCAAGTCCCAGCTATACCACTTTTGAGTATATACCCAAAAGATTCTGCACCACCTCTGAAGGAGACTTACTCAGCTATATTCAGAGCAGCTTTATCTGCATATATCCAGAAACTGCATATATCCTATATGTCCCTCAACTAAACAATGGATAAAGCATATGTGGTTCATTTACACAATGGAATGCTACTAAATTACTATAATCAAGAACATCACGAATTTCATAGGCAAATGGATAGAACTAGAAAGTATCATCCTGAGCAAGTAACCCAGACCCAAAAGAACATGTATGGTATGTATCACTTATAACTGGATATTAGCCATAATATACAGGATAACTCTACTATAACCAACAGACCCAAAGAAGTTAAATAACAAAGAGTGCCCAACGGTATGGTAGTTGAATATTACTAAGAAGAAAAATCAAAATACATAGTGTAGGTGTATAGAAATAGGAAACTTAGTGGAAGAGAGAATGGGGAGGAGAGCAGAGAAGAGGGGATCATCATGTATGGAGAACAGGAAATTTGGGGATATATGGGGGTAGTATCTAGGATGTGCCAGATACCTGGACCAGAAGTTTGCCCCAGAGAGACTATGGGAGTGACTGAAGCTGATCCACCCAGCAGTGGGGAATGTGGATCCTGAAGTGGCCACTTTCTGTAGCCAGGCAGAACTCCCAGTGTTGGACAAAGGACAGGAACCCACACACTAATGTCCAACCAATGACTGCCTCAAATAGATACCCATCCTTTCGGCAAGAGCCAATTCCTGCTACTACTAATGATACTCTGTTATGCTTGCAGACAGGAACCTAGCAAAACTGTCCTGTAAGAGGTTCCACTCAGCAACTAATGGAAATAGATACAGAGACTCAAACTTAAGCATATGATGTAGCTCACAGAGTCCTATGCAAGATTTGAGAGGTATATTGAGGGATCTGAATGGGACAGGAATATCCACAGAGTCAATTAACATGAACTCCTGGGGGATCCTAGAGACTCAGTCACCAACCAAATTATGCCTAACATGCTATAACTATCTCTCATAAAAACACAAATGCATAAATTTAACCAGGTTATAATTACATAATATAATTCAACTATCACATGAGCAACCATAGTGTTTATAAATATTAGAAAATGTGGCAATGATCCTTGAGGGACACTTTTGCAGTATCCTAAAACTTAAACACAATAACCATTGAAACTTAATTAATGTTTTAGTACCTGATAAAGAAACATAAGAAAATAGTAATATCTGTACAAACACATCTTTAACAAAATACCGTGCAAACATTATTGCCAATTAGAATCTTCATTTTGCAACTGATCATGTGTCTTTAGCTGGTATTTGGAACTACCTCCCTCTACTAAGTGTTGTATATTTCCTTCACACTCAGTAACCACCTTACCAGGCTTGGTACTTTTCCTTGAGGAATGACTCATAACTTCATTCTTTTAGGGTATGTTTCTTTTGTAATCTGGTCTAATAGTGTTGTAGTATCTCATTTTCAAATGACACTGTTGCATCAAAACATGCTTAAAGGACCTCCTGAAATCAAAACATACTCTTTACTACCTACATTATGGGAAAGTAACACATTTTCCACTTGGTAATCAGGATCAATCACCACTGCTGCCACTGTTATTTTTTTTTCTAGTCTGCTATCTTAAAGTGACTTTTCTCAACCTGTAGGTTACAACCCCTATGGAAAACCTCTATTACCAGAAATATATTTACATTATTATTCATAACAGTATCAAAATTACAGTTATAAATCATCAATAAAAATGACTTTATGTTTGGGGATCACATGAGGAACTATATTAAAGTATGCCAATGTTAGAAAGGTTTAGAGCTACTGTTTGAAAGGCTTCATAAACCCAAAGAGGCAAGGCACAAGTCTGATCTCTAAGTTCAATGAAATGCTTGGGGTGTTTCCTGGCAGAAGCAGTCCACTCTCTAAGCTATGACACAGGGATATAAAGTTAATAAATTGCTGAGGTAATTATGGCCTTGCCAAATGAAAGGAAAATGCTTTGGTAAGTCCTTAGGTGCTACATCCACTCCAGTGAAGTCTGCTTGACAGTCAGAATGTCCCGGAAGAACTCATGAGGCAAAGAGTTTCAAGGAAACTATGCCTCCTGGAACCTTGGCATTCCCAAAGACTGTATACGCAAACCCTGTCCCCTCATTAGTCTGGTGTTTGGATCCCTGTGCTCTCTTTCAGTATTGTTTTACTATAAGTGTCTGTAAGAATTGATTTTTGACATATAGCTAAGTCTTCATCAGTGTTCCAATGGTTCCTAGATAATCCTTGAAGCCAACAGTGAGCTTGGAATTCAGTAAGAATGTTACCTATTCAATAACATTCAAATTCACTTCTAGTAGAGGCAGTGAAACTAATTAGGCATTACAAAGAACAGAGCTAGAAAAGCTCAGGGCTAGTCTGCATAGTGATTACTTAGGACAATAGCTGAGTCTTACCCAAACAAGGGAATACACAATTGCCTAAGGAATAGGTGGGTTAACCATGAAAGAGTTAGTGGAAGGGAATTCCTCTGGTACAGTTTTCTTCACTAGGCCCAAAGGAATAGCATAACCAGGTATTTACTAAGAACCTCTCATGGTGTGTTTAACAATAGAGTAGCATTACATCAGAGCATTCACATGGCTCCATTTTAAGTGGTAAATGCAGCCTGGTCCCAGCCATCTTTTAATGTATGCATTCCTTTTGTTTTGTGTCACTGTAACTTTGTGGATGTGTTCGCCTGTTTTTGTTTGTTTGTTTGTTTTTCTTCTGTATAAAAAGAGTCTGGTGTTCATTTGGACAATACATTCAGATCCAACACACTCTCTCATGTCTGCGTCTGTCTGTCAATTCCTGCCTACTATATGTCCATCTGTCAGAGACCCTGATTCCCACTGATTGAGGAGGGCCAACTGAGCCTGGTCCGTGGCACATATGGCCATGTACCACAAAGCACACACTTGCTAGATTAACATCTGGATACCATGTACAAGGAGATGCACCAGTCTTCTTAAGTACAGACATCACATCTGGCCTGGCTGGTACAATTGGATTTACTACTTGATTGAGTTTTCAATAGTCAACTCTCATTCTCCCATGTGTCTTCTACACTGGCATGATATAAGAATTAAAGAGAGATGTAGTGGGAACCCAGATCCTTTATCATTCAAATACTTGTTGGTGACAATATTTTATGCCATTCCTCCTGAGATGTGCTTTGATTTATCATTTTCCATGGAAGAGACAGCTATGATGTATTCCCTTTTGCCTACAACCATAATGGTGTTTACAGCACAGGTCTAGTAATCAGTATGGGAATTCCACCAACTTCTATGTACATCTATACTAATTATTCATTCTAATACTGGGTAAGTAACTACAGAATGAGTCTGAGGAGTCAGAAGAAACAGTATGCACTAGACACCAACCAAAACTACATTAATCATCTGACCTTCTTAAGTTCATACTGGAGGGAAACAATGCTTCTTTTGGTCCCATGGAAATTAGTGTCAATTATGAAACAGTATCTAACATAACCGAGAAAGAAAGATTGTTTCACTTCCCCTGGTATACAGTTACCCTTGTAAATATCCTCAGGTAAATCTTGTGAAGAAATAAAGACTAAAAATAGAAATTTTAGGTATTTTAGTGAAGTTCTTTCCCATGGGCATCTGGCTGTCATTGCATTAAAGGGATTTTGTAAACCAGCTCAAATCTGGAAACTGGCTTTATAGATTGAGATTGCCTTTTGACATGGTTCTTGTATGTTTGAGAATTTTTCTGCTTATTTAGATCAACAAAAAATTACTAGGCTTTTTATCTAGCTCATGATTGAAAATACCATGTACCAAAAGATAATATGTGAGACTTCCCAGTTTTTTTTTTTGTAACCCACCTGCTTAATAGTCTACCAATGTATTTGAAGAGTATCCACATGTATTAATTTATTTGTTTCTGTTACTATAACCTGTCATGTTGGACTATGAAATTTAGGGTTAAATAATTTTGTGTTCCCTAGCTATGGCTCCAGAATAGACACTCTCTCAATAGTTTTGAAATGAGAATTTTGTTTCATATGTGGAAAAATTTTCAAAGATGAGCACAGGGAAAAAGAGTTAGGAATCAGAGCAATGGAGTTAAGTTTGTTCATGGGTTTAGTAAAGCCATGTTTGAAAGTGATATCTAATTAATGGGCAGACAAAGTGATAAATCAGAGAAAGATTTGACAGAATGAGTCAGAGATAAGATATACACAACTCTCAGGAGAAAAGTCCATGTAAGAGAGAAAATCCAGAGTAGGAGAGTAAGAGATAGTCAAAATATGGAATTAGACTAGATGTCCAAAATTAAGAAAATCTATAAAGAAACTGGCATGACAATATAATTTAAATGGTGGTTATTAATAAAAATGTATGAACTAATATACACATTATACATGAAATAAAGAATATTATTTTTTTACAAAGGATTGAAGCCTTACATAAGACTAACAACTGTGTAGTCTATTCAAAATAAGTTATAGAAAATGTAAAACTAATATGTTGTTGAAATTAATGAGAACAAGGATTACATTTAGTTGGTGGACTTGATTATCCTTACTAATAAAATGATTGCAATGAAACTAATGGTCCAATTTCTTTAATAGCATCAACATCATAGAACAATGTCACATAATTTTATTTTTATGCAGAAACAGGATCTCATGCAACCAGACTGAACACTAACTTGGGCAATATAGCCAAGGCTGCTCTGAGTATTTTGATCTTTCGCTTTCTCTTGAGTGCTGGTAAGTCAGGAATGTGTTAGCACAATTATTTTATGCAATACTCAGAACTTTATGCCTGCTATACAAGTGATTTACCAACTGAATTTACATCTTCTGCTCTGATATCTTCTGATATTTTTCTTACTCTATTAAACACAATATGATTGTATAGAGGAAATATATGAGTATTATCTTAACCTTCAGAATGCATAAGCTCCAAATGGAGGATAACTGCAATTATAAATACACTTAGAAGAAATGTGTTTACCAACATAAAATGCCATTGATGATATTGAATAAAATTGTATAAGAAAAACTTTCTGAGCTAACTATTCTTACAATGTCTTGGAGACCATATTAATAATCAATGAGATAGTGATAAAAGGTTAAAATTAGTTGAGGTTTTTGTCAACATAAAATAAGTGAGTATGGAATGATACAGTAAAAGGCAACCATTTCTGACATATATAATTTTATCAGCTCAGTATTTTCTTTGTTTAAGAATAGTTCATTGAGCCAGGCATGGTGGCACACACCTTTAATCCCAGCACTTGGGAGGCAGAGGCAGGCAGATTTCTGAGTTCGAGGTCAGCCTGGTCTACAAAGTGAGTTCCAGGACAGCCAGGGCTATACAGAGGAACCCTGTCTCAAAAAACAAAACAAAACAAAACAAAAAACAAAAAACAAAAACAAAAAACAAAAAAAACAAAAAACAAACCAACCAAACGAAAAGAATAGTTAATTGAAGTTTGAGAAAAGGAGGGCAGATGGTGAGGAATTTCTGCTATAGTACTTATATTACTGGTTCTTTAAGAGATGACATGCAAGTAATGTCAATGGGATTGAAGAGTGGGAGAAACAAGCAAAATTCTAGTCTTCTGCACTCAATTTTGGTAGCAAATGAGAAAGTTGGAGAAAGTGAATATTCACAACAACAGTGGTAGACAGAATGTAACCTCTACATGTGACAATAAAGGCCTTCCTTTTAGTCTACTCTTTAGGGAGATAAATTTAACAGCCTAGTTTGAACTTATTTTCACAGTTGCATAGTCCAAGGCCTCTACAATCCCAGATCAGGGAACAATTCTATGGCACTTAGCCAAGCTTTTTTTTTTTTTTTTTTTTTTTCTTCTTTTCAGCCTACCAAACAAAGAAATTGTTCCATTTCTCCTGGGAAGATGTGAATATTCTCACTTCAGGTTTCCTACCAGAGAAAAAGAGTGCAAAATTTCTCCCTTCATGGCCCAATCAGACTTCATACTGTTATTGAGGATCAATTCAAAACCTTAAACATATCAACCTAGCTTTATATTATTTGACCTCACATCCTAGCCACTATGGGGCATTGAGGATGACCACATGACATTTCATTAAAGTGTTTTGATATGGCCTTAACTTGGATGCATACATTTCTTTGTTTGTACCCTCCTGTTGTTATGTACAAAAGTTCTCCTATGCTGTAGCAGTAAATCTCTCCAACCAAATTATGTCCCAGCAATGAAATCACAACACAATTAATATGAATACATGCTGTGCACCTAGAGTGGGCAGATCTACCACTACACAACCATCTCCTCCATCTAAGAGACCCCTTACAATTTGCAGTTTCTCCAGGCCTTCCTTGTGCTTCTGCTCCACTTTTCTTCTTCCTACTCTCCTGTGTTCCCTCTCTCTCTCAAACCTCCTTAATTTTATTTCTTTCTATTGCACTTTCCCCTTTATCTGCCCAATCACCACTTCTCCTTTATTTTCCAAATTATGGTGGGAAGATGGTTTACAAGAAATCACCTGAGTGCTGACTGATTCCTTGTTAACAGCCTCTCACAGGAGAACAGAATTGACATTGAACATAATTAGCCCCAGGGCTCACCACAACACTTCCCCCTTTTTGTCCAATTAAAAGAATTTTTGTCTCAGATATAATTGAACATAACTATTACTATTTTGTAATTTATAAAGTACAAGATACCTAACACCCAGTCCATCATCTTTGTTAATTAAACAGAACCTATGTCATCCATCCTTACTTAAAGACTTATAATTCTACATCTGGCTATGTCTTTGCTTTAGATCCCATCTGAAAACCATCCTCTCAAAACTGTTCCTCTAAAAGTAAAAAGCCTGAGTTTTCAAGGAGATTATGAAGTTTTTCAACCCCACAGAAATCCAAGAATGACTGATATTAACTGAAAATATATAGGAAGCCTAACACAGCTTCCAAAATTTAGCCAATATATATAGACCACTGATCACTTGGACAGTCCCTCACTTAACAGTTTGGAGCATTGGTCTTTAGTCTACTGGCCAGGGTCATCTGACAGACTTGGAGAAACAGGAATATTAAGGACTAGCCTACTCTGTCTCTGTTTCAGCAGAACCGAGCTATCCTAACCTGTAATTGAGTCCTTTCTTTGGACAATATGTCTGTAGATAAAATGAGGCAATTCTTGCCTAGTGGCAGTTTCACCACAACTGGAGTAACTCAGAGATGCTCAGTTTCTTCTTTGAATCCAAGACAGTTAAATCTGTCAGGAGCAGACTAGTCTCAACAGCAAGTGAATAAATAACATTAAATGCCACTTTCTATGGACTTCTGATGTTTTTGAAAACCAACTATCTATGTAAAGTAATCTAGACTGTTTTGTTACCTACTCTAAGACATTTCTGATAAAATAACTGAAAACACCCTAACAATAAACATAGAGCCATGAATTTCTTATTTGACCTTTAACTCACAAGTGTAAACATCTCATATCTGTTTCTAATAACAGCAATAGAAGGACTGGGTTTAAGCCTTGTACTTCAAAATTTTTAGTATCAAAGATAACCTATAATAACCATCTCCAGCCCCAAAGCCTAGGAAACTGAGATGAAGACTATTCATAATTCTTCAAGCAGAATATCAGTGTTGAGATATTTTTGAAGAGAGGGAAAAGGATAAGGAAAAAGGGTGAAGTCGTTGATCTTAAAAAGACCACACCAATGATTGTCTCTGATGTCTGGGTCCTGACTGGATCCAGATGAAAATCCAAGACATCAGGAATTCAGGCAGGTCAGTTCAGCATGTGTGATGATGAAATTCACCAAGGATATATTTTCTGTAAAATATAAATCAAAAACAAAACTTTAATATCATCAAGAGAACCTGATCCATATAACTCTGGAAGTGTAAATACCTTAATCACCTTATCAAAAAAGCACAAAGACAAACCCTTTTCTTAAATTAGCATGTCCTTCAACAAGTAATCTGAAAAACCCATAGCTTGCCCTGTGTCTTAGAGTAACAAGAAAACAATCATAATACTCAAAATCACACACATTTTAAGCTATTTAGGCCTTTGTTATGTCAGGATATTAACCCAAAATTCCCATGGAGAATATGAGTTTCCTGTAGACTTTATCATACCATCTTTGTAACAACTGATTTACACTTCTATCTCTACCTGCTAATAAGAGGCAGCTTGTCAAACTAGGATTTAAACCCCAAATTCCTGTAGAGCACGAGTTAGACAGAATATGACTATCCTGTTAAATTTGTTACAACAATATAAACTTATGCCATCTTTAAAGCAATTATAACAGATATTATAATATCTGTTATGCTCTCTACTTAGAACCACAGACTTCTATTAATTAATACCTGTTCATAGCAGGCAATTATGACTGCTCTCTATACTTGGAGCCAGTGACTAATATTCCCTATTTAGTTCTGAACTGCAAGTGAGATTTTCCATCTTTGTTAGAAAAAATGTCTTTATACCATATTTAAAGCAATTAATTCAAACGTACACTAATACATGCCTATAGGAAGCAGATAGTTTTTAATTGTTAAGCTCTCTACCTAGAGACTTGTGATGTTTTTGAAAACCAAATATCTATCCTATTTTGTTGATTAGTCCCCCTTTTTTCTCTGTCACCAAAGTTTTCAGGAGGTCTCCCACTGTCGTGTCTGATTTTTATTATTTTGGAAGGAACTCACAGCTTTTCTTTTCTTGTGAAAACATAGGCATGACCTCTCCTCCAGTATAACACATTTCACATTTTCCACTCTGATGTTAGAATATCCTTAATATAAACAGGCTGGTTTAGAGATCAATAGTTCTTTCCACAATACAGTGTCTTTCAGAAGCTGTGGTGTTTTGTTCATTAGTATTTAAAAAATTTAAGGTTAATAGAGCACTATGTAATCTATCTTTGGAGGTTCTTGTTGATCTTTTTTGTCTATTAAGCATCTCCCTTAGAGTTTGATTATATTTCTCCACAATCGTTTGTTCTATAGAATTATGTGATATGCCTGTAACATGTTTTATATTATAATATTCAAAAAATCGCTTCATCTTATTAGAAATATACGCAGGACCATTATCAGTTTTAACTTCTATGGGTATTCCCATTATGGCCATAAATTCTAACAAATGCATAATTACATAATCAGCCTTTTCTCATGCTAAGGCAGTTGCCCATTGAAATCCTGAATATGTGTTTATAGCATGGTGTACATATTTCAGTTTACCAAACTCTGTAAAATAGAAGACATCCATTTGCCAAATGCCATTTCTTTGGGTACCCTTAGGGTTAGTTCCTTGAGGCAATGGCGTTAGGTTATATAATGAGCAAGTAGGACATTGCCTTACAAATTTCCTTGGCTTGTTGCCAAGTAATAGAGAATTCTTTCTTTAAACATTTGCTATTAATATGGTGTTTTTATGGGATTCTGGAGCCTCTAGTATGCTTCCTGTCAATACTTAGTCAATTTCATTATTACCTTGCACCAGAGGGCCGGGCAGGCCTGTATGGGATCTTATGTGGGTTATATATAGTGGATAACTCTTATATCTGATCATTTGTTGTAGCTGAATAAATAGTGAAGTCATTTCAGAATCATCCTAAATAAGGTCAGCAGTATATAAGTTTAAAAGACAATTTCGGCATATTGAGAATCAGTCACTATACTAAGAGACTCCTGAAAATCTGACAACACCATGGTTATTGCATATAATTCACATTTTGAACTGACTTATAGGAACTCTCAGCCACCTTACTTACATCTTCTGATTTATATCCTGCCTTTTCTGATTTACTGGCATCAGTGTAAAATGTAGAGGCTCCAGATATTGGACTTCCCTTTATTATATAAGGGAAAATCCAATTTGTTCTTTTTATGAAGTGCAACTGCCTGTTTTTAGGGTATCTGTTGTTATTCTCTCCTAAGAAATCACTGCATGCTCTTTGCCAGTGTTAATCTTATGCCCATAATGAGCTAATTTTTGCATTAGTAAAAGGTACCACTATTTCAACTGGATTCATTCCAACAAATTGTTGATGTCTCATTTTTCTTTTTAGTATCAATTCAGGGACATTCTCAATGTAGGTTTTTAATTTCTTACTCTGCTTATGTGCTAAAAATATCCATTCTAAGATATAATTTTCCCTCTGTATAAGAATTCCTGTAGGAGAATTAATAGAAGGTAAGATAACTAATATGCAGCCCATCTTTGGATCAATATGATCTAGATGTGTATCCTGCAATTTCCTTTCTACCAAAACTAACTCCTTCTCAGCTTCAGCTGATAGTTTCCTTGGACTATTTAAATCTTTATCACCTTGTAAGGTTTGAAATAAATTGCTTAGATCTTGATGGCCAAGCCAATCTCAGGCTGCAACCTGTTGATATCTCGCAGTAGCTTCTGAAAATCATTAAGGGCCCTTAATTGGTTTCTTTTGATTTGCACCTTTCATGGCCTAACCCTTTGAGGAGTTATTTTATACCCTAGATAATTAATAGAATCCCCTCTTTGTATTCTTTCAGGGGCTATTTGCAATCCCCAGAAGTAATTTTTTTTTCCTTCATCAAACATTCTTTCCATGATAACTATATTTGGATCAGCCAATAAGATGTCATCCATATAATGATAAATAATAGATTGGGGAAAGTTTTTGAAAATTATCTCCAATGGCTGTTGTACAAAATATTGACACAAGGTAGGGCTATTTAACATTCCTTGGGGCAGGACTTTGCAATGATATCTTTTTATTGGGTGACCTCATTTAAGGTAGGTACTGAGAAAGCAAACCTCTCCTTATCACATTCATATAGAGGAATGGTGAAAAAACAAACTTTCAGACCAATCCCTATGATAGGCCATACCTTAGGTAAAAGAAAGGCAATGGGATTCCAGGCTGCAAGGAAGCAATTGGCTGAACAATCTTATTAATTGCTCTAAGATCTTTCAACATACTCCATTTGCCAGATTTTTTAAATGACAAATACTGGAGAAATCGAAAGGCTGGTAGACTCCTCTATATGCTGAGCCTCCAGCTGCTCCTGGACTAGTTGTTCTAATGCCTGCAGTTTTTCTTTTATCACAGACCAATCCAAATTGTTTGGTCAGTCAGCCACCTTAGTGGTAAGGCTGTTGGTGTCTTGGCAGCAGTGGCTCCTTGGGGTAGAGCTAAATTGTCAGCCTCTGCTGTATCTTGTTTATGCAGAGCTTGGGCAGTCTGTAACTGTCTTTGATAACGTTCCCTAACTATTTTAAAATTTTTATTAGGAGCCTGACAGGTTTCATAACTAGATACTGAGACTGAGGGAATATTAATTTGTGTCTTCCACTGATGTAATTCATCTCTTCCCCATAAGTTAATGACTATTTCAGACACATATGGCTTCAATTTTCCTACCTGATCTTCTGGTCCTATACATTTAAACCATCTAGTATTTTGCTTTTCTGGGGATAATGTCCCAACTCCTTGAGATTGGTTGTGTACTTCTTGAAGTAGCCAGCTTACAGGCCAAGATTTTGGAGAGAAAATAGTGACAACTGCTCCAGTGTCAATTATTCATTCCTTCAATCTCAATATTGTTTACTAGTATTCTTAGTTTTGGCCTTTGATCCTCAATAGAAGTTTGCCAAAATATTCAGTTTTGGCTCCCTTTGAGGCTTTTTGAATTGTCTAAAGAACTTGCCTCATCCTTGTCTGGTTTTAGAACATTAGGTTTTGAAGCAGTGATGTTAAATTGTCCCGATTTCCTTTAGTTCATTTTCATCTTTGTGTCTCTTGTTTTGGTCCCTAATTTCCTGTGTCTTCAATTCTAGTGTTTCCTCTAAGCCATGTTGCCAAGTCTTAAACTGTAGCTTCCCACAAGCCTGAAGCAGGCTGAGCCAGACCTTGACTTTGCTTACCACTAAGGAGATCAACTAGGGTGGAGCCTGCCTCCCTGGATTACTCTATTGTTCTGGCTGCTGCTACCTGCTGGGAGTCGGCCTAGCTATTCCAGAGACTACACATGGTCACCTACAGCTGGGCTCCAAGGATGATTTGGCAGGAATGGGCTTCCCCTCTCCTTTATAAAGTGTGTCCGCCATTAAAAATTTGAATCTTTAGCAGACTAGTTGTCTTGGTTCCATTATTTCTCAACCCGCTTAGATTCCCTCTTCTCTTTCAGTTCTGAGATGCCTCCCAGGCTCGAACCTGAACTTGAGAGCCACAGGCCAGTCCCAACATTAAACTTCTCTTTCTGTTGTTCATGCTGTTCTATAATTTCCCGTATTTTGTGTTCTAAACTGTGTTTCCATAATCTTAGCTTTTCTTGATGTTGTCATTCAAATATTGAAGCATCAACCTTATTTTGATTTGCTAGCTTTAAGAAATTATCCTCTAGAATATGTTGCCAAGTCTTAAGCTTATCTTTCTGTCCCTCAGACTCATCTATGAACTTCAGAAATGTCTGTTCTAGCATCTCTTCTAGCTTCTGTCTCCAACCCTCATTCTCCTCTTTCTGTTGCTTATTTTGACCTATGAAATTCTGAACCTTTAGCTCTAGGGTTTCCTCTAGGCTATGTTGCCAAGTTTTACGCTTATGTCTCTGTTGTTCAGACTCATCTATCAACTTCAGAAATTTCTGTTCTAGCATCTATTCCAGCTTCTGTCTCCAACCCTCATTCTTCTCTTTTTGTTGCTTATTTTGACCTATGAAATCCTGAACCTTTAGTTGTAGTGTTACTTGTAATTTCTTTTCTAAGGCAAGGAATTTTTTATCTAGGGCCTGGTATTTTGAGAAGATATAGCTAATCAAAATATTGCAATACTGATAAATGATAAGGTATCTATTTCCTTTAAATCCATCCCTGCCAAGCCATTCAAAATATCACATAAAGCCAAAAAGATATTTATTGCGTTTCCCATCTTTAAGTGTCAAAAGGTTATATATCTCTTTTTATGTCAGTGAATTACCTGGTCTAGAGCCCATTGTACCTTTATTTCCATGATTCTTTATGCATAGGAAGGGGCTGAGTGTAGAAAGACCTGCATGGTCATCTGTGTCCCTGGTTTAGGGTAGAGCTGGCAATGTGTGCCTGTGTGCCAATTTCAATCAATTTGCAGTGTAAACAAGCAGTCAGGAGACCCAGTCTGCCTGTCCTAGACACAATGGTGGGGGCACAGGGTGGTGGGTGAAGGAAACGGGAAAAGGAACAAAGAAAGGCTCTCTCAGGCATAGATGCCCCTATTAGTTCACTGTTTCTGCCCAAAACCTACCTCACAGGCAGTTGTGTTCACTACAGCTCCAGGCTGAGGTGCTGTCCCTGGCTGTAGCTCTCTGTCTGGGAGTTAGGGGAGCAAGCCTCTCTGTAGTTCTCTGTAGGCCAATCAGACTCAGTCAATTTCCAATCCACACTGCTGCAATCTATATTGCTGCCCAAGCCCTATTCAGGAATTGGGGGGACAGTGAACTTTTATCTCAGGTCAGTTGAGTTCAATCAATATGTTGGGCACCATTTTGTTACAGTAAATATCTCCAACCCATTGATGCCCCAGCAATGAAAACACAACACAATTAATATGAATACATGCTGTGCACCTAGATTGGGCAGATATACCACTACACTACCATCTCCTCCATCTAAGAGACCCCTTAGAACTTGTGATTTCTCCAGACCTTCCTTATGCTTCTTCTCCACTTTTCTTATTCTTCCTCCGCCTCTGCATTCCCTGTCTCTCAAACCTCCTTCATTTTCTTTCTTTCTGCTCCACCTTCCCCTTTAGCTGCCCAATCATCAGCTCTTCTTTATTTTCCAAATTAAGGTGGGAAGAAGGTTTTAAAAAATCACCGGAGAGCTGACTAATTTCCTGTTAACAGCATTTCACAGGAAAACAGAATTGACATCAAATACAATTAGCTCCAGGGTTATCCACAACAGTCTACCACTGGTTTGTAATAAGGACTGTTTCTGAAATGCTTTGTTCTTCCAAGAACACAAAAACAACCAAACAAACCCAAATCTGAAACCAAAGCAAACAACAATCCCCCACAAAAAACAAACCTCCCTCTGAGAGGTACATGGTACATTCATTATCATCTTCATTTCACAAGTAAAGTAAGAGAGATTCAGAGACATTGATATATTACATGACAGAATTGGAACTAGGCCAACACAATCCTAAGTAATGCTTTTATGCAAATTCATAAATTATGTTCAGTCAGTTTCTCAATGTCTCATTCATTCACTTACAGATTTATTAACTTGTTCATTTGTTAATAATTTTATACATATCAGAAATGATGCATGATTAATTTTGAATATGTATTTCAATAAAATTTGTTGTTTTAGGTCTATGTTTAACAATGTAAGTAAAGTTTGATATTTGTGAATTAAACTATTTTTATTTTCAGTTATTGATTCATTGTGGTAGACATTTTTACATTAACATTTCTAAAGTATTGAAACATCACATTATAAAAGTAACAAAATGTATTTCAGAAAACTGGACACTACAGAGAAGAAAAATAATCTCTGTAGATTCTTCAACATAATTCCAGTTACAAATTTTATTCAGTTATCTCTGAAAATTAGCATTGGATGGATTTATCCTGTCCAGTGCTCTCTGTATAGTGTTTTAAATGTTTTATTTAAACCTTATCATAGTCCCTATACTGAGCAAAGTTTTAGCTCCACTTCAGAAAATCAGTTATAAAACTAAAAATTATAGAACATTTAAACTTACAGTTTTTCATCAACGCTTGATAAATATGTGTTAAGGAACAAGTGATCTCTACTAAAAATCATTATTAGAGTTCCTAAAAAAGAACTGCCTGCTATCATCACATTACTGCCCATTCAGCTTATGACAATCAAGTCTTCATAATCAGTTCACTGAAGTTGCTTCCAGAAATTTCAATTTGAGCTTAGAAATATCAAATCCCATAAGCAATTCCCCATAGAAATTTTACTTGGCTGATTGTCTACAGAAATTGACACCTTTAATCTATGCCTTCCTGAAAATCTTTTTGTCCTTTATTTGAAAATAATTGTTCTCCCTTCTATAATGCTCTCTGCAGTATAGAAGTTTCTATGGTATGATTTTCTAACATTTGAGTTTTACAATAGGATTATTCTTGAATCCCATTTTTGTTCACTTTTTCATCTTATTCTTTTTCCTCAGTAATTGATTTATGTATTCACTTTACAACCCCATCATATCTCTTCTTTTCCTACCGGTCTTCCCATCAAATGGACCCCCATTTCTTCCTGCCTTTCTCTTCTGAGAAGTGGGGAAAAAAACCTATGCTCTGGAAACAAACCCATCCAGACACCTCACATTATTGCAGGACTAGGCCCATTCTCTCCAACTGAGGCCAGACAAGGCAGCACCTTTAGGAGAACAGGATCAACAGGAAGGCAACAGAATCAAGGTAAACCCCTTCTCCAGTTGGTGGGGACCTACATGAAAATGAAGCTGCATATCTGCAAGTCCCCCACTGCTAGGCATCTCATCTAAAATCACCATCATAGACACCCTTGAAGTCTTCATCCCAGATTTCTGGCATTTCCCAGCGATGCCTATACCCTTTTCCACCACCTTGACTGATTTCCATTCACTCTCTCAGCCCTCTACTTTCCACTGATCAGCACACATCTCAATCCCATCTCAATACAATCTACCATAATGGCTCACCCTTTAAAGTCTAGGCTCATAACCATCTAACATATTCTTAAATACTGTCATTTCATCCACACCCATGGCTTACCAAAAGATTTAAATACTAATGACACCCAAATATAGTACACTTGTTTAAGAAAGGTTAAATTCATAGTTATTATGAAAATATTTATCCATTTTTCCATGCAGAAATGGGGAAAGGTGGTGTAGATACTAATGTATCTGTTAGGTATAGGTAAGAATTACTATTCTATTTTAGTTTTTTAAATGTTACTCTGTGTTTCTTAAGTTTTAATTGTAAGGTATAGATACAATTGCAATTTGCACAAAGTAAAACATACTCTCCTTGCCTTGAAATCCTAGTACACTACAGATTTACATTGCCATCAATTTTAGTCTTATTAAATATGTCTTTATAGGTTTTCTTCCAGAGATATCATATGGTTCTAGAGCCAATTCTCCTGAGTAGCTTCTCAAAATTTATATTAAAACTTATCTTTTTAAAGTTTCCTCCACTACTCTCTCTTTTCTATTAGGTGTTAGATAGAACACTAATGGACTGTCGTTCAAAGGTACCGCAGGAAAAAAAAAAAGGCCATCTTCTGATACATATGCAGCTAGAGACACGAGCTCCAGGGAGTACTGGTCAGTTCATATTGTTGTTACACCTATAGAGTTGCAGACCCCTTTAGTGCCTTGGGTACTTTCTCTAGCTCCTCCATTGGGGGCCCTGTGATCCATCCAATAGCTAACTATGAGCATCCACTTCTCTGTTTGCTAAGCCCCAGCATAGTCTCACAAGAGACAGCTATATCAGGGTCCTTTCAGCAAAATCTTGTTAGTGTATGCAATGGTGTCAGTGTTTGAAGGCTGATTATGGGATGGATCCCTGGTTATGGCAGTCTCTAGATGGTCCGTCCTTTCGTCTCAGCAACAAACTTTGCTTCTGTAACTCCTTCCATGGATGTTTTGTTCCCAATTTTAAGAAGGGGCAAAGTGTCCACACTTTGGTCTTCATTCCTATGGAGCTTCATGAGTTTCACAAGTTGTATCTTATATCTTGGGTATTCTAAGTATCTGGGCAAATATCCACTTATCAGTGAGTATATATCATGTGAGTTATTTTGTGATTGGGTTACCTCACTCAGGATGATGCCCTCCAGATCCATACATTTGCCTAGAAATTTCATAATTTCATTATTTTTAATAGCTGAGTAGTACTCCATTGTGATAATGTACCATATTTTCTGTATCCATTCCTCTGTTAAGAGACATCTGGGTTCTTTCCAGTTTCTGGCTATTATAAATAAGGCTGCTATGAAAATAGTGGAACATGTGCCCTTCTTACCAGTTGGAACATCTTCTGGATATACCAGGAGAGGTATTGCGGGATCCTCCCATAGTACTATGTCCAATTTTCTGAGGAACCGCCAAACTGATTTCCAGAGTGGCTGTACAAGCTTGCAATCCCACCAACAATGAAGGAGTGTTCCTCTTTCTCCACATCCTTGCAAGCATCTGCTGTCACCTGAATTTTTGATCTTAGCCATTCTGACTGGTGTGAGGTGGAATCTCAGGGTTGTTTTGATTTGTGTTTCCCTGATGATTAAGGATGCTGAACATTTTTTCAGGTGCTTCTCAGCTATTCCATATTTCTCAGGTGAGAATTCTTTGTTAATCTCTGCACCCCAATTTTATTGGGGTTATTTGATTTTTTGAAGTCCACCTTCTTAAGTTTTTTATATATGTTGGATATTAGTCCCCTATCTGATTTAGGATAGGTAAAGATCCTTTCCCAATCTGTTGGTGGGAACAGATTGTCCACCATTTTTGTCTTATTGACAGTGTCTTTTGCCTTACAGAAGCTTTGCAATTTCATGAAGTCCCATTTGTCGATTCTCAAACTTAGAGCACAAGTGATTGCAGTTCTATTCAGGAATTTTCCCCCTGTGCCCATATCTTTGAGGCTTTTCCCTACTTTATCCTCTATAAGTTTCACTGTCTCTGGTTTTATGTGGAGATCCTTGATCCACTTAGAATTGACCTTAGTACAAGGAGATAGGAGTATATCAATTCGCTTTCTTCTACATGTTAGGTGCCAGTTGTTCCAGCACCATTTGTTGAAAATGCTGTCTTTTTTCCACTGGATGGTTTTAGCTCCCTGGTCAAAGATCAAGTGACCATAGTGTTCATTTCTGGGTCTTCAATTCTATTCCATTGGTCTACTTGTCTGTTGCCATACCAGTACCATGCAGTTTTTAATCAAAATTTCTCTGTAGTACAGCTTTAGCTCAGGCATGGTGATTCCACCAGAGGTTCTTTTATCCTTGAGAATAGTTTTTGCTATCCTAGGTTTTTGTTATTCCAGATGAATCTGCCGATTGTCCTTTCTAATTCGTTGAAGAATTGAGTTGGAATTTTGATGGAGATTGCATTGAATCTGTCAATTGCTTTTGGCATGATAGCCATTTTTACTATATTGTTCCTGCCAATCCATGAGCATGGGAGATTTTTCCATCTACAGAGATCTTCTTTAATTTCTTTCTTCAGCGATTTGAAGTTCTTATCATACAGATCTTTCACTTTCTTAGTTAGAGTCAGGCCAAGGTATTTTATATTATTTGTGAGTATTGAGAAGTGTGTTGTTTCCCTAATGTCTTTCTCAGCCTGTTTATCCTTTGTGTAGAGAAAGGCCATTGATTTTTTTGAGTTAAATTTATATCCAGCTACTTCACTGAAGCTGTTCATCAGGTTTAAGAGTTCTCTGGTGGAATTTTTAGGGTCACTTATATATACTATCATATCATCTGCAAAAAGTGATAGTTTGACTTCTTCCTTTCCAATTTGTATCCCCTTTATCTCCTTTTGTTGTCAAATTGCTCTGGCTAGGACTTCAAGTAGAATGTTGAATAGGTAGGGAGAAAGTGGGCAGCCTTGTCTAGTCCCTGATTTTAGTGGGAATGCTTCCAGCTTCTCACCATTTACTTTGAAGTTGGGTACTGGTTTGCTGTAGATTGCTTTTTGTCATCTTTAGGTATGGGCCTTGGATTCCTGAACTTTCCAAGACTTTTATCATGAATGGGTATTGGAATTTATCAAATGCTTTCTCTTCATCTAACGAGATGATCATGTGGTTTTCTTTTTTCAGTTTGTTTATATAGTGGATTATGTTGATGGATTTCCATATATTAAACCATTCAGGCATTCCTGGAATGAAACCTACTTGGTCAGGATAGATGATTGTAATGAAGTGTTCTTGGTTTATGTGAGGAAGAATTTATTGAGGATTTTTACATCGATATTCATAAGAGAAATTGGTCTGAAGTTCTCTATCTTTGTTGGGTCTTTCTGTGGTTTAGGTATCAGAGTAATTGTGGCTTCATAGAATGAATTGGGTAGAGAAACTTCTGCTTCTATTTTGTGAAGAACTGGAGTTAGATCTTCTTTGAAGGTCCTATAGAACTCTGCACTAAACCCATCTTGACCTGGGCTTTTTTGGGTTGGGAGACCATTAATGACTGCTTCTATTTCTTTAGGGATATAAGACTGTTTAGATCATTAACCCAATCCTGATTTATGTTTAGTACCTAGTATCTGTCTAGAAATTTGTCCATTTCATCCAGGTTTTCCAGTTTTGTTGAGTATAACCTTTTGTAGAAGGATCTGATGGTGTTTTGTATTTCTTCATGATCTGTTGTTATGTCTCCCTTTTCATTTCTGATATTGTTAATTAAGATGCTGACCCTGTGCCCTCTAGTGAGTCTTGCTAAGTGTTTATCTATCTTGTTGATTATCTCAAAGAACCAGCTCCTCATTTAGTTGATTCTTTGAATAGTTCTTGTTTCCACTTGGTTGATTTCGCTCCTGAGTTTGATTATTTCCTGCTTTCTACTCCTCTTGGGTGAATTCTTTTCCTCTTGTTGTAGAGCTTTTAGGTGTGTTGTCAAGCTGCTTGTGTGTGCTCTCTCTTGTTTCCTTTTGGAGGCACTCAGAGCTATGAGTTTTCCTCTTAGAAATACTTTCATTATATCCCTTAAGTTTGGATGTGTTGTGGCTTCATTTTTATTAAACTCTAAAATGTCTTTAATTTCTTTCTTTATTCCTTCCTTGACCAAGTTATCATTGAGAAGAGTGTTGTTCAGTTTCCATGTGAATGTTGGCTTTCTATTATTTATGTTGTTTTTTAAGATCGGCCTTAGTCCATGGTGATCTGATAGGATACATGGGGCAATTTCAATATTTTTGTATCTGTTGAGGCCTGTTTTGTGACCAAGTATATGGTCAATTTTGGAGAAGGTACCATGAGGTGCTGAGAAGAAAGTGTATCCTTTTATTTTAGGATAAAATGTTCTGTAGATATCTGTTAATTCCATTTGTTTCATAACTTCTGATAGTTTCACTGTGTTCCTGTTTAGTTTCTGTTTGCATGATCTGTCCATTGGTGAAAGTGGTGTGTTGAAGTCTCCCACTATTATTGTGTGAGGTACATTGTGTGCTTTGAGCTGTACTAAAGTTTCTTTATTGGCTGAGGCTGCCCTTGCATTTGGAGCATAGATATTCAGAATTGATAGTTCCTCTTGGAGGATTTTACTTTTGATGAGTATGAAGTGTCCCTCCTTGTCTGTTTTGAAAACTTTGGCTTGGAAGTCGATTTAATTCCATATTTGAATAGCTACTCCAGCTTGTTTCTTCATACCATTTGCTTGGAAAATTGTTTTCCAGCCTTTCATTCTGAGGTAGTGTCTGTCTTTTTCCCTGAGATGGGTTTCCTGTAAGCAGCAAAATGTTGGGTCTTGTTTGTGTAGCCAGTCTGTTAGTCTATGTCTTTTTATTGGGGAATTGAGTCCATTGATATTAAGAGATATTAAGGAAAAGTAATTGTTCCTTTCTATTATTTTTGTTGTTAGAGTTGGCATTCTGTTCTTGTGGCTGTCTTCTTTTAGTTTTGTTGAAGGATTACTTTCTTGCTTTTTCTAGGGCATTGTTTCAGTCCTTGTATTGATTTTTGTTTGTTTGTTTGTTTTTGTTTTTGTTTTTTTTTCTCTGTTATTGTCCTGTGAAGGGCTGGATTCGTGGAAAGATAATGTGTGCATTTGGTTTTGTCTTGGAATACTTTGGTTTCTCCATCTATGGTAATTGAAAATTTGGCTGGGTATAGTAGCCTGGGCTGGCAATTGTGTTCTCTTAGTGTCTGTATAACATCTGTCAAGGATCTTCTGGTTTTCATAGTCTCTGGTGAAAAGTCTGGCATAATTCTGATAGGCCTGCCTTTATATGTTCCTTGACCCTTTTCCCTTACTGCTTTTAATATTCTCTCTTTATTTAGTGCATTTGCTGTTCTGTTTATTATGTGTTGGGAGGAATTTCTTTTCTGGTCCAGTCTATTTGGAGATCTGTAGGCTTCTTGTATGTTCATGGGCATGTCTTTCTTTAGGTTTGGGAAGTTTTCTTCTATAATTTTGTTGAAGAAATTATCTGGCCCTTTAAGTTGAAAGTCTTCATTCTCATCTACTCCTATTATCTGTAGGTTTGGTCTTCTCATTGTGTCCTGGATTTCCTGGATGTTTCGAGTTAGCATCTTTCTGCATTTTGTATTTTCTTTGATTATTGTGCTGATGTTCTCTATGGAATCTTCTTCACCTGAGATTTTTCTCTTACATCTCTTTTATTCTGTTGCTGATGCTTGCATCTATGGTTCCAGATTTCTTTCCTAGAGTTTCTATCTCCAGCGTTGCCTCACTTCGGGTGTTCTTTATTGTGTCTACTTCCCTTTTTAGTTCTAGTATGGTTTTGTTCATTTCCATCACCTGTTTGGATGTGTTTTCCTGTTTTTCTTTAAGGGCTTCTACCTGTTTGGTTGCATTTTCCTGTTTTTCTTTAAGGACTTGTACCTCTTTAGCAGTGTTATCCTGTATTTCTTTAAGTGAGTTATTAAAGTCCTTCTTGATGTCCTCTACCATCATCATGAGATACACTTTTAAATCAGGGTCTACCTTTTCGGGTGTGTTCGGGTGCCCAGGACTGGCTGAGGTGGGAGTGCTGGATTCTGATGATGGTGAGTGGTCTTGGTTTCTGTTAGAAAGATTCTTACGTTTGCCTTTCCCCATCTGGTAATCTCTGGAGTTAGTTTTTATAATTGTCTCTGGTTATAAATTGTTCCTCTCGTGATTCTGTTAGCCTCTATCAGCAGACCTGGGAGACTACCTCTCTCCTCTGAGTTTCAGTTGTCAGAGCACTCTCTGCAGGCAAGCTTTCCTCTTACAGGGAAGGGCACAGATATCTGGTGTTCGGACCTCCTTCCTGGCAGAAGATGAAGGCCTGAAACAAGACCTGTCCCAGAAGCTGTGTTGCTTTGGCCTGTCATAGAAGCTGTTAGCTTCTGTAGTCCACACTCTCACCTGCACAGACTAGTCTCGGAGGGATTTGGTAACCAAGATGGCTCCCCCAGGGGCTCCAGCAAAGCCCTCCTGGCAGGGCAGACACCTCTCCTCTGGCATGGAAGGTGCCCTGATGTCTGGAGCCTGAAATGGGTTCTGTCTCTGGAGCTGTCCTCTAGGGACCTTGGGTGTGTCTGCTGACTCTGCACGAAGGTGACCAAGTGCTGGTGCTGACCAGAAGGGACTTATGACCCTGGTCAGGCCGGGTTTCCTGCTTCTCTAGTGCTGTCTCAGGTCCCGCATAATTGGATTGGAACAGGAGTTGTGTTTCACTCTCTAGTGGTCCTAAGATCACATAGAGAGTCCTCTAGGGGACCTTGGGGGTGTCTGCAGACTCTGTGCCCAGGGTGACCCGATGTTGGCGCCGACCAGAAGGGACTTGTAGGATCTACTCATTACACTCTTGTCCTATTAACTTTACTAAATACTACCATTTTTATTTATTTATTTATTTTTTTTTAATTTTTAATTAGATATTTTCTTTATTTACATTTCAAATGCTATCCAGAAATTTCCCTTATTTCTTGGCCTTGGCATTCCCCTGTACTGAGGCATATAAAGTTTGCAATACCAAGGGGCCTCTCTTCCCAATGATGGCCAACTAGGCCATCTTCTGCTACATATGCAGCTAGAGACATGAGCTCTGGAGATACTGGTTAGTTCATATTGTTGTTCCTCCTATAGGGTTGCAGACTCCATCAGCTCCTTGGGTACTTTCTCTAGCTCCTCCATTGGGGGCCCTGTGTTCCATCCAATAGCTGACTGTGAGCATCCACTTCTCTGTTTGCCAGGCACTGGCATAACCTCACATGAGACTGCTATATCAAGGTCCTTTAAGCGAAATCTTGTTGGCATATGCAATAGTGTTTGGGTTTGGTGGCTGATTATGGGATGGATTTCCGGGTGGGTTACTCTTTGGATGGTCCATCTCTGTATTCAAAAAATAAAATACTACCTATTTTAAAAGCATTAAAAATAAAGTGTCCTATATTACATAATTGATCATGTTTAAATTAATCAGGTAGAAAAATTAGATTAACAAACTGTATATGTATGTGTGTTTTACTTACATGAATGCATGTATACCCTAAAAAGGCTCGGGAAATGGAATTATGTATAGTTGTAAACCCTCATGTGGCCTCTGGGAATAAGCCTGGGTGCTCTTAAAGAGTGACAAGTCCTCTTAGCTAAGCACTCTTTAGCCCTTAAACTGCTTAGCTTAAAATCATTTATTTGATACTTTATTCTAATATCAATTACCTTAATGATATATTTCAAACTCTTAACCTGGAATGTAAATTCCTCCAAGACATAAATGAAATTGTGTGTAGTATTATGTCTAGTAAGGCATACCTATCTTCTTCATGATTTGTCTATTGTCCATCAATCTGAGATTATTTCTTCTTCATATTATCTGCTTAAATTGCATACTAGTAATTCTGAACTACACAGTATTTCCTAGAATTTTCCATTTTCTTTCTTAATTAGAAGATGTGAAATATTTTTCTGGTGTATTTCTCTTCCTTTGATTGCCACTTGCCATGTCAACCTAACAACACAAAATATTAGTGTTTCACAGAGATGTTATAATTGCTACAAAGTTTTGACTCCCACTAGCTGCTTCACACAATTCTAAAGGATATTTATGTAGTTATTAAATGTTTGAGTGGTTAAATATTTATAGTAGAGAATTGTCTGTAGTATATAGTTCTAAACAGAAATAAGAGAAAGCATCATGCATAAATTTTTACTTATAAGGTCTAAGTAATATAAGGAAAATGAGTGTGACACATAACAATGTTATAAAAGAGTAGGTTTAGATGTGGGTTTTAGAGTAATTATATATTTCTACTTTTAAAATTAACAAACTTAATTAGTGCTCATATTTGGCATATGTCAAAAAAATATCTTAAAAGCTTTTCCTTGTTCATTCAGCAGAATATTTAGGAACCATCTTTGTATCTTCAGAAATGACTTAAAGATTTTGGCAGAAAATAGGAACAAAAATATAAGGGATCAATGAGTTTGCTTTAGGGAATTGCTTAAATAAAGTTTATTATGAATTATGCCTCACATAGACACTTGTGGTAATGAAAATTAACATTTATGACCTCATCTGTGTTTTATTAAACCAAACACTATGTATTAAGACAGGAAGTAATAAGAAAAAGGCATTTTGTATTGTTGTTAATTGTTTTGAGACAAAGAAATACCGTCCTATAGCTTCAAATATGGAAGGATCTAGTATGTTCAGGTATGTTGTGTTAGTTTAGATTAGTTTCATGGATTAGTGTATTGGGGTGCTTATTAGTGTTGTTTTTGGCTGAAAAAGACATGGCTGTCAAATTGCAGAATCATGACAAAAGAGTAGAACCCACTTAAAAATGTGTAAGTTATTGCTTTTATTGCTAATAGAAGGTGTGATTGATCATTTCTGTTAAATTTTAAATCATATCTAAAAGGCGTCAGTGACAGCCATTTCACACTATTAGAACTTCCTGCCATATAGTGTGCTTTGATTCAATTCCAATTTCCATATTCATTTTATTGTTTTAATTAAATTTTTGTTAGCCAATAACTATATTCTTACTCTAGAATATTGAAACAACTCACACATGTATAGAATAAAAGGTGAGAATTTCCTCATAGTTCACATAACTTACTTTCCTAAATGAATGTTTTCCTCTAAGAGATATTTATCACTAAGTTTCATATATGTTTTTCCAAAATGCTGCCTATGTAGTTATATATACACATATACACAAATGCTCATGTATTTTCATACATATGTATTTATAGGAATATATATTTAGAGAAATGTATATATTCACATTTGTATGTATATGTAAACATACACAAATTACAAAAATGTCTACAAGTACATATGCTCATACATATTTTAAAATTGCGATATCTTTTATATAGGATTCAATAATTTAATTTACCTCTGATAATTTTTAACCATTACAAACACAATAATTTCTCTCTGTTTCTATTGTACAAACACAATAATTTCTCTCTGCTTCTATTACATTTCAGTTAATAAAATCAATGCACAACATGTCACTAATCACTCTCCTTTTTGACAATTGTAATGATTTATTTATTTTTATTTTATTGTGTGCATGTTTTGCCTACATGGATGCAATAGCCTTTAAAGAACAAAAGAAGGAATTAGATGCAGTGATACCAGAGTCACAGACAGTTTTTAACTGCTATGTGGACACTAGGAATCCAAACAATATTCTCTTAACAGGTGTTCTTTAGTGCTGAAACATTAATTCATATTCTTGAGTAACAGATATTGATGTAGAGTTGCTAACTTGTTACTATTTTCCTCCATAGGTCTTGTGGTAAATATATTTATAAATGTTTCTTTGGGCTCAAGTTCAAATATTTCTTACAGTTTTAAATAGAATGTTATTGCTATGTTGGCCTACTTTTAGCTTGAAAACATATTGACAAAATGTCCTTCAGAATTATATCCCAACTAATAATTGATGGAAGTGACCATTTCTACATACTTTAATCAACCGTGGAGAGTTTTCTTGGATGGGGTTGCTTCTTTTATCATCAATTAGTAGGCACTTGTTTCATGTTTTAGGTCATCAAATTTTCGGTAACTGTGATGAGTATATAAATAAATAAATACATTTTTGTGAGGGTATCAATTGTCTTTTCTTCCAACATCTTCACTTTACACATTTTTCTCATTTTCCTTTCAGGTTTCAGACCAGGGTTCACAGTAATTCTTTGACTTGTTCTTGTACAATTACGCTTATTCTAGCTTCCTTCTTTCTCTCACCCCTTCTCTCGCTCTCCTCTTTCTTTCTTTCTTACTCTTTTTTGTTTCAGTATCATATACATGAATGTATATTTTCCTTATGTATAGCTTTCGATACTGTTTTTTGTTATTATGCTATTGTATATTCTATGTGCTTCCTGATTTTTTTTAGACCTGTGTATTGGTGTTAATCAATAATATAGTAAAAATTTCTCACTCTCTATGGCTGGGGATGTTGTTTGGTGGCAGAACACTCAATCAATATGTGCATGACCCTGATAAGCCACATTCTCTACATTAGAGTGAAGGACATTATGGCAGACAGTATTCTAAAGAAAGTTGAAAGAATCTTATCCTGCAGAAAATTAAATAAAAAATATGATATTCTTAGTCATTGTTTCCCCAGCACAACTTGCAAACAGAAGTGGCCTCTTGTTTAAGTTGAGGTCCACACCAGGAGAGGATTCCCATGTCCTGTACACAGCCAGGAACATAAGGCTGGATATCCCAGAGACTTATGGTAGAACCAAACAGGACTGGTTAATTAAAAGAATAAAAAATAAACAATGAAATAATTCCTAATGATATTCTTCTATACTCATAGTGATCACCATCAGAGAGGCTTCCTCAAGCAGCAGATGGGACCGAGACACTTTGGAGAGAAAGAGTCTAAATGGGAGGTTTCCATGGTACTTTCCCTTCTAATTCCAGGAACCCCATGGAAGTTGGGGAGGAAATATTGTAGGGGCCAGAGGAAATGAATTATACTACGATAACATGGCCCACTAGATCAAATAGGCAGTGCTCACATGGACTCACAGAGACTAATGCCATAAGCACAGGGCCTGCTTGGTTCTGTACCAGGTTCTCTGCATATATGTTAATGTTGTTAGCCTAGTATTTTTGTGGGAAACTTAACAGTGGAACATGTTTGTCTCTGACTCATTTTTCTGCTCTTATGACATATTTCCTCTTCTCAGGTTGCCTCGTTCAGCCTCAAATATAAGGTGTGGTAGTTAAAATATGCTTACCTCAGGGAATGGCACGATTAGGAGGTGTGGCATTGTTTGAGTTGGTATAGTCTTCTTTTTGGAAGTGTGTCATTTTGTTGGTGAGCTTTGATACCCTCTTCTTAGGTGTCTGGAAGACATTCTTCTCCTGACTGCCTTTTGCTGAAGATGTAGAATTCTAGGCATTTTTTTCCCAGGGTTGTGTCAGCCTGCTCAATGAAAATGAACTGAACATCTGAATCTGTAAGCCAGCCACAATTACATGTTGTCCTTTATAATTATTGCCTTGGTCATGGTATCTCTTCTCAGCAATGGAAGCCCAAACTAACACATGAGGGATTTTATCTTGTTCTACTATATTTTGTTTTGGACTCTTGGGTTGTTTTTATCTTGGAGGGAAAATTGGTTGAGATATATTGCATAAGAGAAAAAATATTTTTAATTAAAAAAAAAGAGAAAGAAATAGGTTGTGTAAAGGGGGTAGGGTGAAACAACAGTATGGCGTAAGGGGAGGTAAAGCATTTTATCTTGTGGGAAAGATTATTAACTTCTATACATGAACAGATAAATCGCTTCATTTATTGAAGATGACCAGATTTACTAAGTCCCTCCTCCAAGCATATAAAAGCAGTCAGGACTCCTGAGAGACATTCTCAGACCTGTTAACACTAACTGGACATGTCACAGACAATAATGGATTGCTTTGACAAAAGTCAGAAAACATATCAGAAAAGAACATGCTTCAACTTCTTGAGCTACCAGCAGGTTGTACAGTTAACTTCAGGCCTCTAGCTTCAGTGAGATATACATTCCAGGGATGAAGGGGTTTTTGTTGTTGTTGTCTGTTTGTTTGTTTTTGCATTATTTCTGCTTCTGAAAGGAATTCCTCACCCATAGTCCTATAAACAACTCAAATAAAACTGAGTTATTCACAACGTTTTATCTTGGTTCATATCCAGAATTTTGTCTTTCATGGTTCATGTCTCCCCAGGAGTACATAAGTTTCACAACACACACACACACACATTCCTTTCAATATAATTTGTTATGTTGTCTAAGCTCTTTGTTTTACAATTATGCATTGTTTAATATTTTATAGTTGTCCGACAGTTGATTGCTTTTATTATTTTTACTTCTCTACCAGAGAAATTTATGATTCCCAATTCTTTTACATAGGGTTAAATTCTGTTTGTCTTTGCCTGAATGTCTCTCCATGAGTTCTTTTTTTTTTTTTTTCATTTTCAATGTGTGCTCTTGAGACATTAATAGTTTTGTAAAATTCCTATCAATTGTAAAAAATGTGTTATATCACAGCATAGTCAGATGCTTATTAGACACTTCACACTGTTTCTCAGGTTAGAACATTATGATTTTTTGGTGAAAATTTCAAATGGTGCATACATAGTTGTGCTGGTTGGTTTTGTGTATTGACACAAGTTAGAGGCATCAGAGAAGAAGGAGCCTCAGCTGAGAAAATGTCTCCATGGAATACAGTTGTAAGGCAGTTTTTCAATTAGTGATAGATCAATGAAAGAGGGCCCAACCCATGGTGAATGGTGCCATTCCTCTGTTTGTGGTCCTGGGTTCTATAAGAAGACAGGCTGAGAAAGCCCTGGGAAGTAAGCCAGTAAGCAGCACCCCTCCATGGCCTCTCTATCTGTTCCTGCCTCAGGTTCCTGCCATGTTAGAGTTCCTGTTCTTCCTTGTAAGTTTAGATTTTTTTTCAAAACATTATTTAATGTTCTTAAATGCTTCAACATTTCTTCTGAAATACTGACCAGATTTAGGTGAAAGGGGAGACTAATAGGAAAAGGGTATTGTGAATCTGTTTAAAAGTAGTTCCTTAGGGCAATTCTACTATTCTTTGTCATAATACCAGCACTCCAGTTCAATAGCAAACATCAAACACAAGTCACTAGGGGAGGCATGATCCAGCAGAAAGAGCAAGGCTCTGCTGAATCAGCAGGAGTCAGTGGAAGCCGCCAGAATTAGCTGGAATACTACAAGATGTTCTTTGGCACATTTCACTTTATGAAGTGAAGGCCAGCGAAGATTAGACAAGTGTTGTATAGTATAGCAATGCAAGAGTATCCTCTCCCTCTTTGTAGAGTGCCATTTACATTCTTTTCAACTGTCCGGTACCCTCAAATGTTCCTGCTTTCACAAGACAGTATCTAGAAAAAACATCACATGAAACAACTGAGTTGTTAAAGACGCTATAAATTTCTGCCTCAATTCCTTCAATGATGAAATGTCAGTGTTATGAAAGCATAAGCTTCTGAATAAACCCATTTATTCTCAACTTGTTTTTTGGCCATGTTGTTCTGTTGGAGCAATAAAAGCCTGATTAAGAAAATAATGTAATAGAAACTAAGGCTAGTAATCTTTTTGAGACTATTTCCCGATTAACTTGGTGAAGCATTTTATTTTGATTTATGTATCTATAACTGTAAAGGCTAAAATATCTTCAAGTGGGATGAAATTTTGTTCTTGATATTAGAGGGAATTCTTTCCAAAGATGATCAATCATATATAATTATTATATAACTTGTACTATTTTAATATTTGTTCAGTAATAGTACTTCAGTTTTTCTAGATTGGTAAAGATGACTTTAATATTTCATTAATAATTGTAATGTAGTACTACTCTTTGAATATTATATGAAATGTCATCTAATATACTAAAGGGTAGAAACACAATTAACTCAATTATGTTGGTTATTCAATTTCTTTGTTTATTTGATAAATTATACTTTTGGCATTCTAGACAATTAATAGCTTACTGTGTTCCCTTGTAAAAGTATGTATTTTCTTATGTGAGTGACCCAAGTATTAAACAAGATATAAGGGGAGATTTGTTGTAACTTGTATTATGATAGTGTTTCCTGTACTATGTGACTAGCATGTTTACACTTACATAATTTATATAAAAATGTCCTTTTGGTTTTTAATTAGTACTGGCCACCTTTATTGTGTTTCCAAGATTTCTAATAAGTCACACCTCTATTATTGTACTCCCCCACAAGCAGTGTTTTCATGCCACCTTCCCAAGTCCAATCATGTTATAGTTGTCTACTAGAAACCACATCTTTTTATGCTCTGCAAAGTTTATCAATTTGACTTGAAGGATCTACCACAGGGATTTACAGGTAGCAAGTACCAAAACTACATTGTCCCAGTCATTGTAGCTTTATAATAACTATTCAAATTAGATAGTATCCGTTTTGACTATTCAAATTCCTTTTCACTCAGTATAATTAACTCATTGCAGAATGTGTGTGGGACATTTTTTCTTGGAAATTTTGATATAATTGCATTATACAAGGCAAATTCTCGGAAGATTTATATCTTATCATTATTGTTATTTTATTTTTCAGTTCTTTTTCTACAGTTTTCATCATAGAGCTCTAGCCTAACCTTTGTCAAATTAATACCTACATATCTCATATTTCTGTACCATGGTAATGTACCACTTACTGGTTCAGTTTCCATGTGTTTGCTACCATATAAAATATCATTGATCTTCTTACATTAAGCTACCTTTTATATTATATATAGTACAATTTTTTTGGGGGGGGGTTTCGAGATAGGGTTTCTCTGTGTAGCCCCAGATGTCCTGGAACTCACACTGTACTAGAGACCAGGCTGGACTCAAACCCAGAAATCCACCTGCCTCTTCCTCCCAAGTACTGGGATTAAAAGCATGTGCCACCACTGCCTGGCAAAAATGATCTTTATACAATAATTTCTTCTGGAATTTTTTTTTAAAGCTTGTCTAGGTATTTAGAACAATTTTGCTTTGTGTACATGAAATGGTTGGGAATTTTTGTAGATAATAAAATGTATAAATATTTTATTAATTTTCTTCTATCGACATTTAGAAAATTCTTATCTTGCTTCATTAGACATTATAATAAACATCTGTGTAAAGGTCAGGCATGCTTTTCTTGTTCCTCTTATGAAGGAGTAAGCATTGAATCATTTATTAGTAAATATAAAGTCATCATCCAACTTTTTGTGCATAGCTTCTCTATGATTCAAGAAACGTATTTAGCCTTTGTAAAGTTTTAAAATTTATGTATAACGGAAGAATTTGTATTA
Source organism: Mus caroli (assembly GCF_978045245.1). Taxonomy (NCBI): domain Eukaryota; kingdom Metazoa; phylum Chordata; class Mammalia; order Rodentia; family Muridae; genus Mus; species Mus caroli. The sequence goes on from NW_028227260.1 coordinate 46,525,705, forward strand.
ATTGAGTTTTGCAGCAATAGATACAATGTATTCTTTCTTTTGTAGTTCTAGTAAGAAGAATTGTATTGTTTGGTTCCTTTAACATTAGTTTTTCTTCAATAAATTCCATATGGACAGAGTGATAAATGAATAAATGGTTGGTAGATAGATAGATAGATAAATAGACAGACTGACAACCATTAATGAACTAAGCCAGAGTTCTCCATCCCACAGTCCCCAGGCTCATCCTCAGCCCACAGGCCCGAACTCCATTCCCACTTTCAAACGACTGAGCAGTGTCTGGATGTCCAGGAGTTTAGGAGCCCCTGTACCCAGGATCCTCATCCTAGGACCAGAGACCCCCGATCCTCTGTTCCTGAGTCCTCTGCATTTTTTCAGTAGTGACTAGATTCCCAGGAGTCAGGAAACCCCAGCTTCAGCCTCTAGCAACTTAGGCTGCAATATTCCACCCCTAGAGTGTCATATTGGTGCCTCACTTGAGCCCAGAACCTGACAACAAGCATAGGGTAACTGCAGTCTAGAGCTTTGCATTCCACCTGCCCAGCTGCTTTACCACATTACAGCAGAGGGGCTAAACGTGGAACTACACCTAAGTCTACTCCTCTTGAAGTAGTGGAAAACACAGAAGTTGGAAACACTTTACTCTGAGGCTTATATTCTCTAGAACATTTTACCAAGCCTGACATGAACAAAACTATTTTGTACATAAATTACTGTCTCCCAGTATATTTTACTAGGAGTAGTAGAATCCTCTTCCTTTCACCTGGGACTGATCACATCTTGGCTTTACTTGTTACTATTTTATTCGAATTTCTTGTCAGTTCTTGAATGCTTATGAGTGACATCAATCTGTAGTTGCAAATGGATGCTATATTTTCTGCCAATTTACTATCTTCTGGTATTCTCTTAGTATGCAGATTCTGTTGATTTATGAATATAATCATGGCTACAAAATTAATTATTTTTAATATAAGTATATTGAGTAAATTAATCTGGTGGCTCTATTTCTTAACCAGCTAATTCCTCAATAACCACACAGACTGACTAAGATTTATTAAAATTTGCCTTAAGCCAAATAGTGAGCAATTATTAATCCATTCTATACATCCAAGCTAGTCAGGCTTCCTCCCAGATCATATTCACATCTTACTTGAAAATTTTCATCCTTTATTAATTCCACTCTTTTCTCCTGATGTTTTCAAAACATTCACGGTGGCTCCTTCCTCCTGTTCCTCTGTTTGTCACCACCTCTCCTAGAATCAGAAGTCCCATCTATTTTCTCCCTCACGATCTATATTGGCTCCTTGGCTTCTACTGGCAAGGCAGATAATGAATGACAATCAAGGTTTATACAAAGTTGAGACTAGAGTTTCTAAAAATAAATGTAACAAAGCCATTTCTAGGTTGAAACAAATTAGGGGGCAGAGAAGTCAAATTTTGAATAACACAAGGATAAATTTTACACGCTGTATGAAAACATTATGCCTACATATAGCTACTACAAATAATGAACGTAATATTTTCCTTTATTCTTTTTTAAAAGATTTATTTATTTTTATTTATATGAGTACACTGTAACTGTCTTCAGACACACCAGAGGAGTGCATAGGATCCCATTACAGATGGTTGTGAGCCACCATGTGGTTGCTGGGAATTGAACTCAGGACCTTTGGAAGAGCAATCAGTACTCTTAACTGCTGAGCCAGCTCTCTAGCCTTTTATTCTTCAATTAATTATTAAATAATAATACATATTAAAGTTCAGTTCTTGGAACACGATTCCCCATTCTCTACTATGTAAGTCCTAAGATTATAACGTTGCATTAGCAAAGATGCCTATGTTACTTTTTCATTTGTGAATGAGTCTGTGTCTTACAATGTGTCTTTATCTGTCCTGAGACTGGCTATGTAGAGCAGGGTGGCCTTGAATTTATAGAGTCCTACCTGTCCTAGCTAACCTCATGCTGATATTTAAAATGTGTACCATCACTCCGGTCACATACTCTTATTATTTTATAAAACTGCTGATGCTTTGAGCAAAACCTGATACCATTTTCCAAGACCTAAAAGTATGAAAATTGTGATTCCCCTTTAGAAGTAATATATGCCATCTCTTTCTGTTCATGAAGAAGTCATAATACTCTCAAAAATGCATTTATTTAATTTTTTACTAGGAATCAAATTTATGAATAGCATAGCAGGGCTTCCTAAACTAAAAAAAATAGACTCATACTTTTATATATTAAATATTGTGAAAATACGTAAGAAAGTATCCAATCTGTGCCCAAGAGTTTGAGAAGTATAAGTGACAATATTGGGATTATTTGCCTTAAAAATGATCAAGCACACGCATAATCTATAAACTTGTTTTGTTCATTTTAGATGCCAGAGTGTCCAGCTATGTTTCATATTTGATAATATTTTGTTCTACACTATTTGTATAAAATGGCTTAGTAGATGATAGTTAGAATATAAATGTAATCAAAATATTGAGCACAGAAGGATCTACAATTTTATTTTGATCTACAAACTACTGTAACAGAGTGCAACTATGAAATCAGTTTGTTATATCACTGAAATGATTTTAGAGGATAGCTTAGTTTAAAAAACAAGCAAGCAAGTAAACAAACAAATAACCAAACAAGAAAAGCCACTGGCTTTATTATGGCTAAAAGGATCAAACCAATGTTACAGATTAATATCAAAGAAGGAACGCTTAGGCCATCAGTAATAACCTGATTTAAATAGTAAAATGAAAGGATCATTTAGAATGTCCTTTTACAAAACTCTTTCTTAAAATCAAACCCGTAATAATAGCTTTGTAGAATATACAATGTGACATTGTGTTGAATATTTTAAATATATTCATCTTTGTTTTATTCCAGTTACCTTGATTGTGTAGGGAAGTCATTACCAGTAACACATTAAACATAACAATTAATATGCTCACATAATGATTAAGATAATACTAAGGATCTCACAGGGAGATTTGCTTGAAGTCAAAGCATCATTGCAAACTTTACTCTCCTGATTTTACAAAAACGATTATATCTTGCTCATACTGCATTCCCTGCACATGTCAGAGTAACTCTTAAGACTAAAAAATCAGTACATTTACCTAAGGATATAGAGAGGCTAAATAACCTAGGGATGAGGCATACCTAATTGAACCAGAATGATAGCACCTGAATTCCAAAGGATGGTCTGGACTTTGTATAAATGCAGGACTGTTACATCCTACCTAAGAGAAGCTGCAATTTAGGAACTTATGGCAGTCAATAGCTGTGACCTCAGTCAAGAGGCAGTAGAGTTTTTCATTCAGCAAGCTGTGCCTCATGCTTCTTTGGCTAATACTATGTATATTTAATTAGTGTCCTCTCACCTTCACAGTATATGTTTTTCCGCTTGACAGTTTCTGGCACCACAAGAATGTCCTTGAGAAAAAATTTAGGCCTATTGACTGCTAAGCATATTATTTGACTTGGTGTTCAACTTCTCTGAAGAAAGAATTGGGAATAATGAAAGACAGTGGGGCAGAGAAGCACTTTTAAATGACAGTGTCAGGTAGGTCGAAGCTATTGAACAATTCCTATTAAATTAGCTTAGCTTCATCTCAGCTAGTTAAAGCTGGCATGCTGACAAATTAGTTTCTATCTGAATAGAAAAAGGAGTCAAGAAGAAAGATTCACATTTGGAGGCTTAGTGACAGTGACATCACAAGGTCAATAAGAACATGTTGTTCATAGGACTGTGCATGTATCATATCAATACATGATCAACTTAAAAATATTCACTGCGTTAGCATATTTTCCCTAATGAAAATTATCTTGTTATACTTTTTTTTCACTATTCTTTTTTTTTATATTGTTATACTTTAAAAGTACCTTATCATATGAAATTGTGTTGAAGATTGTAGGAATATAATTTAAATATAAATTTTATTTAGCATTTACATAAAAAAACTATGGCATACAATTATGCACTCTCACTAAAAGTGTGTTCTCTTTTAGTACTCATTTCCTACTACATTTTTATTCTTTGGTTTAAATACCCACTGACATATATCATTTTACTGTACTTGTTTTTTTTTTTTTTGTTTTTTTTTTGTTTTTTTTTTTTTTGGTTTTTCGAGACAGGGTTTCTCTGTGTAGCCTTGGCTGTCCTGGAACTCACTCTGTAGACCAGGCTGGTCTCGAACTCAGAAATCCGCCTGCCTCTGCCTCCCGAGTGCTGGGATTAAAGGCATACGCCACCACGCCCAGCTCTTTACTGTACTTGTAATTTGCAGCTATTATGTATTAAAATTAAAAGTTTGTAATGTAAGGTAGGACAGCCCCCTCAGCGTTGATTTAGGACATACCCAGACATCATGTTTTCAGCCCAGAAGAGATCTATTATACCAGAGGGTGAAGCATGTGGGTGAGATTGCAAAAGCATAAAGCAAAGAGAGGCAGTAGCAGCATACACCAAGCATGAAGCACCAAACTTGAAGCAGCAATTGCTTCTTGTAGGAATGAGTATTTCTAGGAGAAAAGGGGGAGACTGTGTTAGGGTGAGTTGGGAAATCCTGATTGGACATGTTAGCCAAATAATGAACTTTGACTGGTACTTTTGTCTCAAGAATGAGTCAGATGAGACCAAATGAACCTGGGTGCTTAGCTTCAGAAATGTAATCTAATGCTTTATAGCAAGCAGAGGAAGGGTCAAAGGGAAAACATGCTACCATCATGTTTGCTATACTCAGGGCTGTGCTCGTCACGCTTAGGCCTTCTGGAGAACCCTTAATCTCTATGTTTTATCATTGGAAACCTGGGTAAATGGGCATCATCCTCTTTGTCTGCTTCCTGCTTACATTGCAGCTAGTTAAGGACCAAAGGAATCTGAAATGCTGTTCAGGTTGGTAAGAGTAGAGTTTTTCACTTCATGTTCACTTTCTATGGGACCATCTGGAGTATAGGAAATGTAAGTAGCATTGGAAAAGTTCCTGAAACTGGACTTTCTGGGACTAGATACTTTGGACATTTCTAGCATGAAGATTTGAAGAGAACATGTGGGGCTGGTGAGTTGTTGGAATAGTTTGTAGTTGTATTGGCAACTTCTGGGACACATACACTAGGGACAGAGGTAAACTAATAAATTCAGGGGAATTTTTTTTTTTTAATCTTATGTGTACATTTGAAGCATTTAGGTTTATGGTCCTGGTAGTTGGGGAACAGGAGTCCCAACTCCTGACTATGGAAAGGGGCAAAGGACCAGGGAAATATCCTAAGGAAAGGGGGAGATAGAGAAATCCCACTATCAGGAGTATTCAGGTAGGGAAGTTTAGGATGTTTGTTGACAAAAGTACTTATCTGGAGTCCATTTAAACTTTGACAGGTGGATTTAAGTAAATTTCCCAAATCTTTTTTTTTTTTTTTTTTTTTTTTTGGTTTTTCGAGACAGGGTTTCTCTGTATAGCCCGGCTGTCCTGGAACTCACTTTGTAGACCAGGCTGGCCTCGAACTCAGAAATCCGCCTGCCTCTGCCTCCCGAGTGCTGGGATTAAAGGCGTGCGCCACCACGCCCGGCAAATTTCCCAAATCTTATAAGAAATTTTATGGCTAGAAAAAGAGATACAAGTTTTAGATATGCTAGCATCACTACTAATTGTAGTTTATACCAAAATGTATATTGTAGAAAGGGAATTGGATTTATGTCATTAAGCCATGGTGAATCTTCTGGAACTGAAAAATAATTTTAGATTAACAGCATTAATATTTTTAATAGATGAGCAAAATAAATTTAAAATATTGTCTGTGACTGTGATAAAAGCAGCGTTTTCTTAGGGTTAGGTCAATAGTTTTTTGGTTTTTTTTTTAAATGATAAAGTAAAGAACTTTTGAAGTTTTAGAATAATATGTTTTAACCCTGTGTTGAACAAATATATTAGTGTAATTTTATCTATAAGCCCATGCTCATTTCGTGTCCTTGTCACTTTGGCCAATTCTTACAAATTTTAAGAATCAGTATTTGTAGTGAGTGTTTTAGTTTCTTGAAAAGCCTAGTTATGTTAGGTGAATATGTTTTTGTTTAATCCCAGTAGGATAAAAAGCTGCTTCACAGTGATTATGATTTTCCTCATTCACTAGTAGGGACATACTTTTTCCTAAATATAGATAGTTTACTTCTGGGGAATCTCAAAATGTTTACTTGCCAGAGCCCTAAGAGAGGCAGGGGTCATTTGAGAAAGCTACTGCTTCCCCTGCTGCTCCTGGTTGCCTTTGTTGTGGCTTGAAGAAGAGTTAAAAGGTTGGAGATATCCTGCCCACAAAGATTGGACTTGCCCTAAGGAACTCAACACATCTAGTGAGCAGGAAGTAGTCAAAAAAGGTCTATGTCCCATTTTCCATGTAACCTTCAATTGTAGACTCCCCCTATAATTACAAGGTACAGACCTTGTCACCACTGAGGTGGGACCACCTGAGGTGCAGCTTTTGGACTCGGCTGGCTCCTTTTGAAGTGAAAACTGCCCTGCTCTTCTGCTACTTGCAGAGAGGCTGAACCTCTCTTCCTGAGACATTCCTGAATAAGCAACCAGCCTGGTGACCAAGTGCTGACAGCATGGCTACAAAGCACCAAGGATGGAGTGGGGGTTGGGGGGATGGGCCTTCCCCCTTATAAGCACAGTCTCTTAGTAAACTTGAGGGCCTTGATCAGAGAAATTTTTGTCTTGGCTTCATTATCTTTTCTTGCAGTCTAAGTCTCTTTCAGCCCCAGCCTGCCTTCCAGAAATACCCGGTTCATGTAAATCGTGGGCTGGCTTACAACAACCTTCTTCTTTCCTAGTGTTCAGGGACCAGAGGGGATTAGAGTGGGATAAATGTTGGAATGGAGGTAGAGGTATAAGAACCCAATAAAACAGCTTATAAATATGCTAACAAGTCTTGAATATTTATGGTGATCTATAATTAGCAGTCTATCATCTCTCTCTCTCTCTCTCTCAATGTGTGTGTGTGTGTGTTGTGTGTGTGTGTGTGTGTATGTGTGTGTGTGTGTGTTTGTGATTTGATTGGTTCACAGACAAGGAGTTCTGCTGGATTTCTAGCTTTGTTTATAACCTGCTCTACTACTTGAAGTACAGCAATATTAAAATTAGGTCAGTTAGTAAATATACAGTGGCTTTTGGGTGTTCAAGTAAAATACAAACATCTCACTATAAATCAAATACAATAAATGAATAAAGTTATTGAGAAACGCATGCTTAAAATAAGATGAAAAGTAGGAAGTGCTCTTGTTCCAAATAACTTATCAAATTATGATAAGGAAGGCCAGGGAAGCTTTAAAATCCACAACTTTTTGGAGCACAAACCAGCCTTATTTACAAAATATATAGTAGTCTGAATAGACAATAAAACCAGCCATAGTGTTTCTCTTAATGTGCTTTGAAAAGTGAGAAGCCTGAAAGAGAACAATTTGATGTAAGTCAAGGTTCCTTCAAGAGTTTAACAGAACAAACACATATCTGCAACAAAATTGAGAAGACAAGGCACAAAGTGGTGAGATAGCAGCTACAAGAACTACATAGCTATAATAGTAATAAAAATCACATGCTTTTGGCACAAAAATTGACATGCTGACCAATGAAATTGAACTGAAAAAACCAGACATAAGTGCACACATCTATGGATACCTGATCTTTGATTTAAAAAAAATATCCAAAAAGACATACTGAGAAAAATAAAAACAGTATTTTCAGCAAATGGTGCTGGTCTAATTTTATGACTCCATGTAGAAGAATCAAGATAGACTCATACTGTACAAAAGTCAACTTCATATGGATCAAAGACATCACCATAAAAATCAGATGTGCTGAACCTTCTGGGTAGAAGAGAAAGTGTACAATAGTATTGAACAAATTGGCCTAGGAAAAAATTTCTGGACAGCACACTATTAACACATATGCTAAGAACAATTATTAGTAAATGAAACCTCTGGTGGACGTGGTAACATATGGTTTAATCTCAGAACTCAGGAGGGAGGCAGAAGCAGGTGGGTCTCTATGAATTTGAGGCCAACCTGATCTAAAAAGTTTGTTTCAGGTGAAAGTACTACACAGCAAAAATTTCATTAAAAATTAACTAATTAATTAATTAATAACTGGAACCTCATTGAAAAGCACAGAAGAGGACACCGTCATTTGGATAAAGCAGTCATCTACTGAATGGAAAATATATGTTTATAAACTACACATCCATTACTTGACTAATATACAAAGTATATAAAGAATTAAAACAAAAACAAAACCAAACCTATATATCAAGACAAAAAGCAATTTTAAAAGTGTGGTAGAGATAGAAATAGGGTATTCTCAAAAGAGAAAATTCAAATGGTTAAAAACACTTAAAGAAAATTTCAACATCCTTTCATTAACCTTCAGGGAAATGCAAATCAAATCCACTTTCACATTTCATTTTATACCCATCATAATGGAGAAGATCAATAAAAAGATCTTTCTGGCAAGGATGAAAAGCAAGGGGAAAATGTATCCTTTGTTAGTGAGATTGGAAACTAGTACAGCCACTATGGAAATCAGAAGTTCTGCAGGAAGCTATCTATCTAGCTACCCCTAGATGCTGCTACACTACTCTTAGGCATATGCCCAAAGGATACTTTAACCTATTATAGAACTTGTTCAACCATGTTCACTGCTCACTTAGTCTTAATAATCCAAAAATGGAAACAACATAGATGTTCCTCAACAGAAAAATGAACAAAGAATGTATGGTATATTTATACAATGGAGTATTAGTTAGCTATTAAAAATAAAATAAAATAAAATCCTCAGTTATGTGAATGCAACTAGAAAAACATCATCCTGACTTATAAAGGCAAATATTATATGTATTCATTTCTATGTGGATATTAGCTATTAAGCCAATCATAACCAAGCTACAATTTGTAGAAGTGGTTAGGTGTTAGAATAAGAGATGTGAGGGTGGGAACAGATAGATATTTTTAAGAGAAATAGAGCAAATAGTTAAGGATGGATGGGGGAGTGGAGTGGAAAGGTCAAGTGGGGAAGGATAGGGAATAGGGGTACAAGGGAGAAAAATGGGAGGGACAGCTAAAATTAAGGGTCATTGAGACCTAGTATAAAACCTAATGCATTTGTCCATTATTCAGTTGAAGAAGATTAAGGTTGTTTCCAGTTTCTGGCTATTACAAAGAAAGCCTCTATAAACCCAGTTGAACACATGTCCCTGTGGGGCATCTTTTGGGTATATGCCCAGTAGTGACATAGCTGGTTCTTTCTTGAGGTAGAACTCTGCTGGGTTGCCTGTCTGTCTCTCGCTGCTGGGATGTTGGGAGTGCCTGCATGACATTCAGAGGAGGTACAATACTGGGGATCCTCAGTCCCTGTTTCCCTGGATAGAAAACAGTGGAGTCTGGGACAATTGCTTTGGTTACCAGGCTCCTGTGTACCTAGGTGCTACTGGGAATGGTGTTCCTGGCTACTTAGAGAATTTATGCACCAGGTAAGAAATGTAAGCCAGAGCCTGGTACAGGGTAGGGGCTGCAGAACCCTGTTTGGTTCTGAATGAATGCTGCATATATGGAGGGGCTAGAATAGAGAGGGACTGCTCCACTGGATTTAGGCACAGTGCTATATATACAATGAAGGCCTTCTCACCCCATACCTCCACACCACTGTGTTGATCCTTTATGAAGGGAAAGTTCTTGCTTATCCACATTGTTTTATTTGATGGTGAATGTAAATGCATACACCTTACTCAGAGTGAATTAGGGATTAATTACCTTTTGTGTGAAGGAATGACCAGGAATGGAAGCTCTTTGACTGAACATTTTGTCTATCTAGATGCCTTGTTAGCATAGAGAACTCCAGGTTTTTATGATAGATGACTGATTGCCATGGTACCCTCAGTGCAGTGCTGTGGTTACATGTTTTAGAGCAGGTGTTTTGGCAGGGAGTTGGGCCCATTCCTACTGTATTCAATTTTGAGTTTTACAGTGTTTGGGCTCACTCAACATTACCAGTTCTTCTGTCTGGTGGCACAGTCCACTTGCACTTCAACTCCTCCATTTTGTTTTTATAAATGAGAGGTGTCATTAGAGTAATTGCTTCTATGTTATTTGTAGTTAAAACTTTGGATGGGGCAGGGTGTAACCATTTAAATAAAAGAGAACATAAGCTATAGGTGTAGTGAGGGCTGAGGTCTAGGAGGTCAAAGGATTACTGAACCAAGTGAATTGTTCAGTGGATTGAAATCTCAGGAGTGCCCCCCCCCATTCCCACAGTTGCTGCTTCCTGATCTGTGAGTTACTCTTTCCAAATTGTCTTCTGTTGCTGTTGCTTAAGTCAGTCTGTACATATCCTAGACACAGATTTTTTTGCCAAGCTCTTACAGTGGTTCATCGATTGATAGCATCTGCATTTGGTATCTTTTATACTTCAACCAAAAATTTATTAGGTATTATTCAATGCCAAGTCTTGCCATTTATTTTTTAATTTCACTGCCAAGTTTGCAGTGGTTCTAAGTGAATCTGTTGGCATTTTAGCCTGTGGTCTTGCCAGATCTTTGTGAATTACAATGCATTTATGTCTATTTATTCAATATCTGTCATATGATATCTATTTGGAAGAAGAAACTTTCTCTTGTAGTGCCTCTTGACAAAGAATAATTTCCCACCTTATTTTTTTGTAAAATGAAAAAAAAAATTTGTTTTATTGCAGTATGAATAATGTGAATAAGGATTAACATATTGTAAATGTTCTTTTTTCCATGTAAATCAACTATCTTTGTTATCACTAAGTGATAATTTTGAACTTATGTGCATTGTTTGGTTGTTAGAGTTTTTGGTTGTTAAATAAAACACATTCAATAAATCTGAAAATAAAGAAATCTCAGGAGCAGTCTCTACAGAGATTTTTGAGGGTACAAACATCAAATATTATGCAGGTTTCCTCAGGTTTAGTATTCACTAGGACCTGACAGTTAGTCTTTCTTTCCCCATAGAAATAAGCCTGTGGAATGATTCATGTTAGGGAGAAAAACAAGTATTTAAATAAAGAAGCATGAAATTTTTGGGTTAAAAATGTAACTTGTTTCAGGTGTTCCAGTTAGGAAAGAGAACAAATATTTTTAAAAAGAAGTATGAATTTTTAAGATTCAGGTGAGCTGTGTTGTTCTGAGCTGTGTTGTGTCCATTATTTTTTGTTTGGCAGACCTCTTCTGCCCAGATCAAGGGGGAGGAGCCTGCTGTGTTCCTCTTTTCTGAGTGGATTCTCTGAGAAAACACAAAACTGATATGGTACATCTATAGAAAGGAATACTATTCAACTATTAAAAACAAAGACATCGGACTGGAGAGATGGCTCAGCAGTTAAGAGTACTGACTGCTCTTCCAAAGGGTCTGAGTTCAAATCCCAGCAACCACATAGTGGCTCACAACCATCTGTAATGAGATATGATGCCCTCTTCTGGTGTGTCTGGTGTGCTTATATATAATAAATAAATAAATCTTTTTTTTTAATAAAGTTAAAACCTTAAGAAAAAAGCCAAAGATATCATGGATTTTGCATAGCAAAGAACATGCATAGTATATACTAACTTATAGTTGGATAAACTTAGAAAGGGGAATAAAATAGTTGTAGGAGGCAGATGGAAGGAGCAAACCATATGGGAAAGGGGAGGGCAGACAAATTGAGGGGTGGGTTCAGGATCAGGGGAGGGACATGAGAGTTGGCCAGATAGCCTTGAGAATGAATGGAAATCTGCAGACTTACAAGGAGAGGGACTCTCAAGAATCAATGGTTGTGACTTTAGCTGAGACTCATTGAAGTGGGAATATAGAACCTGAAAAGGCCACTTCCTGTAGACAGGCAGGATCTCCCATGTTATGATAGGGATAACAACCCACCCACAAAATCTTTGAGCCAAATTTACCCTATCAACAAGAAATTCAGGGACAGGGAATGGAGCAGTGACTGAGGGGATGGCCATTCAATAACTAGCCTAACTTGAGACTCATCTAATGAGCAAGTACCAATCTGTGAACAAAATTAATGATACTCTGTTATGCTTGTAGATAGGAGTCTAGCCTGGAATTCTGCTGAAAGGCTTTACTCATCAGTTGACTCAGACAGATGCAGAGATCCACAGCCAAACATTGGATAGAGCTTGCAAACTCTTATGTAAGAGTTGGGGCCCTGGAGGAGATAGGAGCTCCACAGGAAGGCCAACAAAGTCAATTAACCTGGAACTTTGGGGATCTCAGAAATTGAACCACCAACCAAAGAGCACACATGGGCTGGACATATGCCTCTGCATATATGTACCTGATGTGTAGGTTTTTTCCTCATGTAGGTACTGAACAACTGGAGCAGGTATAATTGCTAAAGCTATCTCCTGTCTGTGAAATATATTCTTCTAGCTGGGCTTCCTGTCTGGCCTCACTGGGAGAGGATGTACGTAGCCCAACAGAGGCAAGCGGTACAAGAGTTGGGGGTTAACCAAGGGGGGCCTTCATCTTCTCAGAGGAGAATGGGATGGGGACCAGGAGAGAGGGTATATACCACCATTTCAGAGTAGAGAGAGTGTCATGGCCTACTTGTCATGGCAACAGAATAATCAGAAAACTCCAATGGTAGGTTGGTCTATGGTAACATGTAGTAAAAATAGGAGAGAAGCACCATAATTTCCATCCATTACTCCCTTTCTCACAAGCTATAAGTGATCTGGAGACAGGCTAGGTTATATAGGAACTGGAGTGTTGAATAAAAGATGGACTCCTCACACATGGTATGTACTCACTAATAAGTGGATAATAGGCAAATATCTTGGAATACTCACAATACTACTCACAGACCATATGAAGCTCAAGAAGAAGGAAGATCAAAATGTAGATGGTTCACTCTGACTTAGAAGGGGGAACAAAATAATCACAGGAGGTAGAGGAAGGGAGGGATTTGGGAGAGAGAGAGGAGGGGCAAGGGATAAAAGGGGACAAGATCAGGTATAGGAGGGGAGAGGGAAAAAGTACAGAGGGTTAGGAAATTGAATTGAGGTGTGTAGCAGTGGGTGATGGGGAACTGGGGGGGTAGTCACTAGAAAGTCTCAGATGCCCAGAAATCAAGAGGCTATTGCTGATGTCAAGAAGAGTTTGCTGACAGAAGCCGAGTATGGCTGTCCCCTGAGAGGCTTTGCCAGAGCCTAACCAATACAGATGCAGATGCTTGCAGCCAACCATTGGACCCCAATGGAAGAATTAGGGGAAGGACTGAAGGAGCTGAAGGTGTTTGCAATCCCATAGGAAGAACAAAAATATTAACCAACAAGACCACCCATAGCTAAGCACCAACCCAAGTGTACAGATGAAGGGACTCAGCTCCACTTACATATGTAGGAGAGGATTGCATTATCTGGCATCAGTGGGAAGGGAGGCCCTTGGTCCTATGGAGGTTGTATGTCCCAGTGTAGGGAGATGCAAGGACAGTGAAACAGGAGTGGGTGTGTAGGTAGGGGAGCTCCCTCATAGAAACAGGAACAGGGAGGATGAGATAGGTGGTTTGCAGAGGAGAAATCAGGAAGGGGATAACATTTTAAAAATAAATAAGCTGGTGGTATTTGCACCCCCAAGGAGGAAGCAACAGTGTCAACAGACCAGATCCCATTCCTCAGAGTTCTTGAGGACTAGACCACCAACCAAATGATACACATGGAGTGACCCATGGCACTGGTCACATATGTGGCAGAAGATAACCTTGTTGGACATCAGTGGGAGGAGAAGCCCTCGGGCCTGAGAGTGTTCAGTGCTCCAGTGTAGGAGAATTCCAGGGCAGAAGGATGGAAGTGGGTGAGTGGTGGAGCACCCTAATAGAGGCAGGGGGAGGAGGGATGGGTTAGGGGGTTTTTGAAGGGGAGACCTGGAAAGGGGAAAATTTTTGAAATGTAAATAAAGAAAATATCCAAGGGGAAAAAAGTAGTATATAACAAAAAGAAATGTATAATTAATGTTATCCATGATTGTATTAAAAAATAAAAAAATAAAATACCCAATAAAAATAAAGATGGACTACATGATCCTGTTTCTATGAGGTGTTCATTCATGATGGGATGGGACTTCACAGGATGCAGCTATTTTTGAGTTAGGATCTTTTAAACAAAACCAACTTCATTGTCTGTACATAATCTAATCAGTTGACCAAGCTAGACTTGTGTGTAATAATTACTTTTTCTGTCCTTGGTACTCTCTCTAAGGTAGACAGGCATTTGTTTACATACCCCTTATTAAAACATAAGTCTTTCCTTATGATAAAGGGAACTTTGTACATTCTGTTAACTAAAAACTGTTAAGATTAGCAATCATCTTACCTTCTAAAATTATATAGTTGTAAAAAATAAACTGATTTTTAAAGCTACAAGATTAAGACAGAAAAGAGAAGAAAATGTGATGAGAAGAACAGAGATCAGAATGATGGTATTTCTGACATTGAAGAAGTAGGAGGCATGAACCAAGTATTTGGAATAATTTCTAGAATCAGGGAATCCTGAGAAAATAAATTCTCTCCTAGAGACATGTAGAAGTGTAGAGCCTTGACTATATTTAAATTTCAACCCATAATGATATAAACTTTAGCATTAAGCCAAAACAATTGTTTAAAATATTGTCCATTTAATGTTTTCCTGAGCAGGAACTGTAAACTCTCGAACTGTCCCTTGTAATATGTGTTTTTTATATTATTTAATTTTTACTTTTGTTACATATGGTAACCAGTTTTCTTAACTCCATGACAGCCCTCCTCCTAGATTCTAGCCCAGCCTATTCATAGGTTTCTCCCAACCATTCTTCCCTCACTTCCCCAGCCATGTGCTTAAACCCTTCTCCCAGTTTCCCCAATGCTAGAAGCTCCAAAGTATAATAACTCTTATAGCCTCTCTGTTCAGTTCAGTTTCTCCTGTGTCAATTGTCACCAACTGTGTTCTTACTGTGCTATCCTATTTCACTTTATATTGTCCCCTAACAATATTTTCTCTGGTACAACTCAGCTTCTGGCTCAACAGTCTTTTATTTTCACTCTACTCAATTTCTTCCTGAATCAGCTGTCTTCTCTAATCCTATTCTTTGACCATACTCTTCCCTCATCTGGATCCTATTCTTTATCAGCTTCTGATGGCTTTTTATATCCTCTCCTGTTTCCTGAAGTCCAAGAGGCAATGAAAACTGAAAATCAGAGGATCAGGCAGTTCTCTTAAAGGGCCAGTTGACTAGAAATTTGGGATCATTTAAATGTCCAGGCACACAAAATAAATCATACTTCAGTCCTGTCTGTTCTATTTTTTTTCTTCAGTGAATCCCATTATGCATACTTTGGTATGCACTAAGGTGCCCTATAGATTTCTGATTACAATTCTTCAGATTTTCTTTTCTTTCCTTTTAATTGCTTTTTGGGGTTTGTGGATTCATTCTTCTGCACATAAATATAGTCTTGGATCTTTTGGTAAAGTTTTAATACCTATTATTGGATTTTATAATTCCTGGATTATTTTTATTTGATTCCATAATAATTTTGTTTCTTTATGATTTCCTTAGGTATTTTTGATTTGCTGTTTTATAAAGGTTTGCTTTGCATTAAAGGAGATTGGACCTGTAGTCTCAAGCATGTCAGACAAGGATTCTATTACTCATCTACACTTGTACTCTTTTCCTTAATTTTTTTCACCTTTTTATTAGATATTTTCTTCATTTACATTTCAAATGCTATCCCCAAATTCCACTATACACTCCCCCTGCCCTGCTTCCCAACATACCCACTCCTGCTTCCTGGCCCTGGCATTACACTTTACTGGGACATATGATCTTCACAACACCAAGGGCCTCTTCTCCCATTGATGGCCTACTAGTCCATCCTTTGCTACATATGCAACTAGAGACACAAGCTCTGGGGGTGGGGGTGGGGTACTGGTAGTTCACATTGTTGTTCCTCCTATAGGGTTGCAGACCCCTTTAGTTCCTTCGGTACTTTCTCTAGCTCCTTCATCAGGGGCCCTGTGTTCTATCCAATAGATAACTATGAGCATTCACTTCTGTATTTTCCAGGCACTGGCATAGCTTCACAAGAGACAGCTATATCAGAGTCATTTCAGCAAAATCTTGCTGGCATATGCAATAGTGTCTGGGTTTGGTGGTTGCATATGGGATGGATCCCCGGGTGGGGCAGTTTCTGGATGGTCCTTCCTTCCATCTCAGCTCTGAACTTTGTCTCTGTAACTCCTTCCATGGATATTTTGTTACCCATTCAAAGAAGGAACTAAGTATCCATACTTTAGTCTTCCTTCTTCCTGAGTTTTATGTGTTTTGCAAATGGTATCTTGGGTATTATAAGTTTCTGGGCTAATATCCACTTATCAGTGAGTGCATATCATGTGTGCTCTTTTGTGATTGGGTTACCTCACTCAGGATGATATCCTCCTGATCCATCCATTTGCCTAAGAATTCCATAAATTCATTGTTTTTAATTGCTGAGTAGTACTCCATTGTGTAAATGTACCACAATTTCTGTATCCATTCCTCTGTTGAGGGACATCTGGGTTCTTTCCAGGTTCTGGCTATTATAGATAAGGCTGCTATGAACATTGTTGAGCATGTGTCCTTATTACAAGTTGGACCATCTTCTAATAAAATTAAACAGCTTGCTTGAAGTCTTAAGTAATTCCAAAATCTTATTTATGTCTTGTATGTTTCTGTTCATTTCTTCCCCAAATATAGCACATTTTTCATTTCTTACCCACTTTAATTTTTTTTCAGAACAAGATAGTTCTGAAAAAGATGCATCATGTTTGTATTATGTTACTTTTCTTGTTCCTGTGAGAAAATACCTGAACAAAACTTAAGAGAAGAATTTATTTTGTCT
Source organism: Mus caroli (assembly GCF_978045245.1). Classification (NCBI taxonomy): domain Eukaryota; kingdom Metazoa; phylum Chordata; class Mammalia; order Rodentia; family Muridae; genus Mus; species Mus caroli. The sequence continues at coordinate 46,542,616 of NW_028227260.1, forward strand.
CACAGTTTGTAGGTAAAGTTCATCACAACAAGGAAGGCATGGCATTGAGAGCACAAGGAAATCTATTAAGCCCACAGTCAGTAAGCAAAATAGGAATACTGGTCCTCAGCTGACATTCTCCTTTTCCCCTTTCATTCAAGTAAGGACAATGCGCTTAGGATGGTGCCAAACACATTCAAGGTAGATTTTTCTGTTTCAGTTAAAATTCTCTGGAAAGAAACCCCTAGCTTGCTCAGGGTTTTGTTTCTTTGTCTTTTTGTTTATTTTTTAAGTAGTTCCAAATTCGGTCAAGCAGACAAGGGAGATTATTCATCATATTATTGCTGTGTGCCCATTTATGTTCATGATTATTTATTTGGCACATTACTAGAATACTTTTCTAAATGCTCTTTTCTTAGGTATACAACAATAGAGATTTCTCTTATTTTTTAAAAAAATGTTCTTGTTTTCATTTTATGACTGGAACCCTTAATATTCACACTTGTGTCATTATACATTTAATGGTTGACAAATGATTGTTCACAAGTTGTCCATAAATAACTTCTACTCTTTTCCAATAAGATCTTTGTTAGAAGGCATGTTTTCACACTTTAAGGATTTGGAAACAAAACAAAACAAAACAAAACAAAACAAAAACTTATTTATCATTCATCTTTGGCTGTATATGGTTACAGGAACAGATAGAGACAAATAACTTGTGCCTTTTCTTTGTAAGACATGTACATAACATTGCAAATGCATACAGCACTTTAAATTCCTGAGACTATTTGGAAATTTTCATGTGGTCTAGTTCTCTTGGATTGACACTTAAATTCCCATTTAGAAACTTTTATGTCCCAACTGAAATCACAGCTGTAGACAACAGAGATTTGTTCAGCAATTTGTGTTTTTATTTTGTTTGGCAAGGCTCTATGCTATAGGCCACACATTTTTTCAGTGAACTGACCTGGGAGTTGAAAAACCTCCACACTGAGACAGATTTTTAAAGAAGCTGACAGGTCAGAGCTGAATCTGTCCTCTTGACATTATTTTAACTCAGAAAAGTTCCTGTTTTGTCACGGTCTGAAGTACTACCCCTTCTAATTTTATTATGTTTTCCTCTCTATCTTATTCTTATCAAAATCTATTATTATTTCCTGCGGAATATTTGGAAAATGTTTTACAGTTACATCTTGATTTTTTTGTTGTTGGTGGTGGTGTTTTTGTTTGTTTGTTTGTTTGTTTGTAGACATGATCTTACTACGTACCACTGGCTGGACTTGATCTTAGAGATCTCCAAAATTCTGCCTTCTAAGTGCTGGGATTAAAAGTGTGTGCAACCATTTCTGGCTTACTTGTCCTATTTTAAAATAAAACAAAACAAAAACTTCACTCACACAATATGTCTAACTGCAGTTTCCTCTGAGTCTTCAACTCCTCACATTCCCACTCTTTCCCACCTGCTCTCAGATCCACTCTTCCTTATTTTCACTTAATAAAAGAGTAGGCCTCCCAAGGATATCAAATGAAGAAAGCATAACAAGATGCAGTAAGTCTAGGCACAGACCTTCACAACAAAGTTGGGCAATGAAACTCAGTGGGAGGAAAAAGGTCCCAAGAGAAGTCAAAAGATTTAGAGACACCCCACTCCCAATGTTAGGAGTTCCACAAAAACCTCAAGCTAAACAAAGATATAAAGAGGTGACTCATTTGTAAGGGCTAGTCTCACAACCCAAATAAGCTTTTGGTATATTTTAGTATATTTTTTCAATGTTTCTTTTAGTGTTCTTCTAAGCATAAAACAATATTATCTATTCATATGTACACATATTTACACTCATTTGCATTCATTCAGGTCATGTTATTTTTACATGATTTTTTTATATAATTACTTTAAGTACTTGCTATATATTCATGGAGAGCCATGTTAGGTAGCATTATTTTTTTCTTAAAGTATCAAGAAACACAATCTACTATATTACATTACAGATGGACTGTTTTCCTTCAAAAATGAGGAATCTACTGTTACTCACCTCACTGTTCATCTATAAGTAATACTTTTTATTCTATAATTATTTTCAGGAGTTTTATTTTACTTAATCTTAAGCATGGTAGCTAGTCAATGCTTCTTTCATTGTTTAATCCTATTTGAGATTCACTAAACTTCTTTACTATTTGAATTTATGCAACTAATCTTGTCATTGTATTTTCTCTTGTGTTCTAAGTATTTAGTGATTGAGAAAATAGAACTTCAATTATTTTCCTCAGAATGCTAAGGGTTTTATCCACGGCTTTTGGTTTATCTTCTCTCCTTTGCCCATATTAGCTAAACTTTTTATTTTCTAATTTTAAGCTTACTTAATATTTTCCTGTGATCTTCAAGATGTTGAGTCTACACATTTTACATTCACTTAAGGTAATAGAGTTTTCAAGTCTATAAATTCTTCTTGGCTTTTTAATCCATATTTGTTTATTATATTTTATATTACTTCATGTATACAGGATACTGGGCTTCATCATAACATATTTGCAATTATACTTATTTTCCTGAATAATTAACCACCCACTACTACTATAGCTCTTTGGCTGTAGTTGAATACCTCTCCTCTCAGTTAATCACACATTCTACTTTCCTTTTACATGCATTTTAATACACTAATTTTTTCCTACATCCTTTAATATCTGTTCCTATCCTCTCATGACCCCCTTTTAGTTTTGTGATCTACAAATATACATATGTAGAAACACACACATAAACGCACATACACGTTCCATATAAGAGAAGACATAGTTTTATTATTCTCAGACTGTATTATATAACTTAGAATAATGATTTTCATTGTATTCAATTTTTTCAAATTCCATGATCTCATTTTTATTACAGCTGCATAAAATTCCACTATGTACATATATGATACTTTATTTCTTTGTTGATGTATATTGTGTTAGTTACTGTTCTACTGCTCCTGTAAAGAGAAAGTATGACCAAATCAAATTATAGAATGAAGAATTTGATAGTGGACTTGCTTACATTTTCAGAGGGTTAGAGTCCATGATGATAATGATAAGAAGCAAGGCAGCAAGCATTCAGGCATAATGTTACAGCAGTAAATGGGAGTTTACATCCAATACAAAAGAAGCAAGCAGAAATAGAGACAGAGACAGAGACAGAGAGAGACAGAGAGATACAAAGACAAACAGAGACACACAGAGAGAAACAGACAGACAGGCAGGCAGGCAGGCAGGCAGGCAGACAGACAGACAGACAGACAGACAGACAGACAGACAGACAGACACAGCATCTGGTGTGGACATTTGGAAGCTCAAACCCACCTGCAATGATATACATTCCCTAACACCTCATAATTCTCACTAACAGTCAACCAATTGGGAGCTAATTATTCAAGGATATAAACCCAGGATGGTTCTATTATTCAGATATTTTTCTTTCAGGATTTTTTGCTTTTATTCAGAGATAAAAACTAACATAAATATACATTTTCTGTTTCTTCCTAAAAATTAATAGCTTGGTATAAGAGTCACTCTATCAAATCACTCTCTCTCAATTTATGTTGCTACATATAGTTTCAAATTGATAAATTATACATATTTTTAAAATTATCTGTTTAGGATTTTAAGACCTCACTCTCAGGAATCCATTAATTTATTATCCTACTTCACTAATATTTTTTTCCAGAAGTCCTTGAATTAAGCAAGGATCTTGAGGTAAAGCATATCCTGCATTATCTCAAGACACTCCCCCCAATAACAACAACAACAACAAAAACAACAACAACACACACACACACAAACACGGAGTCTCAAAATATGAAAAAGAGGAAAAGGTATAAGAGCTGATGTGATTAGAGTCCAGTTGTGGACTAAATGAATAGTTTATGATACAGGAACTGTAGATTTCTATAAACAACTACAGTAATGGAACAAATATTCCATAGAGAATTAGGAAAGAAACGCATCTCTGTAAACAATGTGGCTTTAGCTGACATTTTTCTCACTTCTAGAACTGTGAAATATTGAATTATTTCTTTGAGGGTTTAAATTGTGACAATCCTTAGAGTTACTATAGTGAAGTATTAGTCAAAATTATTATGTCTTTGAAGTTCTAATTTATTTTTTTTTTCTATAATTCCAAGAAGACAAAAATATGCCTTAATAAACTTTTCAACATTCTGGGAGTTTGGTTGTTTACTTATAGTTGTATTAAAATATATTTAAAAAGTTAGTAACAGAAACAGAAATGTGTTCTCTTGGTCACACTTGTCTCCTCCTCAGTATAGTCACAGAAGTAATTTAATCATAGTTACCTGTTGAGTAGCTTAACATTAGCAGTCTGAATCTTCTTTATAATCACTGAATATTGACTGAAAGCAATGGTCCTGTAGACATTGTCACATATTTTCTTAAATATGCCACTGAAATTAATTTTAAATACACACTCACACATACACACACAGAGAGACACAGAGACAAAGAGAAAGAAACAGAGACGTAGGAAGAAAGACAGAGAGAAACAAAGAGAGATACAGAGAAACAGAGAGAGACAAACAAAGAAAGAAACAGATTATATGTATCATACATTGCTTGGCAATGGGGCTACATTTTGATAAATACATCATCATTCAGTGAATTCTTCTTACCAGCATTATAGAGCATAAATACCAAAACCTAGACCATAATAAGTTAATAACACTATGTTGCTTCTTAATATGACCAAGATATTCAGAATACACGAAGGTATGAAATTCTTTGACATAGTACATCATATATAGTAAGCATTTTATAAGTAAATAATTAATTTCCAACTACATAAAATAATAATTTAGTAAAATACAAATTAATAACATAGTTATATGTTAACATTGTTAAGTTTTTATGCATTTACCTCAATTTTTGATTTTTTTATTTCCAATGCTACACCAAAAGTCCCCCAAACCCTCCCCCCAACTCCCCTACACCCCCACTCCCACTTCTTGGCCCTGGCATTCCCCTGTACTGAGGCATATAAAGTTTGCAAGACCAATAGGCCTCTCTTTTCAACTATGGCCGACTAGGTCATCTTCTGAAACATGTGCAGCTAGAAACACGAGGTCTGGGGGGTACTGGTTAGTTCATATTGTTGTCCTACCTATAGGGTTGCAGACCCCTTTAGCTCCTTGGGTACTTTCTCTAGCTTTTTCATTGGGGGCCCTGTGTTCTATCCAGTAGCTGACTGTGAGCATCCACTTCTGTGTTTGCTAGGCCCCAGCATAGCCTCACAAGAGACAGCTATATCAGGGTCCTTTCAGCAAAATTTTGCTAATATGTGCAATGGTGTCAGCATTTGGAGGCTGATTATGGGATTGATTCCCAGGTATGGCAGTCTCTAGATGGTCCATCCTTTCCTCTAAGCTCCAAACTTTGTCTCTTTAGCTCCTTCCATGGGTGTTTTATTTCCAATTCTACTGAAGGGTAAACTGTCAACACTTTGGTCTTCTTTCTCCTTGAGTTTCATGTTATTTGCAAATTGTTTCTTAGGCATTCTAAGTTTTTGGGCTAATATCCACTTATCAGGGAGGACATATCATGCGAATTTTGTTGTGATTGGGTTACCTCACTCAGGATGATGCCCTCCAGGTCCATCCATTTGCCTAGAAATTTAATAAATACATTCTTTTTAATAGCTGAGTAGTACTCCATTGTGTAAATGTACTACATTTTCTGTATCTATTCCTCTCTTGAGGGGCATCTGGGTTCTTTCCAGCTTCTGGATAATACACAAAAGGCTGCTATGAACATAGTTGAGCATGTGTCCTGATTACCATTTGAAATATCTTCTGGATATATGCCCAGGAGAGGTATTGTGGGATCCTCCAGTAGTACTATGTCCAATTTTCTGAGGAACCGCCAGACTCATTTCCAGAGTGGTTGTACAAGCTTGCATTTTAACCAACAATGGAGGAGTGTTCATCTTTCTCCACATCCTTGCCAGCATCTGCTGTCACCTGAATTTTTGATCTTAGCCATTCTAGCTGGTGTGAGGTGGAATCTCAGGATTTTTTGATTTGCATTTCCCTGATGATTAAGAATGCTAAACATTTTTTCAGGTGCTACTCAGCCATTCAGTATTCCTCAGGTAAGAATTCTTTGTTTATCTCTGAGCCCCATTTGAATGGGGTTATTTGATTTTCTGGAGTCTACCTTCTTGTGTTCTTTATATATATATATTGGATATTAGTCCAGTATCTGATTTAGGATAGGTAAAGATCCTTTCCCAATCTGTTGGGGGCCTTTTTGTCTTATTGATGGTGTCTTTTGCCTTACAGAACCTTGGCAATTTCATGAGGTTCCATTTGTCAATACTCAATCTTACAGCACAAGCCATTGCTGTTCTATTCAGGAATTATTCCCCTGTGCCCATATCTTCGAGTCTTTTCCCCACTTTCTCCTCTATAAGTTTCACTGTCTCTGGTTTTATGTGGAGTTCATTAATCCACTTAGATTTGACCTTAGTACAAGGAGATAGCAATGGATCAATTCAAATTCTTCTATATGATAACCACCAGTTGTGCCAGCACCATTTGTTGAAAATGCTGTATATTTTTCCACTGGATGGTTTTAGCTCCCTTGTCAAATATCAAGTGTCCATAGGTATGTGGGTTCATTTCTGGGTCTTCAATTCTATTCCATTGGTCTACTTGTCTATTGCTATACCAGTACCATGCAGTCTTTATCAATATTGCTCTGTAGTACAGCTTTATGTCAGGCATGGTGATTCCATCAGAGGTTTTTTTATCCTTGAGAAGGGTTTTTGCTATCCTAGGTTATTTGTTATTCCAGATGAATTTGCAGATTGCCCTTTCTTATTCGTTGAAGAATTGAGTTGGAATTTTGATGTGGATTGCATTGAATCTGTAGATTACTTTTGGAAAGATAGCCATTTTTACTATATTGATCCTACCCATCAATGAGCATGGGAGATCTTTCCATCTTCTGAGATCTTCTTTAATTTCTTTCTTCAGAGACTTGAAGTTCTTATCATACATATCTTTCACTTCCTTAGAGCATCGCTGCAGTATTTTATATTATTTGTGACTATTGAGAAGGGTGTTGTTTCCCTAATTTCTCTCTTAGCCTGTTTATCTTTTGTGTAGAGAAAAGCCATTGACTTGTTTGAGTTAATTTAAAATCCTGCTAATTCACTGAAGCTGTTTATCAGGTTTAAGAGCTCTCTGGTTGAATTTTTAGGGTCATTTATATATACTATCATATCATCTGCAAAAAGTGATATTTTGACTTCTTCTTTTCCAATTTGTATCCCCTTGATCTCCTTTTGTTGTCGAATTGCTCTGGCTAGGACTTCAAGTACAATGTTGAATAGGTACAGAGAAAGTGGGCAGCCTTCTCTAGTCCCTGATTTTAGTGGGAATGCTTCCAGCTTCTCACCATTTACTTTGATGTTGGCTACTGGTTTGCTATAGATTGCTTTTACATGTTTAGGTGTGGGCCTTGAATTCCTGATCTTTCCAAGACTTTTATCATGAATGGGTGTTGGATTTTGTCAAATGCTTTCTCCGAGTCCCCTGGAATAAAACGAACTTGGTCAGGATGGATGATTGTTTTAATGTGTTCTTGGATTTGGTTAGGGAGAATTTTATTGAGTATTTTTGCATCGATATTCATAAGGGAAATTGGTCTGAAGTTCTCTATCTTTGTTAGATCCTTCTGTGGTTTAGGTATCAGAGTAAATGTGGCATCATAGAATGAGTTGGTTAGAGTACCTTCTACTTCTATTTTGTGGAACAGTTTGTGCTGAACTGGAATTAGATCTTCTTTGAAGGTCTGATAGAACTCTGCACTAAACCCATCTGGTCCTGGGGTTTTTGTTTTTGGGGGGGGGGGTTGGAGACTATTAATGACTGCTGCTATTTCTTTATGGGATATGGGACTCTTTAGTTCATTAAATTGATCCTGATTTAACTTTGGTACCTAGTATCTGTCTAGAAATTTGTCCATTTTGTCCAGGTTTTCCAGTTTTGTTTGATATAAACTTTTGTAGACGGATCTGATTGTGTTTTGGATTTCTTCAGGATCTGTTGTTATGTCTCCCTTTTCATTTCTGATTTTGTTAATTAGCATGCTGTCCCTGTGTCCTCTAGTGAGTCTGGCTAAGGGTTTATCTATCTTGTTGATTTTCTCAAAGGATGAGGTCCTAGTTTGGTTGATTCTTTGAATAGTTCTTCTTGTTTCCACTTGGTTGATTTCGCCCCTGAGTTTGATTATTTCCTTCCATCTAATCCTCTTGGGGGAATTTGCTTCCTTTTTTTCTAGAGCTTTTAGGTATGTTGTCAAGCTGCTAGTGGGTGCTCTCTCTAGTTTCTTTTTGGAGGTACTCAGAGCTTTGAGTTTCCCTCTTAGAAATGCTTTCATTATGTCCCATGAGTTTGGGTATGTTGTTGCTTTATTGTCATTAAACTCTAAAATGTCTTTAATTTCTTTTGTTTACTCCGTCCTTGACCAAGGTATCATTGAGAAGAGTGTTGTTCAGTTTCCACTTGAATGTTGGCTTTCCATTATTTATGTTGTTATTGAAGATCAGCCTTAGTCCATGGTGGTCTGATAGGATGCATGGGATAATTTCAATACTTTTGTATCTGTTGAGGCCTGTTTTATGACCAAGTATATGGTCAATTTTGGAGAATGTACCATGAGGTGCTGAGAAAAAGGTATATCCTTTTGTTTTAGGATAAATTGTTCTGTAGATATTTGTTAAGTCCATTTGTTTCATAACTTCTGTTAGTTTCACTGTATTCCTGTTTAGTTTCTGTTTCCATGATCTGTCCATTGTTGAAAGTGGTGTGTTGAAGACTCCCACTATTATTGTTTGAGGTGCGATGTGTGCTTTGAGCTTTACTAAAGTTTCTTTAATGAATGTGGCTGCTCTTGGATTTGGAGCATAGATATTCAGAATTGAGAGTTCCTCTTGGAACATTTTAACTTTGATGTGTATGAAGTGTCCCTCCTTGTCTTTTTTGATAACTTTGGGTTGGAAGTCGATTTTATTCGATATTAGAATGGCTACTCCAGCTTGTTTCTTCAGACCATTTGCTTGGAAAATTGTTTTCCAGCCTTTCATTCTGAGGTAGTGTCTGTCTTTTTCCCTGAGATAGGTTTCCTGTAAGCAGCAGAATGTTGGGTCCTGTTTGTGTAGCCATTCTGTTAGTTTATGATTTTTTATTGGGGAATTGAGTCCATTGATATTAAGAGATATTAAGGAAAAGTAATTATTGCTTCCTATTATTTTTGTTGTTAGAGTTGGCATTCTGTTCTTGTGGCTGTCTTCTTTTTGGTTTGTTGAGGGATTTCTTTATTGCTTTTTCTAGGGCATGATTTCCATCCTTGTATTGGTTTTATTCTGTTATTATCCTTTGAAGAGCTGGATTCATGGAAAGAGAATGAGTGAATTTGGTTTTGTCATGGAATAATTTGGTTTCTTCATCAATGGTAATTGAGAGTTTGGCTGGGTATAGTAGCCTGGGCTGGCATTTGTGTTCTCTTAGTTTCTGCATAACATCTGTCCAGGATTTTCTGGCTTTCTTAGTCTCTGGTGAAAAGTCTGGTGTAATTCTTATAGGCCTGCCTTTATATGTTACTTGACTTTTTCCCTTACTGCTTTTAATACTCTATCTTTATTTAGCACATTTGTTGTTCTGATTATTATGTGTCGGGAGGGATTTCTTTTCTGGTCCAGTCTATTTGGAGTTCTGTAGGCTTCTTGTATGTTCATGGGCATGTCTTTCTTTAGGTTTGGGAAGTTTTCTTCTATAATTTTGGTGAAGATATTTGCTGGCCATGTACGTTGAAAATCTTCATTCTCATCTACTCCTATTATCTGTAGGTTTGGTCTTCTCATTGTTTCCTAGATTTCCTGGATGTTTTGAGTTAGGGTATTTTTGCATTTTGTATTTCTTTTGATTGTTGTGCTGATGTTCTCTATGGAATCTTCTGCCCCTGAGATTCTTTCTTTCATCTCTTGTATTCTGTTGCTGATGCTCGAATCTATGGTTCCAGATTTCTTTCCTAGGGTTTCTATCTCCAGTGTTGCCTCACTTTGGGTTTTCTTTATTGTGTCTACTTCTCATTTTAGGTCTTGGATGGTTTTATTCAATTCTATCACCTGTTTGGTCGTGTTTTCTTGCAATTCTTTAAGGGATTTTTGTGCTTCCTCTTTAAGGTCTTCTTCCTGTTTAGCAGTGTTGTACTGTATTTCTTTAAGTGATTTATTAAAGTCCTTCTTGATGTCCTCTACCATCATCATGAGATATGCTTTTAAATCCGGGACTCTCTTTTTGGGTGTGTTGGGGTGCCCAAGACTGGGTGGGGTGGAAGTGCTGTGTTATGATGATGGTGAGTGGTCTTGGTTTCTGTTAGTAAGATTCTTATGTTTGCCTTTCACCATCTTTTAATCTCTGGAGTTCGTTGTTATAGTTGTCTCTGGTTAGAGCTTGTTCCTCAGGTGATTATATTAGCATCTATCAGCAGACATTTGAAACTAGCTCTCTCCAGAGTTTCAGTGTTCAGAGTAGTCTCAGCCTGCAAGCTCTCCTCTTGCAGGGAAGGTGCCCAGATATCTGGTGTTTGAACCTGCCTCCTGGCAGAAGTTTTGATCCACTCACCAGAGGTCCTAAGATCCCGTGGAGAGTCCTGTGAGGACCTTGTAGGTGTCAGTAGACTCTACGCCCAACCTGCCAAGTTGCTGTCAAGGACCAGAAGAGACTTGTGACCCTGGTCAGGCTGGGTTTTCTGCTTCCCTAATTAAGGCAGTCTCAGGTCCCGTGTGATTGGATTGGAGCAGAAGTTGTGTTCAACTTAACAGAGGTCATAAGATCCCATGGATGGTTCCTTTTGGTCCTTGGGGGTGTCAGCAGACTCCGAGCCCAAGGTGCCCCAGTACTGGAGGGGACCTGAAGGGTGAATTTGCTTCCTTTTGTTCTAGAGCTTTTAGATGTGCTGTCAAGCTGCTAGTGTATGTTCTCTCTAGTTTCTTTTTGACAGCAATCAGAGGTATGAGTTGGACTGCTTGCATTGTGTTCCATAAGACTCGATATGGTGTGGCTTCATTTTCATTAAACTCTAAAAAGTGTTTAATTTCTTCCTTTATTTCTTCCTTAACCAAATTATAATTGAGTATCATGTTGTTCAGCTTTCTCATTGGCTGTCTATTATTTATGTTGTTATTGAAGATCAGCCTTAGTCCGTGATGATCTGATAGGATGCATGGGAAATTTTCAATATTTTTATATATCTTCAGGCCTGTTTTGTTACCAATTATATAGTCAATTTTGGAGAAGGTACTATGAGGTGCAGAGAAGAAGGTATATCCTTTTGTTTTAGGATAAAATATTCTAAAGTTATGGTTTAAGTTCATTGTTTCATAACTTCTGTTAGTGTCCATGTGTCTCTGTTTAGTTTCTGTTTCCAGAATCTGTCCATTGATGAGAGTGGGTCCTTTAAGTCTCCCAGTTTTATTGTGTGAGGTGAAATGTGTGATTTGGGTGTTACTATAGTTTCCTTAATGAATTTGGATGCCCTTGCATTTGAAGCATAGATATTCAGAATTGAGAGTTCATATTGGAAGATTTAACTTTAAGTGTAGGAAGTTGCCTTCCTTGTATTTTTTTATAACTTTGGTTTGGAAGTTGAATTTATTCGATATTAGAATGGCTACTCCAGCTTGTTTCTTTGAACTGTTTCGTTGGAAAAAAATTCCAGCCTTTTACTCTGAGGTTGTGTCTTTATTTGTCCTATAGGTGGGTTTCCTCTATGCAGCAAAATATTGGGTCCTGTTTATGTAGCCAGTCTGTTAGTCTATATCTTAGTATTTAGGAATTTATTCCATTGATGTTAAGAGATATTAGGAAAAATAATTGTTGCTTCTTGTTATTTTTATTTTTAGAGTTAAGATTCTGTTCTTGCAGCTGTCTTATTTTAGGTTTGTTGAAGAATTACTTTCTTGATTTTTCTAGGTCATAATTTCCCTACTTGTGTTGGAGTTTTCCCTTTATCATCCTTTGAAGGGCTGGATTTGTGGAAAGATAGTGTGTGAATTTGATTTTGTCATGGAATACTTTGGTTTCTCTATCTATGTTAATTGAGAGTTTTGCTGGGTACAGTAGCCTGGGTTGGCATTTGTGTTCTCATAATGTCTGTATAACATCTGTCCAGGATCTTCTGGCTTTCATAGTCTCTGTTGGGAAGTCTAGTGTAATTCTACTAGGTCTGCCTTCATATGTTACTTGACCTTTTTCCTTACTGCTTTTAATAGTCTATCTTTATTGAGTGCATTTGTCGTTCTGATCATTATGTCTTGGAAAGAATTTCTTTTCTGGCCCAATCTATTTGGAGTTCTGCAGGCTCCTTGTATGTTCATGGGCATCTCTTTCTTATGTTTGGGAAGTTTTCTTCTATAATTTTGAGGAAGATATTTAATGGCCCTTTATGTTGAAAATCTTCATTTTCATCTACTCCTATTATCCATAGGTTTGGTCTTCTCATTGTGTCCTGGATTTCCTGGATGTTTTGAGTTAGGATCTTTTTTTGCACTTGGAATTTTCTTTGATTTTTGTGTCTATGTTTTCTATGGAATCTTCTGCACCTCTGATTCTATCTTCCATCTCTTGTATTTTGTTGCTGATGGTTGCATCTATCGTTCCTGATTTCTTTCCTAGGATTTCTATCTCAAGAGTTGTCTCCCTTTGGGTTTTCTTTACTGTTTCTACTTCCATTTTTAGATCTTGGATGGTTTTTTAAAATTCTGTCTCCTGTTTGGTGTGTTTTCCTGTAATTCTTTGAGGGATTTTTGTTCTTCCTCTTTAATGTCTTCTACCTCTTTTGCAGTGTTTTCCTGTATTTCTTTAAGTGAGTTATTAATGCCTTTCTGAATATCCTCTACCAGCATCATGAGTTATGATTTAAATCTGAATCCTGCTTTTCAGGTGTTGTGGGGTATCCAGGACTTGCTGTGTTGGGAGTACTGGATTCTTATGATGCTGAGTGTTCTTGGTTTCTCTTAGTAACATTCTTATGTTTGCCTTTTGCCACCTAGTAATCTCTGGTGTTAAATGTTCTAGATGTCTCTGCTTGGAGCTTGTTTCTCCTGTGATTCTGTTAGCTTCTGTCAGCACTCCTGGGAGTCCAACTCTCTTTTGAGTCACAGTGGTCAGAGTACTCTCTGCAGGCAAGCTCTCCTCTGACAGGGAAGGTGCCCAGAGGTCTGGTTCTCGGCTCTGCCTCCTGGCTGAAGAAGAAGGTCCAAATGAGCCCGTCCTAGAAGCTCTGTTGCTTCTGCGGCCCACTTGCTCTCCTGCAAGGACTGGTCTCTGAAAGACCCAGGATACAAGATGGCATTCTCAGCTGAGTTTTGGGGTCAGAGTCATCTCTGGAGGCCGACTCTCCTCAGGGATCCTTGGATCCTGGATGTGCTAGAGTTCCTATGGCATGGATAGTCTCCAGGGGATCGTGGGACCATCTGCAGATTTCATGCTCAAGGTGTTCTGGGATGGCACTGACCAGAACAACCCTAGCCACTGGCCAGGCTGGTTTCCTCTGTCCCTGTTCCTGCTGGCACAGGCCCCTCTCGGTTGTTTTGGAATAGATGTTGTGTTCCACTCACCAGTGATCCTAAGATCCTGAGTGTGCTAAGGCATCTGAGGTGTGGAGAGTCCTCTGGGGACCGTGGGACCATCCATTGAGTTCGTGACCAAGGAGGCCTAGGGCTGGTGTCATCCTGAATGCAGAAATATACTTTTAATTAATTTATTCATGTTTGTATGTCCCAAATTTTATCTCCCACACCATCTACCCAACAACTGTTCCATATCACATACTTCCTCCCCAACGCCTTGTCTCTACCTGGAAGTCTTCAACCCCCACCCCACCTGACCTATAAACTACCTAGGGCCTCCAATCTCTTGAGGGTTAGGTGCATCATCTCTGAATGAACACATATACAGCAGTCCTCTCATGTATGTGTTTTGGTGCCAGCTCTCAGCTGGCAAGTCCAGGTGAGAGGAGAGAGGTCCTGGCCCCACCAGGGTCTCTCCAGGGATGAGAAGAATGGCCAGTGTCCACAGCCCAAAAGAAACACACCAAGCCCAGAGTCTTGTGGAAGCAGTAACTAAACTTTATGGCATCAGCCTCTTGATTATCATAAGTTCACAACATATGGAGGGGGATTTTTGGTGGGGTAAGCTGAAATAGCATGTGGGGAAGGGTGACAGAGGGTATGGAGTTACTGACAGGGCCAACAACAAAGCTCTACATCATCAATGGCAGGGCAGAGTTAGGGCCAAACAGGTCTTCCTGAGTCTCCCTGATACAGAAGTGACTAAGACAGGTCTCAAAACTCCAGCCAGGGTTAGGCTCCCCCACAAGGCCGCAGAAACTAGAACCAGGCTCAGGTTTGTCCTCAAGTCACACACCAGGGCCAAAATGGGGACCAACATGTTGGAGGCCTCATATCAGCCGGTGTAAGCTGCCTGTTTGGTGGTGAGTGCAGTGATGTCAGGGGTTCAGATTAATTGAGACTGCTCTTCTCCTCAGCTTCTTTCAGCCTTTCCCTAATTCAACAACAGGGGTCAGCTGCTTCCATCCCTTTGTTGGATGCAAATATCTGCATTTGACCCTTTCAGCTATTTGTTGGGTCTTCTGGAGTGTAATCATGTTAGGTCCCTTTTTGTGAGTGCTCCATCACTTCAGTAATAGTGTCAGGCCTTGGGACCTCCCCTTGAGCTAGATCCCACTTTGGGCCTGTTGCTGGACCTTCTTTTTCTCAGGCTCTTCTCCGTTTCCACCCCTGTAATTCTTTCAGATGGGATCAAATATGGGAAAGATTTGTGACTATGGGATGTGCCCCCCCCATTTGATGCCCCATCTTCCTGCTGGAGGTGGGCTCTATAAGTTCCCTCTCCCTACTGTTTGGAATTTCATCTAAGGTCCCTCCCTTTGAGTCCTGAGAGTCTCTCACCTCCCAGACCTCTGGTGCATTCTGGATGATGCCCCCAACCTTTTACTTCCCGAGGTTATCTGCTTCCATTCTTTCTGCTGGACCTCAGGGCTTCAGTCCTTTTCCCTTACCCAATACCAGACCAGGTTTCCCTCTCTCTCCCACTCCTCCAAGCCTGGTCCACTTTTCCCCCAGGTACCTCCCTCTCTTTCCAATATTAACGTAGTGGAACATGTGCTTCTATGGTATGGTGGGGCATCTTTTGGGTATATTCCCAAGAGTGGTATAGTTTGGTCTTTAGGTAGATATATTTCCAATTTTCTGAGGAACTTCCAGATTGATTTCCAGAGTGATTGTACCAGTTTGAAATTCCAGCATCAATGGAACAGTGTTCCTCTTTATTTACATCCTCTCCAACATGAGGTTTTTATCTTAGCCATTTTGATTGGTATAAGGTGGAATCTCAGGGTCATTTTGATTGGCCCTTTCATCTTCTGGTGATAGCTAAACACATTGGCTTTTGGTGCATTATTCATCTCTGCCTCTCTGGTCATATTATGATCCCCTGTACCAGATTCTGATCTCTCTTTGCCCCCCCTTTTGTCTATGACCCTAGTAATTTAAATTATAGCTCACTGGATTATACAGAGAAATTTCCTTTTTTTCATCAAATTTGAGTTACTAATTACAATTGCATAGAGCCTATTTTCAGATCAGATATTAGGAACAAATTCAGAGAAAAAAGGGTATATATATATATGTATATACATACATTTGTTTTGGGGGGTTGTTTATGTTTTTATTTTTCCATCTTCATAGCACATAAGCCTTCCTGCTCCTTCTTCCTCCTTTCTTCCTGCTCCTTCCATCTCTTCAGTTACTCAGCAATGTTTTATTAGCAGCATCCACTCCATAAACCTGTGGAACAATGTTAGATTAATGAACTGATATAAGCTCACAGGTCATATATGACAGTTAATGGATATGTTAGCTTGTGAATCTTCTTTGGGTTAATTTTAAAATCAGAGCAGATGAATTGGGCATGTAGCTCAGTTGGTAGAACACATACAAAGAAAGCCCTGGGTTTGATAATTAGTATCTCAGAAACTGGACATCATGTTGTGTGTGTATGTGTTTGTATCTGTGTGTGTGTTTGTGTGTGTGCGTGTTTGTGTGTGTGTGTACTCTCAAGCACTTAGGAAATAAGTACATTAAATTCAGGAGTTCAAAGTCATATTGGGCAACATAGAGTGGTTGACGTTATTTTAGCAGATATATGATAGTGTCTCATGCAACAAAATCCTCACAACACATTCAGAAAAAAGTTTTTTGCACAGGAACAAACAAAAAAAGTTAAAGTAAGTACTAGTAATATAGAAGCACCAGTAATTAAAATAATCTCTGAACAAAGTCATATATTATTTACATTTTAAAATAATTGTTTTAATTGCTGTGCCATCTCTCTAGTCCAGCATTCCCAGGGACTAGACCACCAACCAAAGAGGACATATGAAGGGACCCATTGCTCTAGCCACATATGTGGCAGAGGATGGTCTTCTTGGACATCAGTGAACGAAGTGGCCCTTGGGACTGTGAGAGTTCAATGCCCCAATGTACTGGAATGACAGGACAAGAAGGTGGGAGTGGGTGGGGAAGTACCCTCACAGAGAAAGGGGAATTGGGGAGGGGAATAGGTGTTTCTGGAGAGAAGACCTGGAAAGGGGATGACATTTGAAATGTAAACAATTAAAATATCATATAATATATTTATATAATTTATATAAATATAATTATATATATTTATATATAATAAATACATTATATATATATTAAAATATAATTATCTCATTTTCCCTTTCTTCCCCCTAAACCATCTCACTCAAAAATATTCTTTTTCAAATATATGGCCTTTTTTTCTTCAATTGTTGATAAATATATACAATTCATCTCCTAAGTCAGGATAATATTCCTTATATGTGAATGTTTCCAGGGCTGACCACTGTACTGAATTAAGTTGCTAATATGAAACACAATAGAAAATAATATGAACACATCTTTCTTTTTCTACTTTTGTTTAAAATTTTTGCCAAAAATTGTGAATATTTTATGGTGAGGTACTCTTAAGTCTTTACTACCTGCTAGCATATTATCTTTCTTTTGTTTAAAGAAATGTTTTAATTGTTAGAACCAGTTCTGGGTTTATAGGAAAATGTGTCATGATAAATCAAAGGTCCCATGTATCCTAAACACTGCTCCTTCAAGTATAAACATTTCACATGATTATTATGATTTTATAACCAATAAAATTTTTGACGTTTTATTTTTAAAAGTAAGACCACAGAGATAAACTGACATTATGATCATCTAAATAGTAATTCATCAGTAAGATTTATCATTTGTCATTTTGATCCTGATCATGTGCTTCATTATTATTGTCATTTTTTACCCCATGTCACATCTCTCAATTTCTTAAAATTCAGCTAATATATATATATATATATATATATATATATATATATATTAAACAATGATAAAATACAAGATGTATCTGTGGAGAGCCGTGCCGCGAGCAATCCCTGTGGAGAGCCTTGCGTACTGCGAGCAATCGCCATTATAAGATGGCGCTGGCCTCCGTTGTGCCTAACTAGTAAACAAGCCTTGTACGCAGGAGTAAGAGTAAACTCACTCCTAGTCACTGCCCATTCTCGGGGCATAATAGTGGGTTGATGGGCGAGCAACAAATCAGGAGCTGACACGCCATATCAGGTGCTGAAACGCCATGGCTGAGGGCTATATAAGTGACTCCATTTTCTGGGGTGGGGGTCTTCCCTCCTGAAGAAGCAATAAAGCTTTTGCCTCAGAAGATTCCGGTTGTCCCGAGTGTGTTCTTGCCGGAGGGAACAAAAGCTTGGGATAAGTAGACCCGGGAACTACCATCACACAGGCGCAAGGCAGATCCCTCGTTCGCGGGGTGGAACCAGAACTGCGGGACACGTAAGGCTCTGTAAGGTACATACAGTCTTGAAATTTCTCCAGAGTTAGATGCCCTTTTGATTGTTTGCACGGCTATTGCACTTTTCCTTTCGGTTTTGTTTTGCTTCCACAACTGGAACTGCTGACTGGTTCCCAGTCGTGGTCAGGCCTGGACAGCGCCTGGACAGCTACCAGTTTCAGTTGCGGTCAGGACTGGACAGCGGCAGTATGGGAATCTCCCACTCTGTAGTAGTGGCATTAAGGTCGGTCCTGAAGCAGTGTGGCCTGAAAATCGCCACTAAGTCTATAGAGGGATTTGTCAGGGAAATAGACCGTGTGGCACCATGGTATGCTTGCTCAGGTTCATTAACTGTCGCCTCTTAGGACAAATTGAAAGGAGATCTAGTTAGGGAACAGCAGAATGGCAAACTTAAAGCAGGGATCATGCCATTGTGGAAATTGGTAAGATCATGCTTAACAGACGAGGATTGTCAGCAAATGGTTGAAGCGGGGCAAAAAGTTTTGGAGGAAATTCAAGACAGTCTACCAGAGACAGAGTGGGGAGAGAGAGTAAAAGTAGAGAGGAAACCATGTGCACTGAAGAATTTAGGCCTTTCAACGGGCCTTGGAAAAGAGATATAAAGGAAAGAATGCCTTGGGAGAGATTAAAAAAAAAGGGATAGAAAGGGAGAGAAGAACAGAGATCGAGCTGGAGAGGCACATAAGGAAAGGAGCCTCTATCTGCCATTAGATGAGTTCAAGGCACTAGCTGTCAGTAGCTCAGAATCGGATAAGGAACTCAGCTCCTCTGAGGAGACAGACTTAGAGGAGGAAGCGGCTCCCTATGAGGGAGAAAAGTACCAGCCAGATGAAAGACGAGCTAATCAGTTACAGAATAACATGAAAGCAGCTAGAGACAAATGTCAAATCTCTGTGCGGTCTTCGGATCCGCAACCTCTGGGTCCTAGTGCACCTCCGCCCTATGTGCAGAGGTATCTTTCAGACTCATTCATTTCAAAAGAGAAGCAGAGAAAAGTGAAGCAAGTGTTCCCAGTCTTTGAAGGCACCGATGGAGGACACGTTCACGCCCGGGTGGAGTATATACAGATTAAAGAGCTTGCAGTGTCAGTCCGTAACTATGGAGTCAATGCCAACTTTACTGTGGCCCAAGTCGAAAGGCTTGTGACTCTGGCAATGACCCCCAGTGATTGGATGACCATAGTAAAAGCCGCATCTCCTAACATGGGAATGTATTTAGAATGGAAAGCTTTGTGGTAAGACTCCTGCCAAGCACAGGCAAGGGCCAAAGCCAATGTTGAAGGGGACCAAGGAACATGGACTTTTGAGTTGCTTACAGGTCAGGGACAACACACTAATAACCATACAAATTATCATTGGGGAGCTTATGCCCAGATCTCAGCTGCTGGGTTAAGGCATGGAAGGCACTCTCTAAGAAGGGAGAGGCAAGTAGACATTTGACCAAGATCACTCAGGGCGCCCAGGAGTCATTCTCAGATTTTGTGGCTAGAATGACAGAAGCAGCAGGGAGAATTTTTGGGGACCCAGAGACAGCTATGCCTTTAATTGAACAGTTGATCTATGAACAGGCTACCCAGGAATGCAGGGCGGCTATTACACCTAGAAAGAGCAAGGGACTGCAGGACTGGTTGAAGGTTTGCCGTGAGCTTGGAGGGCCACTCACTAATGCCAGTTTCGCAGCTGCCATTCTACAAGGGCAAAAACGCCCTGACACGGCTGAGCTCAAACTCTGCTATAATTGTGGCAAACCGGGACACTTAAAAAAGGACTGTAGAGCCCTTGTCAAAAGGAGAGTGCCAGGACTGTGTACTAAGTGTGGAAAAGGATATCATTGGGCTAGAGATTGTCGTTCAGTCAGGGACATTCGAGGCAGGCCCCTGCAGCCAGGATTCCCTCAAGCAGTAGATAATGAGACCATTCCAAAAAACCAGTACAGGGCCCCGAGGTCCCAGGGCCCGAAAACATATGGGACGTCGACAGGCAAAAGGT
This sequence comes from Mus caroli, assembly GCF_978045245.1. Classification (NCBI taxonomy): domain Eukaryota; kingdom Metazoa; phylum Chordata; class Mammalia; order Rodentia; family Muridae; genus Mus; species Mus caroli. Next base: position 46,562,597 of record NW_028227260.1, read on the forward strand.
GGACCCCACAGTCCGCAGGGCAACAGAAGGATCAGCTGGGTTGGACCTCTGTACCACCACCCGATTCATGATGATGCCCCAAATGGGGGTGCAGCCTATTCCTACTGACTATAAAGGACCTCTGCCATCGGGGAGTGTCGGCCTAATATTGGGCTGGGCCTCCCTTACCTTACAAGGTCTTATTGTTCACCCTGGAGTCGTAGATCAAGATTATGAAGGGGAACTTCAAGTTCTCTGTTGCTGTCCTCAGGGTGTCTTCTATTTCACAAGAGGATAGAATAGCTCAGTTAATAATTTTGCCAAGCCTACATGGCTGTTTTCCTTCCTCTGGTGTCCCTTGAGCTACCAGAGGGATTGGTTCTATTGGAAATGATTCTGCTTACTTAGTAATGCCTCTTGACTCCAGGCCATTCTTAGAATTAGTTATAGAAGGAAAACAATTTAAAGGGATTTTAGACACAGGAGCAGATAAAAGTATCCTCTCTTCCCAATGGTGGCCAAAAACTTGGCCCGTTACTCAGTCATCACGTTCTTTGTAAGGTTTAGGTTATCAGTCCCGTCCCACTATTAGCTCCTGTTCTTTGAGCTGGACAGCACCTGAAGGTCAAACGGGACGATTCACTCACTATGTTTTACCACTCCCAGTAAATCTCTGGGGGAGAGACATCTTACAGGCACTAGGACTGACCTTGACTAATGTATACTCGCCACAAGCTGTTCAAATGATGAAGAAAATGGGCTATAAGGAAGGAAGGGGATTAGGGAAAGGAGATCAGGGTAGACTTGAACCTATCCCTCAAAAAGGTAATAATGGGAGACAAGGTTTGTGTTTTTCCTAGGGGCTGTTGAGGGCTCCATGCCCATACCATGGCTTACAAAGGAAGTTGTATGGGTAACTCAATGGCCTCTCTCCTCTGAAAAATTAGAAGCAGCCACAAAACTAATTTCTGAACAGCTATGCTTGGGTCATTTTGAGCCCTCTACCTCACTCTGGAATACACCTATTTTCGTAATTAAGAAAAAATCTGGCAAATGGCGCTTATTACATGATCTTAGAGCAACTAATGCACAAATGCGTCTGTTTGGACCAGTTCAGCGAGGGCTACCATTGCTTTCTGCCTTACCCAAAAATTGGGAAATTATAATTATAGATATTAAAGATTGCTTTTTCTCTATACCTTTATGCCCTCAAGATAGGCAAAGATTTGCATTTACCATCCCAGCCATTAATCATTTAGAGCTGGATCAAAGATACCAATGGAAGGTCCTACCTCAGGGGATGGCGAATAGTCCCACCATGTGTCAACTGTATGTGCAATTGGCACTTAAGTCAGTTAGAGAGCATTTTCCATCATTACAGGTGATAATTTATATGGATGACATTTTGATTTGCCATAAAAATTCACAGTTATTGCAAGATGCATACCCTATATTAATAAAAACGTTAGGGCAATGAGGATTGCAGGTGGCCACCGAAAAGGTGCAAGTTGCTCGAATGGGAGCCTTCCTAGGGTCACTCATTTATCCTGACAAAATTGTTCCTCAAAAATTAGAGATTCGCAAAGATCAACTACATACATTGAATGATTTCCAAAAATTGCTAGGAGATATTAATTGGCTAAGACCATTTTTGAAAATTCCATCAGCAGAATTAAAGCCCTTATTTGACATATTAGAGGGAGATACCCACATCTCCTCCCACAGAGCACTTACCCCAGCTGCATGTCAAGCTTTACAAACGATAGAAAAGGCCTTACAAGATGCTCAATTACAACGCATTGACGACTCAAAGTCATTTGAATTTTGCATATTAAAAACTGCACAGTTACCAACAGCAGTCTTGTGGCAACAGGATATGTAATCTAAAAGACACAAGTAATCTTGTCTTTGAAAGAAGAGATGTTTTTCTATCCAGGAGGCTAAGATGTTTTGTTATTCAAAGCTAAAACTTAAAAAGATATCATGGCTATTTTTTAAGATAAAGTATTTGTTAGCATTTTACATGCATTCATGTTGAGTTTCTTTATCCAAATTCCAAAATTCTCAAATATCCAGTATTATCTGATTCATACATAAGAGCATAGGCATAAAAATTCTCTAACAGATCTCAGATGGTACATTGCCGACCAAGTACAAGGACACTAAAATATTTTTACAAAATTTATTTCAAGCTGTGTGCACATGTTTAAACAAACTGAATTTTATGTTTAGATTTGCTCCATCACAAAGCTATCTCATTATTTAAAGGATATTACAATATTTAAAACATCTTAATAATAAAATCCAAAATAGTTCTGGTCCCAGACATTTTGGATAAGGTATACTAAACCTCTTATACTTACACCTTTTTTTAAAATTTTTAATATTTTTATTACATATTTTCCTCAATTACATTTCCAATGCTATCCCAAAAGTCCCCCATAGCGCCCCCCACTTCCCTACCCACCCATTCCCATTCTTTTGTCCCTGGCATTCCCCTATATTGGGGCATATAAAGTTTGCAAGTCCAATGGGCCTCTCTTTCCATTGATGGCCGACTAGGCCATCTTTCGATACATATGCCCCTAGAGACAAGAGCTCCGGGGTTCTGGTTAGTACATCATGTTGTTCCAACAATAGGGTTGCAGATCCCTTTAGCTCCTTGGTTACTTTCTCTAGCTTCTCCATTGGGAGCCCTGTGATACATCCAATAGCTGACTGTGAACATCCACTCCTGTGTTTGCTAGGCCCCGGCATCGTCTCACAAGAGACAGCTATATTTGGGTCCTTTCAGCAAAATCTTGCTTGTGTATGCAATGGTGTCAGCTTTTAGAAGCTGATTATGGGATGGATCCCTGGATACAGCAGTCTCTAAATGGTCCATCCTTTCATCACAGCTACGAACTATGTCTCTGTAACTTCTTCCCTGGGTGTTTTGTTCCCAATTCTAAGAAGGTGCACAGTGTCCACACTTTGGTCTTCATTCTTCTTGAGTTTCATGCGTTTATCAAATTGTATCTTATATCTTGGGTATCCTAAGTTTTGGGCTAATATCCACTTATCAGTGAATACATATTGTGTGAGTTCTTTTGTGATTGTGTTACTTCACACAAAATGATGCCCTCCAGGTCCATCCATTTGGCTAGGAATTTCATAAATTCATTCTTTTTAATAGCTGAGTAGTACTCCATTGTGTAAATGTACCATAATTTCTGTATCCATTCCTCTGTTGAGGGACATCTGGGTTCTTTCCAGCTTCTGGCTATTATAAATAGGGCTGCTATGAACATAGTGGAGAATGTGTCCTTTTTACCGGTTGGGACATCTTCTGGATATATGCCCAGGAGAGGTATTGCTGGATCCTCCGGTAGTACTATGTCCAATTTTCTGAGGAACCGACAGACTGATTTCCAGAGTGGATGTACAAGCTTGCAATCCCACCAACAATGGAGAAGTGTTCCTCTTTCTCCACATCCTCGCCAGCATCTGCTGTCACCTAAATTTTTGATCTTAGCCATTCTGACTGGTGTGAGGTGGAATCTCAGGGTTGTTTTGATTTGCATTTCCTTGATGATTAAGGATGTTGAACATTTTTTCAGGTGCTTCTCTGCCATTCGGTATTCCTCAGGTGAGAATTCTTTGTTCAGTTCTGAGACCCATTTTTTAATGGGGTTATTTGACTTTCTGGAGTCCACCTTCTTGAGTTCTTTATATATATTGGATATTAGTCCCTTATCTGATTTAGGATAGGTGAAGATCCTTTCCCAATCTGTTGGTGGTTTTTTTTGTCTTATTGATGGTGTCTTTAGCCTTGCAGAAGCTTTGTAGTTTCATGAGGTCCCACTTGTCAATTCTCGATCTTACAGCACAAGCCATTACAGTTCTATTCAGGAATTTTTCCCCTGTGCCCATATCTTCAAGGCTTTTCCCCACTTTCTCCTCTATAAGTTTCAGTGTCTCTGGTTTTATGTGAAGTTCCTTGATCCACTTAGACTTGACCTTAGTACAAGGAGATAGGACTGGATAGATTCGCATTCTTCTACATGTTAACAACCAGTTGTGCCAGCACCATTTGTTGAAAATGCTGTCTTTCTTCCACTGGATGTTTTTAGCTCCCTTGTGGAAGATCAAGTGACCGTAGGTGTGTGGGTTCATTTCTGGGTCTTCAATTCTATTCCATTGGTCTATTTGTCTGTCACTATACCAGTACCATGCAGTTTTTATCACAATTGCTCTGTAGTAGAGCTTTAGGTCCGGCATGGTGATTCCACCAGAGGTTCTTTTATCCTTGAGAAGAGTTTTTGCTATCCTAGGTTTTTTGTTATTCCAGATGAATTTGCAGATTGCACTTTCTAATTCGTTGAAGAATTGATTTGGAATTTTGATGGGGATTGCATTGAATCTGTAGATTGCTTTTGGCAAGATAGCCATTTTTACAATGTTGATCCTGCCAATCCATGAGCATGGGAGATTTTTCCATCTTCTGAGATCTTCTATAATTTCTTTCTTCAGAGACTTGAAGTTTTTATTATACAGATCTTTCACTTCCTTAGTTAGAGTCACGCCAAGATATTTTATATTATTTGTGACTATTGAGAAGGGTGTTGTTTCCCTAATTTCTTTCTCAGCCTGTTTATTCTTTGTGTAGAGAAAGGCCATTGATTTGTTTGAGTTAATTTTATATCCAGCTACTTCACCGAAGCTGTTTATCAGGCTTAGGAGTTCTCTGGTGGAATTTTTAGGGTCACTTATATATACTATCATATCATCTGCAAAGAGTGATATTTTGACTTCATCTTTTCCAATTTGTATCCCTTTGATCTCCTTTTGTTGTCGAATTGCTCTGGCTAGGACTTCAAGTACAATGTTGAATAGGTATGGAGAAAGTGGACAGCCTTGTCTAGTCCCTGATTTTAGAGGGATTGCTTCAAGCTTCTCACCATTTACTTTGATGTTGGCTACTGGTTTGCTGTAGATTGCTTTTATCATGTTTAGGTATGGGCCTTGAATTCCTGATCTTTCCAAGACTTTTATCATGAATGGGTGTTGGATCTTGTCGAATGCTTTTTCCGCATCTAACGAGATGACCATGTGGTTTTTGTCTTTGAGTTTGTTTATATACTGGATTACGTTGATGGATTTCCGTATATTGAACCATCCCTGCATCCCTGGGATGAAACCTACTTGGTCAGGATGGATGATTGTTTTGATGTGTTCTTGGATTCGGTTAGCAAGAACTTTATTGAGGATTTTTGCATCAATATTCATAAGGGATATTGGTCTGAAGTTTTCTATCTTTGTTGGGTCTTTTTGTGGTTTAGGTATCAGAGTAATTGTGGATTCATAGAATGAGTTGTGTAAAGTACCTTCTGTTTCTATTTTGTGGAATAGTTTGTGAAGAACTGGGATTAGATCTTCTTTGAAAGTCTGATAGAACTCTGCACTAAACCCATCTGGTCCTGGGCTTTTTTTAGTTGGGAGACTATTAATGACTGCTTCTATTTCTTTGGGGGATATAGGGCTGTTTAGATCATTAACCTGATCTTGATTCAACTTTGGTACCTGGTATCTGTCTAGGAACTTCTCCATTTCATCCAGGTTCTCCAGTTTTGTTGAGTATAGCCTTTGGTAGAAGGTTCTGATGGTGTTTTGGATGTCTTCAGGATCTGTTGTTATGTCTCCTTTTTCATTTCTGATTTTGTTAATTAGGATGCTTTCCCTGTGCCCTCTAGTGAGTCTGGCTAAGGGTTTATCTATCTTGTTGATTTTCTCAAAGAACCAGCTCCTTGATTGGTTGATTCTTTGAATAGTTTTTCTTGTTTCCACTTGGTTGATTTCGCCCCTGAGTTTGATTATTTCCTGCCCTCTACTCCTCTTGGGTGAATTTGCTTTCTTTTGTTCTAGTGCTTTTAGGTATGTTGTCAAGCTGCTAATGTGTGCTCTCTCTAGTTTCCTTTTGGAGGCACTCAGAGCTATGAGTTTTCCTCTTAGAAATCCTTTCATTGTGTCCCATAAGTTTGGGTATGTTGTGGCTTCATTTTCATTGAACTCTAAAAAGTCCTTAATTTCTTTCTTTATTCCTTCCTTGACCAAGGTATCATTGAGAAGAGTGTTGTTCAGTTTCCACGTGAAGGTTGGCTTTCTATTATTTATTTTGTTATTGAAGATCAGCCTTAGTCCATGGTGATCTGATAGGATGCATGGGACAATTTCAATATTTTTGTATCTGTTGAGGCCTGTTTTGTGACCAATTATGTGGTCAGTTTTGGAGAAGGTACCATGAGGTGCTGAGAAGAAGGTATATCCTTTTGTTTTAGGATAGAATGTTCTGTAGATATCTGCCAGATCCATTTGATTCATAACTTCTGTTAGTTTCCCTGTGTCCCTGTTTAGTTTCTGTTTCCATGATCTGTCCATTGGTGAAAGTGGTGTGTTGAAGTCTCCCACTATTATTGTATGAGGTGCAATGTGTGCTTTGAGATTTACTAAAGTTTCTTTAATGAATGTGGCTGCCTTTGTATTTGGAGCATAGATATTCAGGATTGATAGTTCCTCTTGGAGGATTTTACCTTTGATGAGTATGAAGTGTCCCTCCCTGTCTTTTTTGATGACTTTGGGTTGGAAGTCAATCTTATCAGATATTAGAATGGCTACTCCAGCTTGTTTCTTCATACCATTTTCTTGGAAAATTGTTTTCCAGCCTTTCATTCTGAGGTAGTGTCTATCTTTTTCTCTGAGATGAGTTTCCTGTAAGCAGCAAAATGTTGGGTCTTGTTTGTGTAGCCAGTTTGTTAGTCTATGTCTTTTTATCGGGGAGTTGAGTCCATTGATATTAAGAGATATTAAGGAAAAGTAATTGTTGTTTCCTGGTATTTTTGTTGTTAAAGTTGGCATTCTGTTCTTGTGGCTGTCTTCTTTTAGGTTTGTTGAGGGATTACCTTCTTGTTGTTTCTAGGGCGTGGTTCCTGTCCTTGTATTGTTTTTTTTCTGTTATTATCCTTTGAAGGGCTGGATTCGTGGAGAGATAATTCGTGAATTTGGTTTTGTCGTGGAATACTTTGGTTTCTCCATCTATGTTAATTGAGAGTTTGGCTGGGTATAGTAGCCTGGGCTGGAATTTGTGTTCTTTTAGTGTCTGTATAACATCCGTCCAGGATCTTCTGGCTCTCATAGTCTCTGGTGAAAAATCTGGTGTAATTCTGATAGGCTTGCCTTTATATGTTACTTGGCCTTTTTCTCTTACTGCTTTTAGTATTCTATCTTTATTTAGAGCATTTGTTGTTCTGATTATTATGTGTCGGGAGGTATTTCTTTTCTGGTCCAGTCTATTTGGAGTTCTGTAGGCTTCTTGTATGTTCATGGGCATCTCTTTCTTTAGATTTGGGAAGTTTTCTTCTATAATTTTGTTGAAGATGTTTGCTGGTCCTTTGAGTTGAAAATCTTCATTCTCATCCACTCCTATTATCTGTAGGTTTGGTCTTCTCATTGTGTCCTGTATTTCTTGGATGTTTTGAGTTAGGATCTTTTTGCATTTTACATTTTCCTTGATTGTTGTGCCGATGTTCTCTATGGAATCTTCTGCACCCGAGATTCTCTCTTCCATCTCTTGTATTCTGTTGCTGATGCTGGTATCTATGGTTCCAGATTTCTTTCCTAGGGTTTCTATCTCCAGTGTTGCCTCATTTTGGGTTTTCTTTATTGTGTCTACTTCCCTTTTTAGGTCTAGTATGGTTTTGTTCATTTCCATCATCTGTTTGGATGTGTTTTCCTGTTTTTCATTAAGGACTTCTACCTGTTTGATTATGTTATCCTGTTTTTCTTTAAGGATTTGTAACTCTTTACCAGTGTTCTCCTGCAATTCTTTAAGGGATTTTTGTGCTTCCTCTTTATTGTCTTCTACCTGTTTACCAGCGTTCCTTTGTATTTCTTTAAGTGTGTTATTAAAGTCCTTCTTGAAGTCCTCTATCATCATCAGGAGATATGCTTTTAGATCCATGTCTAGCTTTTCCGGTGTGTTGGGGTGCCCTGGACTGGGCGAAGTGGGAGTGCTGGGTTCTGATGATGGTGAGTGGTCTTGGTTTCTGTTAGTAAGATTATTACGTTTACCTTTCGCCATCTGGTAATCTCTGGGGTTAGTTGTTGTCGTTGTCACTGTTTAAAGATTGGAGCAGAAGCTGTGTTCCACTCACCAGCAGTCTCAAAATCCTGTGGCTGGGGTCGTGGGTAGCTGGCGGTACCCCGGTGCTGGTCCAGCAGGAAGAGGCCTGTGGTCCTACTCAGGCCGGTTTTCTGCTTCCCTAACTAATGCAGACTCAGGTCCCGCGCGCAATTGGATTGGAGCAGAAGCTGTGTTCCACTCTCCAGAAGTCTTAAGATCCTGTGGCGGGTGTTGTGGGTAGCTGGCGAGTGTCAGCCGACCCTGCGCCCTAGCTACCCAGGTGCTTTTCTGACCGGAAGAGGCTTGTGGCCCTATGTAGGCTGGATTTCTCTCTCCCCAACCAGAGCAGTCTCAGGTCCCGCGCGATTGGACTGGAGCAGAAGCTGTGTTCCACTCACCAGCAGTCTCAAATTCCTGTGGCGGGGGTCGTGGGTAGATGGTGGGTGTCAGCCGATCCTGCGCTCTAGCTCCCCTGGTGCTGATCCGGCCGGATGAGGCCTGTGGCCCTACTCAGGCCGGTTTCTGCTTCCCTAACTAATGCAGTCTCAGGTCCTGCGCGCAATTGGATTGGAGCAGAAGCTGTGTTCCACTCACCAGAAGTCTTAAGATCCTGTGGCGGGTGTTGTGGGTAGCTGGCGAGTGTCTGCCGACCCTGCGCCCTAGATTCCCAGGTGCTTTTCTGACCGGAAGAGGCTTGTGGCCCTATGTAGGCCAGATTTCTGCCTCCCCAACCAGAGCAGTCTCGGGTCCCGCGTGATTGGACTGGAGCAGAAGCTGTGTTCCACTCACCAGAAGTCTTAAGATCCTGTGGCGGGTGTTGTGGGTAGCTGGCGAGTGTCTGCGGACCCTGCGCCCTAGCTTCCCAGGTGCTTTTCTCTTATACTTACACCTTTATATTTACAAGTATAGCATATATGCTGAATGAAGCAATTAAAATTTGATATTCAAGTGTCATGAATATTTCTAAATTTTTGACATATACTAGGTAAGTAGTAATTTGAATGAATAAAGCCTCCAGAAGTCATATATTTGAATGCACAGTTGTTGGATTTTTTTTGGAAGGGTTAAGAGGTGTGGCTTTGTTACAGGAAGTTTGTCACTGCGGGTGGGATTTGAGGTTTCAAAACCCATGCCAATTATAGTTAGCTTTTGTTGTCTCTGTCTTTCTCTGTCTCTCTGTGCATCTCTCTATCTCTCTGGGTCTCTGTCTCTCTCTCTCTCTCTTTGATGGAATTGTTGTCTCAAGACGTAATAGCCAGCCTGCGGCCATGTTCTCACCCTGGTGTTCATGGAATCTACAACTTTCTGGAACAGTAAGCTCTAAATTAATCGTTTTCTTTTATAACTCATCTCTTCATAGCAACAGTAAGGTACTTAAGACAGTTCCCATTTTTTTTCACAAACATGTATGCATTTCTATTGAATTTCACAATGATAATACGTATAACTGTTTAATAAAACATTGTCTGTGGTACTTAATGAAGTACATCATATAATGTCATTTTTATTAGCTTTTGAAGTTCTCATAATTGTGTACAATGTATTTTGGTGGAATTTTACCTGTCTACAAGAAAAATGGATGACTTCTCATCAACTTCATGTGTTAGAAGTGAAGAATTGGAAGCGCCTCCTTTATCACTGTTGGGGTTTTAACTCTTGATCTTAAAGAGATCTCCTGTCACCACAAACACCTGCTGCAAGATCATATTAATAGCAGTCATGTTATATGAAAAGCCAGCCTTTCGCAGTAGTCCTCTCCATTCTCTGAGTCTTTCTATCCCTGCTCCAGAGATGTTCTCTGATATTTGTGTTTTAGGCAGGGATGATATAAAAGTTCTACATATGGCAGAGCACTCACTATCTCTTATTCACAGCACTTGGAACAGTTAGGAGTCTCCACATTAACTATTGTCTTCAGTAATAAGAAATTTTTCTGGCCATCTTGAAACCTCAGTGAATCTGTTAGCATAAGGAGCTTGGCTCATAGCCTACTTATCTTTAAGAGTGACTTCAAAGCTTTTTATCTCAAACTTTAAAATATTTTTCAAAATTATCTTGTGCTTTAGTTGCCTGACATAATCTACTGGAAAACCATTCAAATGAGAATAATTCTGTAGAACATACTTTCAACACTTTTACATGATGTTATGTTAGGAAATGAAGCTATAAGTTTTGAATTTTGTTAATTCTGATAGCAAATATTCTTTTTAAGTACTTATATGATATAAAATGCATTTGATAAACACTCTAGAAAGTTCCTTTTTGAAAAAGTAAGTGGCCAAGTCTTCTCAGTTGCATTATTCTGATCCTTAAATTTGTCTTCTTGAACTTTTTGATCAGGTAGATTTCATTCCCACTGTTTCTATAATATTTGCTTTTCTTAAGGTTGAAAAAAATACTAAAATGTACAATACCATTGTTAATGTTGTAAAATGAGTAATTTTATATGTTGACTTGGATGTATCATGATTTCAAGATATTTGATTAAATATCGTGACTATTTTTATGGGGATGATTTCTGAAGGACATTAAAATTTAAATTGGCTTAATCAGAATAAAGCACATTATCCCTTATAATATGGGTGAACTTCACTTCAACAATTCATTAGGGAGCAATAATATAATAATTAAGGCTGACTTCTCTAGTGAATAGAAATTTTGACAACAAAATATGTAGCACTTAAACTGTACTCTTTCCAACTCTCTAGTCATGAAATAGCTTAATCTTAATAAATTCATTGAAAATTCCTTAAGAATTACAGACATCATGGTAGTTTCCATATCTTATGCTTAGAAACACCTCAATAAATTAGAAAAATATGAAATCATTTCATTCTTTTGCCTCACTAAGTGAAATATCTTCAACTTCTCCAGATATCAAACAAAAAACAAACTTTCATATTTTTAATCCAAGTTACAGTGTTGTAGAATGTAAGATGCATAATAGAAAAAATGCAGTAATTCTATAGAGGATAGGAAGGGACTCTTCTGTACTATGTTGATAGAGGGACTTTATGGATCACAGCTATCCTAAAAGGCAGTACATATTAGTCTCATCCATAAATAAGCATTATTTGGGGTTATTGAGGTAGGAATGGATAGATCCCAGTAAAAGAACATTGTTCTCAAGAGAATGCTTGATTTGGACTTGTTGACAACCTTTGCCAAGTCAATTTCAAGAATGCGGTAAGGGAAGAGTGTGGCATTAAAATCATTAATTAGTTTTCTTGTATATTTTAGTGAGGGCAAAATGTCAGACCAATATAGTAATTAAAAGAGAGCTTTAATTTTTCATTAACTCTAATTAATGTTGACTTTTCATGTTTCATTAACATTACTTCTGCTGACTCAGGAATTTATCAAAAGTACAAGAAAGATCATCAGTATATGCCAAATACTGTATTCTCTGTATGGGAAGCAGGGTGAAAATTTCAATTGTATTTTAATTCTGGAATCATATGAAGTTCAGTTATCTCAACAGAAGAAAAAGAAGAAAGGCCAGAGATAATGTGGAAAGTAATCTTCTCCCTCCAACAAATGCTGGGGCACATCAGTATTATTTTTCTTTTTATTGGTCTAGTGCCATGTATTTATTAAGAATCTACCATTATATTTTTTCAAAGCAGCAATTACAGGATAATAGGTTTAATGGAAATCTCCAAGGGCAATCTATTTTATAATTAATAATGAATGAATAGATATTCATAATCTACCTTTTTTGCACAGAAGGGGACAATACAATTTGTTGGTCACTAGCAGTTGTTTGAATAAACACACAGAATTTGATGTCTCTTGGGGAGTCTAAAGGATGAAAGCTCAAGGGAGTATATAGATTCATAAAGTGAGAAACAATAAATCCTTTTTTAAAATAAATTATTTATAATGAAAATTTAATATGCTATGACCAATCCTTAGGCATTGCATTGAGTTATTTATAAATATCATTCATTTTACATTATTATTTTGTTCTAATATGAGTAATATAATACATACATTTTGTAATATAATACATATATTTTATAAGTGTGAAATTTGTAGGACAGGCTTTTAAATAATTCATGTTGTTATTAATGGTTAAATATTAATTTCAGTATTCAAATCTTAGATACAAATATGTATCATCTGCAGATCCCACCATCCTTACAACTGTCTCATGCATTAAATTCAAAATTTGTATAAAAATTGGGATTTGCAGAAAGTTCTAGCAGAGTAAGATTATCTGTTAATTTATAGGTTACTTTGAGCTACAAATTAAAGGAATAAAATAGCATGGAAAGTTGCAGAGAATCATTGCACTTGTGAAGAATTATTTGAAATTAGGAAAAGAGAAACAAAATAGCAACATACATGATAGAGCAAATATTTGGCTAGTGTGTAAACCAATAAACTTGAATAAATATCACTACATTCTTTTCCTATGCATGATATGTTCAATGTAGACATCTAGAGTGTTCACACAACTAACTTAGCTTTCTCAAGATTTACTCTCATGGCCATTTTTCTTAGCTGTGGCACTTCATGCACAGAACAATAATAACAGTATGTACACCATGGAGATATTATAGAATACAGTGGTGGGCCACTGCTTTTGAACTTAGAAAATACTACAAATGCCGTTGACTGTGAAGGAATTGGGATCAAAATTAGAAAGTTAATAAAGAACATGCTGCAGAAGAGAAGAAAAGACATTAGCAGGGAGTAGGTGGTCTTCTGTCATTAATTAGTTTGAGGAACACTATGAATAGACATAATTAACTCTCCCTAAAAGAATTATTTCCAAATGATATATGTGATTTCTTTATAATTTTCAAATATTTCTTATATATAATCCAATATACATATACAAGAAATATTTTTATAACATTTATTTGTCTGTATATATGGTAGGAGGCTATGAACTTCACAATGCTTATATGGAAGTCACAGGAATTGTGGGAGTTGGTTTAAGCTTTGTCTGTCAGGAGCCATAATGAGACAACTAATAATTAACAGGTGATCTTCCTGAGATGGCCTGCTTCAGATTAGTATATAATCTGGGACATTTTCCCCCTTAAGGCCATAAGGGAATTCATTTTAGAAAGATTCCTGCTATTAATATGATTTTCCTGGTATTGTTAAAAATATATGACAAACACTAAGTAATAGCACACCCCTTTGGAGCAGATCTCTGGAAATCCACAAAGATGTACTGCCTTGTAGTGATGCTATATAGACAAATAGATGACTTTGTAAGTCTTAAAGATGATTCTATAAGAATTCCTAAAATTGTATCAGTGATTATCAAGCTCTTTTATAGTGGGACTGCTATTAAGTCCTTTTCTGATTGTCAAAACTCCAATGAGAACTCTGCCAGTCTCCCAAGTGTCAGCAGTTAATTGCTCTTAAGTGGTAACCAGATTTCTACTACTTAGAGTACATTTCAAGAGGTTGTACAACAATTAACCAAAGGTTATAAAAAGGGAACTAAAGATTTATTATATGTGCCAGGACAGAAGATAAAATATTGACTGGGTTTATCTACACAAACTTCACTAACTTAACTTATAACTTAACTAAGTTCACTAATAACTTAGTTATGGTTCCAGTGAAAGTATGGAGCTGAGACAGGTGGTAGATGTTTAGGCAGATAATTACTCCTAGTGGATATGCATGTAAAATTCTGTTGTAAACTTCTATTTCAGTTTATGATTTGATTTTGTGTGTGAACTTGTGATGAACATTTTAACATGTGATCATGTATTCTGAAGAATGTGTAAGTACTGAAGTCAAAGAGATGAGAAGATAAATAGAGAATATTTTTCCCTTAGAAGAATTTTTCCCTTACTAGAATTTTTCCCTTTCCCCACTTAGGATCATTCAGCTTTTACCCTTAGATAGCTGTCATAAACAAAGTTTTACAACTTAGTATTAGACACTATAGTCACTTTGCTATGTGTGCCTTTTTCTTCATGTGACTTCTGAAAGTCACAGCTGAAAGTTAGAGCTATGGAGTTCCTGCTGTGATAGTACAAAGGCTATTTACTTAATCCTTTGCTGTTTTGGAGAAGAGGTGCTAAGTGTCAGAAACTACAGTTTCTGGTTTCAGAGAGAGGAAAAATTAGGACTTTTTAGAAGTTATCATCATGATTTCAATACAGTCAGAGAGCTAGAAAGTCCTGCAACCCTCAGAATTTAAAGCCATAACCAGAGTTCTACTCTGTGCCCCCACTACTACCCTTTCCAAGCCTTCAACCACTTGAGATCTAGGGATTGCACTCAGCTCATCAGTTTTAGCATCAGTAGTTTAGCCACTGAGCCATCTTACTGAACCAAATAAAACTAAACCATTGGAATGGATTTGGTGGGAAGTAGATAAAAAATAAAGAAGTATTTTGAGGTATTAACATATTGTCACTGAATTCCTTTTAGGGTCTGCTCTTAGAACCACCCAAAAATTAAAGACAGAGTGGCTTATCCATTGGTGATATGGCATAGAAACTAGGAGAGATGTGTTACAACACAGCTCCAGATGACATGCAGCTCTATGAGAAGAAGGATGCCAGGGTTAAGGAGAAAGACAAAAGGACATTTATCTCTGCCTACAGAGCTAAAGGAAAACCCACTGAAGTGAAAAAGGGGGTGGTCAAGGCTGAAAAGAGAAAGTCAAAGATGGAAAAAACAGACAGTGAAGAGGATGAGGAGGATGAGGAAGAAGCAGAAGATAATAATGAAGAAGATCATCATAAATAAATTGGTTTTAGCACAGTACTTTTTGTTGTCTATAAAGCATTTAACATCCCTGTACACAACTCACTCATTTTAAAGGAAAGAATTCAAATGTAAGGCTGTGTATTTTTCCTTAAACTGTACAGTGATGTTTTGTTTTGTTTTTGTTTTTTGTTTTTTGTTTTTTGTTTTTTGTTTTTCGTTTTTTGTTTTTTGTTTTTTGTTTTTTGTGTTTTGTTTTTTGTTTTTTGTTTTTTTGTTTTTTGATTTTTGTTTTTTATTTTTGTTTTTTGTATTTGTTAACATACTACCAAATGTGTTTTTACATAGCCCTGACTTGGTGGTATTTCAGTAGCCACTAACCTTGCACGGTACAGTTTGGGGATTGTGAATTTGCGTGGAAATTGAAAAACCTCCTTGTTGGTGCACAAGACAAATTAGTTTATATATGGGGACAGTAGTTTAGGGTTTTTTTGGGGAGTGTTTTTTGAGGGGTTTTGTTTTGCTTTGTTTCTCCATCTTCAGTTGTTTCTGATGGAGCCTATATGAAGATAATTGTTTGGCTAACTGAATACTACTCTGTAGTTACCAAAAAAAAAAAAAAAAAAAAAAAGAAAAAAAAAGAAAAACACATTGTAGCTGTTTTGTTAACATTCTGAATGCTTCTAAGAAAAATAATTTTTATTAAAAAATAAATATACTTCTCTATAAACATATAAGCATGTATTATTTTCTTACTTCTTCATTGTCATCATTAATGAAGGATGAAAAATTGATTTTTACCTAGTATCTTTATTACTTTAGTGCCTGGTATTAATTGAAGCCATGTCTATTTATATACATTCATTTTTTTTTCCTCTTTGAGTTCCTTATATTTTCAAATTTAGAAGTGATGTATGGTATATTTTCATTATACTTAGTGCTAGGAGACATAGAGACAAAAGACAAATTTAATCGTATTATGTGCTAAACCTCCATACCTTCTAATTTCTTATCTCCCTATTCTCCTTCCCTCTGTCTTTTTTTTTGCTGCCACGTCCTCTGTTTCTCTTGCATTCATTCATCAATTTATATGATTTTATGTATCTATAAAAACCTAGAATCCCCATGTGAGAGAAAACATGTGATAGTTGCATTTGCCTTTCTAAAGCATGTTTCTTAATACAGTTATCTCCAGTTGCATTCATTTATCAGAAAGAATTTTGTCTTCATGATGGAAAGATATGTCTGTCTGTCTATCCATCTATCTAAACATTTCTATGTATGAATTTAAATTATATTTCTTTTATCAAATCATCTGTTGATGTACATCTATGCTGCTTCTTTAACAGGCATTAATAGTGCTGCATTAAATATTTATGTTCAGGAATCTCAATAGTATCCTTATGTAGAACCCTTGTGGTGTTTATTCAGTAGTGATATAACTGAGTCAGTTGACAGCACTATGTCACTGTCTTTCATCTTCTGAGGAAACCCACACTGATTTGTATAGTTTCTGAAGTAACTTGTTTTCCCACCTGCAATAATTAAGGTTTTCTTTCCCTATTTCCTGAACAGAATTTGTAGTCATTATTTTCTTTATAACAGCTATTCTGATTAAGATTTAATAGAATGTCAACTTAGTTTTACTTGGTGTAACCCTTGATAGCTTAAGATGTGGAAAATATTTTTCAAATATTCATTGGTCAGTGGTATTTCAAATTTTAAACATAATCTTCTCATTGATTTTTATTGCTTGAATTATTCTTTTATTTGGTAGTTTGTTACTGATCACTTTACATATTATGGATAGTTGTCCTCTGTCTTATTTTCTGATCATTTAATCCTGACAATTTCTAAAGGATGCTGTGGTGGTTTGAATATGCATAACCCAAGGATTGGAATTATTAGGAAGTAAGGCCTTGTTGGAATACATATAGCATTGCAGGAGGAAGTGAGTCACTGAGGGGGTGGACAATGAGACCCTGCTCCTAGCCAGTCTTCTTTTGTTTGCCTAAAGAACAAGGTGTTAAACTCTCATTTCCTCTAGCATGATGTCTCCCTGGATGCTGCCATGCTTTCCAAAATGTTGATAATGGATTGAACTTCAGAACCTGTAAGACAGCACCAATTAAATGTTGTCCTTTATAAGAATTGCCTTGGTCATATTGTCTCATTACAGCAATAGAAACCCTAACAAAGCAAGAAGTTGATACCAAGTTATTGCTGTGATAAGCCTGAACATGTTTTTGTTTGGAGGAATGTGGACTTCTGGAGACACTGGATCTTGGAAGCAATAGAATGCTTTAAGTGGGGCTTAATGGACCATCCCAACAAGAGTCTGGAAGACATTGGTTCTAATAATGATTTGAAGAGTGCAGAACTGACCCAAGATGTTTTAATGGAGTAGAATATTAGCATCTGACCTAAAGAAAGTTTTTGTGATATTTTGGTGAAGAATGTTGCTGGATTTGTTTGTTTGTTTGCCACTTTCTAAATAGTCTGCCTGAAACTAGGGTTAAGAGATTTAGATTAATTGCGTTGACAAAGGAAATCTCAAAACAGCCTATTATAAATTCTGCTGTGTGGTTACTAAAGTTCATTTGGCAGCTTTGGCCTTGTGACTCTGGCTTTAGATTCAAGAATAGAACGGCTACTGGGTCAATTGATGCTGGATATCCAGAACTAAAAATTTAGTTGTGATTAAGAAGAGACCAACATCACTTAGGGTAAATTTTCTGGGAAGTGTTTTCTGAGAGCACAAAGAAGCTGTGTTCTAAAATAGCCAGGATTGTACCTCATGCTGCAACTGGAGTTGGTAATGTGTAAGAATTACCCAGATGGCACTGGTAATGGCATACACTTGAAAAAGGAGGTGGGATTATTACACACAGATAAACGGATATGTGTACTCTCTAATGGCTATTGACATGTGTGAAGTATTATCATAATAGTATTGTTATTAATATTAGGGTATATCCCTAGATAAAGGAGAAAAGTTTAAGTAATCTAGATAGGAGCAGTGGAATATAGGAGAGCAATCTTTAGGATGTAAATATCTGGAGGTAGATAGATATGTTGGAAATTTTCTGCATGCACTATCAACATCCATGCATGGATCAGAAAGAAAAGCATTCACATTTCTCTCTACATCTTACTCCTTTTCCCCCACAGATAAGGATTTGCATTTTACCACAAATATAACACTTTGGGATACTTTGCACAGCATATATTCAAGCAAGACTTCATTCACTGGGGTTTTCATGGCTCCATATTACTCCCAACATTTTGATTGGCAAATTAGGGCCATTAACACTCTGTGTTATTAATAACATACATGTATTAATTACTATGTTATTGGAGTTTGTGCAATGTATTTTCCCAATACTTAGTTGTCACTTACATACTGTCAATGAAGTTTATTCTTTTTTTGGGGGGGTATCTTCTCTATTTACATTTTAAATATTACACCCATTCCTAGTTTCCCATCTGCAAACACCCTCCCCCAACCTCTCCCCCCTCCCCTTGCTCACCAACCCAACCATTCCTATTTCCTGATCCTGACATTCCCCTACACTGGGGCATAGAGCCTTCACAATACCAAGGGCCACTCCTCTCATTGACTGCCAACGAGGCCATCCTCTGCTACATATGCAGCTGGAGCCATGAGTTCAACAATGTGAACTCTTCGGTTGGTGGTTTAGTCCCTAGGAGTTCTGGGGGTAATGGATAGCTTATATTGTTGTTCCTCCTATGGGGCTGCAAAACTTTTGAGATCTTTAGGTCCTTTCTCTAGCTTCTTCATTGGGGATCCTATGCTCTGTCCAATGGATGGCTGTGAGCATTCACTTCTGTATTTGTCAGTCACTGGCAGAGACTTTCAGGAGAGAGCTATATCAGGCTCCTGTCAGCAAGCACGTGTTGGCATCTGCAATAGTGTCTGGGTTTGGTGATAATATATGGGATTGATCCCCGGGGGTAGCAGTCACTGGATAGTCATTCCTTTACTCTCTGCTCCACACTTTGTCTTGGTAACTCCTTTCATGGGTGTTTTGTTCCCTCTTATAAGAAGGATCAAAGTATCCACACTTTAGTCTTCCTTTTTCTTGAGTTTAATGTAGTTTGCGAATTGTATCTTGGGTATTTCAAGCTTCTGGACTTCTGAGCTAATATCCACTTATCAGTGAGTGAATATCATGCTTGATCTTTTGTGATTGGGTTACCTCACTCAGAAAGATATCTTCCAGATCCATCCATTTGCCTAAGAATTTCATAAATTCATTGTTTTTAATAGCTGAGAAGTATTCAATTGTGTAAATGTACCATATTTTCTGTATCCATTCCTCTGTTGAGGGACATCTGGGTTCTTTCCTGCTTCTGGATATGATAAATAAGGCTTCTATGACCATAGTGGAGCATGTGTCCTTATTACAAGTTGGAACATTTTGGTATGTGCCAGGAGTGGTATTGTTGGATCCTCAGGGAGTACTATGTCCAATTTTCTTAGGAACTGCCGAACTGATTTCCGGGGTGGGTGTATGAGCTTGTAATACCACCAGCAATGGAGGAGTGTTCCTCTTTCTTCACATCCTCACCAGCATCTGCTGTCACCAGTGTTTTTTATCTTAGCCATTCTGACTGGTATGAGGTGAAATCTCGGGGTTGTTTTGATTTGCGTTTCTCTGATGAAAAGGGATGTTGAACATTTTTTAGGTGCTTCTCAGCCATTCAGTATTCCTCAGTTGAAAATTTTTGTTTAGCTCTGTACCCCAGTTTTTAATAGGTTTATTTGATTATCTGGAGTCTAACTTTTTGATTTTTTGCATATATTGGATATTAGCCCTCTATCATATGTAGAATTGGTAAAAATATTTTTCCCAATCTGTTGGTTGCCTTTTTGTCTTATTGACAGTATCCTTTGCCTTACAGAAGCTTTGCAGTTTTATGAGGTCCCATTTGTTGATTCTTGATCTTACAGCACAAGCCATTGGTGTTCTTTCTGTTTAGGGATTTTTCACTTGTGCTCATATGTTCTAGGCTCTTCCCCACTTTCTCCTCTATAAGTTTGCCTGGGATCTAGTTTTATGTTGAGGATCTTGATCCACTTGGACTTGAGCTTTGTACAAAGAGATAAGAATGGATCAATTTGCATTCTTCTACATGCTGTCAATTTAGTCAGCACCATTTGTTGAAAATGCTGTCTTTTGTCCAATGGATAGTTTTAGTTCCTTTGTCAAAGATGAAGTGACCGTAGGAGTGGGGGTTCATTTCTACATCTTCAATTCTATTCCACTGGCCTGACTGCCTGTCATTATACTAATATCATGTAGTTTTTATCACAAATGCTCTGTAGTACCGCTTAAGGTCAGGGATGGTGATTCCACCAGAAGTTCTTCTATTGTTGAGAATAGGCTTTGCTATCCTGGGTTTTTTGTTATTCCAGATGAATTTTGAAATTGCTCTTTCTAAATCCATGAAGAATTGAACTGGAGTGTTGATGGGGATTGCATTGAATCTGTAGATTGTTTTCAAAGATGGCCATTTTTATTATATTATTCTTGCCAATCCACGAGTATGGTAAATCTTTCCATCTTCTGAAATCTTCTGTGATTACTTTCTTCAAAGACTTGAAGTTCTTATGATACAGATCTATCACTTACTTAGTTAGAGTAACACCAAGGGATTTTACATTTTCTGTGACTTTTGAGAAAGGTGTTGTTTCCCTAATTTCTTTCTCGGCCTGTTTATCCTTTGTGCCAAGGAAATCCACTGATTTTATATCCAGCTACTTTGAGGAAGTTGTTTATCAGGTTTAGCAGTACTCTGGTGAAATTTTTGGGGTCACTTAAGTATCCTATCATATCTTCTGAAAATAGAGATATTTTGACTTCTTTTTTTATTAATTTGTATCACTTTGACCTCTTATTCTTACCTAATTGCTCTGCTAGGACTTTGAGTACTATGTTGAACAGATAGGGAGAGAGTGGACAGTCTTGCCTCTAGTCCCTGATTTTAGTGGGATTGCTTTGAGTTTCTCTCTACTTAGTTTGATGTTGGCTACTGGTTTGTTATATATTGCTATTAATATGTTTAGGTATGGACCTTGAATTCCTAATCTTTCCAAGACTTTTATCATGAAGGGTTGATGGATATTGTGAAATGTTGTCTAAGCATCTAATGAGATGATCATAGGTTTTTTTCTTTGAGTTTATTTATATAGTGGGTTACATTGATTGATTTACAGATATTGAACCATCCCTGCATCCCTGGGATGAAGCCCACTGGATCATGATGGATGATGTGTTCTTAGATTTGGTTTGTGAGAATTTTATTGACTATATCCCCATTGATATTCAAAAGGGAAATCGGTCTGAAATTCTCTTTTTTATTTGGTTGGGTGTTTGTGTGGTTTAGATATCAGAGTACTTGTGGCTTCATAGAACAAATTGGGTAGAGCAGCTTCTGTTTCTATTCTGTAGAATATTTTGAGGAGTATTTGTATTGGGTCTACTTTGAAGGTCTAACAGAACTCTGTACTAAACCCAGCTGGTCCTGGGCTTATTTTGGTTGGGATACTATTAATGATGGTTTCTATTTCTTTAGGGGATACCAAGAGGAGTATATGGGACTGTTTGGGTCATTAATCTCATCCTGATTTAACTTTGGTACCTAGTATATGTCTAGAAAATCGTCCATTTCATTCAGGTTTTCCAGTTTTGTTGAGTATAGGCTTTTGTAGTAGGATCTGATGAGTTTTTGGATTTCCTCAGTTTCTCTTGATAGGACTCCCTTTTCATTTCTGATTTTGTTAATTAGGATACTTTCTCTGTACCCTTTAACTAGTCTGGCTAAAGGTTTATCTGTTTTGTTGATTTTCTCAAAGAATCAGATCCTGGTTTGATTCATTCTTTATATAGATCTTTTTGTTTCCACTTGGTTTCAACTCAGCCCTGAGTTTTATTATTTTCTACCATATACTCCTCTTGATTTTAATTGCTTCCTTTTGTTCTAGAGATTTTAGGTGTGCTGTCAAGCTACTAGTGTATGCTCTTTTCAGTTTTGTATGTTTGTTTTATTGTTTTGTTTTTCGTTTTTTTTTTTTTTTTTTTTTTTTTTTAAACAGGCACTCAGAGATATGTTCTTTCCTTTTAGGACTGCTTTCATTGTGTCCTATAATTTGGGTATATTGTGGCTTCATTTTTATTAAACTCTAAAAAATCTTTAATTTCTTTCTTCATTTTTTCCTTGACCAATTATCATTGAATAAAGTACTGTTCAGCTTCCATGTGTATGTTGGCTTTCTATTGCTAATGTTGTTATTGAAGAGCAGCTTTAGCCTATTGTGATCTGATAGGATGCATGGGATATTTCAATTTTCTTGTATCTTTTGAGGCCTGTTTTGTGACTGATTATTTGTCCAGTTTTTGAGAAGGTACCATGAGGTGCCAAGCAGAAGTTATATCCTTTTGTTTTAGAATAAAATAATCTATAGATATGCATTGAATCCATTTGTTTCATAACTTCTGTTAGTTTCACAGTGCCTCTGCTTAGATTCTGTTTCCATGATCTGTCCATGGATGAGAGTAGTCTGTTGAAGTCTCCCACTATTATTGTGTGAGGTGCAATATGTGCTTTGAGCTATACTAGGGATTCTTTTATGAATGTGGATGCCCTTGCATTTGGAGCATAGATCTTCAGAAATGAGAGTTCATCTTGGTAGATTTTAACTTTCATTAGTATAAAGTGCCCCTCCTTGTCTTTTTTGGTAACTTTAGGTTGAGAGTCTATTTTATTCAGTATTAGAATTTTTACTCCATATTTCTTGGGACTATTTGCTTGGAAAGTTGTTTTCCAGCCTTTTACTCTGGTGTAGTGTCTGTCTTTATCCCTGAGGTGGGTTTTCTTTATGCAGCAGAATGTTGGATCCTGTTTATGAAACTAGTCTGTTAGTCTATGCCTTTTTACTGGATAACTGAGTCCATTGATATTAAGAGATATTAAGGAAAGATAATTATTGTTTCTTGGTATTTTTGTTGTTAGAGTTGGAATTCTGTTCATGTGGCTATCTTCTTTTAGGTCTGTTGAAAGATTACTTTCTTGATTTTTTCTAGGGCATAGTTTCCCTCCTTGTGTTGAAGTTTTCCCTTTATTATCCTTTGAACTGCTGGATTTATGGAAAGATATTGAGTAATTTTGTTTTTGTCATCGAATATCTTGGTTTCTCCATCTATGGTAATTGAGAGTTATGCTGGTTATAATAGCGTTGGCTAGCATTTTTGTTCTCTTACATTATGTATGATATCTGCCAATATCTTCTGGCTTTCAGTCTCTGGCAAGAAGTCGGGTGTAATTCTGATAACTCTGCCTGTATATGTTACTTGACCTTTTCCCCTTACTGCTTTTAATATTCATCCTTTGTTTTGTGCATTTTGTGTTTTGATTATTATGTGACGGGAGGAATTTCTTTTCTGGTCCAAACTATTTGGTGTTCTATAGTCTTCTTGTATGTTCATGGGCATCTCCTTCTTGAGGTTAGTGAAGTTTACTTCTATAATTTTGGTGAAGATGTTTACTGGTCCTTTAAGTTGGAAATCTTCACTCTCTTCTATACCTAGTATCCTTAGGTTTGGTCTTCTTATTGTGTCCTGAATTTCCTGGATGTTTTGGGTTATGATCTTTTTGCATTACACTTTTTCTTTGACACTTGTGTCAATCTCATCTACCATATTTTCTACACCTGATATTCTCTTCTAACTCTTGTATTCTATAGGTGGTGCTTGCATCTATGGATCCTGACTTCTTTCCTGGGTTTTCTATCTCCAGAGTTGTCTTTCTTTGTGATTTCTTTATTGTTTCTTCTTCCATTTTTAGATCCTGGATGATTTTGTTCATTTTCTTCGCCTGTTTGATTTTGTTTTCCTGTAATTCTTTAAGGGATTTTTCTGATTTCTCTTTAAGTGCGTCTACCTGTTTATCTGGGCTCTCCTGTCCTTCTTAAGGACCTTCATCATCATCATGAGTAGTGCCTTTAGATCTATATCTTGCTATTCAGGTGTGATGGTGTATCAAGGACTTGTTATGACAGGAAAATTGGGTTCTGATGATGCCAAGTAACCTTGATTTCTGTGGCTTCTCTTCTTATGCTAGCCTCCCACTGTCTGATTATCTCAAGTGCTCCCTGCCCTGATGGGAGCCTGTTCTTCCTGTAATCCTGCTTGAGTCAAAACTCCTCAGAGTCCAGCTTTCTCTGTGTTCCGGTGATTCCTGGATCCTGGGTGTGCCAGAGTTCGTAGGACTTGAGCTGTCTCTGAGACCCTGAGATCCTGGTGTGACCAAGTTCCTGGAATCCTAATACCTTCAGCATGTTAGAGTGCCTGGGAGTGGTACCTGCTCTGGCTGCTGTGTGACATTCAGCTGAGTTTGTGTCCAAGGTAGACAGGCGCCATCTGGTGGAACCTGAGCCAGTGGTTGGGCGGAGTTTTTGTGTCCCTGGATTCTGCTGGTCCCAGTCACTCCTGGAGGTGTTGGAACAGAAGTTCTCTTCTACTCACTGGTGATTCTAAGATCCTGGGTGTGCTAGAGCACCTGGGGAGTGACTTCATGTGTGTGTTTACCTCTTCCTGCTTTGTAAGTTTCTTTCAAATAACAGGTAGAGTGTTAGCTTAATGATTGTGAATTTCACTAGTTTACATTTACAATACATTTTACTTTCTAATTTATAAAGAATAGGTTTGCTGTATGTAGTAATCTAGGTTGGATGTTAATAACTTTTAGGTTTTGAAATACAGTATTTCATGCTACCTTAGCTTTGATAGAAATCTCTGACCATATGAGGAATTTGACCTTGTACTGGACATAATGCTTTCTTTTTTTCTTTCTTTCTTTCTTTCTTTCTTTCTTTCTTTCTTTCTTTCTTTCTTGGTTTTAAAACTTTATTGTAGAAAGGCAGAGAGAAAGAGAGAAAGTAGAGGGAACCCAGCCATGGCCATGTGAAGAGAGTGGAGAAGAAAGGGGGAGAAGGAGAGCTAGAGATAAGAATAATAGAGGTGAGAGCTTAAGCACTTTATTTTCTTATATCTTTCAATATTCTTTCAGTATTATATATACTAAATATCTTAACAATAGTATGATGGCGGGTGCTTTTTTTCTATTCTTGCCCGAATGAAATTCTAAATACCTCCTTTAGCTGGAGAACCTTCCCTTCCTTAAGATTTGGGAAACATCCTGATGCATGTATTTGTGTGTGTACGTGTGTGTGTGTGTGATATACATTCTATGCCTTTAGTATGAATTTCCTCTTTCATGATCATGATTTGAAAAGTTAGTCATCATTTAGGTTTCATTTATTTTTAAATTATGCAGATTTTTGTTGGGTTTCTCATATGTGTTTCATAGAAATCAAAAGATTGCTGTTGATCTCCCAGAGCTGAAGTTAATATAAGTTTTGAGCCAACTAGTGTGTATGCTCAGAATAAAACTAGAGCCTCTGATCAGAGCAGTAAACCCTTTTTTTCTATATTTCTTTTATTGAAAACCAATAGCGAAAATGAAACTAAATGGAGAGAAACTCAATGCAATCCAATTAAAATCAGGGACATGACAAGACTGCCCATTCTCTCCCTACTTATTCAATATAGTACTCAAAGTTCTAGCTAGAACAATTAGACAGCAAAAGAAGGTCAAAGGGATACAAATTGAGGAAGGAGGAAATCAAGATATCGTTATTTGCAGATGATACGATTGTATACATAAGTGATCTCCAAAATTCTACCAGAGAGGTCCTACAGGTTATAAACAACTTCAGCAAAGTGGCTGGATATGAAATTTACTCTACAAATCAGTAATTTTCCTCTACTCAAAGGATAAATGGGGAGAAAAAGAAATTAGGGAAAAATACCCTTCATAATAGTCACATAAAAAATCTTGGTGTGACTCTAACCAAACAAGTGAAAGATTAGTGTGACAAGAACTTAAAATCCCTGAAGAAAGAAATTGAAGAAGACTTACAAAGATGGAAATATCTCCCTTTACTCATGAATTGGCAGGATTATTATAGTAAAAATTGGCCATCTTACCAAATTCAAGCAACAAGTTCAATGCAATCCCCATAAAATTTCCAACTCAGTTATTCATAGAGTTAGGAAGAACAATTCTCAAATTCATTTGGGATAACAAACAAAATAAAACTAAACAAAACAAATAAGCAGCATAATAAAAGTGATTCTCAAAAAAATTAAAATTCAAAACAAAACAAAACAAACAAAAAACAAACAAAAAAACTCTGAAGGAATCACCATCCCTGATCTCAAGTTATGCTATAGAGTGATAGCTATAAAAGCTGCATGGTAGTGGTACAGAGACAGGCAGGTATATCAATGGAATAGAACTGAAGACCCAGAAATGAACCCACATACCTAGGGTTACTACAAATTTGACAAAGAAGCTAAAACCATCCAGTGGAAAAACGACAACATTTTCAACAAATGCTGCTGGTTCAACTGGTGGTCTACATGTAGAAGAATGCAAATCGATCTATTCTTATCTCCTAGTACAAAAATTCAGGTCGAAGTGGATCAAGGACCTCCACATAAAACCAGATACTCTGAAACTTATAGATGAGAAAGTGGAGAAGATCCTCAAGCACATGGACACAGGGGAAAACTTCCTGAACAGAACACCAATAGTGTGCCTTTAGTACCAGCACTTGAGAGGCAGAGGCAGGCGACTATCTGAGTTCGAGGCCAGCCTGGTCTACAGAGTGAGTTCCAGGACAGCCAGGCTACACAGAGAAACCCTGTCTCAGAAAAAAAAAAATCAGCAATTGACAAATGGAACTTCATAAAATTGAAAAGTTTCTGTAAGACAGACACTATCAATAGGGCAAAATGGCAACCCAAAGGTTGAGAAAACCCTACATCAGATAGAGGAGTAATATCCAAAATATACAAAGAATTCAAGAAGTTAGACTCTAGAGAACCAAGTAACCCTATTAAAATAAATGGATATTAGCCCAAAAGCTTTGAATATCTAAGATACAAGTCACACACCCATGAAGCTCAAGAGAAAGGAAGATCAAAGTGTGGATGCTTCAGTCATTCTTAGAAGGGGTAACAAAATACTCACAAGAGGAAATATGGACACAATGTGTGGATCAGAGACTAAAGGAAAGGCCATTCAAAAACTGCCCCACCTGGGGGAGCCATCCTATATACAGACACCAAACCCAGAAATTATTGCAGATGCCAAGAAGTGCTTCCTGACAGGAGCCTAATAGTGTTGTCTCTGGAGAGGCTCTATTAGAGCCTGACAAATACAAAGCAGATTTTCTCAGTCAAGCATTGGACTGAGCAAGGGGACCCCAATGATGTAGTTGGAGAAATAACTGAATGAGCTGAAGGGGTTTGAAACCCCATAGGAAGAACAAAAATATCAAACATCCAGACCCCCACACACAGCTCCCAGATACTAAATCACCAACCAAGGAGTTCACATAGAGGGAACCATGGCTCCAGCTGCATATGTAACAGAGGATGGTTTTGTCAGGCTTCAGTGTCAGGAGATGCCCGTGGTCATGGGAAGGCTTGATTCCCAAGTGGAAATACCAGGGCGGGAAAGTGGGAGTAGATTGGTGCGATGGGGATCATGCTCATAAAAGCAGGGGAAGGGGGTGTGATAGGGAGATACCAGGGGGGTGACCAGGAAAGGGGATAACATTTGAAATGTAAATGAATAGAATATCCAATAAAAAATAAATATTATAAAAAGTGGAGTACAGAGCTAAACAAAGAATTATAAGGTGGCGAATTTCAAATGGCTGAGAAGCACGTTAACAAATGTTCAACAAGCTTAGTCATCAGGGAAATGTAAATCGAAATGATCCTTGTAAGATTCCACCTTACAAGAAGCATAATGGCTAAGATAAAATACGCAGGTGACATCAAATGGTGGTGAGGATATGGAGAAAGAGGAACACTCCTCCATTGCTGGTGTGACTGCAAACTGGTAAAAACCACTTTGGAAATCAATTTAGTGTTTTCTAAGTAAACTGGAAATAGTTCTCCCTGAAGACACAGCTATACTTAGCATGTACCCAAAAGATGCCCCAACATATAACAAAGACACATGCTCCAGTATGTTCATAGCAGCCTTATTTATAATAGCCAGAAGCTGGAAACAACCAAGATGTTCCTCAACAGAAGAATCGATACAGAAAATGTGGTACATTTACACAATGGAGTACTACTCAGTGATTAACTACAATGACTTCATGAAATTCCCAGGCAAATGGATGGAAATAGAAAATATCACCCTGACTGAGGTAACCCAGACACCAAAGACCATACATGGTTTGTACTCACTGATAAGGGGATATTAGCCCAAAAGTTCACAATGCCCATGATTCAACCCACAGACCATATGGTGTTTAAAAGGAAGAAAGACCAGGGTATAAATGCTTCAGTCCAGCCTTGAGAGGGGAACAAGATCATAGCAAGAGGTGGAGTGAGAGGGGGACATGGGACACAGAGGATGGGGAGAAAATAAAGGGGCAACATCATGTGCTGAAGGGGATGGGAGAGGTACAGAGGGTCAAGAAATCTAATAAAAATATGTAGCAGGGCACATGAGGAACTGGGGATATCCGCTAGAGGATCCCAGACACCAGGGAAATGAGAAGCTCCCAGGATCAAAAGGGGATGAGGGGCTGGAGAGATGGCTCAGTGGGTAAGAGCACCCGGCTGCTGTTCCGAAGGTCCAGAGTTCAAATCCCAGCAACCACATGGTGGTTCACAACCATCCGTAACGAGATCTGTCGCCCTCTTCTGGAGTGTCTGAAGACAGCTACAGTGAATAAATAAATAAATAAATAAATAAATAAATAAATAAATAAATAAATAAATAAAAGGGGATGAATTTAGCTGAAATGCTCAGGGAAGGTAGAGATAGAACCTGTAGAGACCACCTTCAGCAGATAGGCACAGCACCTGTTTAAAGGATGAGGGATGAGGATATTCACCCATGTCAAAAATTTTTAACCCAGAAATGTTCCTGTACAAAGGAAGAAAAGGGACAAAAATGGAGCCCGACTGAAGAAAGGGCCATCCAGGGACTGCCCCACCTTGGGATACATACTATCTGCAGACACTAAACCTTACACTGTTGCTGTGGTCAAGAGGAGCTTGCTGGCAGGAACCTGGTGTGGCTGCTCCTTGGGAAGTCCAGCCAGCAACAGGCCAATGCAGATGTACATGCTTGAAGTCAACCATAAGACTGAACTCAGGAACCCTGTGGGGGAGCTGGCAAAATGACTGGTGGAGCTGAGGGGCAGGGGCTTGCTACCATATGGGAAGAACAACATCAACTTCCCATTGCTCTCAGAGACTAGATAACCAACCAAAAAGTGTACAGGGAAGGGTCCAGGACTCCCAATAAGTATGTAGCAGACAATGGCCTTGCCTGACAGCAATGGGAAAGGAGGTACTTAGTGCTGCAGAAGTTTGAAGCCCCAGTGTAAGGGAATGCTGGAGGGGTGGGGCAGGAGAGGGTGGGTAGGTGGGGGAGCACCTTCATAGAGGCAGAGTTGAGGGAGGAGAGAGTGAAAGTAGGATGGGGGCTTTGTGGAGGGGTAACTACCAGGAAGTGGGATATCATTTAAGATCTAAGTGAATGGAATGATTAATGAAAAACAGGTAAAATACAAACAACAATAACAATGACACCACCACCACCAAAACCAAATCAAACAACTAAGCCCAAAAATCAGGAGAACAATGCCAAACAAATTAAACCAATTGTAAGAATAAGGAAGAAAAAGCAAAAAAAAAAAAAAAAAAAAAAAAGATCCTCAAATTCAGAACACTCCTACTCCCACTCACACAAAGGAAAAAACAAAATAGAACAGATCAGGGCACAACTGTTCTAATGTTATTTGAAATTATATACTAAGGAAGTGAAATGTCAAAATGATGTAGTGGTGACATCTGTATGCAGTTCCTCACTGTGCATGTGAGCCAGGCTTGTTCTTGTACAGTCTTTTGTGCTACCCCTGTTTCTGTGGTCTTTTGCAGGCATGGTATATAGGTAACTGAATCTGCTTTCCTGAGGTCCCTAATGGAATCCCAACCTCAGATTTCTTAATGAATGGAGTATGATTGCCAGGCTTGCTTCCCTGCGATTTCTTGTAGGGGTGCAGCTGCCAGATATGCTGTTTTGCTATCTCTCACAAGGTTCTAGTTGCTGGTGTTCATATCTTTGAGCAGGCTTTGGATATATTGGAAACAGTTGCCTTTTTCACTTCTGTGCTGTCCTTCATATGGGCAGAGCATTCTTGCCAGATGTGTGTCAAGATGAGGTCTAACAATCTGAGGGCAACCTGGGATAATACTTTGGGTTATTACCACTGCCATCTTCTCACAATACACTTGGCATCTTTGTTCCCTTACTTGCATGTGCTATGTATATTCACACTTCTCTGAATAATGCACATAACAACTCTGGTCATCCATCTTCAGTAGGATCCATATACTTACTATACTCCCTGAACAAGGACAGAAGTTTCTCTTGCCACCACAAAAATAAAGTACAGATTATGTCAGAAAGCAAGAGCACAAAGCCCAATCTGGCTGGTACTGGTTTGGAGTGTATCTGCAATAAGACCAACTCTCTTCTAGTAAACTTTCAGGAAGAATGCCATATTTATTACATTATGCCAATCTATAATTGGACATGTATATGAGTAAAATCAGACCTACTGTGGGAAAGATTATATACAAAAAAAACAAGAAAAAAATTTTATATAATCCAATGTATCAAACAAAACAGATCAAAATATACATGTATGAAATTGTCAAAGAAAAAGAGAACAGAAACACTCTCCCTATATCTCTTCATAACTGACCTCCTCCTGAACCTTATAAAAAAAAAAGTAAGCAATAAATGGTGTTTGGTTATCTTCACTTATGATACCTGCTGTTTTCTTGCACTTTACTCTGATCTTTTGCTTTGATGCAAATAGTTTTCAAAGTACTTTTTCTTTAAGTATGTGAGGGGCTTTATTTTAAATCCTTGAATAAGAAGCCAAGAGTCTGGAAATATCTGCTGCAAGTCCACTTCAGAGTATTCATCTGACTAGACTTCCAAATAGTGGAATATTGCAAGGTTCTGATTCAAAGTTTTCATTGTATATCTATAGGTGTTCTGCAGGCTGGATCTCAGAGTATAGTCTCTTGATACTTGCCTGGGTACATAGACTCTAGGGATTTTAGTTTTGGTATTGGAAGATTATTAAATATTATAATAAACTATAGCATAAATGTATTTATTTATTATTATAGTCAATATTTCCAATATTTCCTCCTATCTGACTTTGGGTTGCTGAATATTTTATTAAGATAATAGTGTTTTCTTTTCTCTTATAGGCTATGCCTGAATTATTGTTTTTGGTATTATAAAATTTATGTATATACACTCCAAAGTCAGTTAACCGGACACAGTGAGTGCCCACACTTCCTCTAAGAAGCTAAGGAAGTCTTATATTATCCATATACATTTTCATTTGTATGGCATAAATAATATGTTGTCTTCATATACTTGTGACAATTGCAACATTGAATGATATAAAACTTAAAATGAATAGTCCAGATCATAATATGTACTCAGTTAATTTTAATCACTGTACTGTGGTTTATTTTTAACATCAAAATTAATATAATTAGAGAAATCTATTCCTTTAGATGATGTAAACTCTACCAACTGGTTTATATTGATTTTGAAAGCATTTTTGTGACATCTAAGGTGAATAAGAAACTTGTTACATATGCACACAGGAATTTTTTTCCAAATTATATAATACTGCTTTTAAAAAGGCACATACAGGACTTTGGTTTTAGTATTCTCGTTTCTTGACAGAGTTCTCTCTAAGAAGATAGTTTACCATATAAACCAATTAATCTCTCCTGAGGCAAAGTAATCATTTATAAAAGAATACACTCAAGTACCTTTCCCATCAGCTTCAGACCAGCTAAATTGTGAGAGAGAAAGAGAATGAAAGCTTTTTCTTTTATTTATATATATATATATATATATATATATATATAGAGAGAGAGAGAGAGAGAGAGAGAGTTTGTAATTTACAAGTATAATAAAGAAATCCAAAAGAGGCGAGTACACAGCTGTCCATTCATTATGTTGAATAACATTGCCTTGGTTCTCAGAGCTTTGATTCTTGTTTGCTTTCCATCATGCCCAGCAATATATGATGTGTGCATCATACAAATTACTTCATATAAACTTTCAAACAGTTCAGAGATTGTGAATCATTATTTAGGTATTAAGCTTTTTCTTTGATATCCCTGAGTATTGATGAAAGCAGTTAACTTGGGAATTACTGAGTGTGTGAGTGGTGTGTGTGTGTGTGTGTGTGTGTGTGTGTGTGTGTGTGTGTGTATCCCTACTAGAAAGAGACTTGGAATTCAGAAGTTTTTATAAAACTTGTGGAATTACTCAAGATAGACTAGCCATTGTGTGTAGTATGGGAGATTTTCTAGACATCAGGAATTAATCATTACCTGGTCTTCCACACTGACCACAGACATATTTTATTTCACTTCACCTATGCCAATAATTCACCAAGGGAAAGAAAATTTCTGAATATTTCACAGTTAAGAGTAGAAGTGTTGGTTGAGAACATAGATTTCAGAAGTACAAGGCAAATTCCAGTTCCACCACTCATTGGCATGCTCTAAATTTGTGTAACTCATTTTGTAAAATAATACACTCTTTTTTTAAGTATTTTTTTATTATGTATTTTCCTCAATTACATTTCCAATGCTATCCCCAAAGTCCCCCATACCGTCCCCCCCACTTCCCTACCCATCCATTCCTATTTTTTGGCCCTGGCATTCCCCTGTACTGGGGCATATACAGTTTGCTTGTCCAATGGGCCTCTCTTTCCAGTGATGGCCGACTAGGCCATCTTTTGATGCATACACAGCTAGAGTCAAGAGTAGAAGAATGCGAATTAATCCATTCCTATCTTCTTGTACTAAGGTCAAATATAAGTGAATCAAGGAACTTCACATAAAACCAGAGACAGTGAAACTTATAGAGGAGAAAGTAGGGAAAAGCCTCGAAGATATGGGCACAGGGGAAAATTTCCTGACAAGACACTTACTCTTTTTTTTTTTCCATTTTTTTATTAGGTACGTAGCTCATTAACATTTCCAATTCTATACCAAAAGTCCTCCCTACCCACCCCACCCAATCCCCTACCCACCCACTCCCCCTTTTTGGCCCTGGCGTACCCCTGTACTGGGGCATATAATGTTTGCAAGTCCAATGGGCCTCTCTTTCAAGTGATGGCCTATTAGGCCATCTTTTGATACATATGCGCTAGAGACAAGAGCTCCGGGGTACTGGTTAGTTCAGAATGTTTTTCCACCTATAGGGTTGCAGTTCCCTTTAGTTCCTTGGGTACTTTCTCCAGATCCTCCACTGGGGGCCCGGTGATCCATCCAATGACTGACTGTGAGGATCCATTTCTGTGTTTGCTGGGCCCTGGCATAGTCTCACAAGACACAGATATATCTGGGTCCTTTCAGCAAAATCTTGCTAGTGTATGCAATGGCGTCAGCGTTTGGAAGCTGATCATGGGATGGATCTCTGGATATGGCAATCACTAGATGGTCCATCCTTTGTCACACTTCCAAATTTTGTCTCTGTAACTCCTTCCATGGGTGTTTTGTTCCCTATTCTAAGAAAGGGCAAAGTGTCCACACTTTGGTCTTCATTCTCTTGAGTTTAATGCGTTTAGAAAATTGTATCTTATATCTTGGGTATCCTAAGTTTCTGGGCTAATATCCACTTATCAGTGAGTACATATTTTGAGAGTTCTTTTGTGACTTGGTTACCTCACTCAGGATGATGCCTTCCAGGTCCAACCATTTGCCTAGGAATTTCATAAATTCATTCTTTTTAATAGCTGAGTAGTACTCCGTTGTGTAAATGTACCACATTTTCTGTATCCATTCCTCTGTTGAGGGGCATCTGTGTTTTTTCCAGCTTATGGCTATTATTAATAAGGCTGCTCTGAACATAGTGGAGCATGTGTCCTTCTTACCGGTTGGGACATCTTCTGGATATATGCCCAGGAGAGGTATTGCTGGATCCTCCTGTAGTACTATGTCCAATTTTCTGGGGAACCACCAGACTGATTTCCAGAGTGGTTGTACAAGCTTGCTATCCCACCAACAATGGAGAAGTGTTTCTCTTTCTCCACATCCTCGCATCTGCTGTCACCTGAATTTTTGAACTTAGCCATTCTGACTGGTGTGAGGTAGAATCTCAACGTTGTTTTGATTTGCATTTCCCTGATGATTAAGGATGTTGAACATTTTTTCAGGTGCTTCTCAACCATTCGGTATTCCTCAGGTGAGAATTCTTTGTTCAGCTCTGAGCCCCATTTTTTAATGGGGTTAAATGGTTTTATGGAGTCCACCTTCTTGTGTTCTTTATATATATTGGATATTAGTACACTATCCAATTTGGGATAGGTAAATATCCTTTCCCAATCTGTAGGTGGGCTTTTTGTCTTATTGACAGTGTCTTTTGCCTTGCAGAAACTTTGCAATTTTATGAGGTCCCATTTATCGATTCTTGATCTTACAGCACAAGCAATTGCTGTTCTATTCAGGAATTTTTCCCCTGTACCCATATTTTCGAGGCTTTTCCCTAATTTCTCCTCTATTAGTTTCAGTGTCTCTGGTTTTATGTGGAGTTCCTTAATCCACTTAGGTTTGACCTTAGTACAAGGAGATAGAAATGGATCAATTCACAATCTACTACATGAAAACAGCCAGTTTTGCCAGCACCATTTGTTGAAAATGCTGTCTTTTTTCCACTGGATGGTTTTAGCTCCCTGGTCAAAGATCAAGTGACCATAGGTGTGTGGGTTCATCTCTGGGTCTTCAATGCTGTTCCATTTGTCTACTTGTCTGTCACTATACCAGTACCATGCAGTTTTTATCACAATTTCTCTGTAGTACAGCTTTAGGTCAGGCATGGTGATTCCACCAGAGGTTCTTTTATCCTTGAGAAGAGTTTTTGCTATCCTAGGTTTTTTGTTATTCCAGATGAATCTGCCGATTGCCCTTTCTAATTCATTGAAGAATTGAGTTGGAATTTTGATGGGGATTGCATTGAATCTGTAGATTGCTTTTGGCAAGATAGCCATTTTTACTATATTGATCCTGCCAAACCATGAGCATGGGAGATCTTTCTGTCTTCTGAGATCTTCTTTAATTTCGTTCTTCAGAGACATGAAGTTCTTGCCATACAGATCTTTCACTTCCTTAGTTAGAGTCACGCCTAGGTATTTTATATTATGTGTGAGTATTGAGAAGGGTGTTGTTTCCCTAATTTCTTTCTCAGCCTGTTTGTCCTTTATGTAGAGAAAGGTCATTGACTTGTTTGAGTTAATTTTATATCCAGCTACTTCACTGAAGCTGTTTATCAGGCTTAGGAGTTCTCTGGTGGAATTTTTAGAGTCATGTATATATACTATCATATCATCTGCAAAAAGTGATATTTTGACTTCTTCCTTTCCAATTTGTATCCCCTTGATCTCCTTTTGTTATCTAAATGCTCTGGCTAGGACTTGAAGTACAATGTTGAATAGGTAGGGAGAGAGTGGACAGCCTTGTCTAGTCCCTTATTTTAGTGGGATTGCATCCAGCTTTTCACCATTTACTTTGATGCTGGTTACTGGTTTGCTGTAGATTGCTTTTTATCATGTTTCGGTATGGGCCTTGAATTCCTGATATTTCCAAGACTTTTATCATGAATGGGTGTTCGATTTTGTCAAATGCTTTCTCAGCATCTAAAGAGATGATCATGTGATTTTTGTCTTTGAGTTTGTTTATATACTGGATTACGTTGATGGATTTCCGAATATTGAACCATCCCTGCATCCCTCGGATGAAACCTACTTGGTCAGGATGGATTATTTTTTGATGTGTTCTTGGATTCGGTTAGCAAGAATTTTATTGAGGATTTTTGAATCAATATTCATAAGGGATATTGGTCTGAAGTTCTCTATCTTTGTGGGGTCGTTTTGTGTTTTAGGTATCAGAGTAATTGTGGCTTCATAGAATGAGTTGGGTAGAATACCTTCTGTTTCTGTTTTGTGGAATAGTTTGTGAAGAACTGGGATTAGATATTCTTTGAAGGTCTGATAGAACTCTGCACTAAACACATCTGGTCCTGGGCTTTTTTTTTGGTTGGGAGACTATTAAAGACTGCTTATATTTCTTTGGGGGATATAGGGCTGTTTAGAATATTAACCTGATGTTGATTCAACTTTGGTACCTGGTATCTGTCTAGAAACTTCTCCATTTCATCCAGGTTCTCCCGTTTTCTTGAGTATAGCCTTTTCTAGAAGGATCTGATGGTGTTTTGGAATTCTTCAGGATCTGTTGTTATGTCTCCTTTTTCATTTCTGATTTTGTTAAATAGAATGCTTTCCCTGTGCCCTCTAGTGAGTCTGGCTAAGGGTTTGTCTACCTTGTCGATTTTCTCAAAGAACCAGCTCCTCAATTGGTTGATTCTTTGAATAGTTCTTGTTTCCACTTGGTTGATTTCGCCCCTGAGTTTGATTATTTCCTGCCCTCTACTCCTCTTGGGTGAATTTGCTTCCTTTTGTTCTAGAGCTTTTAGGTGTGTTGTCAAGCTGTAAAAGTGTGCTCTCTCTAGTTTCTTTTTGGAGGCCCTCAGAGCTATGTGTTTTCCACTTAGAAATGCTTTCATTGTGTCCCATAAGTTTGGGTATGTTGTGGCTTCATTTTCATTGAACTCTAAGAAGTCCTTAATTTTTTTCTTTATTCCTTCCTTGACCAAGGTATCATTGAGAAGATTGTTGTTCAGTTTCCACGTGAATGTTGGCTTTCTATTATTTATTTTGTTATTGAAGATCAGCCTTAGTCCATGGTGATCTGATAGGATGCATGGGACAATTTCAATATTTTTGTATCTATTGAGGCCTGTTTTGTGACCTATTATGTGGTCAATTTTGGAGAAGGTATCATGAGGTGCTGAGAAGAAGGTATATCCTTTTGTTTTAGGATAAAATGTTCTGTAGATATCTGTCATATCCATTTGTTTCATAATTTCTCTTAGTTTCACTGTGTCCCTGTTTAGTTTCTGTTTCCATGATCTGTCCATTGGTAAAAGTGGTGTGTTGAAGTCTCCCACTATTATTGTTTGAGGTGCCATGTGTGCTTTGAGCTTTACTAAAGTTTCTTTAATGAATGTGGCTGCCCTTGTATTTGGAGCATAGATATTCAGAATTAAGGGTTCATCTTGGAGGATTTTACCTTTGATGAGAATGAAGTGCTCCTCCTTGTCTTTTTTGATGACTTTGGGTTGGAAGTCAATCTTATCAGATATTAGAATGGCTACTCCAGCTTGTTTCTTCATACCATTTGCTTGGAAAATTGTTTTCCAGCCTTTCATTCCGAGGTAGTGTCTATCTTTTTCTCTGAGATGAGTTTCCTGTAAGCAGCAAAATGTTGGGTCTTGTTTGTGTAGTCTGTTTGTTAGTCTATGTCTTTTTATTGGGGAGTTGAGACCATTGATATTAAGAGATATTAAGGAAAAGTAATTGTTGGTTCCTATTATTTTTGTTGTTAAAGTTGGCATTCTGTTTTTGTGGTTGTCTTCTTTTAGGTTTGTGGAGGGATTACCTTCTTGTTTTTTCTAGGGCATGGTTCCCATCCTTGTATTTTTTTTTTCCCGTTTTTATCCTTTGAACGGCTGGATTCGTGGAAAGGTAATGTGTGAATTTGGTTTTATCCTGGAATACTTTGGTTTCTCCATCTATGGTAATTGAGAGTTTGGCTGGGTATAGTAGCCTTTGCTGGAATTTGTGTTTTATTATTTTATATATAAAATCTGTCCAGGATCTTCTGGCTTTCATAGTCTCTGGTGAAAAATCTGGTGTAATTCTGATAGACTTGCCTTTTTATGTTACTTGACCTTTTTCCCTTACTGCTTTTAGTATTCTATCTTTATTTTGTGCATTTGTTGTACTGATTATTATATGTTGGGAGGAATTTCTTTTCTTGTTCAGTCTATTTGGAGTTCTGTAGGCTTCTTCTATGTTAATGGACATCTCTTTCTTTAGGTTTGGGAAGTTTTCTTCTATAATTTTGTTGAAGATATTTGCTGGTCCTTTGAGTTGAAAATCTTCATTCTCATCCACTCCTATTATCTGTAGGTTTGGTTTTCTCATTGTGTCCTGGATTTCATGGATGTTTTGAGTTAGGATCTTTTTGCATTTTCTATTTTCTTTGATTGTTGTGCTGATGCTCTCTATGGAATCTTCTGCGCCTGAGATTCTCTCTTCCATCTCTTGTATTCTGTTGCTGATTCTTGTATCTATGATTCCAGATTTCTTTCCTAGGGTTTCTATGTCCAGCGTTGCTTCACTTTGAGTTTTCTTTATTTTTTCTACTTCCCTTCTTAGGTCTAGTATAGTTTTGTTCATTTCCATCACCTGTTTGGATGTGTTTTCCTGGTTTTTTTTTTTGTAAGGACTTCTACCTTTTTGGTTGTGTTTTCCTGTTTTTCTTTAAGGACTTGTAATTCTTTAGCAGTGTTCTCCTGTATTTCTTTAAGTGATTTATTAAAGTCCTTCTTGATGTCCTCTACCATCATCATGAGATATGCTTTTAAATCCGGATCTAGCTTCTTGGGTGTGTTGGGGTGCCCTGGACCAGGCAATGTGAGAGTGCTGGGTTCTGATGATGGGGAGTGGTCTTGGTTACTATTAGTAAGATTCTTAAATTTACCTTTTGCCATCTGGTAATCTCTGGAGTTAGTTGTTATAGTTGACTCTGTTTAGAGATTTTTCTTCTGGTGTTTCTGTTACCGTCTATCAGCAGACCTGGGAGACAGGCTCTCTCCTCTGAGTTTCAGTGGTCAGAGCACTCTCTGCTGGCAATCTCCCCTCTTACAGGGAAGGTGCACAGATATCTTGCATTTGGTCCTCCTCCTGGCCGAAGAAGAAGGCCCAAAACAGGACCTTTCCCAGAAGCTGTGTTGCTTTGGTAGGTCACAGAAGCTGTCAGCTTCTGTTGTTCACACTCTCACCTGTGCAGACTAAGTTCCTAAGTTTGGTGGAGTCCCGGAAGACACTTACTCTTAATTCCTGAATAATGATTCAAAATCTCTGAGCTGTTTGAAAGTTTAAATGAAGTAGTTTGTATAAAGCACATCATATATTGCTGGGCATGATGGAAAGCAAACAAGAATCAAAGCTCTGAGAACCAAGGTAATGTTATTCAACAGAATGAATGGACAGCTGTGTACTCGACTCTTTTGGATTTCTTTAATATATTTGTAAATTACAAACATTATCTATCTATCTATCTATCATCTATCTATCTATCTATTATATATTGTTCTTCTTCAATGTATATAGTATAGTGTGAAAATTAAAAAGTTAAAAAAAATGAAATCCATATTGAAAACCAATGTGATGAGGTGTATATAACGTATAATAAAGACCATCCTAAGTATGTACTCTGAGTACTTTCACTGTCACCACTGAGAAAATTATTTTTAAAATATTAAATGAGAAAATGTAAAAAATTGTTAAATAATAGTCTGAACACTGGTCACCTATACTCTACATTTTACATTTGTCATATTTGAGTCATCACTTACATAAGCACCTTTAATTCATTCACCCAGATACAAAATCTGTTTTATTTCAGGACATTTTCTTTCTTTTTTCCTTCTTTATGAAACTATTTTATTGGATATTTTATTTATTTACATTTCAATATTATTGTCTTTTCCAGTTTGACCTCTGGAATCCCCATATCCCCTCCCTCTCTCTCTGCTTCTATGAGGGTGTTCCCCCACCCACCCATTCTCTTCCATCTCACCACTGTGGGATTCCCCTATACTGGGGCATAAAGCCTTCACAGAGCCAAGGGCATCTCCTCTCATTGATGCCTGTCAATGCCATCCACTGCTAAATATGCATCTGGAGCCATGGGTCCCTCCATGTGTATTCCTTGGTTGGTGGTTTAGTCTCTGGGAGCTCTGGGGTTTCTGGTTCATTGATATTGTTGTTCTTCCTATGGAGTTGCAGTTTCAAACCCCTTCAGCTCCTTCAGTCCTTTCTCTAACGCCTCCTTTGAGGACTCTGTGCTCAGTCCAATGGTTGGCAACAAGCATCTGTCTCTGTATTTGTCATGCTCTTGTAGATCTCTCAGGAGACATCTCTATCAGGCTCCTGTCAGTGTGTACTTCTTGCTATGCACAATAGTGTCTGGGTTTGGTGACTGTATATGGGATGGATCCCCAAGTGGATGGCCTTTCCTTGGTATGACTCTAACAAAGCAAGTGAAATATCTATATGACAAGAACTTCAAATCTCTGAAGAAAGAAATCAAAGAAGATCTCAGAAAACAGAAAGATCCATGCTCATGGATTGGCAGGATTAATATAGGAAAAATGATCATCTTGTGGAAAGAAATCTATAGATTCAATACATTCACCATCAAAATTCCAACTCAATTCTTCATAGAGTTAGAAAGAGCAATTTTCATGTTCATTTAGAATAACAAAAAACCCCGGGATAGCAAAATCTATTCTCAACAATAAAAGGACATCTTGGGGAATCACCATCCCTGACCTCAAGTTGTATTATAGAGCAATAGTGATAAAAAAAAAAAAGAAAAAACTGTATGATATTGGTAGAGAGACAGGCAGGTAGATCAATGGAATAGAATTGAAGACCCAGAAATGAACTCACATACCTATGTTCACTTGATATTTGACAAAGGATCTAAAACCTGCCAGTGGGGGGGGGGGGATGGACAACATTTTCAAGAAATGTTGCTGGTTCAACTGGAGTTCAGCATGTAGAAGAATGCAAATTGAACTGTTCTTATCTCCATTTAAAAAACTCAAGTCCAGATGGATAAAGGACCTCCACATAAAATTAGATACACTGAACATTTTTTTAAGTGCTTCCAGCCATTTAGGAATCCTCTGTTGTGAATTCTCTATTTAGTTCTATACACCATTTTTGATTGGGTTGTTTGAGTTTTTTGAAGCTTAGCTTCTTTGGTTCTTTATATATTTTGGATATTAGTCCTATTTCAGATGCAGGGTTAGTGAAAAATTTTTACCAATCTGTAGGCTGCCGACTTGTCCAATTGACTATGTCCTTTCCCTTACAGAAGCTTTGCAGTTTCATGAGGTTCCATTTATCAATTCTTGATCTTAGAGCCTGAGCCGTTGGCGTTCTGTTTAAGAAATTTCACCCTGTGCCAGTAAGTTTGAGGCTTATTCCCACTTTCTCATCTATTAGATTTTGTCTGGTTTTGTGTTGACATCCTTAATCCACTTATACTTGAGCTTTGTGCAATGTGACAAATATGAATCTATTTTCATTTTTCCACATACTGACAGCAAGTTAGACCAACACCATTTATTGAAGATGCTTTTTTTTTTCATTGTATATTTTTCTAGTCTGTGTCAAAGATCAAGTGTCCATAAGTGTGTGGTTTTATTTCTGGGTCTTCAGTTCTATTCCACTGATCAACCTGTCTGTCTCTGTACCAATACTATGAAGTTTTTATCATTATTACTGTGCAGGACAGCTTCAGTTCAGGGATGGCGATTCTCCTAGAAGTTCTTTTATTAGTAAGAACTATTTTCACTATGCTGGCATTTTTAATTTTCCATATGAAATTGAGAATTGCTCTTTCCATGTCTTTGAAATATTGTGTTGTTATTTTGATGAGTAAACCCATTTTGACTCTGCTGCTTTGCTTTTATTTCTAATATGTGAGGGTGGGTATTAGTGGGGGTGATACCCAGAAAGGGGCTTCTCCTTCTTGAAAAGTAAGCAGAAGTTGGAATGTGGTGAGGACTTACTTGTGTGAGGGGGTATTTGGAGGAGAGGCCATGATGATATAGGTTGGAACGTGAATAAATGATTGAATATTTAAAAAGAAAAATAAATGCAATAGATGATTCTAGGGTTTTTTTTTCTGTTTGTTTAAAAATCTCCATGTCTCCTGGCAAATGTAGTATATGGTTGAAGAATCCACTCATATAGTTGACAGACTATTTAATCATAACTCAGTGTATATTAGCATATAGCACCTAACAACTTCTTTTGCATATCTATTTTGTCACTGATTTATTCTTTGCTTCATAAATTTATGAATCCACATCAATCCCTATATGTGTGGCTTTGGACTAAAAAATGTGATTTAATATATCTTATTCCCTGAGTTAATAGCTTAGCAAAGGAGGCAGATATCAATTTAAATATATATAAAACACATGACTAAAATAGATGAAATAATAAGGAAAAGAACCCAGAAATATTGTAGTATGCATCACAGGGATTTTTTTCTTTTCTTTTTCTTTTTCTTTTTTTCTTTTTCTTTTTCTTTCTCTTTTTTTTTCTTTTTCTTTTTCTTTCTTTTTCTTTGGCACAGGGAAGCAGAAATATTCAGATAGAAATGCCCAAAGATATTTGAGTAAATTTTTGAATGTTGAATGGAAGTTAAATATGTTGAGACAGGAGATGGAAATAGAACTGCAACCAAGGCAAGAAGAGCAACATGGCAAAATCCCCAAGAAATAAATGATCATGAAAAGTTCAAGATCTAGCTAATTGACCAAGTGGCTTAAGTACCAACAGGTATGTATAAAGATAGAAATTTCAGGATAGAGCAAAATAACAGATGGATCATTTAAAGTCATAATAAACCAAATTTAAGATTTTTATCTGTGTTGTTCCAACCGCTGAAATTTATTAAAGTTTTTAAGTTTCAAACTTTCACTTTGAGTGTAATGTGGGGAATATATTTGAATGGAAACATATGGGCAAAAGACAATGTTTTAGAATCTGATGATGTTTTTGGACTAGGGTACTGAAAACTTTAAAAAATACTGATTCTAGATCATTTTGAAGGGTAAAATAACAATGAAAATTGGTAATGAGATGTGGCTATGGACTCATCAGGGTGTCCCAGCTGGGATATTAGGTAGGGATTTAGTTCACACGAGTAGGTGAGAATATCAACGTAACTGTACACGTATGACATTTCCCCCTCCCCTGGTAAGGTCTTATACATGCACTGATACACAAAAACTGTGTATCCAACAAACTTCAAAAAAAGTGGTGCACAGGGTTTTAGGTTTTGGGGTATATGAGGTGAGAAACTGTCACTAACACAAAGTCATCTTAGGAAGAATTGTAGAACTTAACCTGAAACTCACCTTGTGACACACTGATTTTGACAGGAGTAGTACATGTATGACCCTTTGAAGGCTGACTCTAATACTGTAGTTTGGTTGTAGACAGGCTTGAGCAATACTATAAAGGGTATCAACTTGTCATTACTGAAAAATTTGACAGCTATTCTGTAGTTCAGAAGGGAGCTTGTTATGTAGGAGCTGTCTTCTAGTGGTCATTTAAGAACATTCATCAATCTGAACATAGGAGGAGTTATATGACCTGGAAATGGTTACTGATTTGAAAGTAGAAT
Source organism: Mus caroli (assembly GCF_978045245.1). Classification (NCBI taxonomy): domain Eukaryota; kingdom Metazoa; phylum Chordata; class Mammalia; order Rodentia; family Muridae; genus Mus; species Mus caroli. The sequence continues at coordinate 46,605,992 of NW_028227260.1, forward strand.
AGCCAGAGACCACAGCTAGGAATTATGAAAGAAGATAACAAGTCCAAATATAAGTAACTGCAGGTTAATGTATTGAGCTAAGAAAGTTCTTTACTGACTGAAGGCTTAATTCCTGCTTTATCACAGCAGGGATTACCATCAAGGATTGAAAATAATTTGTTAAGTGGAGAAAGCAAGTTGGCTTTGATGATCACAGAACAAATCAATGTCTACATTAAATGATTCTTTGCCTGGCAAATGCTTTGGCAATGCATCAACCTTACAAATCCATCTTTTTTATAACAGAAAATGGGAGGTTTTACCCCACTATGACCCTCGTTTTTTAAGTACTTTTATCCTTTGTCTTAAGTGGAATCCTCATAAGAGGAAAGATCATTAGGTACCTGAAAATTCCATCTGCTATATGCTTTCTTCCCCTCTTTAGACAATCTGGTAACTTACAGAATGACACTGAAACAAGAAAGGCATCCAGGTTTACCTAATGTCAGCTGGCCTCAACAATTGTTAACATAAGTCAAAAGGTTCAGTCATAGTGGGAAATTCATTCATCTGTTTCAAAACCAGATATTTGCAATTCATATCAGGGCTAGAAATTCGAGTTTCAGAACACCATTTGAAATTCTTATTATTCAAAATCAATAAGAATGTTGATAATCAGCCTTGTACAGTTTACTAGCTTAACCATGGTACTCAGGTAATTACAATACATGACAGTCTGGCTATTGCTTAGATTTATCTGGATCTAGGCAGAATAGTAAGAATGAAATGTAACTTACAATTATGCACTAGTTAGGTCACTGAACGAGTTGCTTCCTTAAGCATGTAATTTGCTACCTGAAAAGCTATGGAACCTGTAGCAGATGACAGAATGAAGACTTTCAATGAAAGACATTGAATTTGAGAATTTTGATTCTTGGGCTAAATGGACCATATTTTTTTTTACTTATTGTAATGTCTCTTCATATGAATCACCTTTGAAATTTAATCTTTAACATTCTTTAAATGGAGAAATGTATCATTGGCTGAAAAGAATATTGAATTGTTTCCATCATGGACGTATGGTAGGTGAGCACATTCAGATTTCTACAACTAACTTATCTATTCAGGTAATATGTTTACTTTTAGGGGCTGAATGTTGATTGGGTCCCTTCCAAAGTATATATATATATATGCCTTTGCAAGAAATACTGGAGTTTCTTCACCATATCATGTTTGTCACAGTTGGGTTTTCCTTTTTTTTTTTTTTTTTTTTTTTGATTTTTTCAAGACAGTGTTTCTCTGTATAGCCTTGGCTGTCCTGGAACTCACTCTGTAGATGAAGTTGGCCTTAAACTCAGAAATCTGCCTGCCTCTGCTTCCCAAGTGCTGGGATTAAAGGCATGCGCCACCACTGCTCGGCAGTTTTGGTGGTGGTGGTGGTGGTGGTGGTGGTGGTGTTTATAAGGACTGCTGAAAATGTAACATTATTGTACTCTCATGTAATTATAAACACCTTCAAATCCTAGGGTATAAGTATCTGTCCCTAATTTACAATTCATATTGTGCCGGTTTTAATTATATAACTTCAATAGTTCAATGTAATATCTACCCATATAGCAATTTTCTCTGAAAGAATTGTACAACAAAGAAGACAAGTAAAACACACTTATTTTACTATAAAATTTCTAACTGTGAAAGAGTTTTGCCTGAAGGTTTGCCCTGTAGGGTGTTGGGAGTTGATAGATATCTTTATACCTTTGAATTAAATTATTTTCTTCAAATAGACAGAACTGTTTTTTCTTTTTAAATCCCCTTTAGGTAATAAATTTGATTTTTTTCTGAATTACCTTGTCATCTGTGAAGATAGTGTTCTTAGAATATACTTTGATTGCTGCATTGAAAAGGCGTTTTAGTATTATATCAGTGTACCTTTGAAACTTTGAGTAGTCTAACTGCTTCTCATATCTTTCCATGGAAATTTACAACTTTGGTACCTAATACTGAAGACAAACCCACCATTTACTTTATTCTCTTTCATAAATTTATTTTCACCATACAGGAAAGCTACTGAGTAATGCTCCATTATCACATCAGTATATTTCATCCTTTTATGCACTACAACGTCATCACTCTTATTAAATCCTGCGTTACAATGCAGGCATGTTGATAGATGCAAGGCAAATAGGGAGAAAAAAGTCACCTCAGAAGAAAAGTTTCAAGGCATAAAGGCCTGGTATATTTTATTAGAAAAACACTGTTAAGTAGTAATCAGAATCAATTTTCCTTTTGTAAAGACTTCATAGAATTTCAAAAAGCCCTTGGAAGTAATTAAAGTGAGACTGGGCTTACATCATGATAAAAATAATTACCTATTTAGAACACTTAAAAATTTAGATAGTAATAGATCCACTATAAATTTATTTAATTATTGGTAGGTAGTAAATATTTAATAAAGATTTCAGCATTAACCATTGTATTAGACTACAATTTTACTTTATTTTCTTCTTTTTCACAATTATATATTTATATGTGCAAGATTATGATGAACTTTGTTGAACTCAAAGTACTATATCTTCACATGGGAGAAATCTGGAATAGAAATTGTGCTTCTAATGGTTTATCTTTGCCAGAGTAGTCAGTTATCAGTGTGTTTTTCATCATATATACTAGAAAGCTTAGAGTAAATGCTGTGTTCTACTTTTACATATTGTAAATGGGTTTATGGTAATTTTTTTCATCCAAACACAGCCCCCTTAACTTTCTTTTCAATGTTTTCTGTACTTCTTTACCTAATGTTCACACTAAACTTCACTTTTACTGGGTTACAGAGATTTTAGGAACTTCTGATTTGCCTTATGTTTTTGGAAATGAGAAAAAGAGAGAGAGGTGGAAGTAAAGATAAGGAAATGAGAGGAAAATGCCTTTCTAAAGACCATATTTTATCTCCTTTATCTTCAGGTTGAATTCAAATTTCTAGAGAAAGATATGAAGACCATTTCAATGAAAAGTGAATAATCAATCACACATGATTATGAGGATAAGGGTCAATGATGTCCAACCTAACATTAGCATACCAATTTGGTGTTAGCTCCTGAAGAAGAAAATAATAAATTCTTGGAAAATATTTCTCCCACTAGAGTTAGAATCAACTCTCTTGTTTCCTCTACTCTTTCGCTGTAACTGTGTTGTGTATTTAATTATTCGAACTCCTCAACTAATTGGCACTGTTTTATCTGACTCAAATGAAATGGCAGAAAAGAACAAAATAGGTTCTCTTAGAAGATGGGTTGCTTAAAAGTAAGCTGTTAGAACAATATGATCTTGCTTATATTATCTTCCACTCATTGTTCTTCCTTTTGCTAGGTTTCATGTATGGTGATTACTCTCCTTAAAATATGCTAATTTCTTACCCAACAGATCAGTAAACTAGTAATTTTTCTAGACTCAGCTCAAATTATCCTTTCCCAGGCAGTCTTTTTGAACCAACTCCAGGCTGCTTGGATGCTTGCCTAAGTACTGCCATAAGATCTTTTACCTACCCCTTGGCACACATAGAATCTATTTATACATGTTTCTCTTCAATAGATGCTGTGCAACATTAGAGAACCAACATGCCTTCTTTATTTATTGCTGTCGATAGCACCTTTCTTTGTATCTTTTTACAAGATCAAATGAATTGAAGGACTGTTTGAAAATATTGTTCAGCAGATTAAATGACCAGAGCTGCAGATGATCGAAAGGCATTGCGAAAATGGTAGCCTTTTAAACACCATTTTGATTTGACTGATTTTGAAATGGACACAGCAAGAATGTCATCTCTTTAAATTTATATGTCTTTATGTCTAATTTAGTGACTGTGCAGTTGGAAAATTGCTATGATGCACCTCAGTTATTAGGTAAGCTTACAAGGGCATTCTTATGTGGGTGGCAGCTGTCCTACAGAGTACCTGCTTTTAGATTGTCTTCACTAAGCCCCAAATCACTAGGTAATTTTCTCTCCAGTACCTAGGTATATAGAAAATCCCCCCGTAATTGTTTTTAACCCTGCGGAGGCAGTTAAACTCTTCAGTGGGTAAGGACACAACCCAATTATAGCAAGAACTGCTAAATCTTCTAGATAAAATCAGTAATGCTGGTACTAAGGCACTGGATGCCTGGATTCTTAACTGTATTTTTAAAGAATTTCTCATTTTCTCCATACTATGTTATAAGATCCATTTCTAAGATGCAAATGTCATGAGATGCCCTGATGTGCCAAGTCATTAACTATCAGTATGTTTTTAATGGGAATCTAAAATTCTAAATTTCTTATGAGATGGGCTAATCAAAATCCTCATTATTTTAAAGTTAGCTCAAATAGGTTAGGTGTCGGAGTGTCTCTCCTTTGTGAATATCTGAAAATACTTGTCATTTAATATAGTTGGTCACATAATTGTACACTTAGATAATAATTTTTCCTGAACGTGTGGTAGAGCAAATTCTTACACAGGAGGGGGGTTAATGAAATTGTCTGCCAGTAAAGTAAATAATCTAGGGACAGAAAAATTGATTAGCAGTTTTTTGCCCTGAATCAGACCTTGTTAGAGGTAGGGAGTCTACTCAGTGTGTTTAAGTGGAAACTGATGACTTGAATTAAGCAACACTACATACCTAATGCTTCTGTGGTGATAAGCTAGTTAATACTTTTCTCTCAAATTATGTAATTACAACTGTAAAACTGTACTGATATTGAAACATTTTCTTTCGGGTCCTATCATAATCTATTTTGTAGGCAAACAGTGATAACTTTTAGAGATAGTTATGAAAGTACCAACAAATATATGCTCCCAAACATAGTACCATCTATTTATGTAATCTATAAAACTCAAAACCCTAGTATAAAAAGCTGTGATTCTGTAGACAGTAAACATCTGGGTATTTAAGTGCTTACATGAAGTTTTGGGGTATCCTATTTACCCTTCCTCTCCCTTAATTTGAAAATAAGAGAAGTGATTTATTTACATTTCAAATGTTATCCTCTTTCCAGTTTCCCCTTCCTCTGAAAACCCCCTATCCCATCTACCCTCCCCCTACTTACCAACCCACCATCTCCTGCTTCCCTGTACTGGCATTTCCCTACAATGTGGCATCAGACCTTCTCCGGACCAAGGGCCTCTCCTCCCATTGATGTCAGCCCCATAGGAGGAGGTTTTTTTTTTTTTAAACACAATACTCTTTGGTATGGTATGAACATCCATAGGATCAACTTGATTTAAACATAGTCATTTTGTTTACTTGTTTCTGAGGTGTCAATTTTCTTGCCCTCTCTTACTTGATAGGTTTGCAAATCAGTGACATCAATGGAGACAGTGTCAAATTACATATATTTGATTTGCAATATCACTATCTTTCTAAAGAATTAAAAGGATGACTTTTGTGTTTCTTGGCTTATCTATAGGGACAAGAGAAAGAAGAAAGATGGTGTGATATGCGTTTCATGATTGCTAAAATATATTTTAATATGAATAGTTTTAGCCACTTCTTGCATTATTTTAGAGGGATTAAGATGAGAGTTTTCAAAGAGATTTACTATAAAAACAAGTATTTTCAGGAGCCATAATGGGACAAGCTAGTAACTAGCAGGTGATCATCCTGAAATGGCCTGCTTCATATTATTATATAATCTGTGACAAGTGCTCCCTTATTAAGCAAGGCTGTAAGGGATTCATTTTAGGAAAGATTCTTGCTATTAATATGCTTTTCCTGTTATTATTAAACATATATAACAATCACTAAGTAATAGCATACCCCTTTGGAGCAAATCTATGCAATCCACAAAGATGTACTCTCTTGTAGTTATGCTATATAGACAAATAGATGACTTAAGTTTTAATGATGATTCTATAAGAATTCCTAAAATTATATCAGTGATTATTAAACTCTTTTATAGTGGGATTACTATTAGGTCCTTTTCTGAGAGTCAAAACTTCAGTGAGAACTCTGCCAGTCTCCCAAGTGTCACCAGTTAATTGCTCCTAGAATGGTAACCAGACTTTCTCCTATGCAGAGTACATTTTCTAAGAGGTTGCAAAACAATTAACCAAAGGTCATAAAAAGGGAACTAATGATTTGTTATAGGTGCTCGGACAGAAGATAAAATGTTGACTGGGTTTATCTATACAAAACTTCACTAATAACTTAGTTATGGTTTTAAACCTTCAGTGAAACTATGGAACTGAGACAGGTGGTTAATGTTTAGCTAGATAATTACTCCTAATAGCTATACATATAAACATTCTCTGTTGTAAATTTCTATTTCAATTTATGATTTGATTTTCTGTGTGAACTTTTGATGAATGTTTTAACATGTGATCATGTATTCTGAAAGATGTATAAGGGCTAAGGACAAAGAGAAGAGTCAGAACTGAGGGACTGAGGTGAAAGGAACAGAGGAGAGAATAACTAAGTTGATAGAGGAACTAAGCTGAGGAGAAGTTTTTAGACAGAACACTTTTTAGACTGAACTGATCTCAAGAAGAACTTAGAAGTATAGGTATAGCTTTCAGAGAAAATAAATTGAGAGTAAGAGCATTACTGTGACATCAGAGCAGGAGGAGAGAATAAGAATAAAAGAAGAATGCAGCATGGAATAATTTAGAACCTATAGGTAACATAAAACACTAAGAGAGCAATGTGCAGAATGAAGATGGAAAGAGGAAAAGAGAAGACACTGTAGAAAGTAGAAGGAGCAAGCAGGCTTCTCCTTACCGTGGGCCAAAATGGTCCCATGGTAAGGACAAGGCAGGCTTAGTCTTATTGAAAGGAACAAAGTTTTTTTACTTACAAACATGGGTTTAATTAGAGGGGTAGAAACCTTTTCTTTCTCTATGTAATAAAGATTAGAGCTCAGTTTTTCATCCAGAATGAGTGGGTTCTTTCTGCATTGGTGCTTGGTCTTTTGCTCCATATGCATATGTAAGTGTGGATGTGTGTGGTGTGTAAGTATGTAATTGTGAGAATTCAAGGAAGCTGGGCTCACCTTGGTCTGAATGGAAATGTATAAATGAATAGATGAGCATGCATGAATCTGTATATGAATTTATGTTAGATTATGCATAATCACGTATAAAAAAGGTTTTCCTTCTGCAAGTGTTATTCTCTTCTCCTGGTTCAATAGAAATTTATTGCCCCAAACTTCCCTCTAGCCCAACCAGCAAGAGGCATCTGCACAATGCAGAAAAGGCTCTAGCAATTAATCCTTTACTTAATCTCCTGCTGTTTTAGGATGAGGTGTTAAGTGCCAGAAACTGCAGTTTCTGGCCTCAGAGGATCACAGAAGGCAGGTCAGGTACAATAGCATAGTAATTTAGACTTAGGAAAGTAAACTTTGCCTTATACAGCAACCCTAAATTTCTCCTAAGACAAAATCTTACCCTGGAAGTAAGACAAAGACTTCTCCCTCTGCTGCCTCAAGAAGAACCAACCAGAAAGAAGAACCTCATGCTGGGGCTGGCCCCTGGCAATGTTTGAATGCTAAAATGTGAAAAGTTTGTTGATAGTAATTAGAGTTTAGAGTAAAGCATAAAGGATATGGTAATCATGTTTCAAAGAAATAGAAAATGCATGTCTGTCATCATGATTAGATAAGTACATGAAATATGTTTGCCATATAGTAACTAACAAATTAGAAACTCTTGCGCGCGTCCGACTTGACCAGCAAGAACGACGCTGCAACAGGATCCTTCTACACGCGTTTATTGGGAGAGCTTGATTGCAGAGGCGAAAGACCTTTTGCCCAGCCCTGGTGCTGCTTTATATAGGCCTAGGAGAGGCGTGTCTCACACCCGGATTGTGTTGTGTTTGGTTGATACTTACAACCTCATTTGCATTCTTACATCTGATTGGTTACTTTCTCTCTTATCTGATTGGTTACTTTCTCTCTCTTCTGATTGGTTACTTTCTCTCTCTTCTGATTGGTCAATTTTGGTCAATTCTCAAAACCTCATCTTGGCAAAAGACTTTCCTGCCTATGTATGCGTGGTGGCCAGCAGAAGCCTGTGCCACTTTGCAACGGCACATGTGGCTTCCCACATCTCCCCCTTTCTGTTTTAATAAAATGAGACTGGACTAGGCCTGTGCAATTATGTCCATCTGCTGTGGCTCCTGTTTTAGGTCGTTCCTCCAATGTCACAGTCTTTTCCCGTCGTAGGGTAACCCTATCGCCACCGGGCCCCGTGCCTTAGGTTGGCCTGTGCATGAGGAAAGTTGCCCGTCTCTGGATACCCCAGTGCTGTGTGACAGTAACTGCTAAATGACCTAGGGCGAACTCTGCAAAAGAGGCCAGCCAAAAAATGAATTAGTGGGGAAATCATTATCACCCTGTCGTATGCATCAATGTGCAAGGGCTGATCAATGATTGTTGAGTCTCTCTCATGTGCAAGAGCAGAGAACTCAGATGCCGACTAATTCTTGAGCATAGATAACCAAACTTTGGGGGAGGCGCCGTTTTCAATAGCCAATAGTGCCTGAGATATAATCACCTTGTCACGTTTTTGTTGTGTTCTAAATTTGCATACCAACCAGAGCATGAGCGCCAGTCCACAGCATATGGCAGCACCAAACAAAATCACTCCCACCCATTCCTTAAAGTAAGAGAAAGCAGAGGAAAGCCAAGAGGTAAAGTCTCCAAAGGTCACAGGTTCCACTCTGGTTCCATTAAGGTTCAGGATCTGTATCTGCAGCCTCTTCTGCAGCCTGTCCAGCTCCTGCGACCAGTTTCCCTTCAGATAATTCGATAGGTCTGTACTTTTAATAAAAGAATTATTAATATACCTATTGGGAGTAATGCATACATGCGGAGTGGATGCCACACAACTCATTTGAATGACATCCATCATCTGTTCCATGTTATGCTGTAAAATATCCACTCTCTGATTCACTAACATTAATCCTGAGGCGAGATGGGAATCCACCCTTTGCAGAGTGAGCAATGCCTCAGACGTTTTTTCTGCTATCTGACTTATGGTATCTGCACTATTAACTTGATTGGCCATAGCAATTCCTGCGGTAACCGCTGATGCTGCAGACACTACAATGGCAGTGACAATGGCAGCTGTGATTCCAAAATCTCTCTTCTGTCTAATTAGATTCATTATTGGGAACTTCTCTGGATCTGCCTCAACAGGTACAGGGACCAAGATTGGTAGCTGTACCACTAAGGCTAAGGATTTGGTTCCATTCCAGCATTGCGTCAAAAAACAAGTGATATTTGTACAATCTAACCATTCTGTATCATTTTGAAATTCAGCCAATATAAAGAAAAATGGAGGACTAACACAAACTTCTACTGGAGAGGAAGTCATATTTCTGATAACTCTATTAGTTGTCACATTATCTAAATGAGCAGAGGTATTGGAAAGTGTGGCAGAAACATTAAGTATCTCATGAAAGGTGCCAGTCAGCAGTGCAAAGGCTGACAGACTGGTGCTAGCACCTGCCTCATTACTTAAAATCCATTGGTAATATGGCCAAATATTTTCTTTTCCTGTAGCATCTTCCTTATCATTCATTACAGAAAAATCTAAAGGAGGTGACAAAGCAAAACCCTTTGCTATTTCTTTTCGAGGAAAAATTTTTGATTGGCAAGGTGAAAAAACTATAGGAAATGTGAGGTCCGGATGACACCAGGGCACGCTGCGTTTAGCAGTAGCATTGCCAACAGGCCATCGTGATCTTTTGGGAATAGTCACCTTTCCCTTTATCATAATAGTGGTGATGTTTATAGGTGAAGTTATATTATTTCCAACATCACCTGAGCCTAATTGCTCTCCTTGGACGACTTGCGTTAAAGCATTAAGTAACACTTCAGAGCTCACTTTATTTTGGATAATGGGGTCTGCCCAATTAGAGATAACCTTTTTCTTTAAAAATATACAGGGTGTAAAAGGTCTATCCACATCATGCACAAAGCATAGTGTATAATTTAAATGAAAACTCGTACTATTATACACCTGTGGCTCTTGAGGAGTTTGTCGTGCACAAGGCGCATCCAGAAAACATTCTGTTGCATAAAACAAAGGCAAGGTGGAAGAATTGGAATGTACCGGTAAAGGTACTGGCCATGATCTTACTATGGCCCACAAAGGTATACTTATCCCGGTCTCAATCATCAGGAGCAGGAATAGCAGGATCATCTTGGGATTCATCTTGCTCTTTCACAGTCCTTGTCAGTCGCGTCGGGACCCAAAGTGGATTTTCTTCACCCTGTGGAAAAACACAAATAGCTCCCCGGGATCTGATTAAGATAGGATCCGGGCCATACCATTTATTATCAAGGACATTTTTCCATTTGACCATTTCATTGGGCGATTGAGGCCATTGTCCGTGCCTTTCGGCTGGTGATCTTCCAGCATCATCCAATTTTAAAAAATTAAGAGTAAATATTGTAAGGGATAGAGCCATCTTTGGCGTCATAGCCTCTATTCCCCCTTTCTGTTTTTGCAAATATTGTTTCAAAGTACGATGAGCTCTCTCAATGATGCCTTGGCCCTGTGGATTATAGGGCAGTCCAGTAATATGTTTCACTTGCATTTGTTTGCAAAATTGGCTAAATTTAGAAGAAGTATATGCAGGACCATTATCTGTCTTTAGCACTAGGGGCTTACCCCATGCAGCCCAAGCCTCTAAGCAGTGAGATATGACATGAACTGCTTTTTCCCCTGACAAGGGAGAGGCATGTAGGACACCAGAACTGGTATCGATGGACACATGTACATATTGTAATTTCCCAAAAGCTGGGATATGCGTGACGTCCATTTGCCAAACATCTAGGGTTCGCAATCCGCGAGGATTAACGCCCACGGAAGGTGCATTAATGAATTCTACACACCTACCACACTGGAGGACAATATCTCGAGCTTCTGTTCGTGTGAGCTTAAACTTTTGTCGTAATGTAGAAGCAGGGACATGATAAAGTTGATGAAAATTTTTTGCACTTTCTATAGAATTTTGTGATAGGAAAACCGTATCTCTGGTGGCTGAATCAGCAATTGCATTACCCTTAACCATAGGTCCAGGTAATGATGTATGTGCTCTAATATGTTGAATATAAAAGGGATGCTCACGCATCAAAATACAATTTTGTATTTTCATCAAAGTTTCAGTTACTGGACTAGACTGCTTAAAATTTCCAACAGTCTCTAACATTAGTACAGCATTAACCACATAAACAGAATCAGAGATAATATTTATGGGCATAAGAAATCTTTTAAAGACTTCTAAAACCACCAAACATTCTACCAATTGAGGGGCTCCTGGTGTAAATTGCAACCTTACAGCCTTTTCATTAATCACATAACTTCCAATCCCTGTTTTGGATCCATCTGTATAAATATCAATGGCTCCCTTTATAGGAGTGTTAGCCGTTACCTTTGGAAATATCACTGGATGTAATAACAGAAAATGTAATAAAGGATGTTTAGGATAATGATTATCAATTAAACCAGAATAACTGCATCTAAGAATAGCCCATTCATCTATAGTCGCACACAACGTCTGCATTTGTGCAGCAGTATAGGGGACAATTATGCTATCTGGCATTTTTCCAAAGTGAGTAATTGAACTTTTTATGCCTTTATGGGCCATATTTGCTACCATGGTGGGATAATGCTCTATAGTCTTATTAGGGGATATATGTGGATGTATCCATACTAGAGGACCATCTTGCCATAATACAGCAGTTGGCAAATTTATGGTTCATAATATGCATAGGCAAAAAGGTTTTTGCTCATTTATACGATTTAGCTGTGCTGTTTGGATTGCTTCTTCTACCTTCCTAAGAACATCAGAAGCCTCAGGTGTTAATTGTCTCAATGAGGTAATATGTGATTCACCTTCTAAAATTTGAAATAAAGGTTTCAGTTCCGAAGTAGGGATCATTAAATAAGGTCTATTCCAATTTATATCTCCTAATAATTTTTGAAAATCATTTAATGTCTTTAGATGATCTTTTCTTATACTAATCTTTTGTGGGGTAACACACTGTAAAGTAATAGTGGCTCCTAAAAATTGACTAACATTAGACTGCTGCACCTTTTCGGGTGCAATAATCAAGCCATTATTTTTTAAAGTTTCATTAAGAAAGCCATAAGCTCGCTGTATACTTTCTTCTTCAGGTCCACAAATCACAATGTCGTCCATATAATGACAAATTTTTAAGGAGGGGAAACCATCTTTGACTGGTTGTAAAGCTTTTCCTACATATAATTGACATATGGTAGGGCTATTTGCCATTCCTTGGGGCAATACCCGCCATTGATACCTTTTATCAGGCTCCATATGATTAACAGAAGGTAGGGTAAATGCAAATCTAGGTTTATCTTTCTCGTTTAATGGAATGGAAAAGAAACAATCCTTAATATCTACTACTATAATTTTCCAATCCTTAGGTAGAGCTGAAAGTAGGGGGAGTCCTCTTTGTACGGGACCCATAACTTGCATTTGTGCATTAATGGCTCTGAGGTCATGTAACAATCTCCATTTACCTGACTTTTTCTTTACAACAAAAATAGGGGTGTTCCAGGGTGATTGTGTGAGTTCTACATGTCCCAGGTCTAATTGTTCTTGTACTAATTCTTTAGCTGTTTTTAATTTCTCAGAGGATAAAGACCACTGAGGCACCCACACCGTGTCCTCTGTACACCACGGAATGGGCAAAGGCTCCTCAGCGGCCCCTAGAAAAAACCCAGCCCTTTCTTATCTGCTTTTACTGTGGCTTTAACTGGTGAAATTCTACCTTGTAAACCTTTTCCTAGACCTAGTCCAGATATATATCCCATTCCTTTCATCATTTCCTTGCTTTTCTGAGAATAATCATTTGTCAGTATAAAGTTCATGGCTGACATCACATCTCTTCCCCATAGGTTTACAGGTAAAGGGAGTACATAAGGTTGAAAAAGCCCTGTCCTTCCTTCTTTATCTTTCCATTGTAAGGATTTTGCACTTATAGTTGGGGTAGCCTCATATCCTAATCCTTGTAAGCTATGTGACGATTGATTAACAGGCCAAGAAGCAGGCCACCAATTACTAGATATAATGCTTTTATCTGCTCCTGTATCCATTATACCTTGAAAGGCTTTTCCTTCTATTTGTAAAGATGTGTACTTTCTTTTCAAACCTATTCTTTCTACCCTTTGTACACTGCTTTTGCATATGACCTGTTTTCTTGGGTTCGTTCATGTTGTTTAGAATGACTTCAACCTTGAGTTTCCAATTTTAAGCTAACTTTTTGTTACAAGCAAAAGGCTGCCTGCCCCTTTAAAAGCTCCATTTGCAATTGGCCCTCAACAGGGCTTTTTCAGCTGTACTTGACTCCCAGCCACCATGCAGCTAACTTGTCAAGTTTTGCTGTGCAGACTGAGACTGCTTTTTATTATTTTTCAACATGAAACACAGAACAACAATCATTCAATCATCCAAACATGAATTGACAAACATATAGACAATTTGGTGCACCAAAAACAGACAATAGACAACTCAAAGGGACACAGATATCCTAACCAGAGCTAAGAATCTCTCCATAGGAGTCAGAGAGGAAGCAGGACGTCTCCCGTTTTCCTTCTGTCCCCAGGAGGGCTCTGAAATAGCTTATTTTCATTTTTTCTCTTTCTTCTGGGAATTCTGCACAGTGGCTACTTCTAATAGTTACTCCTCTTTCCCTGAGAGCTATCATTAAGCCTTTGATGAAGGCTGCCTCTTTAGTCAAAGTCCTCGAGAGGAGGGTAAATTGACTTAATTTTTTGTTCTTCATTTTTTATATTATCCTTTATATCTTTATATTATCCTTTGTATCTTTATATTATCCTTTGTATCTTTATATTTTATATTATCCTTTGTATCTTTATTTTTAGCTTCCTTTCTTTTTCTCTTTTTTTTTATTTCTTAAGTTACTTATTTTTCTGCGCGCGTCTTCTTTTTCCTTTCTCTGTTTCTGATATGCCTTCCTGGTACTCCTACACCTACTGCGTAAGAAAGCATACCTCTCAGAGACTTACCTTAATTTCTTTATACTTACCGGTACCACCGTTCCTCAGCTGAAGAGTTCTGAATCCGTGCGGTCGAATCCTTCTCAGCAGCCTGTTTTGCAGGAACACTTTATTAACACCGCTCCCCAGCTGAAGAGTTCTGAACCCACGCCGGATCCTTCTCAGCAGCCTGTTTTACGGGAACCTTTATTAACCGCTCCTTCCCCGCGATGCAGTTCTGAATCCTCCCTGTAGCAGGGGGTCTTCGCTCGTGCCTGAAGATGTTTCGTCCCGGGGTCTCGGCACCACTTCTTGCGCGCGTCCGACTTGACCAGCAAGAACGACGCTGCAACAGGATCCTTCTACACGCGTTTATTGGGAGAGCTTGATTGCAGAGGCGAAAGACCTTTTGCCCAGCCCTGGTGCTGCTTTATATAGGCCTAGGAGAGGCAGAAGCATTTGCATTCTTACATCTGATTGGTTACTTTCTCTCTTATCTGATTGGTTACTTTCTCTCTCTTCTGATTGGTTACTTTCTCTCTCTTCTGATTGGTCAATTTTGGTCAATTCTCAAAACCTCATCTTGGCAAAAGACTTTCCTGCCTATGTATGCGTGGTGGCCAGCAGAAGCCTGTGCCACTTTGCAACGGCACATGTGGCTTCCCACAAGAAACAATACATTTTTTATAAGTAATAGAATGTAGATACTAAAATAAGTTGAACAAAAATAACATAAGGGGATTTTGTCTTTGAAAAAGAATGGTTAATATACTGAGAAGAGAATCTTCTAAATAAGATAAATAAAGATTTTATTAATTCATTTAATAAATATATCCTGTGTTTCTACCCTGAGAACATCACACATTACTCAGATCTCTGAGAATTCAGCAATAAACAGGAGATAAATGTCCTACCTGACACTGTAGAGATCCTTGAAGAATGTTTTCCTTGATTTTTAGTTAACTATTGGTAAATTATATAATCAGTGTTTACATTATTCACTAAATATTTATATTTAAGGAAAGCTATTTTTCCCAAACCACCTGCCTATTCTTCTATGTTTAAGATTAAGATTATCTCTGAATGAAGATATTCAGCTATACTGAAAGACAAGTGCCTTGCTCACCCATCATCAAAGAAGCTTATTCCTACAACAGATGGGAATATAAACAGAGACCCACAGTCAAACTTTACAAGAGAGAGATCTTGTAAAACACAACTTTAAACAAGATATCTCTATTAAATCCTTCCTTTCAGGGATCAGGGAACCCCATTGAAGCAGAGGCAGATATCCTCCAGATCCATCCATTTGCCTAAGAATTTCATAAGTTCATTGTCTTTAATAGCTGAGTAGTGCACCATTGTGTAAATGTACTACATTTTCTGTATCCATTCCTCTGTTGAAGGATATTTGGGTTCTTTCCAGGTTCTGTTATTATAAATAGGGCTGCTATGAATATAGTGCTGCATGTGTCCTTATTACCAGTTGGAACACCTTCTGGGTATATGCCCAGGAGGATATCATCCTGAGTGAGGTAACACAACCACAAAAGAAGAAGTCACTTGATATGCACTCACTGATAAGTAGATTTTAGCCCAGAAACCTGGAATACTCAAGATACAATTTGCAAAACACAAGAAAATCAAGAAGAAGGAAGACCAATGTGTGGATACTTCATTCATCCCTAGAATAGGGACCAAACTATCCATGAAAGGAGTTACAGAGACAAAGTTTGGAGCTAAGACAAAAGGATGGACCTTCTAGAGACTGCCCCACCCGGGGATCCATCCCATGTACAACCAGACACTATTGCATATGCCAGCAAGATTTTGCTGAAAGGACCCTGATATTGCTGTCTCTTGTGAGGCCATGCCAGTGTCTGGAAAATACAAAAGTGGATGCTCACAGCCATCTATAGGATGGAACACAGGGCCCCCAATGGAGGAGCTAGAGAAATTACCCAAGGAGCTGAAGGGGTCTGCAACCCTATAGGTGGAACAACAATATGAACTAACCAGTACCCCTAGAACTCGTGTCTCTAGCTGCATATGTAGCAGAAGATGGCCTAGTCGGACATCATTTGGAAGAGGGGTCCCTTGGTTTTGCAAACTTTATATGCCCCTGTACAGGGGAAAGCCAGGGCCAAGAAGTGGGATTGGGTGGGTAGGGGAGCAGGGTGGGGGGAGGGTATAGGGGACTTTTGGGATAACATTTGAAATGTAAATGAAGAAAACATCTAATAAAATATTAAAAAATAAACTAATTAAAAAAAGAAGAGGAGGCAGAAAGAGTAGAAGAGAGAGCCACAGAGGATGGAGGATAGCAAGAAAGTAAGGTCCTGTAAATAAACATGATTATAGCTCATATGAACTTAAGTGGACAGAAACAGCATGAACATGGCCTGGTCTGAGTCTGCTTCATGTCCGCTGTATACATATTTTAGAGTTTTTATGAGATTTATGAGTGTGTGGACTTGTGGGTCTATGATTTGTTTGCCTTTTCTTGACCTCTTTTCATTCTCTTTGTCTTGTCCAACTCTGACTAGTTTTTGTTTTGTTTTGTTTTGTTATGCTTTGTTTTGGTTTATTATTATCCCTTAGAAGCCTGTTTGTTTTCTAAGCAGAGACAGAAAAATTATGAATCTAAATGGGAGGGCAAGTGGAAAAGCATTTGGAAGAGCAGAAAGATGGAAAACCTTAATTACTATGGGTTCTGTGTGTGAAAAACTGTATATTGTCAATAAAAGGAAAAAAAAATTAGAATTAATCTGTGGGTAAAATGAAGAACTTATCCTAGTCATTTCATAAAACAATATAGATATTATGTTGATTATCTTGAATCAAATTATTAAAATTGTAACCTATGTGAATAATCCATACACTATTGCTAAATTCAACAAACTTTTAAATACATATCTTCAGATCATGGTTTTAGACTGTTAAATAAAAACATGTTCTATAATTTACAGTTAAATGCTAAAAGTAGCACTTAACATTATAATACTCATATTTGCATGTGAACATGAATTTAATGGAATTATATGAAGGGCAAACTTTATGAAAAGTTTAGGCACAACACAATAAATATAAATGTAGCCTGATAGTGAAAATTCTTCTTTCTGAGGAATAGCTGTTAGAGACGTATAGATATGTTTTTGTGTTTCTACATGTCAGGGATAGCGTTTGTTGTGAAATATTGTAAGAATGGTAAAAAAAAACCCCACAATTTTGAAGGTATTTTAAAAGATAAACATAGGCCATGAGGGAATGACATAAGGCTTAAAAGCAATTGCTACTCTTCCAGACAGCCTGGGTTCAATTACAACCTTATGTAATTTTCATTTTACTGTCTTCTGGCTTCTATGGGCACTGCATATGCAGAACACATGAATACATGCAGGGAAAACACTCATAAATATAAAAAATAAATATTAAATAGACATACATGACTAGTTTGAAGAAGTAAGAAATGTGGGATATAAATTAGTTTCTATAGAACATAAATTGTTTTATCAGAGTTATAACTAATTCTATTAGGAGTCATATCATGAAAATATAAAGTTGCTCTAAAAACTAAAATAATTTCTAACTTTACATGTTAAAGTTTTTGATTTTGGAACATATTACTTATTTTTAGATTTTAGATTTTGGATGAAGAATGCTTTACTGGTAAAGTGTAAAGAAATATTCTAGAACCCTAATTCTTTGAAGTGCGAACCACTTCCTATCCCAAGGTATTTGATTAAAAGATAACTCTATATGTTAGATATAATATCCCTTCAAATACTACAATTCAGAGTGATGGTAGCTTGATGTAACCAGTTCTGGGAGTTTAGACTTTGAGTGGGATTCTTCAACATTCCTTTATATTCAGCTATGGCCTGGATAGACCTTGACCTGAAAAATATAAGCTTGTATACAAATATATGCTATGAACTTCAAATGACCATCTTCTATCACACTATGTTGTGAGGAATAAAAAAAATTAGACATGGAAATTTTATATCATTCTGCTTTTTTAATTTCCATGTTGCCCTTTCTTCTTGACATTAAAAAAAAAAAGTTTATGCCTGAGTAAACTAATTGTCACATTTTTGCTGGAATCTCCAACCACTATCTATACAAAGATTATTTTGATTTTACTGGAAAAAAGTAGCATACCTGTAAACAAATAAGAGCTATTCAAAACATATTTGTTGCATGCAAATCTCAAGAGGAGTATCCTGGATTTGTGATGTTGGAAAAATATGGACTATATAATAGATGCATTATCTTTGTATTTTTATTTGTTTGTTTGTGTGAATGTTTGCTATGATATGTGTATTCTGGTGTTCATGGTGACCAAAGGAGAGTGTCAGGTTTCCTGGAGCTGGAATTACAATAATGGAGCTTTGTGACTTTTGTGGTAGAAACCAAACACAAAACTTCAGCAAAAGCAACAAGGTCTCTTCATGACCTAGTGATTTTTCCACAATCAGAAGTATAATGTTTTAGTTGGAAAAATATCATTGTTATCAATTAATTGGGCATTAAGAGTATGAAAATAGATTGTTCCTCTGGTGATTCTAAGTAGGGAAAAGCCTCAAGAATATGGGTACAGGGGAAAAGTTCCTGAATAGAAAAGCAATGGCTTGTGCTGTAAGATCGAGAATCGATAAATGGGACCTCATAAAGTTGCAAAGCTTCTGCAAGGCAAAAGACACCATCAAGACAAAAAGACCGCCAACAGATTGGGAAAGGATCTTTACCTTAATTATTAAGGTGTCAAGATGTCAGTCAGACCTGAAAGAAGTATTAAGTAAATCAAATGCTTGCATGAAACATGAACTTTTGCTTCTCAGGTTTGACTTTCCTCTTTGCTGTTTAATCTTTCTGCCCTTCAAAATACAAAGATTATGTGTGAAACAAAGGTTCTAGTAAAATTTTCTGCGACACAAAGCAGGGGTAATTATTAATAAATCTTTAGATGATAATTAGCAGTAAGACAATGGGATACATTTAGAAACATTACTGCTGAATCTTGATCATTTAATTTTCATATATTCTTTATTATTTTAGAGACATTAGAATGGTTTCAAAGTAAACCAACAAAGAATGAAATAGGGGGAAAACACTATTGTAAACTAGATAGAAATTTGTTGACATGTTTTAAAACCTGAAAGCTTTGAGTTATTCTTTGCTAGTGTTTAGTGTTTTTTAGTGTCCAGCTTAAGAAAAGAAGTACAAATACTTTTCCATAACACATGCCAGTGTATTTTTGTTGTATTCATAAAAATATGAAAAATGTTGTGAATTATGGGTCTCTATGTTATTCTGAACATACAAAGAAAAACAAATAAATAAAAGGAAAGTGAACATAAATCAGAGACCACCTTAGAAGGTGCATTAAACTTGCATTACACTTAAATTAATGGCAAAACCTATATTTTTTATTTCAGGCAGAAAAACAGTGCATTCCCAGCCAAAGACATACATCACTATATTGCCTCCATATTATTGTGTAGAAATTAATATATATTGTAAATAATTCCACTACAACAGTGAACATTCAATTCATGTATGCTAGACAGCAGCTGTGGTCGGTTATTGTGAAAATATCAATTAGTTCTTAGAAGTTCTTAGAGATGAAGGCTATGATTATATCTAAATTCCTCATTATCTGAATAGAAGGAGAGCAAAGGATCAAGAGTCAGGGAATCTGGGGGTGAGGGGCAAATTTGAGACTTTACATACATTACTTGATTATGATAAGTTAAAATGAGATATATGTTCCTCAAATTCTTACCTTCAGGACCTAACTCCTGCCACCTCACACTATATATTGGAGTGGTGTGTTATCAATGTGTAATGAAGTAAACATGAGTCACTGGCATAGGCCTTTATCTAATATGACTAGTGTCTTCACACTATAATAAATTTTGGACATAGTTTATATCAGAAGAACCTCATGAAGGTAGAGAGGATGGCTATATGCAAGTGAACTAAAAAGGTTATAGAAAAGCAAAACTGAACTAAAACCAATCCTGAACACTTCTATGTTGAAACTGTAGTAACCAGAACTGCAAGATAAGTTGTTGTTGGTTAATACTGATCCCTCTCCTGTCTGTGGATCTTTGTTTAGTAGCTTTAGCTAATGAATGTAGTTTTTTTAAAGGTTAATTTATTTTTATATGCATGAGTGTATACCACCTGCACATACTCCTGTGCAACACAAGCTTGGCTGTCAAATGGCTAAGGCGAGACAATGGACTCAGACACTCTGAAACTGAAATTACATATAATTGTGAGCTAAAATGTGAATTCTGTAAAGCTGGATCATTTTCCTGTGCAGCCAGTGGTCTTCGCTCCTTATGACTACACTTAAACTCTAAACTATGAGTACAGAAGTCATATTAGATAAAAGCCCATCACAGGGAATTGTGATTACTTTATTACATCTTGATAACAGAACTCAACAGTATATAGTCTAAAGTGCCAGGAGTTAGGGCCTGAGCACTCTCTAGTCCTTGATGTACTTTTTATAATTGTTAGTTTTAATTTTTATATTGAAGATTATTATAAAATACCTGGCCCACAGTAGCTACTAAATGCATGTTGATTGTTCTGTCACTATGCATTGCAGAAACATGCTATTATAATTGTTTTATGTTTCTTTCATTAATCGTGAGTGGAATAGTTATTGGTTATAAAGTTGTCAGAATGTTTTTTGATAATCATTATTGGTAGACTCTAATACAGGATTTTCCTACTATAACTGTAATTAGGTTATTTCTGCCAAATAGTCTCTTCTACACCCCAGGCTTAAAACTCTTTAATTTCAAGTTTACCAGAACACTCCATGAATCAATGGAGCCAAGTCATTAAGTGCTGAGCAGTAACATCTCTTAATTTAGCAACTTTTGGTGGAGAAAATCATAATGGATATGACTTATTCTTTCTATGAATCCATTTTATTCATTTTTTCTTGGCTCCTAAAAGAAAAGAAAGGAAAAGGAAAGGAAAGGAAAGGAAAGGAAAGGAAAGGAAAGGAAAGGAAAGGAAAGGAAAGGAAAGGAAAGAGAAAACAGTTTTGTTTCTTTGTATGATTTTGTCCTCCATTTAGTCTGAAAAACCTTTTGTCATTGTATTAAGAGAAATGAATTTTGATCAATTTCTGAACAAATTGAAAGACCAGATATTGAATTTTATCAACCTTAATAATTTTCCATGGTACAGGAGAAAGAAGAGAAACCTTAACAGACCAGACAAGATACTATGAAAATAATCTTTTATTTCTTATACAGGATATTGGATATTATCAGGGCATTTGATCAGATATAATGCTCTGAGATTTACTTCAGTCTCATTTGACATCTCTATTGCTAATAAGTGATCTGTTAAAGAGAATGACTTATATTTTTTAATTCTCTATGTTTTATGGTTAATTATCACTAGCATTGGATATCACAGCCAAGCGTTGGACTGAGCACAGAGTCCCCAATAGAAGAGTTAGAGAAAGGACTGAAGGAAATGAAGGGGTTTGGCTGAGACACATCTAAAGAAATGTTCAACATCCTTAGTCATAAGAGAAATGCAAAGTAAAACAACCCTGAGATTCTACTTCACACCAGTCAGCATGTCTAAGATTAAAAACTCAGGTAACAGAAGATGCTGGCAAGAATGTGGAGAAAGAGAAACACTCCTCTAGTGTTGGTGGGATTGAAAGCTAGTAAAACCCCTCTGGAAATCAGTCTGGCGGTTCCTTAGAAAATTGGACATAATATTACATGAGGACCCAGCTATACCACTCCTGGGCATATACCCAAAAGTTTTTCCAGCATATAACAAAGACACAGGCTCCACTATGTTGAGAGCAGCCTTATATATAATAGCCAGAAGCTGGAAACAACCCAGATGTCTTTCAACAGATGAATGGATACAGAAAATATTGTACATTTACACAATAGAGTACTACTCAGCCATTAAAAACAATGACTTCTTGAAATTCTTGGGCAAATGAATGGAACTAGAAAATATCATACTGAGTGAGCTAACCCAATCACAAAAGAACACACATGGTATGTACTCACTTATAAGTGGACATTAGCCCAGAATCTCAGAATACACCAGATACAATTCACAGACCACATGAAGCTCAATAAGAAGGAAGACCAAATTGTGGAAGCTTTAGTCCTTCTTAGAAAGGGTAACAAAATACTCATAGGAAGAAATACGGTGACAAAGTGTGGAGCAGAGACTGAAGAAAAGGTCATTCAGAGACTGTCCTACCTGGGGATCCATCCCATATGCAGTCACCAAACACAGATATTATTGTGGATGCCATGAAGTGCTTGCTGACATTAGCCTGATATAGCTGTTCCCTAAGAGTCTCTGTCAGAGCCTGACAAATACAGAGGCAGATTCTTAGAGCTGCCCATTGGACTGATCATGGTGTACCCAATGGAGGAGTTAGAGAAAGGACTGAAGGAGCTGAAGGGGTTTGCAACCCCAAAGCAAGAACAACAATATCAACCAGCTAGAACTCCTCCCCCAGAGCTCCCAAGGAATAAACCACCAACCAAAGTGTACACATGGAGGTACCCATGGCTCTAGCTGTATGTGTAGCAGAGGATGGCCTTGTTAAGCATTAATGTGAGGAAAGACCCTTGTTCTGGTGAAGGGAATGCCAGGTCAAGGAGGTAGAAGTGGGTGGGTGGGGGAGAACTGTCATAGAAGCAGGGGGAGGGTGGATGGGATATGGGGATTGTGGAGGGGAAACCAGGAAAAGGGATAACATTTGAAATGTAAATAAATAAAACATTCAATAAAAGAAAATTAAAAAAATAAGGTGGATTTTTTTAAATTAGGAAATTACTTTTCACATAATATTTCATATATAATATGTTCCAAGTCAAGAGCTTAAGAAACATTTCCTACTATCATAAGTACCACATTTTTTTCCTCTCCCTGTTTTCTAAAGATTTTTTTCAATATGAAGATATATTTTATACAGTACAATGTAAGGAAGGACTTCTAATAATGCCTAACAGATTTTTTTCTAGTGAAAGGTTAAAGAAGCTAATATTTATGATGTCTTGGTGAATGCAATGTGTTATAAGCATTACAGATGCTCACTAGTATGTGTTTTTTTTCTGCTCCAATTCATTCATAATGGTCACAGTGCTCTGTTGGTGTCTACCCCACCTCATAACCTTACAAGAATGTTCTACTAAGGAACAGGAAATACTTTAAGGATAACGGATTTTGGAATTTCAACCTTCTTTCTGAGAACTTGTATTCTAAAGTATTAAACAGAACTGCAGTAGATATCTGTGGCATTCACAGTATTATTAGCATATAAATGTGTACATATGTATATACCTAGATAGAATAATTTGAGTATATATATGTATATGTATATGTATAAATGCATATAATAAACATGCATATTAAGTTATATATAGTATACTGCATTCTGGAGAGCCATGCCACGAGCAATCGCCATTAAAAGATGGTGCTGGCCTCCGCTGTGCGTAACTAGTAAACAGGCCTTGTACGTAGGTGTGAGAGTGAACTCAAACCTAGTCACTGCCCATATCGGGGCATAGTAATGGGGTGATGGGCGAACAACGAATCAGGAGCTGACATGCCACATCAGGTGCTGAAACGCCATGGCTGAGGGCTATATAAGCAACGCCATTTTCCAGGGTCTGGGTCTTCCTTCCTGAAGAAGCAATAAAGCTTTTGCTGCAAAAGAATCCGGTTGTCCGAGTGTGTTCTTGCCGGTGAGAATGGTAGCTCGGGACAAGTGGCGCAGAGGAACCCGGGAACTTTATACCATCACACCAGCGCAAGGGAGATCCCCCGTTCGCGGGGTGGAATCAGAACTGCAGGACATTAAGGCTCTATAAGGTATGTACAGTCTTGAAATTTCTCCAGAGTTAGACGCCCTTTTGATTGTTTTCACGGCAATTATTCCTTCCCTTTCGGTTTCGTTTTGCTTCTACCGCTGGAACTGCTGACTGGTTCTCAGTGACCTGTATTGCTGACTGGTTCTCAGTTGCAGTCAGGCCTGGACAGCGACCAGTATGGGAATCTCCCACTCTGTAGTAACGGCCTTACGATCGATCTTGAAGCAGTTTGGCCTGAAAATCGCCACTAAGACTATAGAAGGATTTGTCAGGGAGATAGACCATGTGGCACCATGGTATGCTTGCTCAGGGTCATTGACTGTCACCTCATGGGACAAACTGAAAGGAGATCTAGTTAGGGAACAGCAGAACGGCAAACTTAAAGCAGGGACCATGCCATTGTGGAAACTGGTAAGATCCATGCTTAACCAACAAGGATTGTAAGCAAATGGTTATGGCAGGGCAGAAGATCCTGGAAGAGGTTCAAAACAGTCTATCAGAGACAGAGCAGGGAGAGAGAGTAAGAGTTGAGAGGAAACAAGGTGAACTGACTAATAAAGGCCTTTCCACGGGCCTTGAGCCCGAGGAAATGAAATATAAGGAAAAAAATGCCCTGGGAGAGCTTAGAAAAAGGGATGGAAAGGGAGAGAAGAAGAGAGATCGAGCTGGGGAAGCACATAAGGAAAGGAGTCTCTACCCGCCATTAGATGAGTTCACGACACTAGCTGTCAGTAGCTCAGAATTGGAAAAAGAATGTAGCTCCTCTGAGGAAACAGACTTAGAGGAAGAAGCGGCAGGCCATGAGGGAGAAAGATACCAGCCAGATGAAAGACTAGTTAATCAGTTATAGAATAACATATAGAAAGCCAAAGCAGCTAGAGACAAATGTCAAATCGCTGCACGGTCTCTGGGCCCTCGAACTCTGGGTCCTAGTGCACCTCTGCCCTATGTGCAGAGGTATCATTCAGACTCATTCATTTCAAAAGAGGAACAGAGAAAAGTGCAGCAAGCGTTTCCAGTCTTTGAAGGCGCCGATGGCTGATGAGTTTATGCTCCAGTGGAGCATATACAGATTAAAGAGCTTGCTGAGTCAGTCCATAACTATGGAGTCAACGCCAGTTTTACTATAGTGCAAGTACAATTGGCACTTAAGTCAGTTAGAGAGCATTTTCCATCATTACTTTTGATAATTTATATGGATGACATTTTGATTTGCCATAAAAATTCACAGTTATTGCAAGATGCATACCCTATATTAGTAAAAACGTTAGGGCAATGGGGATTGCAGGTGGCCACCAAAAAGGTGCAAGTTGCTTGAATGGGAGCCTTCCTAGGGTCACTCATTTATCCTGACAAAATTGTTCCTCAAAAATTAGAGATTCGCAAAGATCAACTACATACTTGAATGATTTCCAAAAATTGCTAGGAGATATTAATTGGCTAAGACCATTTTTGAAAATTCCATCAGCAGAATTAAAGCCCTTATTTGACATATTAGAGGGAGATACGTACATCTCCTCCCACAGAGTATTTACCCCAGCTGCATATCAAGCTTTACAAACGATAGAAAAGGCCTTACAAAATGCTCAATTAAAACACATTGACGAATCAGAGTCATTTGAATTGTGGATATTAAAAACTGCACAGTTACCAACAGCAGTCTTGTGGCAAAATGGACCCTTATTGTGGGTCCACCCTAATACTTCCCCTGCAAAAATCATTGAGTGGTATCCTAATGCAGTTGCTCAACTCGCACTTCGGGGGATAAAAACAGCCATTACTCATTTTGGGAAAAAACCTCATATGCTAATTGTACCTCATACTTCTGCTCAAGTTCAAACCCTGGCAGCAACAACTAACGATTGGGCAGTCTTGGTTGCCTCCTATTCAGGACAAATTGATAATCATTATTCAAAACATCCAATTTTACAGTTCGCCTTAAGCCAAGCCATAGTGTTTCCAGTAATAACAGCCAAACACCGGCTTCTGGATGGGGTAGTAGTGTATACAGATGGATCCAAATCTGGTATAGGTACATATGTAGTAAATGGCCAAGTAACATCTAAACAATATAATGAGACATCACCCCAGGTTGTAGAGTGTTTGGTAGTTCTAGAGGTCCTTGAAACTTTTCCGGGACCACTCAATATTGTATCTGATTCCTTATACGTGGTTAATGCAGTTAATACGCTTGAAGTTGCTGGCTTAATTAGACCCTCTAGCAAGCTTGCTCACATTTTTCAGCAAATTCAGTCAGCCTTGTTACATAGAAGACATCTTGTGTATATTACTCATGTTAGGGCTCATTCTGGCCTTCCTGGCCCCATGTCTCATGGAAATGACTTGGCAGAAAAAGCCACTAGAATTGTGGCTGCTGCTCTGTCCTCGCAGGCAGAGGCTGCAAGGGAGTTTCATAAACCCTTCCACGTGAAGGCTGAAACATTACGCCACCATTTCACTTTAACCAGGAAGGAAGCTTGTGACATTGTCACCCAATGTCAAAATTGTTGTCAATTTCTGCCTACTCCTCATGTAGGGGTAAACCCCCAAGGCATCAGGCCATTACAGGTCTGGAAAATGGATGTCACTCATATTTCCTCCTTTGGAAGATATCAATATTTACATGTTTCCATTGACACCTGCTCTGGTGTAATGTTTGCTACACCTTTAACAGGTGAGAAAGCCTCTCATGTTATAAAGCACTGTTTAGAAGCATGGAGTGCTTGGGGCAAGCCCACAATTCTTAAAACTGATAATGGGCCAGCATATAACTATAGTAAATTTCAGCAATTTTGTCATCAAATGGATGTCACTCACCTAACTGGCCTTCCTTATAATCCTCAAGGACAAGGCATTGTGGAACATGCCCACCGTACACTCAAGTCTTCTTTTATAAAACAAAAAGGGGGAGTTGATGACACTCTGCCCTCAGTGCCAAGAGTAGCTGTATCTATGGCACTCTTTACACTTAATTTTTTGAATCTTGACGAGCAAGGTCGCTCTGCAGCCGATCGACATAGCTCAGACTCTGATAGACCATAAGAAATGATGAAATGGAAGGATGTCTTATCTGGTCTGTGAAAAGGCCCGGATCCTATTTTGATAAGATCCAGGGGAGCTGTTTGTGTTTTTCCACAGAGTGAAGACAACCCATTTTGGCTGCCGGAACGACTCACCAGCAAGATAGTAATCAAGGATGGTGTGGAAGATACCGACCTCCCAAGAACTGCTCCTGATCCTCACAATGCTGAACTTGTCTCAGGTTCCTAGTATGATGGGCAAACAGAGATGGGCCATTCTCTCGACGTTCCCTAAACCAATGCCAGTTCGCCATGATACTATAGTTTTCCAAAATTCTTTACTACTAATAAAACATTAGATTTACCATATCTACCCTATGATCCCACCTGAGCACCATTAGGAGAAAATTGCTCTTTTTTAGAACAGGGTTCTTTATGTTTTCAAATTAATGGACCAGGAAAATATATTAACCTCACAGCCCGAGTTTTGGGGAGGTTTAATGAGCACCGAGGAGGTTGGGTGAGCACAACCCAAGATACTTCCAACGCAGATATAACCTTTACAAATTGGACCTTCTGGCAGGAGGCAATTTGGGTTAATGGTACATTTCTACCACCTAACTTTTCAGACAAAGAACGTCCCCCCCAACCAAAAATAGCCCCTCATTGTATATTGGAAGATAAAGGGCTGATCCTGCCTTGGTCTGATTGTCAATCCTCCATCACTCGTTGGGCAGATCAGAGTAAAACCTTTTCCTTTTCTCCCAACATGATGGCTGACCCAGAAAAGGAATTTGTTATGAAAAAGGGACTTTTCATACAGGACTTTAGAATGCATCCCTTTCACAAGTGGGTGCTTTGTGGAGTCAATGGCAGTTGTACAGAACTCAATCCTTTGATCTTTATCCAGGGAGGAGCAGTTGGAAAGGCTTCTTTTACTGGCATCTCAAGATTTGCTCAGTATTGGGGAATACATGCTGCCTCCCTGGACTCTTATGGTTATACTAATACCAGTGTAGAGATCACTGGGTTCAATAAAACTTTGGTAAACCAGATTAATTATCCACCTACCCCAGTCTGTGTTACCCCCCTTTCTTGTTTATTCTTTCAAATGATTCATTTGAAGTCTGTTCCAATGATTCTTGTTGGATTTCTCAATGTTGGGATGTAACAAAGGACACCCGTGCCATGGTGGCACGGATCCCACCTTGGATCCCTGTTCCAGTGGAAACACCCTCCACCTTATCCCTGTTTTGACAAAAAAAGAGATTTTGGCTTTACTGCTGCAGTAACCATAGCAATTTCAGCCAGTGCAGCTGCTGCTACAGCTGCAGGGTATGCTATGGCTAGTACAGTTCAATCAGGCACAAAATTAAATCAGCTTTCAGCAGATCTGACTGATAACATTACTGTCCAAACTTCTGCTAGTACCAAGTTAAAGGGAGGGCTGATGATTTTGAATCAGCTCCTTGACCTGGCGGAGGAACAGATAGGCACCCTATACCAGATGGCCCAGTTGGGTTGTTAAAGAAAATTGGGCACTCTATGTATTACCAGTGTACAATATGAAAATTTTACTCATGCAGCTAATCTGTCTAGACAGCTTTCCTTGTATCTTGCAGGAAATTGGTCCGAGGGATTTGATGAGACTCTTGAAACCCTGAGGGTGGCAGTTTTAAAGATCAACTCAACGCGAGTGGACCTGTCATTGAAAGAGTGCCTGTCCTCCTGGATTTCATCTGCATTTTCTTATTTTAAGGAATGGGTGGGGGTAGGTTTATTTGGTGTCACCACCTGCTGTGGACTTGTGTTCATGCTTTGGTTGGTTTGCAAGCTCAGAACCCAACAAACAAATGACAAGGTTGTGATAGCTCAAGCACTCGCTGCCATTGAGCAAGGGGCCTCCCCTGAAATCTGGCTATCTATGCTCAAGAATTAGTTGACATTGGTGGCTGGCCTCTTTTGTAGAGTTCGCCCTAGGTTATTTAGTAGTTACTGTAACATAGCACTGCGGTATCCAGGGATGGGCAACTTTCCTCATGCACAGATCAACCTAAGACATGGGGCCTGGTGGCGATAGGGTTTCCCTATGACGGGAAAGGCTGTGACAGTAGAGGAACGACCTAAGACAGGAGCCACAACGGATGGGCATAATTACACAGACCTTGTCCAGCCTCATTTTAATTAAATAAAAAGGGAGAGATGTGGAGAGCCGTGCTGCGAGCAATCGCCATTATAAATGGTGCCAGCCTCAGCTGTGCCTAACTAGTAAACAAGCCTTGTACGCAGGTGTGAGAGTGAACTAGTGAACTAGTCACTGCCATCTCGGGGTGTAGTAATGGGGTGATGGGCGAGCAACAAGTCAGGAGCTGACACCCCACATCAGGTGCTGAAACGCCATGGCTGAGGGCTATATAAGCAACGGCATTTTCCAGGGTCTGGGTCTTCCCTCCTGAAAAAGCAATAAAGATTTTGCTGCAGAAGAATCCGGTTGTCTGAGTGTGTTCTTGCTGGTGAGATAGGTAGCTTGGGACAGTGCATAACTGTCATAAAAATGTCAAGCGTTTTTTAGCTAATCAAAAGCACTAATGTTTATTTCTATTATGATATATTTCAAGGTTTGTATGTTTTCTCTTAATCTCAGAAGAGAGTCGTCATAACTTATTCATCATATGCATAATACTATATATATATATAATACCTAGTGAATGATAATGAAATGAAAAAGTTATTCCAGTATTTTAGATATTTAGGAGACTGTACTTTCCTCATGAGATTTCTTTAAACTGCTGGATTGTTATTATAATTCATCAGAGAATAACGCAGCAGGTTTATATAAATCCATAAGCTCCCAAAGTTTTCTCTCAGTACTAATTTTTATAGCACCCAAGAGTCCAAAACAGAGATCTAAAGATAATGCTTGATAACCCTTCCCCATATTACATTTGACAATGTTTCAGTGCTATGGCTTTTATTTTTGGTTCTGCAAAATCTCTCTCAAATCTGTTCTTTATTTATAATATTTTAATTCTTTTGGTTTTGGATGTCATAAATTTTTTCATGGTTAACTGATGCACCTTCTTAATTTTCCTTCTCCAATATATTTGGATGTTCTCCAATATATATTGACCTTTGGATCTAAAGTGGCCTTTTTCTAAATCAAGTAGGCTCATATCACCTGCCTGCTAAAAATCAATACCATTGCTTTCTTGATCAATTTCAGATTCTCTTAACATGGCAAACAAAGTTTTTCATGGGTTTCTAATCTCTCTCTTTCTCTGTCTCTGTCTCTGTCTCTGTCTCTGTCTCTGTCTCTCCCCATGTGTGATTGTGTGTGTGTGTGTGTTTATGTTTTGTCACATTTGCTTATTCACTGTTTTTAAAGTTAAAGTATATTTTTCTTTTTATGATTCCTCTCACTTTTACATTAGCTCAGAATATTCTTATTTCTGGTCCTTCTTTTCTTAACCAAATTCCATTTTCCATTTGTCCTTTGAGTCTTAGGTTGGAAGCTCATCCCTGCTGGGAATGCTAGTACACCTCTCCCAAACTGCTCATACATAGCACGTCTTGCTTACCCTCACGCAATACGAAAATACACAGCATACTGACTGTTGTTAGGCTGGCATGGATTTGCCCATCTGCTCTGCATGCTAGTGAAGGAGTGACCTTGGGCAGGTTTCATAGTAATAACAATATTCTGCTTATATTGTTAAGATTAAATACTTTTAGTATGGAACTTGGAATGTGGTGCTTAATAAATCGTAGCTATCATTGATAACTCACAGAGTTTGTGAAATGTATATCTCTTCTATAGTATTCACACTTTAAAATGATTGAAAAGACCCCTAGTTTTGGTGACAAACACATAGTCTAATTTTCCTAATACAACAGTCATTCTCATCCCATTCCTTTGGAAATGTTGTGTAAAACTGAACTAACTTTGAACAATAAAAATTAAACAAATTATTTACATTTAATTCTTAGTATTTGGAAGCTGAGATCATCACGTCTTTAATTGTGGAAGATGTCATTTCTTATTTATGGGTACTATTAAGATATCCTTGTCTGATATCAACAGGAGGGGAGAGCTCCAGTCCTGTGGAGGTTTGATACCACAGCATAGGGGGAAACTGGAACAGTGGGGCAGAAGACTGTGAATGCATGAGTTGGGGCGTATCCTCATAGAGGTAAAGGGGAGGGAGGAGAGGGCAGTTTTGATATAAGGGGTTTGTGGAGGGGTAACCTGGAAGTGGGATATCATTTGAGATGTGAATGAATGATGAATTTTAAAAAAGAAAAAAGATATCCATGACATTAAAATACTATGCCAATGATTGTCTTGATCAACTTCATAGGTTGCCTGTACTTTACAGAGCAATATGCTTAAGTAATTCCTAGAGGCTCCATTTCTCCGATCCTTGGAAACCATCTCTAATACCTAAGGGAAGTACACAATAGAGACAAGAATGTTTTTCATACTATTTGAGATGGAAGTGTATTCATTGTAAAGTGCAATCCTTTTTGATAAATGTTTAACATATGTCTTTGGTGTAACTATAACTGAACAAAGTTATGAAGTCCTTTACTCAGCCTTCAGAATAGCACATCATATACTTTCTTTCTTTAATCATCCAAGATTTCTTGTCTATGTATGGTTTTATGGTTTGATATTCAAAAACAAGGGTCATGAATAGCATTTCTACCTTTTATGTAATTTAAGTGTTTTTTGTTACTTGATAGTGATTCATTAGCAATTCATCATAACTGAAATGGGATTAGTAGAATGTGACAGAATGAGGTTATCAAAGTACTATCTATAAGTTGCTCTAATTAGATTAAATGCTCTCTCACCATTTATTTGAGCTTTTGATCCAATATTTAACATAAATGTGAAGAAATCTCATAAAAAATGCCCTCTGTTAAGAACATGAAAATTTGACTTTATCTACAGCTGTGTAATAAACAAAGGGAAAGCAGTGAAATCCTTAATCTAGAGATGGATAAAGTGCCCTTTTGCCTCAATTTTTTGTGTTACTACTTTTCAAGCTCATATATTACAACGTTAATGATAGAAAACACACTATCAGATAGCTACATTTATCTCACTTAGATTTAAAGGTAAATACCAGCTCTACAAGTGTATCCATTGTAAAAAACAAAAACAAAAAAAGTCATCCCTGCAGACAGGAGGGCTATAATGTGTCTAAGAATAGAATATTTGTAGTTTTCCCCTAGTATCTCCTCTATTTTTTCCAGCTATGTGTAAAACTGGAGAATTGTAATTTTTTTCAACTTATCTCTTTACTGTTATTTTTATGTCACTAGAAAAGACAGTTGTCCATAGTTATTCTTTCTATGGGGTTGCAAATCCGTTCACCTCCTTCAGTCCTTTCTCTAACTCTTCCACTGGGAACCCCATGCTCAGTCCAATGATTGACTGCAAGCATCTACCTCTGTATTTGCCAGGCTTTGGCAGGGCCACTCAGGAGACAGTTGTATCAGGCTCTTGCCAGGCTTTGGCAGGGCCACTCAGGAGACAGTTGTATCAGGCTCCTGTCAGCAAAGAACTTCTTAGCATCCACAATAGTGTCTGGGTTTGGTTACTGTATATGGGGTGGATCCCCATTTGAGATAGTTGGTAGATGGCCTTTGCTTCAGTCTCTGCTCCACACCTTGTCTCTGTAACTCCTTCCATGGGCATTTTGTTCCCCCTTCTAAGAAGGACTGAAGCATGCACACTTTGATCTTTTTTCTTCTTGAGCTTCATGTGATCTGTGTATCTTGGGCATTCCAAGATTTTGGGCTAATATCCACTTATCAGTAAGCGCATTCCATGTTTTTTCTTTTGTGATTGAGTTACCTCATTCATTATGTTATTTTCTAGTCCACCCATTTGCCTAAGATGTTTCACCACTGAAGTGACTTGATCATGTCTTTCCCTCAGGTTTTACAATGTGCAGTAATTACAAGTTACCAATAGGTGGCAATATAAGATAATGAAGATGATTAACAGGCAAAATTGTCAAACAGTCCTTTGGAAAATAACCAAGGTAAGGCAAATTCAGAAATTTAAAAAAACAAAACAAAACAAACAAAAAAAAACCGTGAAAATTGTATTCAATTTTATTCTCCTAGTTAGATAGGACAAAAATCATAGATTTCCTTCAAGAGAAACATTCCGAGATACGATGATACACATGATTTTCAACAATTAATAGTAGTAGTACAAACTAGTCAGTTCTTCAGTCATTATATTGCAATTTAAATTTGTACCAAAGGTAGAATTTTTGAAAGATTTGTGTGGAATTTCCTCCATTTACAATATGTTAGGCTTTTGAACATGTAGCAAAATAAAATGAAAACACACACATACAAAGATGGAGTTGACAGCTTTGACATCCAAAGAAATGACTTATAAGCTAAGAAATACAGACAACTAACAATTTCAGAAGAATATAAGTTCCTTCCTTCATGTGTAGTTTGGAAAATGTGCACTCAGTTTGCCTTCGGTTTATATTTTATTTTATTCTTCCCTGTCTACGAATTTGTTATTTGGTTTTAAATGTCCAATAAGCAG